>NC_134955.1:19878605-20505861 GCF_965638725.1 Aptenodytes patagonicus
AGAAGAAGGAAGGGGGGGACGTTTGGAGTGATGGCGTTTGTCTTCCCAAGTAACCGTTACGCGTGATGGAGCCCTGCTTTCCTGGAGATGGCTGAACACCTGTCTGCCCATGGGAAGTAGTGAATGAATTCCTTGTTTTGCTTTGCTTGCGTGTGTGGCTTTTGCTTTACCTATTAAACTGCCTTTATCTCAACCCATGAGTTTTCTCACTTTTACCCTTCCGATTCTCTCCCCCATCCCACCGGGGGGGAGTGAGCGAGCGGCTGCGTGGTGCTTAGTTGCCGGCTGAGGTTAAACCACGACAGTAGCTGAAAAGTCAGTCCTATCCGCAATATCGTGCTGGCATTGGGGTTGATAATGCAGACAGCTAACCACTTCGCCCGAAAGATCTTACCCAGGTTCTGTCGAAATTCAGATTTCAATCCAATTTGTAGCAACTGATTTTCAAATAAGACTCCATTATTTTTACACACAAACCTAGGGGAAGAGAGGGGAAACATGTTTTAAATTGAGCCACATTAAACAATATTTAGAACCACAAAATTCAGGGTTTACACAGAGGATGAAGATTGTGGTTAACCTAGAGTGCATCAGTCTGTGAGAGAGGCCTTTGCAGAAAACTGCAGAGTTAGAAAAGACAATTTAACAACCAAAACCACCACTTGTAGGACACTAGAAGAACTGAAATTTTTATTTGATAGGATATCTGAGAAACTACGAAGGAAGCCACAATATGCTATATACACACACACGCTGTCTATAAAGGACCAGGCAACAGACTAGGATTTTTCTTATTCATATTCTTGACAACTTCTGAAACTCATTAGGTTGGTGCAGAATTGAAAAGTTTGAAGCTTTGACTGTTTAAACCTGAAAGAAAAAAGAATCCCTTGTTTTATCAGTTCTGTGTCACATAAGTCAACTGAGAGCTGTATTTTTTTTTCCATTTTGAGAAAAGAAGCCCATTCTGCAGTGATTTCAGTCCCTTCTGTCACCCTTCACTTAAAAGTAGAAGAGGTGGTCAGCAAACATCAGCCTTTTGCATACAAGGCACTTAAAACATACTCCCAAATATCAGTACTTTTGACAGTTTACTCTTTTGTGTCTTTCCTTTATTTGTGAATAGTTGCAAAACTTAATATACAACTGGCATTGCCTCATTTTTAGAGCAGCGTATGATAGCACTGACTCATAAAGGCAACTCTAACCTGCGTATTCATGAGCCTGTCATAAAATTCACAGCATCTACAGAGATGTTCTAGTCACAAGTCTGACAGTACGTTTCTCTAGTTTTGCTGGTATTAAGTTAATGCACAATATAGGTTTGCTTTATAACTATATTCTGGAAGTTGCCCAGCCTTGCAAGGTTTTAGTATTGCTTACTTGTGAAAAAGCTCATCAGCATCATGCACAGTATCAGCTGGTTCCTCAGAAACTACCTCAGATGAAGCCAGGTCAGGGCTAGTTCAGGCAGCACAAAGGAAGAAAGGCAGTAGCGACAGAGATAGCAGGAGTTAGTAAAGACAGCTTAGTGCTTCGTTATTTCTTTTACCTCCTTCCTCAAAAATGGCACTGCTGAGTTTAATGCATGAAAAATTTATTAGCTGCCCTAGCTCAGTACACCTAGAAAGGTTTTAGGCATTAGGCAATGTTGTCCCCCACTTTTCTCCCCCACCCCACCCCTCCCTGATTGTTAGGAACCAGCAATTCTTCCCGAAGACAGGAGACAGCTGAAGGTGTTCACAGTAGCTTAAATTTGTACCTCTTAAAGAACCAAGTCCTTTTAGGTGTTTAATTGTGACAGCAAAGAAGTTTTAGTTCAAAACCATAAATGTAGATATTTATTAATTACTACAAATGTGTGCTTTGAAGCAGAGGCCTCATCAACCTTACTGGCACTTCTAACTACAGCTGCACAATCAGTTCTTAAAAACACGCAAGTATTAAGTGTAGGCAAGAATATACAGGCACACAGAGAATGACTTACCCAAGTAACAGATTAGAAACAAAAGTGACAACAGCACTAAAAAGAGGCAGGAAACTGTAAAAGGCAACTTCTCAGTATCATTAGAGAAGCATTTCATCATCTACAGACAGACCAAGAGGTTGGGCAATGCTACACTTTCTTCTGCACAAAGAGAAAACTCTTTTTAGGTAACTTTTGCTTATGAAGCTACTAGTATTGGTTTCTTTATTTTTTTCCTCTTCTGAAAAAAACCCTCTAACAAGCTTGTGTAGTTTCTTAAAGTCTTGGTATTGTGTAGCATGATAAACATCACTTATTGCCTTCCAAGAGAAACACCGGATCAAGTCTTAATCACTGCAAACTTGCAACAATGCATTGCCTAGTACAAAATTTTGATGAAAGTCTCAAAGATCCAGGCAGATTAGTTTCACTAATTATGTCTTTTATATTAAGATGCAGTGCAAATTTGTCATGACATCACTCAAAATTTGGTCCTTGACAGTAGTAACACGTTCTTTGGCCAGTAAGACGACAGATTTTTTAAAGACATTCTGTGATCTTATACTATTTATTTCCAAAATTTTAGTCAAATAACATTTAAGTGTAGCCACATTGGCTTTTAATATTAAAGGGATTAATAACACACTGCACCTGGTAATGTAATTAGGAAGATACTTGTATCAAATCCCCTTAAAAAAAAAGCAAAGCACTTGTTTTTTTCCCCTTTTCACACCTGTTTGTCATACAGTAGCAGAACAATTTAAGTATATCTTGAAATTCTGAGAATCAGTATCTCTGGATATAATCCATCTCACTGTTCCAGTATCAGGTTGCCATAAGTAGAGAGACAAGAATACTTTATGGAAATAAGATAAGAATAAACATATTCATATCAGGCCAGATAACCCCTAAATTCAGCATGAATTGAGAAGCACAAGCAGCCTAGTTTAACAGAGAAGCAAAACCAGCATGAAAACTAGGCAATACTGTGTAGCTAATATCCTCAGGTTGATTACTGCAAACTCAGTTTTTTCAATGAGCAGAGGTATTCAATAAAGATAGCACATCCAGCATAGAGTTCAAGAACACCTCTCTTGCTGCACAACTACCACCCAGGAATGCATTCAGTAAGCTGGAACAAAACCAAGAGTTATTGTGTGTATTTTTTTCTCTAAGCCTGTTTTAACAGGCAAATTCTTCTTCAGATTCCTTACAGGGTGACTTAATTACCTCGCAAAGTTGTCATCAGAACCAGGAGCAAGAGGTGCAACCGCAGAAGCTGAATCTGAAAATACATCCACCAGCAGGCTACCACTAGAGGACGGTGGGGGAGCTGAATTGGTGAGAGGGGCAGCACCCAGACCCAACAGATCCGCAGATGGAGAAGGTGTAGACTAGGGAAGACAAGACACTTCGGTGTTACGCTACAGCAAAACTAAAACAAAGCTGTTTCTTTTACATAGACAACTAAGCTATGGCAAAGTGCCTCTCCCCACCCCAAATCAAGCTTTGAAGGGATGTAGGAGGCTTCACAAATGCAGTTATCACCTTGCATTTCAACTTAAGGTCATTTACAGATGTGGTTTTCTTTTTTTCCTTTGAAGAGAGTTATGTGCATTTAACTGTTAAATAAAAAAAGAATTCTTCTGTCTAGAATCTGATTCTGCAGAAGAAAGACGACAGTGTTTTTCCCCTCTTTCTTCTCCCCTCTTAGTTTCAAGGAAAATTAAGTACTGTAGGGATAAAATTTAAATGTGTTGCTTTTCTTTCATGAAGAATCCAGCAAGAAAGGCAGTGGCTTTTACATGAACCTAAATTAAAACATCACAGCATCTTTAAAATTGATTATCAGTTTAGTCGTGGGTTTTTGAAGCTTGGCAAACCTTAGAAACAATGTAAAACCTAACCAGCAAAAACACAGAGCCTGTAGCTAGTTCAAGCTGCAGACACTAAAGGTAGAGGCAAGACCTTTAATTTTTTTTTCTCCTCAAATATAACAAATCAAGTACCCAGGACAGAATCATGCAACAGAGGCCACATGTGTGTGCACCCAAGTCACATGCAAGAGCAAAGCATAGACTGTTAAACAAAATATTCATGTATTAGACATTAGCAGCCCACAATATGCCAGATACGCTGAAGATGAGTCATGAGATGCATTTGGATTGAGTCTGAAATTTTGTTTTTGTAAGCCAACTCAAAGTTATCATATACTCCAAAGACTGCAATTGATGCAGTATAATGAAAAATTTTCAGAAGCCAATTGGTAAGAAACTACTCAAAACAAACAATTGGAACTCCAATTTGGAACATATTCTTGGCATCTAAGCCAGGGTCACACCGAAGCCACTAATGAAGGCAACATAGCGGGAGTTTCTTACACGGCTGCAACCCATAAAGTGAAGCTCATAAAGCATAATGCAATTTTAACTGCCAGTCACCTCAGTCAATTTGGCATGCAAAGAAAATTTGGCAACTTTTCTGCTGGAAAGGTATTTCTGGCTGTTCAAAGATGTTGCACTTGGAACACCTACTCTTACATACTGCAGTGACTAAGAGTTAAAAGATTTTGCTTTAACAAACTAAGCAGAGAGTGTGCTACAGTATTTCATCCTCTTAGGTAATCTACTACTACATCTCAAATGTAATTACAAGTTATGCTAGTCATTAAAACCAGAAACAAGTATTACATTATGGAAACGATTCATGCTACCAGCTTTAATTGACAATAAAATCAGAAGTTTCAGCTCAGAAGAAACAAGATTGTGACCTTGTCTACCATAACTGAACTCAAATAAACAGTAACAACATTATATTAAGGACATCTGTGTTAAGTCAAGTGTTGTTCACTTCTAGGAAAAACAGTAACAACCCGAAATAAGATGCAAAATATATACCATGTTAGACAAATCAGAAAAACAGCTGTTACTTTGAAATTCAAGTTATTCCTTTTGAATATGTTAATATTATCATCTCACCTTCACTGCAATTTCACTGGCAAGGAAATTACCATTTCTAAGTTTACAGGAATATTTTTCAAACTAACAACATAGAAGGTATTTTTTTAGGCTGCAGACAGTTTGTCCCCATTTATATAAGATTTCCAAAGGAAAATTGCATCCAAGCATGCGGTGGGGGGAAAGCAGCTGTATGTTCCCCTGTTACCTTATAGCAAACACCCATAGTCTTGAATTTGAGATGAGAAGTTTTAAACACCTAAAAAGCCACTTCAAGGAAACCATTCTTTTATCACTTGCACACTGTCTAAATTAGTGAAATAACAGCTTTTAAACTCACAACAGCACTGGCATTGACAGAGGCAGGTTCAGTGCTTCCATTCATATCAGAGCTCCTCTCCTTTTTGATCTCTTCCAGGTCAGTAACTGTGCCTGGGCCTTTCTTCTTCTTGAGTTTAGCCAAAATAGAAGATTCCCTCTCTGGAAAGGGAGGCATTTCTTCCAGCACTGTAGCCTTACCACAGAAAAAAGGTGTATTAGTTAAACCTACAAAAAAAGCCAAACCAGCTTCTGAATCTTTGAAGAGATACACCCTTATAGATTGCATGAAGCAAAAGCAGAAGTAATTATCCACACAGAAAGCAACTATGCAGTTCATTGTACAGTGATGGAGTAGACTTGCTTTTTAAAAAAAGAAAAAAAAAAATTTAAAACTTTTTGAAGTCCTCCCAAAGCAGTTCTTTAAGAGAACAGAAGCATTCTGTTCACTTCTCTGGTACAGTGCTATTAAAAAAAAAAAAAATTATATCATAGAAGACCTAATAATCCTTAAGTCAAGCAGACCTAGACTGAAACCACAGATCACCCAAAGATCTAGTCACACCTAACCATTTATTAGCTGTCAAGACTAAATGTGCCATGCTCTGGCCAGACCTGAGAGCATCAGGTTAAAACACTGTGAACTTCTAGAGACAAAAAAGAAAAAAAAAAAAAAGAATTCAGCACAATTACAAGTTTCCTGCCCACCATCAAGTAAGTCCTCAAAACAAAGCACTAGCCTTTTGGTATCTGAATACTGTAGGACCCTGTACTACGCCAGCTTTCACTGGCTTCTCAGCTCCAGATTAGCATGCTTTAATGGTCATTTGTCCCACTAAAGCAGTAACAACTTTGATTTTAGCTCTAAATTAAAGATGACTGCAGTTGAATTAGGTAGACCAAAAGAATCAGCGCCCACATTGTGGATCCTTAATCCTGCATTAAGATTTCTGAGCAATCAGGTAAAGTTTAGTGGAGTTTACTTGTTGACAGAAGACACAGCTAAAGGAGTTCTCCATAGTAAAAAAAAAAAAAAAAAATCTTGATACCTACCAATATATCAGTACTGGCAATAGTACTGAGCCTCAAATACTCAACAGCTCTCTGCTGCAGCTCAACATCAGCATTTTTTAGCTGACTGTCACTGCGCAATACATCTTGAATTGTAGTTTTGATTTCTGGAAACAGGTTCACAAACTTGATGTAGGTAGACAGAAGCAGAGCTCGGGTAGGAACACTACACAGATGAAACTTGGAATGTAGCAAGTTGAACTGGATGAGGGGACTTAAAAGATAGGAAAAAAAGAATTTGTTCAGTTTCTGTAGACATGATAGTTCTTAATGTGTTACTAGCAAGAGCCGAATCATTTGTTAACTGGCCTTTAGGAATATTAAATAGACATCAGATTCTTTACAGAAAGCGTTACTACTTCAATTGAGTATTTTAAAAGGTGTTTTACCTTGATCTCGGATCACCTGCTATCAGATTCCCAAATTCTCCCAAGATGTAGCCACCTACTTTTACAAGATTCTCATGGCATGCTGGAGCTTGAAGGGCCTGTAAGAACACATTACTAGTCATCAATCTGTAGTGTATCAAAAAAGATCTTTTCTGTCACTTCCATGTCCAGTTCCCTAGTCTACTTTCCTGTAAGAGCATACCATAAGTCTAGGCACTATAGAGCACTTTGAGAAAAGCATGATAGGTGGTATGACTTTATAGAAGAATCTCTAACATAAGTATTACTTGCTTAAGAGCACCGAGGCCCATCTAGCAGCACTGTGGACTTCTGAGGACAGATACAGCTGCTTAGGTTTCCCGTTACATCTTTAGGGGTGTCAGAAGGATGTTAATATACTTAATCTAAACCTTGCAAGAATGTGCTGAAGTTATCCAAGATAAAAATACTGTCTTTATCGAGTATGAAGAAACACATAGGAGGGATGAGTTCCGAAAGTTAGCTTAAACATTCAGGAAAAGAAATAAAAAAAGTGGAAAGCCCATATGAAGAATCCAAACAAAGTCAGAGCAACAAGGCCAGACATTTGAAAGTGTTCTCCTTTAATAGTTCAAATTCCAGTTTTATCAGATCCTGAACAGAAGGAATGGGTATGTGCTTCAAGAAGGATCATCAAGTTATTTTGAGTATTTTGGATTCCTGCATGCGGAAAACTCAAAAAAAAAGGGCAAGCCACCCTGTAAAAGGCTTCTATTTTTACTACATTTCAGTAATTTTCAAGGTAATGTAATTTCCTTACTAAGCCATCCATTCAATGCCATCCACCAAAGTAACAAGAAACCCAGCATAACCCACCCTGCCCTCCCTCACCAAAACCAGAACAGTACCAGGTATATTCTACATTACTTAAGCCAGAGAAGCTTCTCATCAACTTAATACAGTCTCTGGCTCTAAAAATCTATGATGCTACTGTTACGGAAAGCTTCAGCAGCATTTTGTTGAAATATTCAGGATCATATTTTTACTCCTCCCTAACATGGGGAAGCACATGCTAGATCACGTGGTGTTTACTTAATTCCTGCCTCATTTTGAAAGGGAATTGAAAACAGTTCTTCTCACCTCAAAAACAGTCTTTGCTGCATACCCTTGAACATCATCCCTGTTGATGACAATCTGAATAACTCGATACCACACTTCTTCACTGACATAGTCACCAGCAATGCGAATCAGATTCAAGATTGTATCCACATACCAGGTATAGTCCACGGCATACTTCTCAGCTAGAATTGCAACTTTCAGAACCTGAACACACATAATAGAATAAAGAAGGTTGACTAGCTTCTACTATAAGCTGTGTATCAAGATTCACTTTCATATACACCTAGCGATACCAAGCTTGCTCACTTGCTCCCACAGCTAAGGTGAAAGATGAACATTAAAATTCTGTGCCAGAACACACCAGTTACCAGGTACATAATGCTTTCTCCATAATGCATTCGAATATGTTGCATATGTGGCTTTTCAACTGGTCCAGTGCAATTTATTGAACACTTTGTTTGCTATAAAAACAAGATCTAAACCATCACTGAGACAGGACCAAGTAGGAAATTGGAGACCTCTAAAAAAAAAGTGGAAACTCAAGCTAGCAGACACAGACCAGAGTCACCAAAATATAGCTGACTTTTTCAGGTCATACTAAGATTCCTATATCCTGAAGCAAACAATCAGCATAGGAAGAGACCTCCACATGATTTGTTATCAGTTGCATTTATACTGACCTATTAAGAGTAGTAAATTAACAGAATGAAATTCACATTATCTGCCAAGTCAGGGTAGATTGCCAACTGCAACAAGACAGTACAAGAAGTAAATCAACTAACACTGTATTCTATGTTAACTTCTCCATCAAGAAACTTTAGCACCTAACTAAGCTAAATAATTACTGTAAGTACAGGTTTTGGCTACCATTCTACGAAGGTCATTCAGCGAGTATTTAAACTTTTGCATTTTTTTTCCTGCTGGGAGGAAGGAGATAGATATCATGCCTCTCTCTTAGCTGATTATAAGGTATTGTTTTTGGGAATCCTTAGACTGAGAGAATGTTCTCACAACATACACAGCATGAAGTTCTACCTACAAGTAAGTATTTATCACACTAATTTTTGAAGCTATTGAACAGTTGACTAGAGTAGGACATAACCCTCAGATCTAGAGATTGGATTTGCTCAAGCAGCGATAAAACTCACTTCACTTTCTATATGCAATGCCCTGAGACCAAGATTAGTTTTTAAAATTCCTAGTTTCCAAGGGTTCCCCCTCCCCCCATTAGTTTAACCTAAACAAAGAACATTCTTTGCTATTAAACTACAAACTTAGGGTTTCGGGGGTTGAGTTTGGGGTTGGTTTTGGTTTGTTTTTGGTTTTTGGGTTTTTTTTAACCACCATGAAAAAGAATCTCTATCACAGACTATCTAGCATCCCAATCAATAAGTGATCCATATGGTGCCAAAGCCAGCTATGAAAAAATTAAGGAAACACAAATCTCACAATTTCTTCTCTAATGGAATAATCAGCAGTCTCCAAGTAATTCAGCATTTCAGCCACAATCTGTTGGGCATTGCTTCGGTCACACATTGCGTACAGGAGATCTACAGCTCTTTGTCGTACACTTACATCTCTTTCAGTCTGCAAAAGCACACACAGCAGAAGGTCAAGATGATTTCATCTTTATTTGGAAAGCACATGCAACTTACTGAAGAGATGAAACTTACTATAATCCCTCATCAAATTTTTAAAAAAATGCATTTTCATAATCTTTCAGACGCACAATGAACTTAGATATACCCTTCACACAAGCTATGAGTTTCTCACGTTATTCTCGCTTTCAGTCACCTAGAAAGAGGTCACTGGAGATTCAGACAGCTTCCTGCTTTTAGATAGTATTACAAAAATTCAAATCATCGGGTTTTGTTTCTGTAGTATACGTATTCAAATCTGTGGAAGTGCTGAAAAGGATGGAGGAGTTTGTACAGAATAATCCACTATTACCCTAACTAGAGTGAATGAGTTTGTGGTCCACTGTGCACTGGGTAACTGGCACCACTGGCCACAAATGCACTAATGACTGGCTGAAATTGTCAAATTGTCACCAGGCCAATAGGCAACTAGCTACCTGCAAGTTTAGTGTTGGACTTGCCTTGTATCAACAGAAGCCCAGCTAGAGCAGATACGTACTTTAAAGTTAGACAAATGTATTAATATGCTACAGCATGAGCTTGGAAGAACACATTACATGTAAACACTGAAGTGTGCAAGTAAATTTACACGCAAGTCAGCCTTCCCCTTTTGACTTCTGCTTTTTCACATAAACATGGCCTGGGAACATGTCTTTCTGGTCTCTTGACTTTCTGATTCTGCAGTGGAAGTTGATCTGCTCTACTGCTCCCCATAAGCTACTGTAATGAAGGAATAGTGTCTGATACCAGCAAGACCGTAATAAAACAAAGTCTTCCCAGCGTTCTCTGTTTTGAAATTCCATGTTTTGAAAGAATTATTTATCTTCAGTCTACAGCTTGAGGAAATACTGAAGTGTTACAGGGACCACAGCTACAAGTATCAGATTTACTAGTAAGCTGCAGAAATAAACTGAAGCTGACCTCTATTGTTGCCAGCACAGCAAGATTTTGCAGGATTAAGGAAAAAACCTAAAGCAGACTTTTGAGAATAACTCATTTGGTCCCCAAGTATTATTAGCTTAATTGGGGATGGGGGGCTTGGGGCATTGGGGAGAGGGCATTGAGGCAGGAGAGAAAACAACACTTAAACAGACTGCACACTTAAATATTTACCTTCAATGCATTGATAACTGTTTCTATGTGTGTTTTCACAGCCTCATGTGAGAATTCAGAGCTGGCAAGCGTGCACATGCTTTCCAGTGCTAGGTAACGCAAATTAGTTTCTCGGTGCTGCAAGAACTGACCTAGCTGGTTACAGGCACGGACTAGTAGATTTGGCTCACTGCACAGAACAGGAGAGAAAGTGAAAGGGTTAAAAGCAACAGGTTTGAGAACACCCAGTACAGAATACTATTTCTGCAGTGGAAATTTCATAAAATACTTCAAAGTGTCTGCTAGAATGCCCCACTGGTGAAATGAAAATTCAGATACTGTGAGCAAATAATCTCTGTTGGATTAGAATGGTGGGGTCAATATAAAACACCCAAAAAAAAAATCTGCAAGAAACAAAGCAATAAAAAATATGCTGACAGCAACACAGTTCATTAATACTGTTCAATTCCATTGCTGTGGTTGTGTTCCAACCTAGTAAGCCACTTCATATTCTGTTCTCTCCCCCTTCCCCCAGCAAAATTCCATTTAGTGTTCAAGACAAAGCCACGGCTTTTCACTTAAAAAAAATCCTCTCATAATAGAAGTGTTCTTACAGCTTACCTGTCATGATGTATAATTAAGCTTATTGCCTCAAACAGCACAGCATTCTTTGCATTTGAGTGTTGTACTTTTTTTGACTTTGGTGGCTCCTGCGCTTTGTTAAGAATAGTTTCCAGGCATTCTGTTAGACGACCACGTACCGCAGGGTCTTCTAGAGAAGAACAAGCCGTTGGACAACTTCATTTTGCTCAACACCCTAATCCCTACCTTAGGCCTTCCACCTTGCTAAATCTGAATAAACTGAAATGTATTCCGATACAGTTCACCCTCCCCCAGTATACAGTTGGCAAAAGAATTCTAAGCCACAGTTCTATCTGGGTGTTACTAAAAGCCAAATATGATCTGCGCTATAATATATTTCAAGGCTTTAATATAGTTGATAACATTAAAGAATGTTTAAAATGGCACTTGCAACTGGTTTATGAGATGCACACTGGTTTGACACTTCGTTAAAATTAAGCACAACATAATTCAAAAGGCCACATAGCTTAGAGCAATCTGAAACACTCAAGAGCACAGACTTCAGTATCCTTGTCTTAAGACAATGTGCTTGCACTCCAAGTTATGATAACACTACAGCACAGTAGCTCTTTGGAGACAGTGTACTGCATAAAAGAGATGACCACTGTTATGATTTGTGCATTACCTGGAGGTGGATAGCACTGTAACAGCCTCAGAAGTTTCACAGATAACCAAGGAGCAGGAACAAAGTAGTATGTATAGTCCTGAAGATCTGTTGATGCAGAAGTTACAATCTGTAAAATAAGCAGGCAGCATGTCAGCTACTGAAGTTAAGTGATGCGCAATCATGAGAAGGACCCAAAGAATACTGTAGGTCACCTTTGACAGAGGCTTAAAAACTACGTCACTAGCAATATTTAATTCAGTACATACACTGCGAGTATACCATCAGGTTCCCTAGTAACAGAAATTAAGTTTTACAAATACAGTAGAGTCTAGGAAGTCTCTTCCCGAAAGCATACTTGCTTTTCTTAAGAATGAAGATGACCATCTTGTAACACCAAAACATTTAAGTAAAAGCTTAACTTTCTTTGGTTCAGCAATTCTAGATTCAGCCAACAGAAAGCCTAAATATAGTGTTATATTTGACTGCTGATAGGTGAACCTGGCATTCAAGCACAAGATGCTATGACAGACTGAACTAAAAGCAGAAGGACCAACCAACACCTTCAGTAATATTCAAACTCCAGAGCAAAGAACAGATAGCTTTCACAGAAGAGGTTTACGTGCACAGTGAAATGTGATAAGGGTTAGATTAGGTTTCAAAGGGAGTACCCCTCTTCATGGATTTCTTCTCCCCCTTTGATTCTAGGGTAAGCATGAGTTTGGCACTAGCTCTGCTCAAAGAAATTCCATCTAATTCTTAATGCTCCATTACAGGACAGCTATGCACTTCCCTCAGCACACCCTTGCTTTTAAGTATTAGACAAAATCTTTGTATTTTAAAAGAAATTAAAATTTCTCCTAACTACAAGTAATTTTGGGCATAAGGCTGTGTAAATCTGGGTCTAAAATACATTTGTGAAGTAGTATCCTCCCATGTCTTGCATACCTTCCAAAAGGCAAAAATCAAACAAAACAGTAACATAAGTTTTCCAGCATGAAGATGCTAACTTACAGAAATGTCTCTCCACTCTTCCCTGCACCCCCTGCCCCTGCTTAACGCCCTATACCCATTTACGGAATATCAAATGCTTATGATTATTAACCTAGCAGTAGCTCAAAAGAGGGAATAGGAAGAAGACTCATCTTGTAAAAAGCTTAGATAAAAGTTAGAAGCACAGGTTATGTTTCTGAGGGTTCTGTGCAGAAGTTTGCAGAATCAGTCTCTGATCCAACTACTCTTTGGTGTTATAGTAACATAAAATGAGGATTAAAAACTCAGCTGCATCATGAGGATCCTTTCAAATACAAGTAGCTGAAAGACACCTTTTTGCTAACATAGACTTGGAGCATAGTAAAGATTACACCAAGAAAGTTTGAGCAAGCTAATACAGTTTTCTGCCCTGGTAAGCAACAAGAGTTAAGAGATTAGCTGAACCAGCTATATGAAGTGAAACTGAATCATCTTCACTTGTAATGGTACACTAAACTAATATGACCTAGAAAACTGAACAAATAAGCAACAGTAAGCTAACCTGACCTAGAAAGCTGAGTAAATTAAGCAACAGTGAAGTATTATCAGGGTTATCGTCGGACTCACTCTGCTTAATCTAGACACTGCCAAGGAGACTGAAGTTTTAAACTCTTCTGGGTTCTTCTGTGCCAAAGTGGTGATCAGACTTGTAGCTGCAGTAACCACACCCTAGAAAATAAACAAAGCAATACATTCAATTTTATAACAGTTTAAGATGCTGCCCATTAACGCCTTTCACTTCAAGTATTTTTTAATACACAACAAAACTAAGTTTATCCCCATGACAAAGCCCCACATTAAAAAGCCCTTTATTTGGCTAGTAGCTAGACTACTTACACATCTTCAAAATCATAGAATTATAGAATAGTTTGGGTTGGAAGGGACCTCTAAAGGTCATCTAGTCCTACCCCCCTGCAATGAGCAGGGACATCTTCAACTACATCAGGTTGCTCAGAGCCCCATCCAACCTGACCTTGATGGGGTCAGGTCCAACCTGACCAGGGATGGGGCATCCACCACCTCTCTGGGCAACCTGTTCCAGTGTTGCACCACCCTCAGCATAAAAAATTTCTTCCTTACATCTAGTCTAAATCTACCCCCCTTTAGTTTAAAGCCATTCCCCCTTGTCCTGTCGCAACAGGCTCTGCTAAAAAGATTGCCACCATCTTTTTTATAAGCCCCCTTTAAGTACTGATAGGCTGCAATAAGGTCTCCCCAAAGCCTTCTCTTCTCCAGGCTGAACAATGCCAACTCTCTCAGCCTTTCTTCATAGGAGAGGTGTTCCATCCCCCTCATCATTTTTGTGACCCTCCTCTGGACCCGCTCCAACAGGTCTGTGTCTTTCTTATGCTGAGGGCTCCAGAGCTGGACACAGTACTCCAGGTGAGGTCTCACCAGAGCAGAGTAGAGGGGCAGAATCACCTCCCTCAACCTGCTGGCCACGCTTCTTTTGATGTGACCCAGGATACGGTTCTTCTCACAAGAAGAGAGCCAAAGAGAACCTCCATCCTTTATTGGATGCGGGGGGCAACATTGTCACTGAGGATGAGGAGAAGGCTGAGGTACTCTATGCCTTCTTTGCCTCAGTCCTTAACAGGCAGACCAGTTATCATCAGGGTACTCGGCCCCCCGAGCTGGAAGACAGGGATGGCGAGCAGGATGAACCCCCCGTAATCCAAGAGGAAGCAGTCAACGACCTGCTACGCCACCTGGACGCTCACAAGTCTATGGGGCCGGATGGGATCCACCCGAGAGTGCTGAGGGAGCTGGCGGAGGAGCTCACCAAGCCGCTCTCCATCATTTATCAGCAGTCCTGGTTAACAGGGGAGGTCCCGGACGACTGGAGGCTTGCCAATGTGACGCCCATCTACAAGAAGGGCCGGAAGGAGGATCCGGGGAACTACAGGCCTGTCAGCCTGACCTCGGTGCCGGGGAAGATGATGGAGCGGTTCATCTTGAGGGCGCTCACAAGGCATGAGCGGGACAACCAGGGGATCCGGCCTAGCCAGCACGGATTCATGAGAGGCAGGGCCTGCTTGACCAGCCTGATCTCCTTCTATGACCAGGTGACCCGCCTAGTGGATGAGGGAAAGGCTGTGGATGTGGTCTACCTGGACTTCAGTAAGGCCTTTGACACTGTCTCCCACAGCATTCTCCTCGAGAAGCTGGTGGCTCATGGCTTAGACAGGTGGACTCTGCACTGGGTAAAAAACTGGCTGGACGGCCAGGCCCAGAGAGTTGTGGTGAATGGAGTTACATCCAGTTGGTAGCCGGTCACGAGCGGTGTTCCCCAGGGCTCAGTACTGGGGCCGGTCTTGTTCAATATCTTTATCAATGATCTGGATGAGGGGATGGAGTGCTCCCTCAGTAAGTTTGCAGACGACACCAAGTTGGGCGGGAGCGTTGATCTGCTCGAGGGTAGGAAGGTTCTGCAGAGGGACCTGGACAGGCTGGATGGATGGGCCGAGGCCAACTCTATGAGATTCAACAAGGCCAAGTGCCAGGTCCTGCACTTGGGACACAACAACCCCATGCAGCGCTACAGGCTTGGGGAAGAGTGGCTGGAAAGCTGCCTGTCGGAAAAGGACCTGGGGGCGTTGGTCGACAGCCAGCTGAACATGAGCTGGCAGTGTGCCCAGGTGGCCAAGAAGGCCAATGGCATCCTGGCCTGTATCAGAACTAGTGTGGCCAGCAGGAGTAGGGAAGTGATCGTGCCCCTGCACTCGGCACTGGTGAGGCCTCACCTCGAATACTGTGTTCAGTTTTGGGCCCCTCACTACAAGAAGGATATTGAGGTGCTGGAGCGTGGCCAGAGAAGGGCAACGAGGCTGGTGAGGGGTCTGGAGAACAAGCCTTATGAGGAGCAGCTGAGGGAACTGGGGTGGTTTAGCCTGGAGAAGAGGAGGCTGAGGGGAGACCTCATCGCTCTCTACAACTACCTGAAAGGAGGTTGTAACGAGGTGGGTGTTGGTCTCTTCTCCCAAGTAACTAGCAATAGGACAAGAGGAAATGGCCTCAAGTTGCGCCAGGGGAGGTTTAGATTGGATGTGAGGAAAAATTTCTTTACTGGAAGAGTGGTTAAACATTGGAAGAGGCTGCCCAGGGAAGTAGTTGAGTCCCCATCCCTGGAGGTATTTAAAAGATGAGTAGATGAGGCGCTTAGGGACATGGTTTAGTGGGCATGGTGGTGTTGGGTCGATGGTTGGACTCGATGATCTTAGAGGTCTTTTCCAACCTCTGATTCTATGATTCTACGGTTGGCCTTCCGGGCCGCAAGCACACATTGCTGGCTCATGTCCAGCTTTTCATCCACCAGTACCCCCATGTCCTTCTCCTCAGAGCTGCTCTCAATCCCTTCATCCCCCAGCCTGTATCGATACTGGGGGTTGCCCCGACCCAGGTGCACGACCTTGCACTTGACCTTGTTAAACCTCATGAGGTTCACACAGGCCCACTTCTTGAGCTTGTCCAGGTCCCTCTGGATGGCATCCCATCCCTGTGGTGCGTTGACCGCACCACTCAGCTTGGTGTCATCTGCAAACTCGCTGAGGGTGCACTCGATCCCACTGTCTATGTCACTGATGAAGATATTAAACAGTACCAGTCCCAATACGGACCCCAATCCAACAGAATTTTCAACAACATGATACTGCCGGGCTTGCAGAGCATTTAATGCTATTTTTCTGTTAGCTTTGTCTCATGTTTGGATAGTACATCTAAAATAACAGAAAGCTATATTAAAATAAAGCCTGGATGCAAATTGTCTTATTACACAAGAGAAGCATGAGTAGAAGAAATAGGATGCAGCAGACCATCCAGGAAAGATTTCTGACAACCCAACATGAAGAGAGAGCTTTGTGTAACCCAAGTATTTTATATTACTTCAGACTAAAGCACTCTTATTACTGCTGAAGCACAGATCTTAATAGCCTTACTTTCATAAAGTAACTAGACAGGGGGAAAAAAATAGAGTCCCTTATCTAGAAAAATAGGTTTTTCTGAACCAGCAAGATAAGAATGACAACATGGACACCACAGGACAAGGAAGTCCAGGCACCGACAAATAAGGCCTTGTATTTTTAGTGCAGGTCTAGTCTTAAAAGGCCTAGGAAAATTAGTATTACACCTATGCAATATGGCTTCGGATCACAAGGCACAGGATTAATTTATTTACAGCCAGAGCAAAAGAAGAAGTTGTGCATACCATTCTTATATCTCCAAGAAAAAGGTAAACAAAGCTTTATTAAAAATATATACAGCAACTAAAAAGGACAACTCCTTCCATTTCTTTCCCCATGCCTGAAGAAAACAGCAACCCACTTGCCTGAAAGACTCTAGAAGAAATAAATTAATAGTGTATTTAACAGCAGAAGTGACATGATTCTCTATAAAGAGTAGGCCTGAGAAGCATAATGAAGCTGATTTACCAAGTGCTGGTCATTGAGGAGATGCACCACTCTAGATGTCCAGTCTCCCATGGGGACAAGGTCAGGAGAAGTTCTATATAAACGCAGCAAGCATAAGGCAGCACTCTGCTTCACACTATCCATAGTATCTCTACAAGACATAAATATGTGTTTAAAATACAGTGGTTAAGTCACAGCAGTACTTGCAGGCTAGCATTACGCTAGTCTTTGCACTGACTCAGCATCCCTAGCCAGGTAGCATCTTTTCGACAGAAGTTGAAACAGAAGTTCACAAACTTCTATGTTATAGTATTTGTTCTTCTTAATTTTGCCCAGGAAGTTTTACTAGTCAAGTTTTCAAGCATTACATATGTCTAGTAGCCTCTATAATGATTCTTTGCAACTTACGAGTGACATTTCACATCTTTTTATCAGAATTGAAAGTTCATTAGATAAGCACAGGCTCATCTAAACCACAAGAACAAGCTTCTTTCAAACTGACTCAAGTCAAACAGTCAAGGTACGCTATATTATGCATGCAACCAAAGCTGGATCTTCTGATAGGTCCTGCATATCAGATACAAATCATTAACTACTCAACAGCTTCAGTACCTACAGCTAGCATGCAAGCTGGCTAGCTATCACCAAGCATGCAACCCACAACTATTCACCTTGCCATCCATGCTGCTGGCACAGAAATGGACTATTTTAAGAGCAGCATGCTCCTATTCTAGTTCAGTAAACTCCCTTTCACAAAGTAGTCAATTAAGCATTTTGTATTTTGCACAAACAACAGCTAAAAAAATGTACAGAGCATTAGCACTGAAAGTTTTAAGAGGCAGTTTATACTGTGCAATCTTGGTTAAATGTTCAGAAACCTCCACACCCCCAGTAGAAGTTCAGTCTACCTATTCTTTATGAATTTACCAGTTTTCTGTGAGATCAAATTGTACCTTGGTTAAAAAAAAACAGAAGACAATCCTATTCCTCCCCTCCCTGCCCGCTCCCTCCAATTTATATTCAAGCCAAGGGAGCTACACTAAAGTTGCAAATGTAACGGACAGTGCTCATTCTGCACCGGTCACTTAGATGTGACATGTGTATGTACACATACACATTTTATATATATTCTCTTAGAAATGCAGAAGGAATTAGGCCCTGAAGACTGATCTCAGAACATAAACACAGCTCAAAGTTCAAACAAATCTGAACTGAAGGTTCTGCGCTCTGTCTGTGATTGATGACCCTAAGTGAAATTTTTGGAACTTTTAAAGGTTATCTTATTAAAACCCATGACTCATCATTGCAGTGTTGTCTCCGCTATGCTACATGGAGAATAGCACCTGGCAAGGGCAGTGCAGGACAGGACAGCAACAAGCCTGACAGGGACCCAGAACACGCCATCTCTAAACATGCGCCCTTACATAGGGAATTCCATGTCTGAGAAAGGTGGAATTACGGGATAGATTCTCCCCCATTTGCTCCACCAGACCAGACCCATATTGAGGATCAGGTGCTAGCTGTTTATTCTTCTCTTTCTGGCCCATACTACATTTCAGCTCTGCAAAATAGTAACAATGTTTGAGTGTGGCATTATAGACACACTATTTCAAGAGTTCAGAAGTATTTCCCAAGATTTTTGTCACAACTAGGTATCACACATTATATCCTTCCTCGTTGCCAACTCAGTGCACATAATAGACATAGTCAGAATTAGTGTTGCATGAGCAAGCACATTTCCAACATTTGCAAGCTCCAGTGCTTGACATTTAGACTATTAATACAGTTCTTACGCAAGTTGTTACTTTTTAATATTAAAGACATGAGTTTGTTATAAAGCAAGTTCCATGCATATTCCAAAACATTTCATATCCATAAGAGAGTTTAAATGCACTGTTTGCACTTAGACATTTTAAGTTTCAAAATAAATTAGCCCTGCAATCACAAGTTTCATTTTAGATTTACTTAACTACAGCTCCAGACATTTGCCAGGGCTGTTTAGAGACTTCTAGCAATACGAAGGGTAAGTTAGAAAGTTGGCGGTAACTATTTGCCATTTACAGGAATTGTTGTTTAAATGGCTACACATGGCTAGTAGAGTAAGCAAGAAAGCTCTCACAACAGAATATTGTCACGTTCCTTATGAAGTAAGGACCATTTAAATAACACCTTCAGTTTATAACAAAATCTGTAGTGTAAACATCTATTTAGGTTCATTTATTTCTTCTTTTCATCAGGAGAAATGAGGAAAGTAAAACATACACATTTCAGGGGTGTTCACTGCCACATGTTTATACAGAACAAAAACTTGATCACAACAAAGCTGGAAAAGCCTATTCAAGATATTGACATAGTCTTAATTTCCATGTTGTATTTGTACACTTATACAAGCAACTCCATGCTCAGGTATATCTAAGTATCTGCAGTTACTGGAAATTGTCATTATTTGTACTGCAAGCCCAGGACTGTATAGCTCTAAGCATGCACTAAGCTGCTGCAATGGAACCGAATCGCTGAAAAGGTTTATTGGTGTGGTATTTGAAGGAGGCACATCATACCTACCCAGCTACAAGTATTTTTGGAATTTCTCCAGCAAATGCTTCCGCCATCTCCCGGCTACCCACATTAGCAATGCAATGCAGAGCAAGCCCCATGAAAGTGGGGTTGCGGCTCGCCAGATCATTCTTGATCGCATTGTTTATTAAGCGAATCAGCTCACTGTTAGAGTTCACTAGTACGGAGATGAAGAGATAGCCCTGTGATTCAGAAAAAGGAAAATGAAAATTGATTTTAGCCAATTTATGTTTTCTGTTAATGCCACAAGTAATTCTGAGACATACAGTTCTCCTCCAATAGCAAACATACAGGCAGAAATGATATTTAGATAGCAGAGCAAAGGCTAGAAAGATTAAATGAAGTAAACAAAAATGAGTAAGTTTAGTGTTACCCTGATTTATCAGTTTTTAAGTGTTTCATAATCTATTTCAGCATATACTCAATCATTTTAGATGAATGGGAGTAAATCAAGAGTTTGGCTTATTATTCAGACACTAGTAAGTTACATGTACCTGATAAACACAATCTTACCTAAGAAGATTTAAAGAGATATTCTGAAAATTAAAAGGTTACTTACCTTTTAATGCAAGACTCGAGGCAGTTTCCTAACAAGAGTAAGAATTTTACGCAGGGTACACATTTTAGCTTTTATAGTTAGTATAAGATTCCCTGTGCACAAAGGTGTTTAAATTTCAGAATCACTGCTAGATCCAAAATAAGGCTTTAAGACAGGGGTAGGGAATGAAGCAAAGTCCTTTACAGACTAAACAGCTGAGGCAGGGTATTAGACAGAACAGCTTATCTTTTATAGAGACTGAGTTACTCACAATTTGTTTCTCTGTATATCTATTGGAACTGAGCAGGTTTACAGCCTCCATGTGACCAAAGTCAATGTCATGCCCCAGGAGAAAGATGAAAAGCAGTTTGCAGACATATTTTTTCTTACTGTAACCATCCAGAGCCTTGTCACCTGGAAAGCAAGGAAACAAAGAACAACTAAGCCTACGTTGTTCCTGTATCTGGTTCCCCAGACTTACAGTTGTACCTAGCAATTAAGACTGACATTTGATTCACTATGTATCACCCTACAGAAGAGGGACAAACTGAGGGTTCAGCTATTGCAGTACTTGAATTTCACAAATTTTAAACGTATTATTTCAGCTTTTATTCACTCTACAGTGAGCAAAATGCTAAATATATCCACTTATCTCTGACTTAAAGGACTGTAAGTCTTTACATCATTTTGTGCTAAACATGAAAGTTATCACAAATCATCATCAGCAGATGTCAGACAATCAAACAACTCCTGGGTTTAAAAAAAAAATTATTCCCAGTCATAGAACACAGGTAGCTTGTAGCTCTTCCTAATGGTCCGAGACAGAAAAATGCATAACTCTGATTCAGTGACAGCTCAGCTTCTTCAACAAGACATTCACATGATACTAGTTCTCATATTTATCTAAATTTGAAATTCATTTAAAAGGAAAAAAACCCAGAACTTGAAGATTTTAGTGTTAATTTCATTTACCATTATCTATATCCTAAAGGACAGTCATGAAATAATGCTATCATCTAGTCCCTGAATTATCCTGCTATGTCCTCAAAGTATTTTCTTGCTAAGAGGCAGTACATACATGTTTACTCAATTGTGATTTTCCTATTTCTGTTAAGAGCAGCTATATGTCTTCCGTACACATGTTCTCTTGTTAAACCAATTATCAAATCTTTATCACAGTAAAAGGTCTTAACACACTTCCTGAAGTGCACCACTGTAGAAAACTCAGTA
Organism: Aptenodytes patagonicus; assembly: GCF_965638725.1. Lineage (NCBI taxonomy): Eukaryota > Metazoa > Chordata > Aves > Sphenisciformes > Spheniscidae > Aptenodytes > Aptenodytes patagonicus. The sequence continues at coordinate 19,900,160 of NC_134955.1, forward strand.
GCAACAAATGAAAAACAGCAAGTCTTTTTAGAAAGGTAGGATGATAGAGGTATATCCCAAAGCCTTGAAAAAACACATGAAATGAGATTACCATGAGAGCTTTAAAGTGTTTGTAAAATGAAAGTATTCATAAGTGTTTCAGTTTTAGAAGAAAAATGCACCGTAAATAGGTTTGACCTTATGTTGCAGTATTGCTGTATTTTAGAAGCTTGTAAAAGCTACATGGAACAGTACAGTGGCTTACAGCTCATCAGGGAGACTACTTTTCCTGAAGAAAAGGGCTACATATGAAGATACACTTTTTGCAGAACATTCTCTCCCTACGCCAAATCAGGAGATAAAGGAGTATCCACTAAATCATGCAAGCCTGAATGCTAGAGAGTTCAGTCAGGGTAGCAAAATTTTGATAGATGCTGCTGCCTAAAAGGCTATATAAGCTCCTTAGCCTCTGCATTCTGGGCCCAGAATAACTAGTCTGTCAGATCCGTGTGTATTCCTTAGGGATGGGCAAGTTCAGCCAGAATAGCACTGCATAAAATAAAGCTTAAATAAGATATCCCTAACTCATTGCCCTTACCAAAAAAGCTCCAAGCTGCATTTTTTTTTTTTAAACTTCATACTTATGAAATAGCCAGCTAAACATATAATAAAGAATCTTAATAGCATGGAAGTTTCTCTTTCTTCCTTCTCATCCATTGGTGCAGAAGCAGGTTAGATTTCCCATGTCACATGCATCTACAGCTCCCATAGATTTCACACTACACTCACTACTGTATAAAAACAATGGAAGCCTTACCACTATAAACTAAATTTACAGTTTGTGAAGGAATGAACACTACCATCAACATATGAAGCCATGTAATATTTGTGAACCAAGAGAAAACATACTGGCACACTGAAGTAGACAATGATAAAAGGTTATGTCTACAGGCTGCAACTATGCATTTTGGGGGGTTACTTTCTATTTTGACTCTAGAAACTTCTTTTATTTAGTTTTATTTCAACTGAGAAAAATTTAAGCACACGACTGCCATTTTAATACGGACAATGATACCCTTCAAATCTGAGTCTTTAGACACCCATTGACTTTTTTTTTTTTAAACTGGTACAGACAGCATATCAATTGCCAACAAAAAGCAGCTTTACCTTAAAGCTATTTTTATGCTGGAAAGAAAAGTTCCCTTCAGGTCTGCACCATGGAAGCCAATACATGTCACTTTTTACTTAGATACATGAAGCAGCGTTACTGAAGATACTCATGACAGTGAAATCTTGCTATGCTAGATCCTGTCAAGATCCTCTGACAACAGCCAGCTCTGCAGAAAGCTGCCCAAAGACATGTTTTCTTCAAGTCTTATTTACAGTTTGCTGCCATAAGGCTATTTTCCTGCTGAGTCCGCAAATGAATCTAGGGCAGTTTGCTTTACTAGACATCTGAATGAACATTAGAAGAACCAGAGTGAAACATCCAGACTGGGTGGGGGGTGGGGAGTAGGGAGAAAGCATTTGGGTTCCCCCCCCCCCCCTTTGGAAGCAATATGACTGGAGGGAAAAGTAGATATTCAGCCATGTCTGTCTATCCACTGTGGCCTTCCAACTATGGCTTGAGCAGCAGAGGAATAAGTCTTCTGTATTTATAACAGGGGAAATAAATACCTCCTGTTATACTATTTTCCCAATACAATGGTAATCAAGAGAGAAGCTTCCTCCCATCCCATCATGGCAGAGAGATGCAGATCAAATACCTTCCTTCCTCAGGAGAGGCAAGAAAAAAAATTACAGGAAAAAGTATAGTGACAGCTTTAGGTTTTTAAACACTTTTCAGCTGCTTAAGAAAAGTTTCTACAAGCTCTTAGGATTTGATTTTCAGTTGGTCTTCTGCATGAGATCTGGAAGGAAAAGAAATAATTGGTGAATAAACCAGGGGGGCTTTACATTACTTAGCAACAAGAACATGCCAACTCATGACAAGCCAGCTGTTTCCAGGTGACTGATTAAAGGAACAGCTGATGCTGGATACCATTACCAGATACTATTATGATTCACAGAAGGGGACACTAAATAAGCTGAATCCATTTTAGTCAGTGTTCCTCTAGTGGCTGAGATCTACATAATTGATGACTTGCTACAGTATTTAATAGCATTAATATCATTAGTTGCCTCTCTCAGAGATACAGATACACCAAAAGGCATCAGAAAGTAGCTTTCACATGAACTTTATCGTAAGTGAAAAAACCCTAACCAGTCTCCAAGACTAGAGTTTCCAGGAGTCCAAGAGATTGAACTGCAGCTGCTTGTTAGTGTACAATCCATCAGCAATACACAAGAGTCATAAGTATAAACCCTATTCTCTCATCTTCTCAAATGACTCTGGTGTTGACTTTGCAAGATCAGAAGGGAAGAGGGAGTATAGAATACTGCAACCCAATTGCTTAATGAAGAACACAAGCAGATGAAAGTATATATACTCTGAACCACATTGACTTTCATAACAGAGTAATTGTCATGGTTGGGCAATTTCTTTTTTCAGGTTTAGGACCCAGCTATTTAAAGCACTATATCCTTCCAAGATATAAGTATTTTAAGAGCTCAGATTAGCAAGTTCCTTGGATCTTGGCATATTTGAAGCATTTTTGATGGAAGCTATGCCATGCAATCAAGTTCAAAACATACTGCCGTCCTACTAACAAGGAAAAGGCAGCTTCCTTCTCCATCATGTGCTATCAAAGAACAATACGGTAAAATCAGTACCTGAAGCACTTTTTCTTAAGACAGAAAAAATAGTTCACTGACTGCTTTCAAAAGCTTCTGTCCCTTGTGTGCAGAACTGAAGGCAATCTGAAGGTTCTCAATAACAGGCAAGCTTATAAACTGAGCCAAATAACAGTTACTAGAACTCTTCTTTAAAGCCTTATTAGTTCCTAGCAATAGTAGAACATCATTGTCTTTTTTTAAGCTTCATTATTTAATTAGTGGAGCAATTTGGAAAAAAGAGCATTGCAGTCAAAGGTCTCCCTGTAGTTGTCTAACTCTGTGTTTTGAAGAAGTCTTTGATTCAGATTCTTATTGTCAAGTTTAACTATTCAATTCCTCTCCCTCCCATGTAGCATTTACAAAGAGTTATAAAGGTTCTATTTTAAACATTATTAACAAGTCTCATTGCTTAAGTATGTGCTAAAATAGTACAGCTTCTCCCAGCCTCAAGCAAACATCTGAACAAGAGCAGAAGGAAATTTCACATCTTCTGTTATCTTTATTGCAATACACAATCATTTCTTTTAACTCAGCTCATTTTTAAATGCTTTTGGGAACATTCGCAAGTACTGCAATTAAGTCAGCAGAAACAGGAAGAATTCAGAACACACATCAGCAGGTTTTGAGCACAGTGGGCATTTCAAAGGCTACTTGCTTTCCCTGGAAAGTTTGAGTCATTTTTCTAAGAAAGAAATTATTAACAGCTGATCAGCAAATAGTGCTATTATTAAGAAAAAATTACTACTTTCACATTTCTGTGCATTGCCTCTCTACCATTTCAACAGGGACGTTTTGGTTTTCATTGCTCATAAGTCTCTTTCACGCAGTCTTCCAAAAAGGAAGAAATAAGGCACAAATGCATTATGAGACCCTTTGGTTCCCACGCAGCACCTTCTGTCTCTAATTTGGACCATGAGTTAAAAAACAGCACCTGCTTTTTAATCTAATTCAGTATACTTAAAAACCAACCTGCTGCACAGTTACAGAGCCTGCTACCAGCCAGAGGGGGCAAGGCAGCAGTTTAGTCCTGTGAAATGTTCACTGGGGGGTAGAGGGTAAGGAAGCCTGACAAGTCCAGTCTCACTAGCAATCAACCATCTGGACGCTATCTCAAAGACGAGACAATCTTAGCTTTTAAAACTGCAGTAATGGCTTATGCAAAGCAGAAAGGACAACACCCTTAAGTGTTTCTTTGCATTCAGTGTGCTTCCTTCCTAGGTTGACACTGACCTATGTTCATGGAGTTGACAGCAATCCAGTGCTATACTGTATCAGAGCTTAGAGGCTAAGAAAAATCAAGTTGCTTTTTATGAACGTATCTACACTGAGAAAAGATTTGTCTTTCCGTAAGAGTGACAGTCCAAGCCCTCTAAATGAAAGGCTGAATATTTGTCGCAGACAACCCATACAAAACCATAACCTCATATTTAGTTACCATACTACTACCACCAGGACAGAGCATTACTAGAGCAGCCCTACAACTCAGGTGATATTTGAAGCCTGATTTTACTTCCAACAATTCACTTTGTCAGTGAAGACACTATTATTTTACTGTCTGATTGCCTTCATACATCTCTTAGATGATCAGAAGACAGTGTGACTAACCAGACCCATCTTAAATATAAAGACTATGCTTTCACAGCCTGTCAGGAAAGCAACTTACTGTTACACAGCTTCTGCTTAAAATAGGTATTCAGAAGCTTATCTTGAACTTCCTGCAAAGTGTTACTGTGTAGTTTGAGACAACAGAGAAGACTTGCTTGAATTTTGGAAAACAAGTGAGCTGAAGTAAAAAAAACAAAAGCAGATATTATCAACTGACATTGGGGCACTTCTGCACAAGCTAAAACTAAGATACACTAGCATGTCTGAAATCTAGCAGCTGCTCTTGTAACACAAACCCTATTAAGCAATCAGAACAAAACTAAAATCTAATGCCAGATCTGGAAAAAAAAGAACAAGCCTGAATCAAGCAGAGAACAAAGTTCCTTTGACTGCAGAAACAGCTTATAGATTTGTGGGCAGTTTCCTGGTTTCAGCAGGGATAGAGTTAATTTCCTTCCTAGTAGCTGGTACAGTGTTTTGGATTTAGGATGAGAACAAAGTTGATAATGCACCGATGTTTTAGTTGTTGCTAGGTAATGCTTACTCTAGTCAAGGACTTTTCAGCTTCCCATGCTCTACCGACTGAGGAGGCTGGAGGTGCACAAGAAGCTGGGAGGGGGCACAGCCAAACTGGCCAAAGGGACATCCCATACCATGTGACATCATGCTCAGTACATAAACTGGGGAAAGCTGGTCGGGGGGGGGGCCGCTGCTTGGGGACTGGCTGGGCATCGGTCGGCGGGTGGTGAGCAATTGTACTGTGCATCACTTGTTTTGTGTATTATTATTATTATCATATTATTATTATCATTTTATTTCAATTATTAAACTTTTTATCTCAACCCATGAGTCTTTCTAACTTGTGCTCTTCCAATTCTCTCCCCCATCCCACCGGGTGGGGGGGAGTGAGTGAGCGGCTGCGTGGTGCTTAGTTGCCGACTGAAATTAAACCACGACAGTCCTTTTTGGCGCCCAATGTGGGGCACGAAGGGTTTGAGATAATAACAGATTAACCAGAGTGTATTAAGGAACTTATATCTGTTAATAGTTGAGGGTCACAATGTTGGTTTCTCCGTTCTTGATATTGATTTGTATAATCTGCATCGCGCTCTTTTTCCTCCTGTACGTGTTAAAGATTGGTGTTGGGTTTTGCAGTTTGCTGTGGTCTGCAGTGAATAGTGATGTCTCGCTTGTGAGGTTTGTTTTTAGAACATTGACCTTGACGTTAGTGTGGTATGTAAACTTCGCAATGAAGCCGTTACTGTACCACGGAGACCATTTCGTGGAGACAACTAGCAATTGCAGTAACTTTTCTGAGAGTTTTTTTACGGAGGAAATACAGAATGGCAGTGTCACTACCTTCTTCTATGATGTTTCCTCCTTCATTACAGTAATTTTTCAGTATTTTGAACATCCTTGGGCAGTTAAGATACTTCTATTAATACTTCTTGGGAATATTGTTTCGGTTTTGTCTAAAGTTGGTAAGCAATTTAAGAATATCATCCAGAGATCTGCCCCAAGGCTGAATAACTATGAGTGGCAGGGTGTGTGGGATAAGATGGGCAAGTACCTAGGCCAATGGGCACCCCCAGTGTTTTGGAACTTCACCCCTGAGCAAGTGCAGAATCCTGAAAAGTTAGTAGAATATTTGGAAAAAGTATGCTGTCACCCTGGCAACTCCAGAGAGATGCAGATCATTGCAACGTGCTGGGGCCTGGCCCATGCCTACCGAGCCCTGTTCAACACCATTCAGTACCCTCGAAGGGAAGAGAAGGTCTCTGGCTCTGACAGTAAAACGACAGGCCCTGCGGCCACTCCGACCCCGGCGACATGCACTTGCACTGTGGCCACTCCAACCCCGGCGACATGCACTGTGGCCACTCAGACCCTGGCAACACGCCCTGTGGCTGAACCAAGGAACCAGCCTGTGCCGGTATCAGTCACCCCTGTACACAAGAAGAAATTTTGGAAGCGGAAGTCAGCTCGTTTAGTAAGGGAGGAAGAAGCTTCTTCTAAAAGGGAACCGGAGGAAGAACTGTACGAATACCCTGGAGAAGGGCCATCACGAGAACGGGAGGAGGAAGAGGAAGAACTCATAAACGAGGCAGTGACCACCCGATCTCTATCCCTGAGTGAGCTGCGAGATATACGAAAAGATTTCAGCCGCCGTCCAGGTGAGCATATTGTCACCTGGCTGCTCCGATGCTGGGATAATGGGGCCAGTAGCCTGGAATTAGAGGGTAGGGAAGCCAAGCAGCTGGGATCCCTTTCTAGGGAAGGGGGCATTGATAAAGCAATTGGAAAAGGGACACGTATCCTCAGCCTTTGGAGGCGACTCTTGTCAAGCGTGAAGGAAAGGTATCCCTTTAAGGAAGATGTCATATGTCGCCCAAGCAAGTGGGCCACCATGGAGAAGGGATTCCAGTTTCTGAGAGAATTAGCTGTGCTGGAGGTGATTTATGATGACCTGAACAATGAACAACTATCCAAAGATCCAGACGAAGTCAAGTGCACACGACCCATGTGGCGGAAGTTTATAAGGAGCTCACCATCGTCATATGCCAATTCATTGGCAGTGATAACCTGGAAAGATGGAGAGGAACAAACAGTGGATGAATTGGCTAGTCAACTCCGGCAATACGAGGAAAGTCTTTCTTCCTCCCTCGTGTCGGCTGTGGAGAAACTGTCCGAAAAACTGTCCCGGGAGATCCAGCAACTCAGAGAGGATAGGTCCTACTCCTCACCTGTACGGACCAGTATCTCGGCTATTAGAAGTAAGCGTTCTTTTGCTCAAGAGAGAGAATATAAAGGGTACACACCACGGGGCACCCTATGGTTTTATCTGCGTGACCACGGAGAGGACATGAGGAAGTGGGATGGGAAACCTACTGCAGCCCTAGGGGCAAGGGTACGTGAATTGCAAGGGAAAACAATCACAGAAGGAGGTTCTTCCAGGAAAATTGCTGCTCCAGTTCCCAGCGGGCAGTTCCCCAGAGAGAGTAGAAGGGCTGATCTTACTCTTGATCTTAATGAAGAAACTTCTGACTCGTACGTACAAGAAATGAGAAATGAGTACTGTGATGAGGATTAGAGGGGCCCTGCCTCCAGCCAGGGGGAGGAAAGGGACAACCGGGTTTACTGGACTGTGTGGATTCGGTGGCCTGGCACATCAGACCCACAGAAGTATAAGGCTCTGGTAGACACCGGTGCACAGTGTACCCTAATGCCATCAAGCTATATAGGGGCAGAGCCCATCTGTATTTCTGGGGTGACGGGGGGATCCCAACAGCTAACTGTATTGGAAGCCGAAGTGAGTCTAACTGGGAATGGGTGGCAGAAGCACTCCATTGTGACTGGCCCAGATGCTCCGTGCATCCTTGGCATAGACTACCTCAGGAGAGGGTATTTCAAGGACCCAAAAGGCTACCGGTGGGCTTTTGGTATAGCTGCCTTGGAGACGGAGGAAATTAAACAGCTGTCCACCTTGCCTGGTCTCTCGGAGGACCCCTCTGTTGTGGGGTTGCTGAAGGTCGAAGACCAACAAGTGCCAATTGCTACCACCACGGTGCACCGGCAGCAATATCGCACCAACCGAGACTCCCTGATTCCCATTCATGAGCTGATTCGTCGACTGGAGAGCCAAGGAGTGATCAGCAAGACCCGCTCACCCTTTAACAGTCCCATATGGCCAGTGCGGAAGTCTAATGGAGAGTGGAGACTAACAGTAGACTATCGTGGCCTAAATGAAGTCACGCCACCGCTGAGTGCTGCTGTGTTGGACATGCTAGAACTTCAATACGAATTGGAATCAAAGGCAGCCAAGTGGTATGCCACAGTTGATATTGCTAATGCGTTTTTCTCAGTCCCTTTGGCAGCGGAGTGCAGGCCACAATTTGCTTTCACTTGGAGGGGCGTTCAGTACACCTGGAACCGACTGCCCCAGGGGTGGAAACACAGCCCTACCATTTGCCATGGACTGATCCAGACTGCACTAGAACAGGGTGGAGCTCCAGAACACCTGCAATACATTGATGATATCATCATGTGGGGCAACACAGCAGAAGAAGTTTTTGAAAAAGGGAAGGAAATGGTCCAAATCCTGCTGAAGGCCGGTTTTGCCATAAAACAAAATAAGGTCAAGGGACCTGCACAGGAGATCCAATTTTTAGGAATAAAATGGCAAGATGGACGTCGTCAGATCCCAATGGATGTGATCAACAAAATAACAGCCATGTCTCCACCAACTAGCAAAAAGGAAACACAAGCTTTCTTAGGCGTCATGGGTTTTTGGAGAATGCACATTCCAAATTACAGTCTGATTGTAAACCCTCTCTATCAAGTGACCCGAAAGAAGAACGATTTCAAATGGGGCCCTGAGCAACGACAAGCTTTTGAACAAATTAAACGGGAGATAGTTCATGCAGTAGCCCTGGGGCCAGTCCGGGCAGGGCAAGAGGTAAAAAATGTGCTCTACACCGCAGCCGGGGAGAATGGCCCTACCTGGAGCCTCTGGCAGAAAGCACCAGGGGAGACTCGAGGTCGACCCCTAGGGTTTTGGAGTCGGGGATACAAAGGATCCGAGGCCCGCTATACTCCAACTGAAAAAGAGATATTAGCAGCATATGAAGGGGTTCGAGCTGCTTCAGAAGTGATCGGCACTGAAGCACAGCTCCTCCTGGCACCCCGACTGCCGGTGCTAGGCTGGATGTTCAGAGGGAGGGTCCCCTGTACACATCATGCAACTGATGCTACATGGAGTAAGTGGATCGCACTGATCACACAACGGGCTCGAATAGGAAACCCCACTCGCCCAGGAATCCTGGAAGTGATCATGGATTGGCCAGAGGGCAAAGATTTTGGAATATTGCCAGAGGAGGAGGTAACACATGCTGAAGAGGCCCCAATGTATAATGAACTACCAGAAAATGAGAAGCAATATGCCCTGTTCACTGATGGGTCCTGTCGTCTTGTGGGAAAGCATCGGAGGTGGAAAGCTGCTGTATGGAGTCCTATGCGACAAGTTGCAGAAACTGCTGAAGGAGAAGGTGAATCGAGCCAACTTGCAGAAGTAAAGGCCATCCAGCTGGCTTTAGACATTGCTGACCGAGAAAAGTGGCCAGTGCTCTATCTCTATACTGACTCATGGATGGTGGCAAATGCCCTGTGGGGGTGGTTGCAGCAATGGAAGCAGAGCAACTGGCAGCGCAGAGGCAAACCCATCTGGGCTGCCGCATTGTGGCAAGATATTGCTGCCCGGGTGGAGAACCTGGTTGTAAAAGTCCGTCACGTAGATGCTCACGTACCCAAGAGTCGGGCCACTGAAGAACATCAAAATAACCAGCAGGTGGATCAGGCTGCTAAGATTGAAGTGGCTCAGGTGGATCTGGACTGGCAACATAAGGGTGAATTATTTCTAGCTCGGTGGGCCCATGACACCTCAGGCCACCAAGGAAGAGATGCAACATATAGATGGGCTCGTGATCGAGGGGTGGACTTGACCATGGACACTATAGCCCAGGTTATCCATGAATGCGAAACATGCGCTGCAATCAAGCAAGCCAAGCGGTTAAAGCCTTTTTGGTATGGAGGACGATGGTTGAAATATAAATATGGGGAGGCCTGGCAGATCGATTATATCACACTCCCACAAACCTGCCAAGGCAAGCGCCACGTGCTTACAATGGTGGAGGCAACCACCGGATGGCTGGAAACATATCCCGTGCCCCATGCCACTGCCCGGAACACTATCCTGGGCCTTGAAAAGCAAGTCCTATGGCGACATGGCACCCCAGAAAGAATTGAGCCAGACAACGGGACTCATTTCCGAAACAACCTCATAGACACCTGGGCCAAAGAGCACGGCATTGAGTGGGTGTATCACATCCCCTATCATGCACCAGCCTCTGGGAAAATTGAACGATACCATGGACTGTTAAAGACTACACTGAGAGCAATGGGTGGCGGGACGTTCAAACATTGGGATACGCATTTAGCAAAGGCCACCTGGTTAGTCAACACTCGGGGATCTGCCAATCGAGCAGGCCCTGCCCAGTCAGAACTTTTACGTACTATAGATGGGAATAAAGTCCCTGTAGTGCACATAAAAAAATATGCTGGGGAAGACAGTCTGGGTTATTCCTGCCTCGGGCAGAGGCAGACCCATCCGTGGGATTGCTTTTGCTCAAGGACCTGGGTGCACTTGGTGGATAATGCGGAAGGATGGGGAAGTCCGATGTGTACCTCAAGGGGATTTGATTTTGGGTGAGAACAGCCAATGATCTGAATTATGTGATGTTAAGTACTAATTATAGTTATAATAATTATACTAATAATACACAGATATACTAATAATATTATATGCCATACTAATGTTATTACAATAAGAATCACCCAGACTAATGAAGAATAACTTCAGTGAAACCAAGCAAAGCACAGTGATGATGGTACCAGAACTGACTTCAACATGAAACAATCCAACACCACATACCGTCTCCATTTTTTCCTACCCTGAAAGATTATTATGACAGATGGAGCCCAAAGTCATGGACTAAATGAACTCACCGAACATTTTAGAGGGATGGCCCACAGACGAAGGGAATGATATCTCTGTGTGTGTGTGTATATATATATATATAAAAAAAAAGGGGTGGTGATTAATGAAAATGTACTGGAAAATATGAGACTTGAGCATGACGCAGATGGTATAGAATAAGGGGTGGATATTGTCCTGGTTTCGGCAGGGATAGAATTAATTTCCTTCCTAGTAGCTGGTACAGTGTTTTGGATTTAGGATGAGAACAAAGTTGATAATGCACCGATGTTTTAGTTGTTGCTAGGTAATGCTTACTCTAGTCAAGGACTTTTCAGCTTCCCATGCTCTACCGACTGAGAAGGCTGGAGGTGCACAAGAAGCTGGGAGGGGGGCACAGCCAAACTGGCCAAAGGGACATCCCATACCATGTGACGTCATGCTCAGTACATAAACTGGGGAAAGCTGGTCGGGGGGGGGGGCCGCTGCTTGGGGACTGGCTGGGCATCGGTCGGCGGGTGGTGAGCAATTGTACTGTGCATCACTTGTTTTGTGTATTATTATTATTATCATATTATTATTATCATTTTATTTCAATTATTAAACTGTTTTTATCTCAACCCACGAGTTTTTCTAACTTGTGCTCTTCCAATTCTCTCCCCCATCCCACCGGGTGGGGGGGAGTGAGTGAGCGGCTGCGTGGTGCTTAGTTGCCGACTGAAATTAAACCACGACACATTAGTACACAAAATTCTGCTCTGAGATCAAAATGATGCAACAAATTAATAAACTGGATATTTTTTCATTCATTAACAAAGCAATTACTACTCTGACAGCCAGACTTCTAGTTTGGCTCAAGCATGGGAGCAAAATCAGCTTACAGTCAGAACACATAAAACAAAAGGAATACTATTTCGCCACTCGATACTTAATTCCTACAACTTCTGCTTTATTACACTGGTGTAGTTTCTCTCTACTACATGCATCTTATCTCAGTTAATGCAGAAGCATTTAAAGCAACCGTCAAGGACACGCTGACCTCAGCAATGGAGCTTCCTCATGCTGAAACGAGAGACAAAGTCACCTTAAGTACAGAGATTCTAGATTCCTTCTGAACTTGGAGCACAGAAGCCAGATCAGAACCCAGAACCCATTCCATCCGTTCAACAAAGTATGGCTTTTCCAGAGATGTGCAGCCTCATCCCAGCCTGTTAAGTACAAGGGTATTTTAAATAGCAGGTTACCCAAACATAAGGTGGGTAACAGGCTTGCCAGCTACTTGCATGATAGAACAAAAGTAAAAATACTTAGCCTCTGTCTGTAACAGTGTAAGAATATATCTTGCAAGTTACATGGGGTGGGGGTCTAGATACTGCAACAGAGTATGCTGACAAGAGTAAAGGTCCAGAGGAAGGACAGAATACTTGTGGTGTACCAGTCTCTTATGCTAGTCTCAAGCAAGAACATATCTGTGTCAAGAGGCACTACTGTCAGCCTTGCTTCTTACAGTCAGACCTTTCCCTGGTTACAGCAATGCAGCCAGTCCAACAGCTGCATCGTCAGCCAGGTAGTTAACCCAGGGCACCAGTACTCCCCATAATTATTTAGCAAGGGACTCCATCTTAAGTTCACAGTCACACATTTGTCTAAATCCAAACTATTTAAAAACATTTTTAGAAGTCAGAGCTACATAAAAAGAAACTGGGTTCAACTGAATTATCTCCACTTAAACCAAGAATAAAATGCATTATGAAGGTCTTTATTTTTATACAGCCCTTCTGCAAGGAAGAACCATGCAGCACAAAGCCCATGTAGAACAACTGCAGCAGAAAGATACACAGCTATCACCTCCTCACACTCTCAAGGCCTCAAGCAGTTATACAACAAGTTGTCCAAACTCAGCTTCCAAATTGTGACATTTATGTCTAGTTTTCATTCAGGCTACATCAAGTTATTGTCTTCAGTTAAGTAAGATTTTTCACCTAAAATCCATACAAATTCAGTAATACAGTTGCCATGCTTATGGGAAGGTTTAGTCATCTTTCACTCAAGCTACTGAATGAGCACACTGCTATTTATTCAAAACTATTAAAACTGTGCTTAAAGGATGCTATCCAAGGTACAAAGGCTAAAGTTATTGGACTACTTTGCTGAAAGCACCTCTATTCTCTGATCATTGCCTGATTCGTGGTTCTACACAGCCAGAGGTTCCTATGATCATTTCTCCCCCGCATCATGATTAACCAGAGAAGAATTTACTGTGCACATACTTTTAACTATTTTTGTACTTAAGCCACAAAATACCTCGCAAAACTGAGGAACAGAACTGAACAGTGTTTTATGAACTGTGCCATCAGCAGCTCTTTAACCTATGATTACTCAGTGATACAACACAGCTACCAAACTACCTATATTAACCAGAATAGCATTCTCTGACAGAATTCAGTTCACTTAGAGCTTCATTACTGCCAAGTTTTCTTGAAGTTATTAATATGGCTTATACTGCTGCTCTTATAAAGACATTCAGAAAAGAACAGTGAAGACTAGCTCTATCATGTGTTAGGCAGCCTTTTACTAGACATGGTATTAGCAACCTTCTGAATACACATTCATAGACTCTTCACAGGGCAAGACTCAGGATGACTGACATTGACAAAATACTGAATTGTGTGTCAGTGTTCATTCTGTGATCCCCACATAGGATTTATCACACTTTACCAGTAAGTGCACTCAGAAGGCATAATTATTATTATTAGCATTAATTTTAAAGGCTGCATTGATTGCTGTGGTACCCAAACAATTCACAGATTTGCTTCTTTCACACTCACAAGTTTACAGAAGTAGGCAGGTTAGTGGGTGCGGATGGACCCAAATGGAGTTTAACCTGTGTTACTCAAAACATGTAAGCCATCATTTTTTCTAGAATGCTTAGCCTTCATGTGGAATAGAAGTTTGAATCTAGCTTCCCCATTTCAGCTCGTAGATTAAAGCTTTTCACATCAGGTGCAAACATAAGTACTTGGCCTAGTAAGCAGCAAGTGAGATACTAACTGTTCCTATCTAAAGAGGATTACTTAATAGGATTTGACTATAGCCAAACAGTAAGAACTAGACTATATCCCTGCAAGTCAGTACTTAAACAGCCTTAATAACCATTATGAACTTTTCTGCAATTCCTTATTGCATTCCTTTACAACAGCATGTTTAACTCTAGCAGTGAGGTGAGCAGGTCTGACAGAACCTCCTTCATGCTTCAAGCACACTGGAACATACAGTAGGCAGCGAGTTCTACAGTTCTACAGGAGCTTCGACAACATTTTTTATGCTTTTTGAAGTTTTCAGACCTTCATTGCAAACTGAAGACTTAGTCTCATGAAAGCTTCCAGTTTCATTAGTAAAAAATTGATTAGGTTTTGCAAACAAACTAAAAGCTTGCCCATCAACCAAATCAAGATAAAAAAGGTGGTGTAGCCTGAAGTTGCTGAAAGAACTAGATTTCTGTGTTAGTGTGACTGCAGCAAGGTTTCCAGCTACGCATTAATCTCTAGTTGTTCTTGATGACAGAAGGGCATAGGTGGAGTAACTGTTAATGTATCTATAGGGAAAGTGACATGCTGCTTTCTAGAAAAACCTGTCCCATCTAAACAATTAAGTAAAGAATTTAAATGCTGAAATGAATTTCAGCAACAGCTGATAACCAATAATGCTGGTATTTGACAGCAAGTAGTCTTACAAATGTGGACCAAGAGAAAACAAGCAGTCTTTGTGGCTGTATCTTCCAGATTAATCAACTCAGTGAAATTAGTTGAAAGATAAAGTAACATGAAACTTCAACTAACTTCTTAAGTGTACAGAAACTTCTTAAACAGTTTTTAATTAAACTCAGTCTCTTTATCTGAAAGATATACTTAATTTGTCTAGTATAGATCTTGCTTGGAGGTTAAACTGCTTTATTTGAAAGTTGCAATTTTATGCTTAAATTTACTAGGCAATAAGATGATCCACTTTGATCATACAGCTGGAACTAAGAAAAATGGCTGTTACTCTTGTATGCAGGTTTCTAGCAGACCCTTGAACTATGTGCTAGTTGCTCAGTGTGCATGCATACTTAGTACATGAAGGCAATATCTACTGGTCATTGTCTGGAAAATGGACACAAGTTTTAGACTTGGATTGGGTGATGGAGAATAGTCTGTAGGACAGACTATGCAAAGCCTGCTACTTCTGGCAAAAATCAGACCAACATCAGTGTTAGATGGAAACTTTGCAATGAAAAACAATGTGACAGCTTAGAGAGGTGACTAAATGAAGTTCCTTTTTCTATTTACCGTAGAAAAATAGCCATTAAAATTTCCTCAGTTACCCTACGACTGAAGTTACCAATTTGGATAAAGTATGCTGAAATTTTTAAGAGAAAAATGTTAGCACAGAGGCATGTGATGGCTTCTCATTTAGAAAAATTTCTTAACTTTTGAGTGTCTTGCACTATGGTCAACTTTTCCCTTCTAAGCTGTTGTTGACACTCAAGTTTTTGCAGGTCTTCATATGCCTTTAAGAGACATACCACTTAAAAAGTAGCAACAGATACCTATGAAGTTCAGGAAAGTTATTTCAGGCTTTGTTAATGCACTGAGTATTCCAAATAGATACACTAGTCTAAGTCAGAATAGATAATTAAGGTGAATGGGTTTAATCCGAATACAGCAAATTCTAAAGCCACATATGACCTCCACACCACAATGCCTTATCTAGCTACACACACAGCCCTCTATCTATTTAAACAGAATGTTTGCCACAGCCACTATTGGTAGAACTCCATTCAAAAGCATCTCAACTACTCCTCAGAATCTTTAAAATTTGAAGCCACATACACAACTTGAATACAGTTACAACATGAATTTTACCATGTGTTGTTTAAAAGTAAATTACTGCCTCTTGGAACACATGAGGATAGAATTAATCACTGCATATCTCTTGTTTCATATGAATAATTTGTATTGCTGTTGCCTATGGGAGTGGTCAAGATGTATGGCTTCACCAACTACACATTTTTATCTTAATTCTGCTAGAAGACAGCCTAACCCATTACTTCCTAAAGGGGCTGGAGTGAGGGGGGGGGGGAGGGAGCAGGTCAGGGCAGAGGGAGGGAAGAGAATTTTAAACAGATTTGTTTTACTAAAAATAGTTACATCCACATGTTTCTTCAAACTAGTTCATGGCCTTCTGGAAGAAAACAAGGCTGAGTAGTCATATGGTTAAGAGGCAAAGTATTAGAAAAAGTTTGTGAACAGTAGCTCAATTCTTTGATATAGGAGGGAGTTTTCTTCTATTATGGCCAAGAATCACAGAACTGTCAGGAAGTTCTGTAGTTAGAAGAACATTTTCAATAGTTATTCTAACAGCCTGCTCTAGCATTTTGCTTGCATCAGCAGTTGACAAAAAAGTCTCAACATGTAAAAACAAAACAAAAACCCATAGAAGAATGTCATATGAGGAAATATGTATAGTTTAGTATGATCAAGTCGCTTACCTTTAAATTTTGACCGAATGTTTGCTAGTTCTTTATTTATCCTCTTTATCTCCGCTTCTTTACTTTTGCCTGAAATCAAAAGAACACACATGAGGATACAGTGCTTTGGACCGCCCTCTGCCACCCTAAGCTTCTTTCCACTCAACCGTGCTGTATGAACATACAAACGTCAGGAGAAATTATTACTCTCCCTTTCCAGTACTAGGACTGATGAAGGCAAACATCACAGAGGTAACTTAAGCACTGCTTTATATGGGAATTTGAGAAGCTAAAAGGAACTCCCTGTTTCAAGAAGCTTTGCAGACTTTAATTGTATGCGACTGATACCGTCTAATCTGAGATGCCTTTATTGCTGACTTTCACAAACGCTTCAGTTTTTCTGTTCCTTAAACTGGCAAGAGAAAACTGAATTTTACTTCCCATTTTATTACTAGGTTGACAGTGCTCTGAAGGAAAGAGTGTCCTAAGCACAATCTTATAAAACAAACAGCTTGTGTTATTCCTCACCTTAAGTATAAGCCTGCTTCTCTACTGAAAGGTCATTCAGTTCAATAGCTTTAAAAACATTCTTAACAGACACTGAAGAGGAAAAGCAGTAAACTTGTAAGTTGCCCAAAGACCTCAGACAGATAGGATATGTGTGTAAGTTCAGACTTTAAATACGCCCCATGAAAGTCTCTTGAAAAAACAGAAATATTTAAAATTCAGATTTTATTAGGTGACTTTACCACCTTGGGCTTCTCAGCACAGTTTATATTTCATATCAACTTTTGATTCCAAGAATAGGTATTAGGATTTCTAGTGCCAATTCAAGTTAGATATTCAGAGAAATAAGGTGCAGTTTAAATTCTGATAATGCAAGCTTGATAATTCAAGTGGTACTTGCATTGTCCAAACCAAAGCTGCTTATTACTCTTTAGCATTTTAGTTTTTGGTGATTGAGATTCTATAGAGATCTGGATCCATTATCTCCTACATGAGTGAGCGTGGTAGGGTAAAATATCCAACTCAGGCATTATATTCAGTTGCTTGAAGTTTGAGAGAAGCAAACGAAGTCGACTTCAGCAATGCAGAACTGGCCATCTAGTTGTGTTGGAAATTCAGACCTGTACCTACTCAAACTTTCAAGCAGTTTCCAAAACATCAACTAGCAGCAGAAAAAGACAGCTTCCTTTACTCTTCATCATGTATATTTGGCTACAAGGTTATGAATAAAAGTTTCCTGGCCCTGCTTGAAAATGGTCCAACCGTATGACTAGTGGGGATCAGATGCCCTGCTTTCACACTCCACTTTCCCCAACACCACTCCCATCATGACTACAGCTATGTCAGTGCAAGGATGGTACGTGACAAGGCTTGAAGAGCAGATCAGGACCAGCATTCTGAAGCACCTCCGATCTCACCCCTTTCTTCCACATAAGCAAAGCAACAACTCACAGCATTTAAACATCCTACTACATTTGTATGTCCAAGCCTCCTGTGTCACCCAGTGACTGTTAATCACTCCTTTACCATTCCAAAGATGATCTGACAGCAGGCCAGATGAAAGGTGATTAACTCAAGGAAACAAGTGCCTCAGGACAGATTAATAGCAAAGTGTTTAAAGTATAAGGGAATCCCACGCCAAATACAAATTAATCCAAATTTTTTAATTTCTTGATTTAGACTCAAAAAAAGAAACTGAAGGCATGCACTTCCAAAACCAACTCTTGCATAAGATGCAGAAAACTGGTTTATATTAATATGCCTATAATAATGGCCACAAGAGTAAAGACACATAGCAAGACTAGCACACTGTACAAATGGAAACAAGTTAGGCCCAAAATAGAAGCAACTACTTTGGTTTGCCTTGTCCTTTTAACAAAATGCCTACAGATTTGCTTAAAATGGAATTTTTCCATTCTACAACACTGTTTTATAACGGGCAGTGCTCAAAAGACTGAAGTGCAGGGTGCCTTGGCAGGCACTCCACATGGCAAAAAACCACCCAACTTCCACCATACCCAACCCTGAAAAACTACTTGTACCTACTCATCCACTTACTGCTTTTAAGAAATTAAGCATTTTCAGTGGTCAAGAATTCACGATACCTGTTCTGAAACATAAATTGTAGTTGCTATCTGTACGCATCTTGGTTTTCAGATAAAGCAGGAGGTATGTCCACAGTTTTAATTTGACCTAGAAACTCCAGTTAGCTTCTGGAACGACAAGGCTAGAAATCAGAGAGTACTTCCTTCAGTTTAAGATGCATCTGTTGGGATCACAAGATTTAACCAGTTTTCACTAATATATCATGCAACATGTTGTAAGTTTTCTTCTAATTTAACTTACCAACCTAAAGTAAGCTGGTTTTAAAGCAGTAACACTATTTACTGTATAAATAAGCAGCAGCTCGTAAAATCTAAGGCTTGAGTGTCTTCTACTATAGATTTTAGATTTGTCTTAATTGGATTAGATTATTTGTCCTGTGCACATGGCAAAGATACTCAAGTGTTCATGTCTAAGTTACTTGCCAGCATTAGGAATTCACTACTAGACTGAAGCAAGTCTTTTGCTCCTGGGTCCATACTCTACAAACAGAGGGCCACAGTAACATATGCCAAAAGGGTGCAAGTGTTTATGTAAATAAACAGCACTCCCAATTTTGCTAAGCTACCACATTAGCAGTCTTTTTAAAGACTTGAAAACATTTCCCTTATTTACAGTAATTCATCTGCTCCAGATGAAAATTTTAATTTCTAAAACTATTAATTTCTTTTCCCTTTTACCAAGTGAAGAACACATCTCATTAAAATGTTACCACCAAGTCTGGAGATTTTGTACTTCATTTGGAATAACGGGACAGAGAACATTGACCTCAGTCTGGGATATTGCTAACCTGAGTAGGATATTTAGTTACCCAAGTTTGGAAGCTAGGTCCTTGCTCTAAATCTTTAGGGTCTGTTTGTAAGGAAAGCACATTGCAATATATACTTTGAATTATTAGCAATTGTTTCTCTAACCTCAACAAGCGTGGCAATAATCACTGACATTAAAAATGGGGGAGGAAGGGGAAAACAAGAGTAAGTGTATCTCAGCCAGTTTTTCTTAACCCAAGATAAAATCAAAGCTGTCATTTTTCTTATATCACCAAAACCTCTCAGCAAACATTTCAAGCAGCATTATCTACCCATTATGCTTGCAGATTATCAGTTACTGCTAGAAACTGTGTTCTTTGTGCCCTAAGCAAGCAACAGAGCATTAAGGGAAGCCTGACTAAAATACTTCAGGAATTTGTGAAGTCAGCACCTTTTCTAGAAATAGATTGCAGCCTCAGCAACACAAAAAATCAAAATCCCATCCCCTGTGTACACAGCTGTAGCAGTGAGTTGACAGTAACACCCATATTAAACAGCAAATTTACATCTGAAGGTTTATTCTCTCAAAGTTAAAAACTTGCATAGCATATGAACAAAGCCTGTTTTGAATAATTCCTTCAGGCTGTTCTATTTTGAATACAGTATATAATCTCATCTAGACCTTGACTAAACATAAATAGCATAGCAACTAGCTAGGGATAAAAGCTTAACTCCATACATTGGAAATCAAGTTGAATGATTAAGTTGTCTCCTTATTACTGATTACAGTCTATACATGCCTGAAACTGCAGTTTTAGAGAGCAGCACTAGCACATTGGGTGTTAAATGTCACTGAGGACAGCCACATAATAATGCTTAGGATAACTCATCAGTTAAAACAAAGCTGAAGTATCTAAAAACAAGTTTCCTGAACTCCAGCAGTTATATTGCATGGTAACCTTATTCAAACTTGTTATTGTTTACATTAGAAGATGACAAAGCAAAACAAAACCTCACAGCCACAGGTAGTTTCAGTTTGTTCCATGTACGGGGTGGGGGGGGAAGTATCAAAAACCAATTTTTAGCTAGATCTTCTGTCCCACTAAGCAGGGGGAGGGGAGGGGCAGGCAGCAGCAGGGGCTGTTAAAGAAAATGTGTTTGATTAACTGAGAAGTTTTCATCACATTACTCAGCCATGGTAACACTCACTGAAGAATTTCTACATGCGTATTTGATTTTTACCGTCACTAGAAATACTTAAGTAACCTTAAGGATGGTTAAAAAGGAAGACCAGACCACTACTGATGACAGCTGAAGGAGTGCTGTGCTGCAGAACTAGAGGCTTACATTCCAAAGCTTGCAAAGGCAATTGCTCCGCCTCATTTCCAGGCTATTACACAGCTCACAGTTTCAAGAAATCATCAGAGCTGTATGCCACAAAACGTGCTGCAGCCAAGCTATTCAACTTGGAGAGGCTTAATAAAGGTCATGTCATGTATACAAAATGATGGGTAGGACAGTATTTAAGTCAGAGCACAAGATTACGTTCCACATCAGTTCAGACTACATCCTTCTCACTTTCATTTATTCAGGCTTTTTCCAGTTTAGCAAAACTATGATTAAATATCCATAACAAGTTATTAAAAGACATGATTGCAAGCCAGTAAGTCTTGGCTGGCTATTTTGCAGAAAAGACATATACTGTTTATAGCCTCACAGCCCTAGTATATGACTGCTGTTAGTCTTCTCCAAGATGAGTACCCCAAGCAAACAAGACACCCAGCCACAACATTGTCCAAGGTGCTTATGAGCAATTACTTAATATTTGGCAGTTTGCCAGGCTTCAGACTCCACTGTGCTGCCTACTGCCTTCATCAGGCAAGATAAATTTAGTCTGCAGTGCACTATTATCTTTAATTACCATCTTGTTTAACAAAGATGGACTAGTGAACATCAAAAGTTATCCAGCTCTTCAGAGAACCAATTACTATTCTTAAGTCTCCCAGTAATCCAAGCTACAGTCAGAGCTTCAGTACTGCATAAATAACACCTCCATATCTCAGTTTGGAGTTTTGCATTACAATCTACAGAAGAATGAGAAAACAGAAGTTACAGGAAAGGGATTTGTTAAGTCCATTCATTTGAGGAGAACATCTGACATACCTTAATACTAACTTGGCAGCAGGGCTGCAAGACTGAGTGAGTGCTTCAAGGTTGGAATTAGTGGGCTGCTTGTGGCTGGCTTAGACAGTGACCTGCTCCATCAGGATTAACTTGTTGCTATACTAACCGTAGACTTCCTAAGCCAAGTTTGAGGCACAAAGCACATCCGTGCTGATTAACTAGAACTGCTACAAGTTCTTAGCTTTCATACAAACCATTTAGAGTCCAGTATATTTCTGACCAAGTCTACACATTTATTTCCCAAAGGAACAGAGAAGTACTTGTTCTATACAAGTGCCTACAAAAATACTGAGCAGAGTAGATTTCTGCAGCAAGTTCTTGAGAGACAGGTGTATTGACAACATTTAAAGCAAAAAAATTGCTTTACAAAAGTTTAGATGTTCCCAGTACTCATCTGCCTCCAATCTGCTTATGGCCAGCAGCCGGTGTAATTGAGCCCACCCAATAACTCATTTATTTTGAATTTATGCACAGGTTAGAACTGTTGCATTGCGTTACCTCTTAGCCTTACTTGCCCTGGAGCCATCTGACAATCCTATGATTATAGATATGCCATTATTAGTGTGAAGAACTATAAAGCATGTTGGGTAGGAGGCTCTATTAGCAGAAGAAAAAGCTTGCCAGCATTCGGTCATGCTTCTTGAAGGCAAGCAGTAATGTCAGTTACTATTTGTGGCACTACCATTTGTCTAAGAGAACATGCCTCTCTGTTCACATTCAATTATCGAACAGGCCTTGAAGACAAGACAACTCCAGTTTTCTGTTTAGGAGAGCAGTGATACAAATACTGCCAAGGCTAAGAGTAGCAGTTTCTCCTCT
The DNA here is from genome assembly GCF_965638725.1 of Aptenodytes patagonicus. Taxonomy (NCBI): domain Eukaryota; kingdom Metazoa; phylum Chordata; class Aves; order Sphenisciformes; family Spheniscidae; genus Aptenodytes; species Aptenodytes patagonicus. The sequence continues at coordinate 19,922,418 of NC_134955.1, forward strand.
GAACTCCGTAGTGGCTAGGAACATCTACTTCGGAAGAACAAAGTTCTTACAACAAAAGATAAATTCTCAATTTTAAAGATGTTAGATGTTTTCCTTGAGCCCTGCAAGTCATTGTTTTCCAAACATAAGAATTTTTCTGTTTTGTTATGTTCTCATTAGCCTCTACATTAAGAGCATCTAAACTGATTGGTGAGTTAGGTGGGAGAGACACCACAGCCAAACCGCTACTAGCTTCCCTTCAGCAAAATACGTTGATACAGTTTTGTAATCAGTTTGATTCAAGACTATACTTCTGAAAAGACAACAACTCCAGACTGTTCCTTAGCACTGCTCTCCTCCTGGCATACACATTACTGCTACTACTTGGTACTGCTGGAGGTCAGTTAGGGAGCTAAACAGCCAAAAGCAAAATTGGTACTGCTGGAGGTCAGTTAGGGAGCTAAACAGCCAAAAGCAAAATTGGTTTATTTAATAACCAAAGGGTAAGTCATACCAGCTTTACTACAAGTGATAATGCCAGCAGAATACATGATCAGGTAGAGAGCAAGTTCACCACATTCACCGTCCAAACACACTTTAGTTGGCATAAAGCAATCAAATTACCCACTTGCCTTTCCTATTGCTAGACCAGCTTACAAGCATGATGCTAAGACTACTCTGCATTCTTAAACCCTGCTGTCAGGGGACAGAGAAAGAAACTGGTTGAAAGAAGGGGCCCAAATCAAAACAAACACAAGCATCTCTACAATAAAAATGGTGCAAATACTTATAGGAAAATATTCATGTAAAAGTAATCAGTGCATCTATGTTTGCCTTTGTGAAAGACCTTTTATAGTATTTACATCTCGTATCAGTAAATTAAACCACTACTTTTACCTGCCAGCAGGGCAGATACTCATGTTACAGCTCTAGAGTATAGATTAGCCATTTGCTATGCAGATCATTAGCTCCATGAAGTAAAACACCAAATCCATCCTCCACCTCTCCCTAATCTCTCAGCTGGTTATTCAGCACAGCAGGCAAGAGGGCCAAAAGGGAGGCAGGTTACATAGCAGTACATTAGCGGTCTGTTTGCTGTACGCCTGCCCTCACATTATGCAAGTTTGTCTGTGTAAATTCCTTTATTTGGCTAAACTATCTAGAGTACTACAATCAAGGTCTAAGTTCCAGGTCCACCTGAGTATGTCTGAAGGAGGATAGTGGTCCTACTGTTTACAAACTCACTGTGCAACTAATCCAAAGAAACTACTGTAAAATACTGTACCTTCACAAGACACTAATATGGCTTCAGTTTTGTTCAGAAGTTGACCAGTTCAAGGCTGCAGAACAAGAAGCTTTTTGCTTAATGATGTATTAACATCCTGTTATGAACAAAAACATGAGTGCATGCTGTCCTTTCACAAGATATGTTTGATCAGAGGAAAGAACTGCCTGTCTATCATGTTGAAGATCATGAATGGCACAAAGGCAGTTGAAGATTGTTGTTCCTTGGAATATCCTGTTGTGATTAGATATCCATTACTACAGACAAAGAGATCAGTGACCTACTGATCATATTTAAGAACCCTGTAGTGTACATTTTCTAATATTTTGCACAGTAAGTGAACTGCTATCCACAGAACTGACTTCTTCATCCAGTATGCTGCTAGAGATTTGCCCCTGTAACAACACTTCTCATGAAACAGCAGGGAGTCACAGGCTTTACTGTAATCTAGTAATCATTAACTCCTTGCCCTCATAAGGGAAGGGAAATAAATGTGAAAGAGCACACAGCAGCTTCCAAATCCTATCACAATTCAGACACTCTAATTGCAGCAATTTAATACAAGTTTAATAATTTTAGGTGTCTACCGTGGATTTTTTTTTCTTTCTAACTAGGCACCACAAGTTAAGAAAAGCAGTACAGCTCAAACTATGAAAGAGTTTGATGAGTAACTAGGTAATAGCATCTAGCTTAAGACCAGATCTTTCCCCAAATGAACTGAAAGTTTACTGGAATCTCATTTGAGTGATCTTATGACATACAGAACATCTATTTGGCAGTTTAGTTGACAAAAGAGAAGCTTTAAGCTAAGAAGATAGCAAAACCAGAAGTGCAAGGTTAGGCTACTACATAAAGCAGCTCTTCCTCCTTCCTTGACTGAGCAGCATTTAAGTAGTCATTTCCTTGAACAGTATTTTCACACTGTACAGTCACACTCCCTTCAACAGGGTAAAGCAGTATTTGCACTGATTTAGTACAAGTCACTGTGGACTCTCTTCTACCTTAGCTGACATGCAAATAATAGAGGAACAGTTTGAGACTTATCCAAAGTCTCCTAGTTTAACTATCACTTCTAAACTACTATTTCAGGGACCTTAAAAAAATATCCTATGAGATCATTAATTGATGCAGATATGTAATAGTCTCTGCAATAGTCCTTAACTTCCTCTTACCAGTCCTGATGGGCAGCCTTTATCCAAAGGATTTCAAATTCAGCAGAAGTTACATTTTCCAATGTCTCTAATGGAGAGATTGGATGTCACATGAAAGGTTCTAGCTCTTTACTACCTCTCATCTATTAATTATCATCTTTACCTACTCTCCTCTTTTCTCAGCCAAACATACACAAATTCAAACAAGTGTAAAAACCAACCAACCAAAAAAAAACACCAACAAAAAACCCAGCCCCTCAAGAGTTCCATGGTATGACCACAAGAAAGCTAAGACAGAGAGGCCGCGGGTAGAACACTAGTTTCGTTTTACACATCCTCCTCAGATTAATCTCATGCTAATTGTGTTTTCCTTAAATCACTCTCCTGCAAATAGTAGCAAGTGATGCAAGACTTAATGCTTATTATAGCTCTAAGCAGCAAGCTCTTAGCGTTTTTTCAGGCCAGAAACTGTCCATATTAGATGAGTGGCCATAGCCTCACAAGAGAAATAGTTGAGCAAATCAAGATACCTTGCCTTCAAATTTCTTCAGAGAGATAAGTAATCTAAGAATACAAATAAAGAAGAGTCATGGACTGTCTACAGAAGTAACTCAAGTCCTACTTTAAAATATACACAATATAAATGAGAACCTACACCTCAGAGGAGCAATGCAGTAGCTTTAGCCTACACACTGAAAGCTATATTACTGACATAGCACTAAAACAAGCTGTAGGTGCCCAGCTCACCCTATGTGAAGTTTGTTTCACTGTGTGGCTGTTCTCACAGAGAACAAATAACTCTATACATACCCACGTGGTCATTTAATTCATGTGCATGCCCCTCCCACATACACAGGTAATGCACTCCATTATCTACCATCCAGTCAAAAGGGTGATCATCATATGATGAATTTCATGAACCAGCCTTTTTTAACCCCACTCGCTTATCCGTAACCTGATGCACCAGGCCCAATTCAGTGATGCGAAGCAAAGCTACTGAAGTCAGACTTCAAGAGGCTTCAGCCTCTGGACACTCTTGCTGTCCAGTACAAAGAAGAATTAATACATTAAGTTCTATGAGAAGAGATAGACCTTTGTTTAATACATCTGTTGGGTTTTATTTAAGGAAAAAAATATAGCCTGAGGAGAAAGGAACATTACCTTGGAACAGAACATATATGGAAACATTTGGAGAACAAACTGAAGGAATCCTTCCTCCTTTTGTCCAACTTTTAAGGTGACACTGAAAAGGTAAGACAGTTATCTAAAGTAGCGAGGGAAATGAAGAACTGTCTTGTCCTCCAAGCCTGTGGCAAAAGCAGCTTTTGCCTCTGTGTAGGCCCATTTCAACAACCCAAGAGTAGATGACTTCCTGATTTTACAGTGGAGGGGGGTTACCACTAGTACACTTAATATTGTAATAGAAAGTATTTCTACACTACCACCTCCGAAAGAAAGGAGAAAAGTAAGCTTTCCTAGTTTTCAGGGTAAATAGCAGATAATACTGTTGTTGCAACAGAACAGGTTGAGTGACAAACAACTTAAAAGTACTTCATCACCAGAAACATAGAGCTATTCTCAAAAAAACGAAAACAGACTCTTAATGATCTGTCAGCTAAGACAGCTGGAGAGTTTATAAAGCACCATCTTGCATAAGCCAAATCACTTCAGCAGCTCTGCAGTACACACACAAAAAAAGATTTAACATATTATTTAAGAATAAGTATTTCTTGCAGGAGTCCATATGCTTATAACACATGAGGATCTTGTTGGGTTTTAGTTCATGAGGCACTTCATCCAAGCAGTGACAAGGACTCTTCCTGACCTGAACTCCTAAGTCTGGATGGCACTTCACCAAACCACAGGATTCAGAGCTTTCCAGCTCCACTACCACCACAATCTATTTTACAGCATAGCCATGCCTTATTATTTTCTCAGTGGGCCACATTAACTAAGTGCTAATTAACTGGGCTATCTTAACCAAGTACTTCAGTTCAGCTTTCAATCTATAGATTTCTTGTCTCTTCTCTGGTGTCTAGAAGATAAGCTAAAAAGCTGTTTGCTGTACAATTTCATATATGTTATAAAACAATCCAACTGAGCAAGTTTCTAGAAAAGCACATACATCTACTGGCAAGTTGTCAGCCATCGAAAAGGGTTATTTTCTTTAAAACTCTTTTTCCTGCCATCTGCACTAGGACCTCTATATGCAAAATACAGAGCCTACAACAAGAAGCTGCCCTGAAACAAAATTCTGGAGAGCTATCAGGAACTGCAGGATAATTCATTTTCTTATACTATCGGGTTTTGAAAATTCACTTTATATTTGTGTGAATAAAGAACATTTCACTTTCAAAAAGTCACTCAATATTACAGTTTCACAGAGACTAAAGTCAAAGCATTAAGAAGCACTTTTGCCCCTTAAAATATTTTACAATTGCTGCTACAAGTAGTATGCTTTTTTTTTTATGAAAAGCTTTACAGACTTTAAGAAGTCTGCTTAAAATATGCTGATTTCTTAAAAGTCACATAGAAAGTAATTCTTATATTCAAAGTCCTATGTGGCACAGAAGCAATTAACACACAGATGAAGAAGTTTAATAGATAACAAAGTGCCAAAAAATATGCCTAACCAACAGAGAAGTGGCAACCAACCTTTTAACTATTAAAGACAGACTGGCAATGTGAGCTGTTTGTTCACTCACAATCAACTAGAGTTGTAAGTATTGAAAATTGTTATCAAGTAAGACTTTTTTGAAGCCTGTAACAGACTGGTAAAAACGGACAGGCAAGACAAGCATCACTCCCAAATCAGTAACATAATAAACTTGTAAGAGAATGATGCATTATTTAGCGCTGCAGACACTGTAGGTACAAATACCCAAGAAATAAGACCTGATATAAGAAGATTAAGCATCCAAAGGTAGACAGTCTAAACTTACATAAGTATCCCCCTGAAGTTTAGGTTATTTTATTACCTTGAAATCACACGCTGTGCATCCACCTGAGCACAGTTAGCACACAACTACATTTTCATTTTTCAGCAACATCTATAATGCAGATTCCTTATCTGTACAAAATCTTTCAGAAAAAACACACACACCATGTTTCAACACTACTCATAATCTGGAAGGGCTGTAGGCAAACTAAAAACATCAGGCCCTTATGGTATTATTACAAAGAGATAAATGAGTCCAACAAAGCCAAAATTAAGACTGAAATTCAGAATGCCAGCAGGCATTTTGCACATCAGTGCAACTGTCAGATATTTAGTCCAACTTCAGGGCTAGAAGCAGAAGTTAAGAGCTGCACTTGGTGTCCAGCTTCCCTCCCATTTCAGAACAGGATTTTTCTTAGATTTACAAGTCCAAAGATTCTGTTCACCTAAACAGCTGTTACTTTTTGTTCTTGACAAAAATCTAGCTCCTCACTTTGAAGAGGGAAAGACAGAACTTAAGCCAATACCAGTGCCTGCAAAGCACAGTCTCTAGAGAGTGCTCTCAAGTATTTTTGGGAATCTTAGTCAGTGTACACCAGCCCATGGTTAGCTGGCAACACTTGGAGCTCCCTTAAAGGAAAAAGATTCAAATGCCATTAGACAGCTATTTGGAAGCTGCATAGATCACCTACTATCAGGTGATAGGAACTATCAGCTCTTTCACAGCTATTTGGAAGATGTAGTTACTTTCTTCATTGTGAAGATGAGAAAGATACAAAAGTAATTACAGCTCCCAAATAGCTGTCTGGACAGGGACAAGACACTGGAGAAACATCAGTATTTGTTTAGACAGTGAAAGTGTTAACATTTTATTTGTTTCACAAGCAAGTTACATCTTTGTCACTCTCGCAGACACTGAGAGCATGAGAGGTTTGTTGTCCAATCTAGACAGAGAGGTAGTTGTTCCATCAGAGTTCCCACACTGCCTACGCACTGGCAAGCTTGTGGGGAAATCAGTAGTTAATCTGTTCTATCCTACTACCTTAAGTCTTGTTATTCCACATCTCTAAACATAGGTTAGGAACCTAAGAGCTTGAATGTTTCTCTTGTATTCCCTTCTACCGAATTCCACTAAAAACAAGAGTGGACAAATGTGTTAACCAACTGGAAGACTTAAGAGACATCTTAGAATAAAGTCATACTACATCTAGCTAAATGAATGAAAACAATAATTAAAAAAATAGATACAACAGCAAGTCTTAAATGCTATGACACCACATGAAACCATGTTACACATGCAGCTTGCATAGAATACCAAGGCACTGGCAAATTTTCAGTAAATAGTTGGGCCAACCAGACAAAGCACAAGACCATTCACGTAACCTTGAACTGATACAAAACATTTTATAAGCTGCCTTCTACACATACAAGAGTGAGGTCTGAAGGTCCTCTTAAGGACCTGCAACTTCATTCTGAAAAAACATTGAGATGGTTTCTGCTGTAAGGAAGATTAACAACCTTGAATTTTACATACAAAGCCCCTGTTTACATGGCTAGAAGTCCAAATCACCTGAATTTAGTTTAAGGAAACTCTGTATTTAAATGGTCTCATTTTATCAGTATAATTTTCTCCCCAGCTTTTTGTATTAGAAGTCATCAACATTAAGATTTTTCCAAGACCATGTGGTTATCCCAATACAAGCCTAGTCAGATCATCATAATTTGCATCAAAAAATTCTCTAAATCCACTTTCATCTGTTAGAGAGGAAACCTTACTGCCATTGCTTTTAAAGTAGCCTCAAGTAATCTACAGAGACACACAGGTGGACAAAATAGAGCTGTTTCATCACACCAACCACAGTGACCTTAGCCCTTCCCCAGGCAATTCCTGCCACATCGTACACTTAGATCTCTAACTCAGATTAATATTAAACTGCTATCACATGCAATTCTCAGTCGAAAAGAAGAGCTGAGCACTGAGGTGTGCCCCCAGACGTACACCTTTCCCCCCCGAACACCAAGCAGCAGCAGATTTGTACTCCTCCTCTCTGCCCTGCACACACACAATCATGCTCCCCCCTCTTCCCTCAGGGGGAGACTTACTCGCACCCCTCGCCATCCCATTTTAAATTACACAGATCCTAAGAGCCGATTTCTGTCCAAGCAGAGTTTTAAAGCCAATTTAAGCCAAGCCTAGGCATACCCACAGAAGGCCCTGCTCGCAGGCACCCTTACAGAGGCCTGCTTTCCATCAGTGACGTTTTGAATTGAAAGCCGTTCACGGATTTGGAAGGAGACCAGAGACGCCTCTCTCTGGCCCGCCACAAACCCACCCGCACCCCGAATACACGCCGGCTTCGCTCCCGCGCCTTATAAACAATGACGACGGCGGACACCAACCTCTCGGCACCCTCTTCCGCCGGGGCAGCGACCACAACACCCAGCGCCCCTCCGCAACGGCGGGGGGGGGGAGGAAAGGAGTGAAATACCCCAACCAATCCACCCAAAACGCACAAACCAACCCAAACCCACAGCCAAAAGCCTTAGGCTACCCCCACTCCCCGCCGCGCCGCCTCCGCCCCCCAAGGCGCGTCGCCATTTCGTGAAGCAGGAGCACTCCGAGCAGCCCGCTACAGGGGGTAGGGGAAAGAGGAGAACACTGGGGAGGGAATTAAGGGAAAAAAGCCCCGGCCCCACGGGGCAACGGCCGGCCCGGCCCAGGCCCCAGGCCCCAGCCCCACCGCGCCTCAGCCGCCACTCACAGTTCCGGATATCGGAGATGAAGACCGCCAGGCCCCGCATCCCATCGCCCTTCGACACCGCAGGCATCGTGGCGCACGATCACAGCCGCCCAGCAATACGCCAAACCCCCACAACTACCGCCGCCGCCCGCTCTCCCCGCGGGGCTCTTCAGGCCGCTGCCACCGCCGCCGCCTCTGCAGCGCGCAGGCGCCGGGACGGCTCCCGCGCCCCCGCGGGAGGCGAGCGCGCAAGGCTCTGGCGCCACCTGCCGCGCGGAGGCGGGTGCGCTGCGGGGCCGCCCCTCCGCCGCCGCGGCGGGCAGGGTCCCTGGCTTCTCCCCCGGCTCCTTGCGCCGCGCCCCGGTATCCCCGCAGGAGCCCAGGCGATCCTGCGGTCCGGGAGGGGTGGCTGCTTGGAGGCTGAGCCGCGGAGATCGGCGGTGCCTCTGCTGGGACGCGATTACCAGTCACCGCCATCAGGGCAAACGGGCCCAGGCCGACGTGAGGGGTGGTGGGCAGGCGGCCCTTCCCCGTGAGGGGTCGGCAGGGCGGCTTCAACCGCTGGATCCGCAGGTGAATCCACTGCATGCTCCCTACTCAGGAATGGCCTAATCCCTTCCTCTCCCCGTGCTCCTAATGATCGAGAAGTTTTATGATTTCTGAAGGAGAAATATCGGGCTTCGCAGGTGCCTCAAAGGATGTAACTTCTGAGGGAGAAGGAGAGGGACGGCAGATCAGGAAACAAGAAAATTTCATTTAATCGGTAAGCTTGGAGCAGTCTGTTAATCTAGGATCTTATTTCTAAAATGTGGAGAGTGGGGTGCAGACTCTATGGTATGGTATGTAAGATTGTGCTTTCTGCAGGGTGGACTGATGGAGGCCATGCCTTGGTCCCCCAGCTTGAAAGGGGCCCCAAAACAGTGCACGGGATCTACTTCACATACCCTGCATAGTCACTCTGAACATTTGCAAGCCCAAGAGCTACTATATGCAGAGCCATCCTTTGTCACATACCCTTTGTGAGCCTGCCTTCAGTTGCGTAAGTGACGCAGTTCCTCTGCATTACATGTGGCGATTCACACTCCTCTGACTCCCTGTGCATGCAGGCGTGCAAACCCAGGGCCATGTGTTTCTCATGAAGGCTGCGAACATGCAGAGTGACACAGTCCCACACCGCATCTACTCCTGAGATTGAAAACATTTAAAGGTTAAACTGTCTTAAACATGCCAAAGAGGTAGGACTGTGCAGTGCATTTAATCTCATCAGCTGAAAATAGATTCAAATGGTGTCAAAACTGGCCTAGTCTGCCTAACCAAAAGTATGCTAAGTTTTTTCAGTCATAATGCAAGTGATTAGCATACTTGGTGGATTATAATGACCTGTAGAATCATGGGGTTTAGGGCTGCTGGAAATCAATCAGTCATTTCATCTGTTTTCCTGTATACTTCAAGCCATTTCATTTCACCTGTCCTTTTTTTTTTTCTTTTTCCCCCTGAATTTAGCCCAGTATCTAGCTTTTAGCTATAGCCTATCTTCCAGAAAGGCACTCAGTCTTGATCTGACACCATGAAATTCACTGTTTCCTTGGGTAGTTTGTTCCCATGGTTAACCCTCATTTAAAGCTTGCATCTTATTTAAATTTATCAAGCTCCAGTGCCTTTAAGTTAATGATACATTTTTCTCTCATAGATAAAGAACTACATAATATTTGATACTATCTCTCTGACAGTGGCTTTACACCTCAGTTAGGTCACGTCTTAAGTGTCTGTTCTGCATGCTTTCAGGTTGTTACATGAGTGCTTTTTAGTTGTGTAAGTATCTATTAGAAAGACAAGATGAGAGTATGTGGTAGTCACGCATATATCCATTTCTCCCTGGATCCATTTTGTAGACCAAGTGCGACTACAGGCAGTTGTGCACAGCCAGTCTTATATTCAACTTAGATTCTCTGCATCTGTAGGCTTACATGAAGAAAACTCTCCTTTTTCATAGCTTTACAAACAGATTTTGATGCTTAACGATAATTTCCATTTACCTTTGAAGCTGAAAACTTAAGATGTCACTATGTAGGAGTGTCTGTTTCAGAAAAAAATATCTTTTTTGAGCTAGCCAAAATGTTGAAATAATTTCTACTCTTAAGAACACAGTGACACCTAAAGGCTAAGTATATCAGTCCTGTCTGGCTGTATTCCAGTCAATATTGCAACTGCAAGTCATGCAGGTACACTTAAACAACCTTTTAAGTGGTGACTTAAATACTGCTAGCAGAATAGCTGTGGCAGTACCAAGCTAAGCATGGGCTGCAAATTCTGCTTGAGAACTGGGGTAAATATTCAAGTAGTTAACCCATGTGGAGCTCTCTAGTTTTGTAACTATACTGCTAAATATTTCATTTGAATTGACTCAGTATGCAGTACACATACCCCGGTTATTTTACGTCAGCTTCCTTTGACTGACTTTTGAGGCTTTACTGTATTCATCCTTGCTCCCTGTCTTCTTTTTGCCTCAACAAAGGCTTATGCAATTATGGTGAATGTGTAGGTATATGTCTGCCCTTACTGCCTCATAATTTAGAACTTACTAGCCCATTTCAGACAGTTTTGGTAGGGAGAAGATATAAATTTCATGTGAATAAATAGTTAGCTAGAGGAAAGAGAGCCTTTAATGGTCTCTAGATTCCTCCTGACTGAAAGAAACATTGTAATGCGAGCTCAGCTGTTATTATATAGCACAGAGCTCACACTGGGCACAGCCCTTTACAAACACGCTGAGTTAATAAATCTGGAAAATGTTTTGGTTTGAGCTTAACATCTATAAAACACCACTCTGTGAAAAAACAGACTTCATTAGTCCCATCCATCTCAAGATGTGATTTTTTAAGAGATTTCTAATTACTATAAAATCAGCATTGAAGGGGAAATAATCTCAAGAAATGCTTTCCTATTATACAAAATGTTTTGCAGCACGTTTTTTTTCCGACAAATCCACGTCTATCCCTTCTTTCCCATGTCATACATTAGTTGCTTTAATCATTTTCAGAATTTCATTGCACTTTGGTACAAAGACCTGAATAATTACACTGACCTTCATAAAACTATTACCATTGAACTGAATGGATTCAGCTGGTGAGTATCCATTTGTGGGAACTACAAAAAAGGAATTGTTCCTTTCCCTTTGTTATTTCTGTCGGATTTGTCCCTCACCCCATCAGTTATTGCTTTCTTCTGCTCCTCATGGTCATTCTAGCCATTACTGGATGCAAAAAGAGCTAAGGAGAAAACAGAATCTGTGGTTCCTCCACATGTACACTCAATCGTGTTTCTCTACCTGACATCTAACATTCATTATCCTTTAACAGAGAGCACAGGTTTATCAGCAATGCCTTCTGCCATGTCAGAGTATCAGATGGGCTGCTTTCAAGATCAAGAAACACAAAGTTAGGGTAATATCACTATCATGAAACCCTAAACTTCCAGAAATTTGGGATGGATCTGCCTAGATCTTTTCTTTCCAGTGAGCTCCTCAATGACCAGAAGGGGTTTACACTCAAAACACTAGGTTTATATTAAAACACAGAATAGAATACTTAAGCTTTAAAATAAACTCTAAGAGAGTAGATGAGATAAAATAAGGGTGAATGAAGGTTTTGCAGACAAGATCTCCTTTGCCACCTGCATGCTGGCAGGGTAATGTCAGCCAGCTAGGTGACTTTGAGAGTTGCAATAAACTCTGGATAATTCCTTCTAGTTCATAGGAGGTTTTTTTCATTTAATCTCTGAGGTCCTTCTGCTGTTTCTCTTAGCTTTCTTTCTCCTTAATTACAGGCTTCCACTCATTTCTTGCTGCCACACCATTTTTGTTTCCTGACTATGCACAGCTACTTGCCAGGAAAGCAGCACACTTCTACTCTCCCTCAGGTGTCCTATCTTACTCAGGTACTGCTTTTTTAAAGGAATAATAGTGTACAGGCTGAAAACACAGAAATAAAACTGGTATGGTCTATCACAGGCAACCATACCCCATTTTTAAACTTATTTATGCCTCTCTGAGCTGGCCACAAATACATAGAATTAAAGCAAAAGACTTATTGTCAGTAATAATAATAAAAATCAGTAACTGCTAGAGTATGAGGAAAAAACAAACAGAAAACTGATCAGTATTTTATGTAAAATACCTTTGAAGCTTGGGGCCTTTTCATTTCTATAAAAAATAAAAAGTTAAGAAGCATGAGAGATAATTCCAGGAAAAGCAAAGTGAAATTTAATGAGTTACAATTAGTTACATAGGGTAACTTAGGTGCTGAGATGCCCAGCATTGTGGCACCCAGCCTTCAAGTACCTGGCTCAAGGAAAGGAATTCATAGTCCCAAGTTCAGTTACTGAATTTGGTAAGTAGTGCATGGGGTAGACAGTGGGAGTTAAACAAGATACATTCATGATTCCCAGAATAGATACAGATTCTTGTCTTTTTGGAGAACATTGAAAATGTAGAAGCATAAAGATCCCCTTATCTTTTAGTCTTGCTTAGTGGAATTCAGCCTCTGGTGGGGACTGCCCAATAACTTGTAGATGTGTTAAAAATTTAGGTGCATCCTTACATATTAGAGATAAGATCTGTGATTCCTTTACAGGTAGCTACAGGTCTCCTCAATGGCAGCATGCACCCTGTCAACTACTTGCTGCAAACCTTTGGGTCAGTCCCGCTAAGGCTACAAGGGGAGTCAATAGGAGAATATGATGGGAATGCAACACAGGAAATTATAGATTTCATTACAGAGAGACTGGAAACAAAACTGATTTTTCATGCCCTCATGCCTTATCTCTGTCATTCCTGCTATTTAGAAGTGTAACCTGGAAGCATTTAAAGTTTGTGAGATATGAACAGCATATTATCACACAACAGAAAATCTGGTACCACATTGATTGTAAATTACTTTAGGTACTGTAGTTATGCACCTTTTAAATTTGGGGCAGTTTATATATGAAAATATACTGTGTTTCAAACACGCCTATCAAGCAGTCCTATGAGATGAAAAAATCACCACTTCTTGAGTGAAAGCTGAAGGATTCAGAGGTGTTTTGGTGACACTAAAAAAGTGGGATGAGACATTCCTTTTTCCTGCTCTTTAGTCTGTAAGTGTGTGGGTCCAAATGTGCTAGTGAGTACCAGTTTCCTTTCTGAAGTCCTTGCTAGAATTTAAATCTGGGCGATTTACTGCACAGAGAAAGCATACACGTTCTTAGCAATTGCCAGAGAGACCATACATCTGATTCACTGACAAGACCTTTGTTCAGAGGAAAAACATTTCTATTTTTCTTTTCAGTGCTAAAGAATATTCATTAAGATTTTCATTACACAAGAAGGAATGAAAGAGGAGGACAAATCAGGAGAAAATAAGGTAACCTTCTAGTTCAGCTTCTGAGAGGTCACACCAAGCTGTAACCAACCCAGAAAGCAGGTCACAGAAAGGCTTCTGTTGGGAAGGATATCTTGCCAGGATATTTTAGCCCAAACTCCCTACTTACCTGCACTATTTGCTACAGCTTGGAATAAACCAAGAAGCTCTCTAAAAGAATTTACTATTAGACCGCGACTAGCATTTGCTTTCTTCGGGTACTGATGAGCACCAATGCAACCCGCACCCAGGGACAGCCCAGCCGGCGCCTCTTCACCTGGGGCTCGGCCGGGCTAGGCAGCTCCTCCCGCGCCTCTCGCCCCGCCCCGGAGAGCCGGTACCAAGCAACAGCCACGCCCTCGAGCTTGCAACGGCCAGCACTGCCTCGCCGCCATGTTGGCGCAGCCAGCTCTTTGCCGCCACCCCCCCCTCCCCCGCCGCCTCAGCGCTGCCCCGTCAGTCGGTGGGGCGGTGCCGTCCGCCTCTACTTCCGAAGCGGCGGTAGGTGGTGGCAGCAGGCCGCTGAGGGCTGTCTTGGGGGGAGGGCGGGCGGTAAGGCTGTGCTTCGGCCGTTTGGTGGCCCTCGGCCTGCGCTCCAGCCGTGGCGGGCGGGTGCCGCGGCAGTTGAGGGGTGGCCTCGGTGGTCCCACGGGGTACGAGCTCGGGGGTAGGCCGCGGCGGGGGCTTGCTCTGAGGGAGCCTGCTGGCTTGGCAGGGTTGCAGGCTGCTGGCGGTCTCTGAGGTCTGCGTGGAAAGCTTTGGTATCTCGAGAGTCAGACGAGTATGGGAGGCAATTCTTACTGTCAAAGTAGAGCACCTTACAAGAGGAAAGCAAGTAACACTTTCCTCTAACACAAGTTAGAAACAGGTTTATTTTCACTCTCTTCACTCCTGAATCTAGTTTTTGTTGATTGAATTTAAAAACACATCAATAGTATGCTTCCTGGGCTTCCTTTACTAAGTGATGCAGACTCCTTCTGCAGCAGTAGTTAGAATTTAGTTTCTTCTTTAGAAATAAAGTATAAACATTAACTCTGACTTCCAAATAGTTACTGTGCCAGCCTCCAAGATTATTTAGTTTCTTTGGTTGCTTCTTTTGGACAGCCTAAATCTATGCCAGCTTTTCTCTTCTTTAAAAATAAAGATGCGTTTAAAACAGCTGACTAAAAGTACGTTACCTCATGTGGAGACTCAGGTTAAACAACACTTGTGATCTGGCTTAGAGAGAAACCTGGGCTTCAGATTAGTTTGTCAAAAGATGTTTTAAACCTTAAGTTGTCCATAGTATCAGTTGAACAAGGACACAAACAGAGTCAGTCTTCAATTTTACTTGCGTTTTGCAGTGATACAGGAAATAAACAAGAGTGCCCTGCTCATACAGTTCTACTCAGTTTAGTTAGTTGGAGGAGAATTAAAAAATGATGAAGGAAGGTTTGCAGAAGAAAAACTTGATGGGGATCTAGTTTTGTAAAGCTTGCAAAATTCATGCTTATAGTTTCCATAAAGAGCGGTTAAAGTTTGACTAATTCATCTTCATGCGATGAAGTAGTAGCGATTCTGTCTACTTAATTTTCACTAAACTGATGTTGTTAAAGAACAAATTCTTAAGATAAGGTTCCAACCAAGAGTTGATATTGGACTGTCACTGGCAGCAACCATTTTGCCACAGGCTCAGTGCTTTCTATAGATCTAGGAGTGGATGTTGACTTAACAATAATTGGCAGATGGATATGATCATGTCAAGGAAATGAGCACATTTTGATGTCTAATTAGAGTTCGGTGATGGTTTTTTAAACTTCTGTTCTTCAGTTGTTAAATGTTAACTTCTCTTCAGGGAAGTGGATGCTGTTGCTAATTGTTTCTGAAAGTGAAATCAAACACCTCTAAATCAATATATATCAGCTTCTGGAAGAATTGATATCCTGTCCAAATAGTTAAGACTTGTATTGACTATTCAGGCTCTCAATTGTTCCTCTCTGCAGTAGTTTATAGATCCTGCCAAGCTAGACAGAACAGGGTAGATGCTATCAAGAGCAACCCCCTTTGTCAAATTTTTTAGGATGTGGAAACCAATGACCTTGAAGTCAAAGTAGAAGCATAACATCTTAACTATTAATAATAGTGAATTTCAAATGGTATAGCAATTTAGCTTTTACCCCACCCTCTGGATCCAAGAAGTATTAGCAGGCTTTCTGCTTTTATTTTGCAGTCTTTATAAGACTTGACTAAAGCCTTCAAATAATTTTTTACATGAGGTTTTTGACGCTCTGTGTTCTTTGGTGCTAGTGGCATTGTTTTTTTCAAGCACTTCTGCTGCCATCATACTTCTGCTTTGTTCCCTAATCATGTACTCCTCTCCGTTTTCCTGCAGAATCCCTAACTCCTGCAATAAACATCTCTGCTTTTTAAAACCTCACTGCTAAGCCAGCCACATCCAAATATGCCTAAGTTTATTGGGTTGATGATCTCATCTCTGCATTACCACTGTTGGCCTCAAATAGCTGCTGTTTCATTGAGTACACTTCCATTTAACCTTTAAGGTTGCTTCTGCTATCATGTTACTGCCACAGTACTCCTTTAGAGTGCTCAGTCTGCTGTTGTGGGATCCCTCACCTGGTGTTTTGTACAGAAACAAAGTACTCAAACTTTGAGCAGCACTCATTATCAGTGCCAACAGAACAACAAGTCTTGTAAATATGACTTGAAGAAATGAGCTTGTAAGTCTTTAAAGTGAGTGGTAGAAATGTTAATTCTTCAGAGTAATACAGGAAGCACGAGAATTTTTTAAGTTTGACAAAACTTCAGAAAATTATGAGGAGGGTAACCTTTTTTTCTTCTTCATTAGGTTCTCATAATTACGAGAAGCAGCCTGATAACTTATCTAGAGCCACTAGTTTATTATAGATGAAAGCTAGTCCCAGTTTGATACTTAGGACTTCCAGAATTAGTAACAGGTTGCTTTTCTTCATTCTGGTATTTTACCGCCTTTTGCCCTGGTTCCCCTAATGCTAAATATTTTTTCTCTGTTTTCTTCTTATCCACTTCTGGGAACTAGGCTGGAAAACCAGTGTTGACTCATGAATGGGGAGAGGTTGAAAAACAAGCTCTGGCTGTATTTGAGATTTTTTTTGTAAAGTCTTTCCTCTGACAGAACTAAGGTGTGATAGATAAATAGCACTGAACAGAACTGTTCTCTTAATTCTCAATTCTTTTATCTGGAGCTGGGATAAACTATCAAAGTCATTCTTCTAGACAAAAAGGACCCCTATTTTTTTTTTTGAATCCTGTGTGTATCACTAACTTGGCAAGGAATTGAAAGCAAAGTTCTCACCTGTTAGAGTAAAGGCACATAGGTATAAGCATATAGCTATAATTCTTGCTGTCTCTTAATTAATTTGTGACTTGCTGACTGGGTTGGGCAGGAGCAGAAACAAATGGTATTTCTTATTTGCTATAGAAAAGGTAAGGTGGTACTATAATTGTTCTGGGCAGCAGACATTTATTTTAATTTCAGCTGTAAATTGTTATCCTTCTTTAGAGGTTCTTTAAAAGGGAAGCTGCAAGTGTCCAACCCACTTTCTCTGTGATACACCTACTAAAACAAAAAAGATGTTCAACCCTAGGAATCTCTTAAAATACTCCCGCTATTTTGCTGCCAGAGCAAAAGCACTATTAAAAGAGTACTGCCTTAATAAGTCTGATTCTAGAGGGCAGAAGATAAGACAATTGCTTGACTTTTCTTAGACAAGAAAACTGAATTAAACTGTTATATTCTTCTGTTCACAGAGATTTGAACCCTTATGTTTTCAGGGCAGGAGAAACTTCACATGGGGAAAAACACCATGAGGCTTCTCTGTACTTCACTTTCTCTTACCATGATTTGCTGGCTAGCTGAAGGTACCCTGTCAAAAACAGATGCAAAGAAAGGTGCTACAAAAAAACTGGAAGAGAAGGTAAGAGAAATAAGTGAAACGCTCATCTTATCTAACATGTGCAGTGAGCTAACTGAACTTTGGTAAATGGACTCTGATTCTGTCAAAACAGCATTAAAAGCAACCAAGCATTTCTGTTGAAGCTTATGCTCACAAATAAGACTACCTGAAACTGTCCTTTCCTTCAGCTTTTATGAGTGTCACAAATGGTTCACTCCTTGAACCAATATGATGTAGACTTCTGGAGCTTTATCCCTCATGCAAGCTGCAGAAGCAGGAAGTTTTTGTCCCCTCTTGCATACCTAAAGGAGACATACTTCCATCCCTTTGGAAAGGACGGTGGGGAGCAGTAGTTTGGGCCAAGAGCACTAGGTCATTTACTCGTGGAAGGGAAGGTGTTCTCAGCCTTGCCAATGGGAAGGCTGTATCCTGATAGAAGAGTCTTCTAACCAGCAGTTCCTTCGCAGGCAGAAATGATTCAGAGTCCTGTAGCAATCTGAGCAAGTGGAGCCAATGTGCTGAAGTCTCTGTTAACTTGCTGAACATGTTCTTGTTTCCTGCATGTTTTCTTTCAAAACTGCAAGAAGGCACAGCGGTGCAAGAGAAAGGGTGTGTATGGAGAGGAAGTATATTTACCAGTGCATATACCAAGTATATGTACTTAGTGTTGCTGAGTACGTTAGGTAAAAAAGTAGACACGTTCAAAATCCTCTCCCTTAAATTGTAAGTATAGTTAATCCTTCATTATGCAGATACATCTCTCATTGTATTATTACTTGCTTGCTCAATGTCTACCAGGAAGAAAATCTAGTCTGCAGGTAGTGAGGATAATACAAAGTGTTAAGACAGGCCTTATCCCTAAAGTCCTTATGCTGACTCAATAGATGGTTTCTGCGTACTCACCATGAACACTTTATTAGGCCTTCTCACTCGGTTTCCTTCTGCTAAAACTATTTGTGCTGCTTTAGTTGAAGCAGATCTTCCTTGAAGAAAGGTGTTCACAGCCTTGGCCTCCAGTAAGCACAATGCAGCATACTCAGTTTAAAATATATCCAGTTTAAAAGTTGTCTTCAAATTCTTGGTTAAGAACTCCTAACCCTTATTTATCATTTTGGGGGTAACATGCCAGAAAGCATTGACTAGAGAACAGAGCACCATCAGCTGTGGTGAATGATGTTCTTGAATCTTACCACTACTTGATTTTTTTTTTGTTTATATGCTTTTTGCCTTGCAAACAAAGTAAGTTTACTGATGATGACAAATCATTTCTGAGTACTTTCGTGTTTCAGTTTTAAATCAAACTGCTCTGCATCATTTAAAAGGAGTGCTCAGAGTTTAATGATGTGACTTTTTTTATTTTCTATTTTTTTTTCTTTTGAAGTCTGTTGCCATTGAAAGTGGCTGCTTCGTATAGCTGGTTCTAAAAACTGTCCTCTCGCCCCAGATGCTGCATTCTGATAAAAATGTGCAGGACCGGGGACTGGTAGTTGTGGATCCAAAGGCAAAGGATATTATACTGGAACACAGAAGTTATTGCTCCAAGAAGATGAAGGAAAGACATTTCTCGGGAGACGTTCTGGGATATATTACTCCTGTAAGTTAATAAAATGAATAAAATTAGTGCTTTGAATGAATATGCAGCAGACTGTGCTAATCTGCAGTCTCGCATCCCTGCTTTAAAAGCATTTTTATAATAATGGGAACTTCTGGTCAAATACAGTCAAATAGCCAGAGGATTATTTGAGAGCTGGCTTGGGATTCGGGTGGTCTGAAACCCTTGTTCTCCCATCCACCTCTTGGAGGATGTCTAGGTCATATTGTTTTTCTTCTCACTGGTAAAACAAAGATGATAGTATCCTCTTGTCCTTGATGAGCCATGTGAAGTTGCAGTAAAGTCAGGATAGGATGGCTAAGTGTCCTCATACCATGCAGCTACCAACTTGAACCTTCTAAATAAACAGTAAAAATTTTATGCTTCTGTCAAACTGATCTCTTTTGCTATCCAGTCTTACTATTATTCAAAGCATCATTTCTTGAATAGTAAATGTTTCTTCCTTTTGTTTAGAGGATGCTTTTCACTTGTTTCAGTCTTACACTGCTCAAAAGAGAAATAGATGCCCTATAAATTTTCACCTTTCTCAAGTTCTCTCGAACATAAATGCAGTCTGTAAATTCAAAACTGTGTTGGAATCTACATGCAAATTCCTGTAGTTCAGGTGAATTTGCACAATTTGAAGGTTGCCTTTCATGTAGCTATAGGTTTCCAGAATACTTTCTTATTTAAATAAAAATAATGTCCCAGAAGGTTTCTTCAAACTAACAAATGGGGACCTACCAAATGATTACATTTGTGTTAAAGAATTTGTATTGGTCAAAAGTAAAGTGAACTGTATATTTTGCTTTT
The DNA here is from genome assembly GCF_965638725.1 of Aptenodytes patagonicus. NCBI lineage: Eukaryota > Metazoa > Chordata > Aves > Sphenisciformes > Spheniscidae > Aptenodytes > Aptenodytes patagonicus. The sequence continues at coordinate 19,942,244 of NC_134955.1, forward strand.
GAGCCTCTCACTTTTTTTTCTCCTTTCTTTTGCAAGTGGAACAGCCATGGCTATGACATTGCTAAAATATTTGGGAACAAATTTACACTAATCTCACCAGTCTGGTTACAAGTGAAAAGGAGAGGGAAGGAAAGGTTCCAGTTCACTGGGCTCCATGATGCTGATAAAGGTGTTATTTTCTTTTTCTTTGAATATGCATTGCAAGTAATATCACTGGACTTGTTGCAGACTAAGTAGCTTTGGCAATATATCCATGTGGGTTTTTCTGGCTCTGCCTCATGGTGAAGTACTTTCATCCATTCCATTTTTTGGGGAGGTTTTCTTCAGAGTGAACTTCTTTCTGTCCCCACCTGCTTCCACATGTGTACATAGTTTATCTGTCCAAAGAATAAGTAGAAAGATTGGCTCTTCCACCAGGCTGTCTACAAAGCCCCTTTTAAAAAAAGGAAGGGACAAAGAATCTGTACAGGCAGAAATAGTCTTTGCTGTTTGCATTGTGCAGTTGTTTACCTGTTGTGGATTTTTTCCCTTTGCAAAAACCTTTGGGTGAATTTGTTTTGAGAATGGAAGATAAATTTAATCTGAAGATAATTTTTTCCTTTACTGTCAAGAAACTGGCAGCAAGTTCAGATTTCAGCTAGTATGTTCTTTAATAACCAAGTAGTTTATGGTTTTGAACTTGATTGAATGTGGAATCTCATTTGAAACAGCTATAATTCTTACCATGTTGGTGCGTACTAACAAATTCATTCAAGTGCAGTGACTGCCAAGAGGAGTGGATGGGACACTTGGAAGTACCATCTTTAAAAAAAAAAAAACAAACAAACCATAAAATCCTCCCAGGTGATGCTTGGTGACTACAGAAGTGTTGTTCTGAGTAGGTAGTAAGATAGTTTCCATGATGAGGCAGAAACGTAAGCAGCAGGGAGGGGTTGGGTAGGGACTATTGTAAGATTGTAGTAAATGCTAGTTATGCTGTGGTGGAGGTGAATAGCTTCAAATTCTGTGCGTAAGAGGATGTTTCATCTGTGTTGGTTGTGAACTAGTAGTCTGTGGCAGGAAGATAGATATAATGAAACTATGCTACGTTATTTGAAGAATGCTTGAAAATACGTTGTCATTGTCAACATCATTTATATTTTAACAGTTGTTCTCTTGATACTGTTTGACAGGCTGGATGAAAGATGTCAGAAAAAGCTCCAAAAACATCAAAATAGGTGAGCCTCTGTTTTACGTTTGTTTGTTTTTTATCTTTAACTGTTAGCAGAGGAAAAGAAGGCTTTGTTCCAGTTGTATATAGGAGAAAGGGAGGTTACCTTAGCATAGTTGTACGAAGGAAGAAGTCTCAGAAGAAAAATAAAAGCAGTTAACTATAGATAGTTAAGTAAGTGAAGTATTCATCCTCTGCCCTAATGTTTTGCCTTAACTTCTTGCCTCTGGATAAACCCTGGGTCACAGGGCCCTCTCTGGAGGGGTACTTTGTATATAACACTACATGCTTACCTGGGGGAGCAGTCTTCAAACTTGTTGCTTAGGGGTTCTGCTTAGTTTTAAAAAAAAAAAAAAAAATCCAAATCTGAGTCAGTCAGAGTTGCCTGCATGATAGTAGAAAAGTCCCCCTTTGGCTTTTCTCCCCTTGAAGCTGGGAACTCAAGGGATATGCCATGGTGTGTGTCTTTAGGGAAAATGGCAAACATTGCTGTAGACGTAATACTGTACTAGACTTCTTACATTTGTCTATAGCAAGAATTCTGTGGAACTGTGAAACCCTTCTTGATTCAGAATGGAGTATGAAACTTGAAGAGCATTAGAAAAATTGAATGCTCAGTCAGATATTTTAAATTACTTCAGCTGCCAGATGAAAAAGCCTCTGAAATCTCTCTAGACTCTTCTAAAATACTCTTTTACATCCTTGGTAGTTATAAAGGGCTTAGACGTAGCTCTATATGAGTTGTTTGCTTTTCCAGTGTGCGTGATTGTCGACTGTTCCAACAACAGTTTTCCTGACTCTCGTCTGACTGTTTTTAGTTTTGTGTTAGAAAAAGAAATTACGTGAGCCTAAGTGCCATGTTTTCCAAAATAAAAATTTGTCATAGGGTCTTGAGATGAGTAGAAGAGTGCAGTAATATAGGGCTGTGTACAAAAGAGTAAATTAGAGTTTGAGGTGAACTTTTCTATCTTGTTCCTGTGGTAGAAGAGATGCACAACTTACAGAAAGATTGCTGTTTCATGTTGGTGTTCTTTTAAGACTTTACTTGGGGCCCTAAGTGATAGTTCAATTAAGATAGTTCAATCAAGTGAAGGTATCTTTTCTTAAAACTTGCATCAGTGCTGACCTTTAACTAAACATAAAATGAAGAAGAATGTTCTACAGTGTCAATTTATCTGTGCTGCTAAAGTTGGTCAGAGTAAAAAAGCAATGATCGTGGTCATGGGGTATGTTGTTTAGTGGCATCTCTGCTTGTATCTGCTGTATTCTGTTTCTGCAGAAATATTCCAGTGTAGATAATAAATTCTTAATTTTCACTACTGATTGATGACTTTGCTTGATAGTGCCTCGAATTTTGTTTGATGGCTGGACTTACCAGGACTTTGAGAGTGTGTTTGGCAGTGAGGATGAGATAGAGGAGCTTTCCAAGAACATGGTTCTGCTAGCCAAGGTAAAAAGACTTTTTACTAATGCTTATAAAACAGTGTGAGATGATATTTGATTCCTTTTGTAATGGGTGTTTTCTCATTTCCAGTAGTTTTATATTCTACAAAGTAAAATTCTTCTCAAAACAATAATGAGGCAGAATTCTTAATAGTGTGTCCTAGTATGTGTCCAATTCCTGTAAATATGAAGTACAGCAACACTTAAGTGCAGTTAACTACAAGTCTAAAGTGAGACTACATAAGTCTGATCAATATAGCCTTGTTAAGTTATCGTTGGCAGCTGCACTGGTGACTTTTGCCTGCTATAAATCGTGATTGATAAAACCTGTTCCGAACAGCTGACAGGCTGAATGTTACTGAGGCAGTGGGGGATACCTGATAAACTTCTCATGGAGCTTGCCTAGTGAGCAGACGGCTTTCTTTTAAATTTGTATAAAAAAAAAATAAATCTATTAAGCAGGGGCTAAACCGGTTAGTGGTATTTTTTGATAGGCAGAAAAAGGGTCATGGGTGCAATGAATGCTGTTTTCTGTGTTATAGGAGTACATTCAGACTCAGCGTGCTAGAGCTAATGAGCCACTTCTAATACCAAGAATAACTCACTGGATATCTGTTACTGTACAGTTTTGCTCAGGTCTGATAAACCAGTTTCCTTAAAATGTTAAGCGGCTGGGGAGAGGAAAAGAGGTTTTCCTTTAAGGAATGGTTACTGTTTCCTAAGGTTTTCTGGGCAGCCCCTTAGCTAATGGCTTTAGAGCTATGCATGTATATGACTAGACAAGTTGCACCCAAAAGACATTCAGCTTTAGTGGTTGATTCATGACAGCCTGCTTAATTACTGTCAGAATAAGTTTTCTCACTTGCTACATGACATAAAGAAATCTTAATGTGCTCTAGAGGGAGATGGATGTAAACTGAGTAGTTTCTTAAAATTTGTAACTGATACATCAATTTTAGGTCCTTGGTAACAGTTGGCCTCTTAAGGAAAGGGTACTTAACTACAGCAGTATCCTTGACAGTGCTAAACAAGTGAGATTGATTGTGGGAGAAGTTTGGGGTCATGCCTATGCCAAGTTAGCATTTACATCTTTAGACTCAAGAGCTCATGAGTGTTTTCCCAATATACATGTAAATGTGTGTCAAATGATTTGCTTAACAACCATCTTTCGTTAATGACTGAATTTTCCCAATCCAATACTGGTTTATCCTGTAAGAGTAGGTCATGGATAACTAATAGAGATTTTCAACTTTTGCATGTTCGTTAAATAATTTGTGTTCTCTGACTTCTTCATGAAATTCTGCGTTAAAGACGAAGCTGGTATAAGAATACAGAACATGTTCAATCTGTAATAGTACAAGGAAAAACTACAGTAGTTATGTGCTTTGATGCTGCATTATCATCTCTGATACAAGCATAATGAATAAGCATGGTGATTAACTGTATATTGTTGTCAATTCCCTTTATTTAGAATGAAAATTTTGATGGTTTTGTAGTTGAAGTTTGGAGTCAGCTGGGAAATCAAAAGCAAACGTGAGTATAAGTCTCTAGGATGCAATTCCTAAAAATCGGCTTTTGTAAAGCATCCTTTTAATTTGTCCATGTTGATTTGAATTTGTCATTATAAATAAATACACTTCATTCTAGGACAACTGAAGATTGTTCTAGTTATCTTAGAATGAAGTAGAAGAGTCTACTCCACTCTACATGAGCTCAGATTACATAATCGTCTTCATAGTGGATCTAGCAGACCACGTTAGCCTTTCATACTTGAGTTCTGCAAGATGTTACTGTTGTACGAGGGTGGAGAGGGTACCTCAACTGCATGCTTACTCTGATGTTGGCACTGGCCTTTATTATAACATTGATTGATTTGGGTTACTGGGTGAAGTTTGGAATTGTGGGATGCTTTCAAGACCACGAAATCTGAGTTGATTAGGAAACCTTCCAAACCTTTATATAGAGATCTTTTAGACATACTGAAACTAAAACCAAAATCCCCAACCTGAAGCAAATATAGGGAGAAACTGGCTTCCAGTTCTTGCAAGCACAGTATGTTTTGAACTTTGGAGTAGTTGATCTATCTTTTGGTAGCTCTGCTACGAAGTTTCAGTGAGTCTGCATTTATTGTAGCTGCTAAAACTAAAGGGCTTATCCATATTAAGCTGTTTCCTGACATATTCTAATCTGTTTTCCTTGAGCAAAAGCCCCTTGGCTGTCTTAACACCTTGGACAGAGTCAAGGCAGGGCAAGCTCCAAACTGCTGCTTCAGGAGGAAAGGGCAGAATGTGTGGTGAAATGAATGATTCAGTGCAGCAATGTGAAGATTTTGTGTTAGTTCCATCAGGCATCCATTCCCTAAAGCACAGTATTCCTACCAGCTCTCTATTGCCTAAAATGTCTGGGGGAAAATAGCTTAAAAGAAAGCTCCACAGAATGCAGACTTTGTTATGGGAGACTTTCACCTTTCAAAAATGGTTACTTCAGGTTACTCTGTTTAGGGCAAATGTTACTGACTGATGGCATATAATAGTTACTTCTAGAATTGAGTGTGCTATTAACGGAGTCCTACCTTTTCCCTATAAAATCAACACTTGGGAACAAAGAATTGAAACTGCAGAATCTTTGTAGTCTTGTCAGGGGCTCCACCATTTGCACTGGAACAAATAATCCTTAAGCTAGATGCTCTTGCTCATAATTAGGTAATTTGCCAGGTTGTTCCTAAAAGTTGATCTCTATACTGAGCTCTGAACCTATTGCAATGTCTTAATAAGATAGCCAACAAGGTGATTTAAGCAATTAGTAGCTGCCAGCCAGAAGTTGGGTGTAGTGGTCAGTTTATCTACTGTGCTTACTGTATTTCAATAAAATTGATGCTTTTCCTATTAGTTAACTTACATGAATGTAAGACAGACTGTATTACTGTAATTTGAAGACTCACTGAAGACCAATTTAAGCACACTAGCATCAAAGTGCTGTATTGCAAATGACACATATGACAGAGCATACTTTTTTATTAGCAGCAGGGTGTGTTTACTTCTGGCATGGTAAAAATGTTACTCTCTGCCAGGAGTAATGCTGGTTGCAAACAGCATTGCTTGTCCCATCTTGTGTGATAAGAACTGTTTGTACTAGAGGAGGTACTGCTGTGTAGTTGCTCTAGCCATCAGTACCTGAATGTTATTTAGGTGAAGTATAGCAGCACCACTTACATATTCATTGTCTGTCTGTTATTGATAGACAGGAGTGGGAAGTATTTTCCATAACTTCAGAGAAGGAAAGGGTTATTCTTATAGAGTAGAATGGTAACTGCCTCCTTTGCTCCGAGTCAGTAATGTTTGATCATATGTGGCCACCTGTGAACAAGACTTTAGGATTATCCCAACTCAAAATGTGAAAGATTATGTTTGGCAGAAAAATATGACTAGAAACAAAAGTTATGAACCGCAGATTTTCCTCCTCTTCAAGACCAGTTTTGATTTAAGTGCTTCACTGTAAACTCATCTGTGGTTTTTTTTCTCCCTTTATTGCCACTCCCCTAGAAATGGCTAGGGTGTTTAAGTTGCAAAATACCTTGTGTTGGGCTTGCCTCCTCAGAGACAAGCATTCTGAATAAGACTAATCTAGGCAGCAAGCTGAAGCTAGGCTTGTGTGTGGAATAACAGTTGTTTTGTGAAAGTAGGAGAAGCGCATCATTACATTAAAATTTTGTCTTATGATGCTTGTAAGTTATGGGACCAGTGTCTTCATTTTGAGATTAAGTCAGTTTGTCTACCACTTGCTCTAAAACTGGATGGCTTGGGTATCCAGTGCACCAGGGTTTTCCCTATCAATGTTTTTTGGAGTGAACAGATGCTTTGAACAGATCTTAAGGGGCAGAATTAAGTGAACTTAGCACCTTGGCAAGCCTGTATTTTTATTGCACATTGAGTGGTGTTACTTTGGGATCTGTTAATTTCATTTTGAATAGCAGAGCAGATTTATTCCTGATAAATGGTAAGCATGGACGGTCTTTTGCTTTGCCAGAAAAGAATTGGAGCAGCCCATGACCTCTTCAGCCCACAGAGTGGCAGTATTGTAATATGATTCATACTGATCTTCCTTGTCAGATTGTGTCTTTTGACAGTGACAAACACCACAGTAAAGCATGTTCATAACCTTGGACGGGTGGGGGTCAGTTGACAGGTAGGTGTCGACACAGAGATGACCCCTAATCCTTCAGAGATGTGAAGCGTTCATAGAACAGCAATTGTGTATGCTCCATATAAAGCATCTGTATTAACTATTAGGTACATAGTGTAGGCTTTCCTGATTCCGATCCTTCAAGGTCAAACACCTGAAAGTAGCTTAACCTACTTCTTGGTAGAGGAATAAAAGATCATAATGATGCTCCTAGGAACAGATAGTTCTGCCTTCAGATTACTTTCAGAGCTGTCTGACAATACAAGGAGACCTGCCTAGCTAATACAATTTATTCCTATTATTTAGCATGAACGTGTTTTAGTTTAAAAAGAAAATAAAAAAATCCGATTTATTTTTTTTTCTGAAATACAAGGAGTAGTCTCATATAAGCAGTTAGCAACAGGTTATTGAGACTCAACACAGGTGCATAAAAATATCTGGGGATATGCTGCAGCTGCCAGCTTGCCTTATGAAATGACAGAGCAGTGGTGTGGATCTAAGTAAAAAAAATCTTAGAATCATTATGGTTTTCATTTTTCAAAACCTAAAGTAAGTGGATACCTAGCTATTAAATTAATAAATAATAAAAGGCACTCAATTATTCTAGTGCATCCTTTCATGTATCTGTGTTGAGGGGAAAGCTGTGGAAATGATTCCTGTTATTTCTGTAATAGTGTTATGCAAAAGATCCATGATCTCATCCAGTGCACTACCTTAGTGGTTCAGGAACACTTAATATAGCACAGGTTTCTTCATCAGACTTAAAATGACTAGAGAGTGGGATTTGCTTATTTGACAATTGTGCTTGATACAGTGTTTCAGCTACGAAATCAGCATCCACTTTCTAAAGACAATGTGCAGTGATACTTTTTAGCAGAGTGCACCAATATTTGTTGAGGCAGGTGAGTCAGCGAAAGAATCTGAAAACCTACAAATTAGTGTCCTAACTCGCTAATAAATTTGGTTATGATTTAAGCACTACTTCATATATCAGAAAGCTGGATTAATTGCAGCTGAAGCTGTCTTCTCAGAAGACCTCAGCTGAGCAAGTGTCTCCATGAGGTACCTTTTTTCAGTAGCTGAACATGAATTTTGGTTGGATTAAAGAGGCATGATGACATCTTCATAACACATGCTTTCCCCATTGTCTTGATGTTGGGGCTTGAAACACTGAATTGCCTAAAGACCTTGTGACAAATTTTGTAAGTATCTCCATATAACAAGGTAACAGTGTTAGCTCTGTGCAAAGCTTCTGTAACCCATAAATCCTGTGACCAACCCCTTTAAGAACCTGTGATCACTGAGCATTTTTAAAATGAGGCAAATTTAGACACTTCTCTGTCAACCCTTTGCAAGTTTCTGGAAAAATCTTGATTTTTTTGGGTATTCACTTCAACATTCGAAATGAATGAAAATTCTTCCTGCAAGGCCTGAGGGGTTATCTAAAAAAGAGCCTTCAGTTTCCTGTTTATCCTAGCTGGCATTACAGATGAGGTGAAATGTTGCTAAGAAGTTATGTTGCTGGCATCCACTAAGACATGAAATTCTGTGGTTTCAGGCTCACCACATATCTTTTGTTTACATCTTAAGCAGAACTAACTTAATCTGGTTCTGTTTGTTTCTAGGGACAAAAAATTTTCTAATCATTCTGGTTTGGAGTTAGAATTGCTCTGTAATGCTCAGCAGACTAAAGTCTTAAATTTTGTCAATCCTTTGTGCTGCTTTCTTTTGTATATTCATTTAAATGTTGATTTTACCAGCAGTATAAATTTTATATAAGAGAATTATGTGCCTGAATGTAGCTGCCTGGTTTCCCATTAGATCTCCTAAGAAGCCTGGTCTCTGGCTGTTCGTGTAGGGTCCTAGATGCCTCGAGTCTTACACAGCAATCCTGTATGCATGCTTTGTATACCTTTGGATGTATAAAATGGCATATTTAGATTCTTATATTTAGATGCTGAAATACCACCTGTTCTATCTGAAGAACCTGAATTGTCTTGATATATGTGTATGGGCCTAAGTTTTAGGGGGGTTTATACTGACCAGTTCAGGCTCCTGTAAACATCTAATACAGATACTTCAAAGTACCCTCTATAGTACTGGTACCTACTTCTTTCCTGTGATTTCTGGGAATAGAATTATTGATATACAAATCACAGTGAGGTCAAATTTAATGTGAGATGAAAGACTGCATCTAACTGATGCTACCTCCTCTCATTCTGACAATCATCACATGGTGAAAAAGTATTCTGTTTCCCATCTTTTATTCTAACATATAGGAAATTAGTCTCCTAACAAAAATCTAAATCAGCCAAGTTATCCTATGCAGATTAGACCTCAATTCTAATGTGTTTTGCCGTTTCTTATAGTTTAAACCTGCTTCTTAATTAAATAACTGTCTTTTAGATAAAACTTTCTTGACTGATTTTGCAATAAAATATTCCAAGTTATTTATCCTGTGGCATTTAAGTTTAGAAGTGTACATGGCAGAAATATTGAGATAACTGAGCAAGGAAAGGTTCTACTGCTTATTTAGTTAACAGCTAGACAGGACGATGTTTCTCTTGCTAATCACTTGTGGGTTTATTGGGTGTGTTTTTTCTCCAGAGACCTGGGTCATGTTGTGAAAAAGGCATGAATGTACCCATCAGAATCTCACAGCATACATAAAAGTGCACACATTATTCTGATCAGTCTGGCATGAGCTGACAGATGGCACTGCCACCACACCGAATCAATCTGAAAAATGTGATTTTTTTTTTTTTTTTTTTTTTTTGGTCACCACGTGCTGCAGGCACTTGGTATCATGTAGAAGATGACCTTCAGACATCTTATTAATGTTGGTAGGAGTATAGGAGCAAACAGCTCTTCTGGCAGTTCTATCCTTCATGCTAGTCCCTGAAAATTAATCTATTAATCAAAGATTTGCCATAATTCACTCCAGTTTCTTGGTATTAACTAGGCAATGAAATGGCACAAAAGGGCAATTTATTCTTGAAGTAGACAGCTTTATTCTGTCCAATTTTCTTGACAAGGCATAAATTTTAGGGAGTACTGACTACCAACTTGTGCAAAAAAGTGGCTGAAGTTGGAAAGTTGCAGAGTTCTGAAGGGTAACGTAACTGAAGGGAAGGATATAACAGCCTTATGTTTTTTCTGCAAGGCTTTTCAAATACACCTACAGCCCACTCTTGTGCACTGAAGTAAACTGTACTACAAGGTGTCCTAAACACAATAGACCAGCAATGCTGGAAAAAGGGAGTTCTGAAAAAATAAGCTTCCCTTAAACTTTGGGTATTGAAAGTTTGGAGGACTGCATACTTTATAGGGGACAAGATACTTTGAAATCATGAACACTTGGAAAATTGACCTACCAAACGGTAGTGATAATAGAAGGCCTGAAATAGTAGGAATGAAGTAGACCTTAATTAGCTCAAGATAGAGTCTTAAAGCTACCAATGTTCTAGTAGCTACTCTGAAGTTAAATTTTACAATGGTGAAGTCTCTGGTAAATATTTAATGAAGCCTTTTCAGGAAGACTGATTCTATTCCTACTTTTCTGCACCTCATTATAATGTTTAAAATGTCAGTAGCTTTTCTTTCAGAATTACCAGTGGTAATACGGGAGAATATTGTGTTGAAAACACTGGAAAGCACTGTTGGGACACAGTAAAGTTTTAATTTATAGCACACAATAAATGAACAGTCTGCTATTGCTGTTTGGGGGAAAGGGGAAGAGTGCATATTTGATTTACATAATCTGTCTTGGCTGACAAATGGAAGTGAGCCTAAATTAAGTCTTTAACCATTAATCCTGTCTGATTTGCTAGAAGGTTTTCAGGGCCCAGAGACCTGGCTTGACAGGTTAGTGAGTAGATGTTAATTTGGGTTTCTTGAGCAAGAATTTACAGTTGTTCAGCTACCCTTTTTCTTCCTAACCTCCTCCAAGTTGAAGCGAATTATTTTTTGGCCAGAGCTATACTGCTTGGATTTGGTGGTGGGAGGAGAGGAAGTGGCTGTTTTGATGGAGTCTGTTTTTAGTTAGAGTCCTGTCTGCTAGCTACAAAATAAAACCAGCATTCCAAACTGCACTCCTGCCCCTTTATCAGGCCACGAATCTCTGTTCTTTGTTTACAGTTGTAGGTTGTGGTTCTACGCTGTATGGCTTTCTAGTTTTAAAATATGACTGGTTTTGTGCAGTCACTCTTTTTGTGGATACATTTTTACCTCTGCTGGCTAACCACCAGTGTCTGACATTGCTGAGGAAGGGGGAAACCTTGAACTTAATATTCACTTGAATTTTTTTTTTTCTCTTCATCTGGTTCAAAATAATCCCAACTTGCTTTTCTTCTTATGCTTCAAAGCATTGCTATCTGGATAGCAAAATTTTAGGAGCTGAGGCAGATATGTGAAGATGCAAAGTGTGAGCAAGGGTATTGGCCTTGTTTCTAAATGAAAAAGAAAAAGATGTTATCTTGCTCTGCACATATGTTAGGGTCTTTTGTCCTATTCTGCCCCTCCTTCTATCCCCTCACCTTCTAAACAATTAAATTTGAAGTCAGTAAATGTTTTGCATGGTGTAGAGTTCTCAGAGTTCCTACAGCTAACAAAGGCAGCCAGGCAGAGAAGAGAGATCCCTGCTGATGAACAGTGTAGAATAATGTCAATGCCAGAGGAATTGATTCTTTGGTCAAATTTGTCTTATATGTAGCATCTCTGACATCTAATAAAGGGTGCACTCATACTGCAGTTTGGGCATAATTAGTTAAAAAGGTCACTTAGCCATGAGATGCAAATCAGTGGGGAAGAAGGCTTAGCTTGTTTTAATACTGATTATAGTTTTTTATAAGATTATGTCATGTGGGAGCCATGATGTGTGTATGTTGAAGTCAATAAATGTCTGTTTAGTGTTGTAATTTTTTAATGCGTTCCTATGGAAAAAGGATTCTTCTTTGCTCTAATTGATTTGTCTGAATAGTGACACTCTTAATGTGGAATGCATATGATAAGGAAATGGGAAGGAAAGCTTTCCCAGAGCAAGCATGGTGGAATTACATGCTGCAGACAGACCAAAAGCTGATACCTGTAATCTCATGTATGCCCCTGGAAGAGAAATATAGGTGGCAGTGTGACAGTTTATTGTAAAGAGCTGTTCAGCACAGCCAGCTGTCAAATTGTAAGCACAAAATACTGATGGTATTGGGAAAGTGATAAAACTTGCTTTGTTTGTTTGTCAGGATTTTGAGAGTAATGGCTTTTGTAGCATCCTTAGGAAGTTTTCATCAGGCATCAAACCATTTCAGGGAAAATGAAAATACTTGGTTGCCTTTGGATAGTATCTACATTGTGCAAGTCAAGCGTTATTGCTGTGATGGATAATTATATTGGAAGATCAAGGATTTCAGAAGAATGTCTCTAGGATGATACTTGAAAGGCATGACAGTACCAAAAGTTGTTTCTGAGAGTTCAGGTCTAATCCAGTTTAAGTGGAGCAACCAACTTGGATGATCGCCTATGTATATCCTGCCTTTCCTGCTTTAGCACTTTTAGCCTACTGGAATGGGTAGTGAAGTTGCTTTCTACTCAGTTCAGGTCTAACCATAGTTCTGAACAGATCTAGAATTCTGTGCTAGTATCATCTGTCTGACTGCCTTTGTGGATCCACCCTGCCAGTGGGTAAATGTGAAAGTTGACTTTGTTCTGAGAAATTAAATGACTTAAGGAAGGCACACAGAAGGGCCATATTTATAGTGTAAATTGAAGGTAATATTGGACTCCTCTTAAGATAACAGTAGCCATTAAACTTTTTTGTTTCTGCAGTCTGTCTCTGAGAGATTTTCTATAAACATCACCCTTCAAATCAGGAAGACTAAAAACAGTTTACATGAGAATTTTGGAGTTTATTTTCCAATTGAAATGTTTAGAATATGGATATGAAAATCAGCTTTTGTGAAAGACTTTAAATGATGCGTGTGGAAGGTGATACTTCCAGATATGACATTGTCAAACATTTATTTTGTAGCTATACAGTAATGTATTGAGAAACAAAGGGATTATTTATACAGAAAAAAACAGCAGCAGAAATGTTACTAAACACAGGCCTCAGAAATATCCCTTGAAGATTGCATGTCTTGCTGTGAAAGCATCTTTACAAATTCTCAGACCTCGCGTGTAGTAATACAGTGGCAACTTGAATCTATTCAACAGCTGCTTGTTTCAGAACAGTGTTTGGTTCTTCTATTGATCTTATTCCTTTTACAGGATATGACCTCAAGAGGTGACCTGCTCTGATAAGATACGCTGGTTTTACATGCTAACAATGCATAGTTAGATTAAAATAAAACTAGGAAACATTTTAGCCCCAAGGTGATCACCAGTCCCAATAAAATGAAGACTGTCTCCAGCAGTTCAGTGTTCTTAGTCCTGGAAGAGGGTAAACCTCTGATCAGTCTTCCTAATTTTTTTTTTCTGTTATGGTCATTCACTACAAACTGTGTTTGGCTCTCTTGCCAGCTGCATCTTTTCAATTATTTCTACTGTTACTTGTTAACTTGCTCTTGCCAATATATAGCACCAGTTTTACTGCCTTTCCCTCTAACAATATATTTATATTTCAGGGAGTTGATTCACTTGCTCATTCACCTCTCTGAAGCTCTGCGTGAAGCACAACTTAAACTCATACTGGTCATCCCTCCTGCAGTTGCAGCAGGGTGAGTATTCCTATTTAGATGGCAGGTTCCAGATAGGAAATACTTTCTTGTCTGATATACGATAAATTCAAAACTTTGTTTATAGCTATGCAGCTTAAATGAATAAGAAGTTATTTGAGTTTGATTGGTAGCCCCGTCTTCATGCGTGTTGCACTGAATAGTCTTAGTAACTTTGTGCATTCATATATACCTTATAACTTTTGTTGTCAAAATATCTTGCAGAGGTTATCCTATTGTGGTGTTAACCCAAAAAGAAAATGCATTTAGTAAGAGGATAATATTTAGAATTGTTAATGATTCTGTTTATTTGTGCAATTGTTTGAATCTGACAGATGTACCAGTTTATATGCTCTTCTGGCTCAACAGCAGTAAGCAGTTCTTATCTTTCAGTATTTATAGCAGAGAGATATTTACTTCCTAAGATTGTATTCATTGAAAAAACAAAACCCATGTGGAAAATTAGAATGTAATTTCATTATATGTGGAAGGAATTTGAACCCTCTTTAATTTTTTACATTTTTTAGGAAAAGATTCTACATTGTCTTTAGGTGATATATAGTAAAACTGAAAAAAATCACAGTTTTACTATCTCTCTAGTCTTTTTCTGGAAAGAAAATGGCACTCCAGTATTTCAGGGAGATTGTGTCTAGTCCTTCAGGGTTTTGTATGATCAGTGATTACATCTGTGTGAGAGTGAGCAGATAGAACTGAAGACAAGGGTGGAAGGTGATTCAGAAAACCAGCAGAGTGTTGTGACTTCATTATTGTAATTTCAAACTGAAATGCGGGCTATGCCAATGCTATACAGCTTTATTAGCAAGAGTTCTGCCAGTATCCATCTGCCATGTGGTAACATTTGTTCACATTTGGATGCCCTTCCAGGTCAAAAGATGCTTGGTATCCTTGCATTGTGAGCATAGCTATCTGTTGTGCTATCTTGTGGAGAAGTGTTTATGGTATACAGTAGTGCTACAAGGATATACAAGGAATACATCATGCCTTTCAGAAAATTGTGGTAATAAGGGTTATCTTATCTCAAAACCTACCAGGTTCTGAATCTCTGTATTCCACTCTCCCCTTTCCTTGCTTCTCAAAGGTAATGAGTGTCTCTGTTACACTGTGGATAGGCCAAATGTTAGTTATCTATGTGTCATGAGCGATGGCCTTTTACTGTCAGAGTGAGACACTCCAAATCCCTATTAGTTGTTTTTAAGAGGTTTGATGGGGGCTCCTGTCACATGGGACTGCAGAATAATGAAGCATAACCTGTTGTAGTGGATTACATACACAAAACAGTCTTCATAAAGTAATTGAGTATGTTGCAGTGGGTTCTGCTAACTACAGAATAGGGACGCACGGCACATGGGACACGTGCTAATCCTATGTTGTGCTTATTCCTTATCTCTGAACTTTATCTAATGGAATAGGTACCTCCTGCTGGTTATGCAGATATTTTGGCTTACTGGGCTTGACTTGCTGATAATAACTGGGGAAGACTCGTAATACTTGCGTAGTCGGCAATGCAAGATTATTTTTTTTCCAAGTTTCCTTTTTCCTTCAAGCTGTTCAGCAACCTTATGCCTGCATGTGAAAATTCAGTAGTGTAAGTCAATCTTGAATAGAGAGCCATTATTAGGTATTTTTCAGATGAGAGTTAGTAGACAGCTAAAGAAAAATATTACAATGTCTTATTTTTCTCACCTTGGGCTGTGTAACAGTATGGACAGGCTCACTGTCCATACACTACAGTTTATGACAGTTTAACAGCACAGTTTCAGGATGGTGTTGTACAACCTCCTAAATTTCTTGTAGGCTGTCACAATCTTTCAGTGTACATTCATTTTCAAGGTGCCAAAAAGGCTGAGAAAATGGAATGCCTGAGTAGGCTTGTAAATGTCTCTTCTGCGGCTGGACTTTTCTCTGCAATGGTCTCAAGTTTTTGTTGAGTTTTGTGGGGAGGTCTGATAGCATGAGGGGGAAACAAAGCATTTCTGCCTACAGATAACTGTGCAGAGCTTATGCTGCCTGCTGAAAAGATTCAGGGAGCCTGTAGTAGGTGACTAAAAAGTTGTCTATGTGCTGAGATCAGTTAGCGTCTGCACTGTAACTGTGATGTCACCTCTTCTGGAGGTTAGTGATATAACCCTGTCCAAACCAATTCCTGAATATAGGTTATGTACTTTCTACCATCTTAAGACTGTAAGCCCAGAATAATATCTACCTGTAATTTTGTTCTTCAATAGCTGCATGAAATCTGATTGTAGTTTATTTTCTGTAAAACTATGTACTTCAGGATGGTTTTTGTTGCTTTATATTTTCCTCTATTGCATGGTATAACCGTTTTATATCCTTACAATGAAGTAGTTAGTTTAATGCAAAAATACCTTTGCTTCGTGTGTGGCTGGCCGCCAAATTTTGATGGGCAGAGAGGGAGAAGCAATGTGTTGAAGAGTATGGCAAAAGCAAACAAAATAACTTCCATGTAAATTGGTAAAGTAGACAATCCTGTAAAATAATACCTGTGCAGAGCCCTTTTCTTCAGAGCCCTTCAGTCCCTAACAGCCTAGCTGCATTTGGAGGAGATTCCTTCCTATCACTCGAGCCCCTCTGTTTCTACCTCAGTTCTGGTGTTTTTTGCATCATGTTTTGTAAGACACTTTATTTGTAGAACAGTACTAGTTTCTAGTGAATTATGGCATTAAGAGAGTAGATCCAAGTCTCAAGATACTAGACTTATGCTGTTCTTTCTTTTTCTCTGGACATGGTGTGGCTTGTTCCCTTTTCCTCCCTGTGCTCTGTATTTTCCGTGGTCTTCCCATGTCAGAATACACATCCTATAATCCTGAGGCAGTTTGGCACGCTGCTACACTCCAAAGCTTGTAATGCACAAAAAGGAATGCACTATATAAATGGGGTCAAGAATTTATTGTTCATCCACTTAATGTTTTAATGGTCTGATAGTCCAAATTATCTAGTTAATACAGAAGAGCCTCATAACAGTTCTAGCTGTAATTTTAATGCAGAGCCTTCCCACTTTCTACCTCTTTTCCTATGGTGTTATGCTCACCCTTCCACTGTTCCTGTGAGTCCTAAGGTTGACACTCGGTATTCCTTGAGCAGAAAGATGAGTCATCAGCGTGGTGAGGTCTTTCTCAGGAGCAATGTGATATTCATGCTGGACGTTTCTTCTTTGTCAGCCTTGGGTTTTACTTGGGGCTATTTCACATGTTTTCTTATCACAATCTGCTTCCTCGTCATTGGCTCTCAGCTGAAGTTTGCAGTTTGTGCAAACTCCTCAGGTTAGTCAGACCTTTTCTGTATGTGGTATTCCCAGAGCTGGAGGCACTAGTCAGTTGACCACCACACAATTATTTGAAAGAAAGTTCAGGCCATAAGATGCAGAGGATTTTATAAAGGAGGAAGCTTTTAATCAGCACTGTTTCTCAGGATGAGGCACCACATGTGTTGCAAGTCATCAGAGCTACAGGGCAGGTATGTTGTTCCTTACTGTCATGGATGTCTTTGTGTGGCTGTTGAGAGCCACTTTTGTGGCTGGTAATACTTGAGTCTTAGGAAGCCAGCTTTCTCTGTCAAGGTTGAGAGTCATTCAGATTTGCTTCAGAATATAAATGCTTAGGATCTTCTTCTGATGCATGGATGGCTTTACTGGTAAAACTTTGTAGTATAGGGAAGGTTCCAGGAACTGAACGATGCTTTTGGCTATTGCCCTCTGAAATGCTAGCATGGCTCCCAGTAAGCCAAAGTGTTATACGCCTTGTTGTATTAACTCATTGCACCATAGAGCAATAACTGCAATACTTCTTTAAAAATAAAGACATGGAAACTAAGTCCTTAAAAATCTATTCCTGGCTCATGAGCTAACCTTTGCAACATTCACAGACCATTAATAATCTCATCTCTTGCAGATTTCTCTGGAGAATTGTGGGCTGGTATGCCTTTCCGTCACATGGATGTTCAATGGTGATAAATACTTTGAGATTTTTGTGCTTTGGTTAAGTCAAAAATAATGAGAAATTACTATGTCTTCTCTCCTGTCTGTCATTTATTCCAGTCCTTCATGCTGCCCTCTTATGATCTACATTTCATCCCAATTGATAGTTCCTTTTTAAAGCAATTTTCTGTTGCTATTAATTGTAGTCTATTACAGATAAAGCAAAGGAGAAGACTTTAAAACACTTTTCTAAAATGCTTTATCAGTCACTTCATCACACAGATGCTTTTTAAAATGCTAATGCATGTTGTGGTAGAATTTAAGTAATTGCTGTAAACAGTGTTCATATTAAAGTGCATTTGCTCCTTTTGGTGGTAGGGAGAAAGTGGAGAATAGTACAAACCTTAAGATTCTTGTTCATTGTGATGCCTATTGATACTACCAGACTCAGTCTCATAGCCAGAGGGACCTAAATCTGTTTTTATATACAGTCACATGGGGCTCTACAGTCTAGTTTTTCTAAATCCTGAAACAAGAGTTGAAGCCGCTATAAGCCCTCTGGATTCTTAAACACATTTTGCCTTGACCAGAATTTGTTTTATTATGGTAACTGTATCTTTCAGGACTGTTTCGTGGTTGAACACCACACTGAGGTTTGGACCTTGTTTTGTCATTGCCCCTCCTGCTGCTGTCCTGCATATTGACAGGAATAGTGGGTTCACAGTTCCAAAACCTTTCTGAACTGGGATTTAGGGACGCCCTATTAGATCTGGGAAGAGCTGTCTATCTAAAGTGCAATTTTTCATCTGAAATATGTATTACATGCCTGTCCCTAAATGGCCTTATCTGTGGAGGAGTAGTGAAGTTTTCCTGTTTTCTAGCTGTGGGAAATAGCACCTGTAGTTTATATGAAAGAATCTGAAAGTCTCATTCCTCTAAACCAATTATTTTGGTTTTTATGCATTCCTAAAGTTTCTGGGATTTATTCATAAACCTTTATTGCCCAGGAGAATGCATTAGTCACATTCTTTTCAATTAATACTGTTATATAAGCCACCTGTCTGTGTGTTCCATGTATTTCTTCCTATTGCATTAACTAGAAAATACACCTTAACTTCTTGAGAAAATAGGTAGCTGAAAGTACATTCATCAGTTACGGAACCGTCCTAAATGTTCACAATGTCCATGCATGCTTTAAAGCTTAGAAGTACGTTGGATTTAATTATATCAATGAGCAGAATCCTGAAATTTTCTTTCTGCCTTATTTGACTTTTTACATAGTAGCTGTACTTGAAAATTTTTTATTTATAGGGTAACAAGGCTTCAACTGAAAAGTGCTTCCCATTGTGTATTAAACATCTCGTGTCTTGAAACTCACTTTGCGTTTTAACACTTACACATGGTTGAAAGTGTGCTTTAATGCATCTTATCTTCTTTATTTGCTGGAATCACTGTAGACTGTTAATCAAAAATATAGAAAAAGGCATGGAAATTAAATCAAGAATCAAATAATATTTTTAGAGTTCAGCAGCTGGCAAAAGACTGATAAAGGAGACATGAGCTGTATGTGGAATACCCTAACCAGCTGGGATGTTAGGAGCTGAAACGTTGTTCCTTTTGTGTTCTACCCTGATTAAGATTTAAAGAGAGAGCATAGTTAAATGTAAGCAGTTTATTTAGGAATTTGTAATTTAGACTCCTTTGATATGCATTAAGATCAAAGCAGTCTGGCAGAAAATGCTATCTGAAAGGAGACACTTTTAAGAGCTAAGAATACTGGTTTGCTTAGGGGAAAAAGAGTCTGGAAATGCAGTATTGCACATGAGATCAAGTGAATGATGCAGGGAGGAAACATATTGGGTTATCTGTTTAACTTCTCAAAATCAGCTTTTGCAAACAAAAACTAAGTGAGACTGATCCTCTAGCTGAAGCTTGCTTTCATAACTGAAGGATCCAGTGAAGCCTTTGGTTTTTGGTTTGCTTGTGAAATGTTCTGGGCTAAAAGAAAACTTCACTTGAAAAACAATTTTTTTTTTTTAAAACATCCAGACATTTTCTATATTCCTTTACAGCTTTTTTTATGTATCTGTTTACAGCATTGTCCAGAGACAGTTGTACTGGCATAATCAAGGGGTGGGAAAGTGTGTGGAGGCTGATCGGGAGGCAGGAATCTCTCTAGCAAGCTTTGCTGTCACAGAGAATGCATGTAGAGCTACCATGGTGGCAAACTCAGATTGGGATAGTTAGTATTTCCATCCATCTGATGTCCAGAATTGCACGATTTTCCTGCAAACATAAGTGATTTGCAAGAGAGGAACAGCAGGAGTCAGAGCTATGCTCTAAAAAGTGTGTGTGTTATACTGTGACTCTCCTTTGGGATGAGAGACTTGTGGTTGCCTATGTCTGAAGAGAGGTGTTAGGATTGCTGGTAAATGGTTGCTAGAGCAGATGGTTTGCTGAAGAATTCCAGCCTGTCTTTCAACAGCTTGTCTCAAAATGTTAGTGTTACTGCTTTTAACGTGCATGGATATGGATGCATGTATAAACTGTATGAGTACCATTTCTAAAATGGCAATGGGTAGCCAGGCATATTCTGCCCATTGGTGGTGGTGGGTAACTCCATTTGTGCCGACTAATCCTGGGCTTGATTAAATTCCTGGCTTAAATATGTGCACTTCAGTGATTATTGTACTGCAGAAATTATACTGGTGAAAGCTCTGTGGATGTTTTTATACTGGTGAAAGCCGTGTGGATGTTTTTATACTGATATCACAAGCCTCTTTCCGAATAGGATAGCTGCGCTGGAGTGAACTACCTTTATGCCTAAATATGCTGTTAAAAAAAAAAGGTGGCAAATGGGACTTGAAATTTGGTTGCACCTGTTCTCTTAAGTCTGTAAATCACAGGAATTGAGTTGGTTATTTTATTTGTTTCTCTATACTTACATGCTTTATAATATGTTAGGGATGCTATTTCAAAGGCAAAAAGTGAGGCTTTGAATTTGAATAGTAACTCTTTCCTGCCTGCAAGTAAATTGAATTTAATCTGAGTAGATTATTACATATTTTGTCCAGGTTCAGCAACCATTTTATCCATGGTGTTTCCCAGTTACTGTGAAGAAAACAATGAGTAAAGGAAATTCTTAATTTTACTTAGATGATCTATCATTGGAAAGAGCATCAGTAATACTCCTGTTTCCTGCTGTCCTGAGGAAGAGCAAAAGCAGACAAAAAGCTCTCAGGAGCTGTAGATAGGATGTTGTCTTCACAGGGATTCTGAATCTAGCCATGGTTGTATAACCATGGCCTTTCTGGCAGTTGTAGTTTATTACAGACATTAGACATATGGTGTAACTGTGTTAAGGATCAGCTTGATATACACTAAGTCATTAAAAGCTGTTAGTTTTGCTAAACGCAGTGTTAAATAACTCTGTATTTACAGACAGGTTGTTAGTGGTCACTTTTCTTGGACTTTTATTGTCCCCTGAAGTATAATCCTTTGCACAAAGTAGCAATAAAAAAATGGCATTGACTGTGTCACTTCATAATATAACACTGTACTCTTTACTTGCATTTTGACGGTTAGGATATGCACTAAGCAGTTTGTCTGGTGTGATGGACATCCTTTTAAAACACTTGTCTTTAGGTTACAAGACAGTAGCTGCTCCTTGAATAGCAGATGATTCTTTCTCTCTTGAAGTTGTATGGAATCTGAAATGAGAAAAAATAAAATCTCAAGTAAATGAGTAAACTCAGCCGCTGAGGTGAGCAGTGCCAGTGCTGGCATGCTCCAGCATGGTGCACAGGGGGGTTTCCCCAACCGGGGGAACCTCAGGGGGAGCCGAGAGAGCCACCAGAAGCCTGTGCGACAGCAGCTGACAAGACCTGGGTGGGGCCAGGAGCAATGGCGGCCAAGTCCCCCCCCTATAAAAGAAGCCCCTGGGGAGTGCTACTGACCAGGGCATGGTGCGGCAGGGCGTGCAGGAAGCGTGCTGAAGCTCTGGCCATTGTTCAACCAGGGAGCAATGGTATCCAGCCAGCAGAAAGCCATGGCCTCTCTAAACTCTGCACCCACCACAACCGACACAGTTTCCCAGACAGAGCTCCGGTGGGAACATGCTGCCACCCAGGTGTCAGGCTGCAGGGTGTGCCCTACTCTTATGCCACCGGATGGCAGCAGTGAGCACACCTGTGGGAGGTGTGCCCAGGTAGAGGAACTCCTCTGCTTAGTGACAGAGCTGTGGGAGGAGGTGAGTAGGTTGAGGAGTATTAGGGAGTCTGAGAGAGAGAGAGAGATTACTGGAATTGCACCCTACCTTCCCTGGGATGGGCCTGTCAGGCAGACAGGGCACATGGCACGGAGGATGCCCTATCCTCTCTCCACCTGGCTGAATGCAGTGACTCAAGGGATAGGGGGCAATGGCGACAAGTTCTTGCCCGGTGCAGAAGGTGTGTCTCCTCTGTGACTACCCCACCTTCCCAGGTGCCTTTGCATGATAGGTACAAGGCTCTGCAAGTGGAATCAAACAATAATGAGGACGATGTTCATCTAGATTGGAAGAGTCGCCAAGGTTAATTCAGCCTACACCCTGTGTCAAAACTGCTTCCATAAAGAAAAAAAAGATGGGTCATTGTCATAGGAGACTCTCTCCTGAGGGGAACAGAAGGCCCAATATGCAGACCGGGACCACTTCTTAGGGAAGTCTGCTGCATCCCTGGGGCCCAGGTTAAAGTTGTGACAAGGAAACTTTCTACCCTGGTACGGCCCTCAGATTATTATCCATTATTGATTTTTCAGGTAGGCAGCAACGAAGTTGCAACAAGAAGTCCGAGGGCAAGCAAGAGAGACTTCAGGGCCTTGAGATGACTGGTTAAGGGATCAGGAGCACAAGCAGTGTTCTTTTCTATCCCTCCAGTTGCAGGGAATGATGAGGGAAGAAACAGGAAGAGCCAGCAGATCAATACCTGGCTCTGAGCCTGGTGTCACTGGCAGGATTTTTGGGTTTTTTGATCATGGGTCAGTCTACACGGCGCCAGGCCTGCTGGTGACAGACGGGGTACACCTGTCTCAAAGGGGGAAAAGGATCTTTGCACAGGAGTTAGCAGGGCTCATTGAAAGAGCTTTAAACTAGATTTGAAGGGGGAAAGGGATGAAACCAGGCTCACTAGAGATGAGCCTTGGAGCGGCATGTCAATGTTTGAGGGAGGATGTGCTAGTGAGGTCCTTTGGTCTGCTGAGGTCAGTGGAGGTAAGGGATGGAGGTCCATCCTCATGGATGGAGATCCATGCGGCAGCAAAGACACAAGGGTTGTTGATGTGTTAGAAACCATGGAAGCACCTGAGAATGGTCACATAGCAATTAGAGCTTCTCCCCCCAAAAAGGTCAGTAGCCCAACTGAAGTACAACTACACCAATGCACGCAGCATGGGCAACAAACAGGAGGGGCTGGAAGCCATTGTGCAGCAGGAAAACTATTGGAGCTGTCACTGTCCTCATAAAGTTCTCAAAAAAACTACTACTGGTAAATTGCATACAGTTTAGCTAGAATAAATTGTTATCTCCTGGCCAGTTTCTGATAGTATGTATCAAAGCAGTATTTAAATTAAAAACAAGCATGTTTGTCTCTGATAAAAGGTTCCCTTAACCTCACAGTTTCACATCTGGCAGAAGAACTGGGAAGCATTAGTGGAAATAAAAGTATGGTTCCTTGTCTCTAAAACAAAAGCTATCAGTGTGAATTTGATGTAAGTGCCAGCTTTCCTAAAATAGTCCACCCTGCAGATGTGCGACTGTTGGACTGGGATGATGTTTCAGGTGGACCCATCAGCAAACCTTGTATGGAATAAATAAACGTAAGTCTGTTAATGTTTTAGTATGGGTCATATTTTCTAGACCTTGGATCGTTGTTCTCTGAACTCTCTCTAAATCTCCTACATCTTCCTTAATATATGGTTGCCTGAACCATATTTTTTAAACCGTGTCCCTTAGATTTTCCAGGAAGAAATATGTGTCCATATGGTATAGAGCAGAATGTATAGGACAGCAGAGATCAACTGTGTGGCACATGCCTAGCAAGTCTAATATATTCTGGATACATTAGACCTGTTGTATATGCAGTATAAAAATCAATCTTTGCTGGTTCTCTGCAGAGGCTGCTGGACTTCTCTAAAATCTGGGCCAAAGAAGTGGTAGGGAAATATATCTTGTATGAAAGTGACCTAAAGCATTTTCCTAAAACAGTAAGGCTGGTGGATTGTTTTTAAGTTTGTGGAAGATACCAGATTGGTAAGTAAATATTTAACAGGAGGTGATCAGATCTTGAAGTTATTCCAGAAACATTAAAAATTACCTGGGATTAATGCCATGAGATTAAGTAAAGATGGATATAAAATACTATTTTAAGGAGGGAGAAGTGAAACATGGAAAAGCATGGAAACTTTCTGGGCAGAGCTGTGTTGGAAGAGGATCAGACAATTGCAAAATGCTGAGGCAACAGTGCTGTGAGATGTAGGGAAAGGGACACTTCATTTTGAGATGATTGGCAGGGAGCTTTCAGGGTGACAAAAGGTAATTATTCTGCTCTCAGTGTTAGGCAGGTCTCATGGAAAACTGAGTTTGGGATACTGTATTTATAGGAGGATGTAGAAAAAAATGAGAGTGTTTAGAGGAAAGCAAGAAAAATGGCTAGAAGTATAGATAATGTCTCCTTTGAGGAAAGTTTCAAGAACTGTAGTATATTAAAAAGAGGAAAAAAGTGTCAGGAGACATAAGAAGTCTTTAAATGTGTCAACAGGGGCTGTATAAGTGACAGTGATACATTGGTCTTTACATCAGCTTGGAAGAAAAGGATAAAAATACTCAGTTCTTTCTTTGGGAAGCAAAAAATTGTATTTCCAGGAAAACAAGACGTTAACTTGTTAAAAACAGTTCTTTTGGTGGAGTAGAAAGTGAAGAGAAAACTTTTCTGGAGAAATTGGGAAGCTGCTTCTAGTGTCTCTGAAGTTTATGAAGATATATTTATGTAACAGGGTTTTCTTCCTTTAGACCACTGGTGGACTGTTCAGACTAGGTGGATGTTTCTTTGTGTTTTTCATTTGTTGTAAGAATCAGCTGTCTCTTAGACTGCACGATAAGTTTTATGGATCAAGATCCACCTTTGTATTAGGGGGAATCCTAGAATTGTTTGGTATGCTGTCAGCAAGGTATGTAACAATGGATTTGGGGGATGGACACCCCCCAGCATTTTGAAGTGATCTATCTTTTTAAAATGGTCTTGCTAAAGTTCAAGTTATTACTAGCTTTGTTATGCTAAACTTAGTATAATCTCTTAAGATAAATACAAGAAGAAAATGCTGAAAACAATATACATTTGCTCTCTGAACTTTAAAAGAAAGCCAGACAACTGAATTAATGAAAGTCACTTGTCAAGCAGCTGGAACCAGAGATGGCTAAAAAGCAGGATTTCCAATTTGTGCCAAAATATCCTGCAAACAAGAAGTTTTGATACTCAGGTTCTTCAGCTTACTCCACTGTAATGCTGTTTTAATACCTGTTTGTTCTTTAGAAAGTTTGCAAAATACTTCTCTGCTATGCAGCAGTCTTGCTCACAACTTGTTACTTGCTCGTGAAACATGCAGTTAAATCTGTAGTTGAGTATGTCTTTCGTTTTTTCACTTTTTTAGATTCTAGGCTTTGAAAAGAGCGTATTAACGCTACTGCAGTCTTGGCAAATAATCCATATCAAATTTGTCTGTCTTTATTGGCTTCTTGAGATGCACAGTAGTAGTGCAGCTGCTTTCATTTGAAAGCTGCAGGAACCCAAACCACTTTTCTCTGTTCAAATATTTGAACATAATGGATGCTCATCATTCAAAATACAGCAAGCATCCCTAACTTTGGATGTTCATATTTGCATATGTAAGAGTAAAAAAAAAAAATCTGCAGCCTCTCTCCCTGTTAGTTAAAGCTTCTCTAGGTAGGTACTGTCAGTATTTTCCACCTCTAAACTTCCACTTCTCCAAAATGAAGATTTTAGCACTCAGTTTATTCTTTATTCTTGCTGCAAAAACATTGCAGATGTGAAGGACTGTCTTAAGCAGCTTCAGCTCTTTCCTTCCAGAGCTGCTGTGCAATGAAAATTACCAGAATCTATGCAGTCTTCATTACTGCTATCCAGTAGCAGTGGATATCAGCTTAGTTTTGCTTCCCTGCCTCTTGGGAAAGATTGACAGCAGGGCAGACAACTTGTCCCTCCTTTTACTTTGTACTGTCATGCTCTTTTCCTCCTTTCCTATAAATATACATGCATACTTGGCTGAAAAGTAGGAAGAGTACATGATGGAAAATTGCTTGTTGACCTCACAGTTGCCCAGCTCAATACATGCCACAATTGACCAGTGTTTTGCATATGTGATAAAGGAAACAGGTGTTTTAGTCTCTTAGAAGTTGATTATGAATGGATACTTGTAATTATTAAGGTGATCTGTGTTTTTCACCAGGAGTCTGGCATCTTTAGAAGTTGCTGCAGATTCAATTGCCTTGCCATAACTTTGTGTATACAGAATTATATGTTCGTGGGTTCATTATTCCAGTATATATGCACTGTTTTCCTTAGAAGCATTTCTAGCAAGTAGTAATTCTGATGCAGAATACGCAAGTAAACAACAGGGTAATTTTTACGATAATGTATGGTAAACAAATTAAATTAAATTATCAACAGCTTCTAAGACAGCTCTGTTTTGGAGTGAAATGGGAACCATCACTTACTTCTAACATCATTCTCAGGCAGGACTATGTGGGCCAGAATGTAAAGCCTTGAAATTTTGGTATGTAAATAATGCCAGGGATCAAAACAGCAGGAAACCTATTGCTTGTTTCAGATGGAGTTTTAAATTATCAGATTATGTCAAATAACAGCATACTAGAAAAACAACTTTGTAGAGTAGTGTTTGTTAAGTAGGATTCTGTTTTACCAATACTTACACTTAATGTTATAAAAGGTTAAAATGTTTGTGAGAAACCTGGCCATAATAATCTTCTTTTGTTGGAATCAATAATACTCTTGCTGCACTTTTCTGATCTTTCTACATGTCTGATTATCTTTCTTACTTTTCCTTCCAATTTGACAAATGAGGTCACATAAAAGCAAGCAATTCTAAAAATGATGTGTGTATTCATTGTAGAATTAGCTAGTATACACACCAAGTATGCTCTCCCATGCTTGCTGTTGCTAATAAAGAAATTTGATGCTGGAAGACAATCTCTTTGGGCAAGCAATATACAGAAAATGGGACTTGGGAAGGAAAATCTGAAAACTGTAACTATGCACGGTTCCTATTTGTTGTGCCTAGTTGATAATAACACATTGCCCTCCATTGTTCCCATAGTCGTCAATCTTCCTGTGAGTAGCCTAAAAAAAAGGCACTGTCAGGAATATGGAGAGTACAGTTACGTATCAAGAGATTTTGAAATCGGGCTCTGTGCATAAAATTCAGCACTCAAGAAGGGATAGGAATGACTCTTAAGTGGGCTGTCTAGGCTAGCTGATTGGCATAATAGTTTTTATTGCATATTAGAGAACCTGTGAAATATGTGTGACTTGGATCACAAGATACACCTTGAGATACGAGTTTTTATTGAGGGGAGCAGAAAACTGGGTAGAAATGACTACTGACTACTTCTAAGTAACAGTTATTGGAGAAAGTTTAATAACCTCTTCAAATTATAGTAATACTATTGAATCATACTCAGAGTCATGCTGTTGAGCTCATGGTTTTGTTTCTTTCCTGTATAAAGGCTTAAAGTATAGGTCTGTCAGTCACATCTCTTTTTAAACTGAATTCTGTTAGCTACAGTAAATATGGATGCTTGTTGACGGCTCTAAACTACATCTGTTTCCCTCGCCGATGACTTCCCTGTTTTTGCTGCTGTTTGTTGGGCTGCCAGCTCAGTACAGCATGGCTCTCACTGCAGCCATGAAAGGTTGAATGCATTTTGTATAGATCAGAAAGGACTTGAGGGAACAAATCTATTCTTAGAAGTGGCTTTTTAAAGACTATGCCTTACTATATAAAATTAATGCAGCCAAAGTCTGACAGCACTGACACATGCTGAAGCAGGTGTACATATCAGGTTTTGAATTCCCACCAGGGAGAATCATTAAAATAGTCTGTAGGTCAACTAACGACGGTCAAAGAGAAGAAAGAGTGGAATGTATTCCTCACCATGTCTGGCATTTGTAGCTCTACCAATTCTGAGCCAGCTGCTGTAGAGCAATTACTGCATAAGTTTCAGTGTGAAGTTGGAAAACTTTCCAAAAAAAGAAAAACGATGAGCATTTTAATCTTTGCAAGGAGGAATTAAGCCTACATTTGGTGTGTTAGAGTTTTTAAATTAGGCTCATATGCTTCAGGGTACAAGTTTGTTTTGCGTGATGTTCTGCTATTGGAGCATGGCTTGCCTGGGCATTAAGCCCTGGCATGAAAGGCACTAGAATAGTTTGGAAATTAGGAGAACGAAATGGTGACACAGTGGATGTTCATTTATGCATAGCCTTGCTTAAATGACTCCTCTGAAGAGGCTGAAGCAACATAACAGAAACAGCTTTAAAAGAGAGCAGTTAACCTCCCCAAAAATTGAAACAGTAAATACAATGACAAGTATCGAAAAAAACTTTTTCTTCTTTGGTATTCATGTTGTCTGTTTTTGTCAAATAGGTGAATTTCTTGGCTTAAGAGTTTCACATGCAAATTCTTAAGTTACTTGAAAAATACAGTGTAAGTGGTGCAGACTGGTCTGCCAGCGTGCCTCAGCTCTGAGGACAGCAGTTTTCAGACTCATTTGTCCCTAGGTGTCTGCTGGGATTTCATGCTTTCTTTTCAGGACATAAAATTGTTGGCATGTTTCTCCTTCTTGACTTCTGTTACTGGTTTAAACCAGATGGGCCACAGGTAATTAGTTTGGCTTCAAGAAAACTGTGTAGGCTACTCCATGACAAGAACAGATCCTGTTTTTCTCCCTGTTTGGAGAGCAAGTACTGCAAGGGCAACAGCTGGGATGGGGTATGTATATTAAGGAAGAGTGCCAGCCCTCAATGTTCTGCAAAAATTACATTTGGTACATAAATACCATTTTGTTTCCTTATGAAAATACAGCAAGTTTTTACTTGTCAGTCTGTTATCATTTACAGTCCCCTAGTGATACAAAGCACTCCTATTGTGTGAGGTAGCCACTCTCAGTTCTTTTGCATTGTGAATCTGTAGCACTCGGTTACAATTTTCTTGCTTGTCAAGCTGGCTAGGTTTTGTTGTTGTTTTTTAAATGCCTATCCTAATCTAATCTGAGGATTTGGTAAAGAGATTCTTGCCATTAAGAAAACTCAAACATCGTCAGTAATGCTAATAAAATCACTCAGGTTTGTGTTTTAAGGATGCACTTGGTAGAGATTTTTTTATTTTAAATTGTGATCTTTTCTGTGGACAACTGACAGCCCTTATGCTCTTTGAAGGCATCTGAATTTTACCATTTCTATCATGAAATTAGTGCAGCAGCCAAAGACAGCGCACAAGTAGGGTTGCAGGTTTTTATTTCTGAATTTAAGCTACTATTCTGAATGGTAGAGAATAGTATTGGAAGGTGCATTATCCTAAGACAAGATAAACTATAACTATGTGACTTTTGATAGAAAATTATCTAACAAGCTCTTAAAATCTACCAATGAATGAATGTTACTACAGTGCTCTTAGACTACCTGCATCATTAGAAGGTTCTCCCTAATGTCTAGCCCAGGCTTGCTAAAGTAATTATCTTGGGATATTCAGGTTGTTCCAACTCATTAGAAATGAACTGCTAAATTGTCATGTTTCCATTAAAATTCCCCTTTTTTCATTTGCTCATTCTTTCATAATTTTTATCTCTTGGGTTGATATTTCTCTGACTTATTAACAATAAGGTAGTCTTTCATATTACATGAGCAAATTGTGATTTGGAGATGTTAAGATGATGGGGGTTAGTTGGGAGGGGAAGGAACCTCCTGCTTTTGTCTCTGCCTTCATCTGTCCCAACACTTTTCATGTGTGAAACTGGGAGGGTGTTCTAAGAGTAGAATCAGATGAAAAGCCACGACTGGAAGAGTGTATGTGAGCAGTGGTGATTGCACTGGTTTTATGGAGTTACCTTTCAGTTTGATTTTTATTTCTATTTTAAGAGGAATGGGACTTTCATACAGATTGTAAAAAAAGGAAGAAATTTATACTAACTTGGAATTTGTGTTACTTGTTTCTCCCGCAATGGGCTGACCGCGACAGTATGGCTCAGTGGACTAACACTTTCGGTTTTGCAATGTACAAATGTCCCTGATTTATCATATTGATCTGGGTTTGCAGGCCACAAAATCAGATACTGTGTTTAAGCTCTGATTTAACTGAGATTTGGATCATATCATTGCATGCAATTCTTCAGCTCTTGCAACTTTTTGTCCTTAGAAAGGAAATAGAGAAAAAGACTGCTGTATTACAAATGCTTGTGAATGTATTTGAATACTAAGCATGCACATTTTCCGAAATGCTTAATGAGTAACATGCATCTCTGTAAAAGCCTTGATACATTGTCTGCAAGGATGTGCTCACTGAGGGAGAGAGGTCAGAGATGGAGAACATGCTGTGCTTTTTGAAATCTCCAATCAACTGCATGGAATTCAGCCCCCACTATGTATTAAATCTATTTTCATCTGTCTGAGAATCTCTCTTTTTTGGTTAATCATTCAGTATGGTCATGTTCTTTTTTTGACAGCAAGGATTAGATCTGTAATTATTGTTCATGGCTTTGAACAGCGGTATTGTGTCAAGGTCCTGTTGTTGACTTGCCTGCTTCATCCAATACTATTGCAGACAGACCTTAATTCTATTTTTAGCATGATTTCTGAGGAAACAATGTTTCTGTAATCTTTATCTCTTCCATTCTTCATCTCTCCGCAAAAGCTTTTTTAGCATTTGACAAGTTTCAAACAAAATTGACATAGTTTTAGTAGTCAGATCCCTACCACTTCATGAAAATAGGCAGCTGGACAGATGAAGATGACCCGTCTTTTTTTCCCAAGAACCAGCAGTGACAGGGCATTGTAAATGGAACATCTATAAGACACCAGAGAATTGACGTAGGATCCACGTAGAACTGTTTTCTAAATACTGATAGTGGAGAATTACTTCAGTGAGCTGTCATCCTTACAGAGTTTTGGAGAACCTAAAAAGAGGGTAGTTACAAAACTGCCAAAAGTATTTTTTCTGAAAAGAAAATGGTTTCAGATTTAACTTTTTTATGCATTTGACTACTTCATTATCTGTTTGACTACTATCATCAGTGCCTATAATTGTGTGATGCACAGGGTAGAGATTTTAGCTCTTTCTCCTATTTGCTGTGGAACAGACTGGATGCAGGAAGAAACAGTGAATTTTTATTCAGTGATTGTGCATTAGCTGAATTCAGTGGTCTGTGTTCATAAAATGCAATAGCGTTATACTTTAGTGCAGCTAACTAAGGAGCTATGAAAACCAACAATATATGATGATGAAGAAAGATGGGAGAAGGGAAGATTTGCAAACAGTTGCTTTACAGAGAAAACAGAATTATACACAACAAGAAAATTAACTCATTACTGAGAAGATGACTTCTGAAATAGATATATACAGGAAACAGAAATCCATCAGTTTTCCATTATGAAGGACTATTCAAAGACGTGAGGATACAGAAAAATTCTCTTTTATAAGGGAGGGAGAAGGTGAGGTTAAAACAAGAATGCAGTTTGAACTTGCAGGGAATAACAGTCAGTTACAAGACCTTTTTTTTTTCCTTATCTTATTTCATTTTGAGAGTAATCATAGTAAGACAAGAAGTAATTGAGAATGTAGATTCATTTGAAAGTAAATGAAAGTGGCTTGCATGGCTGAAGTATTTTTTCCAGTCTTTCAATATGAAAGACTACAAAGTCAAAACCTTATAGAAATACTTATCAGTAAAGCACTAATGGGAATTTTGATACATATGACCATGTGCTATTTGGAAGATTCAGGTAGCAGACATTCTAGGCTATGAAACAAACTTCCCTGCACTTATTTTAGACGTGAAAGGATAGAATGGTAGAAAAGGGACTGTGAAATTCTAAGCTGTGTATACAGAAACACCAAGGAAAACAGGTGATTTCTTCTTCTAAGTCTATGATGTCCCTAGAATAGTTTCTGTATATACATATAGCAGCGTGCCATTGGAAAAGACTGACAAATTGTCAAGAATATGTGCAAATAAGACCTATGCTCTCAGGGAAATAGTTTTTCTTCTCTTGCTGTGTTGTCCAGCAGAAATTTGGGTCAGGAGGCTACAAATGGAAACGGTGGATCTCTCAACAAAGTAAAGGAGCTTCTTAGTCAAGTCAAAAGTGACAATAGCTAAGAAATTAATACTGGGCCATGTAAACAAGGTTTCAGCAGGAAAGTCAGTATTTTATCCAAGAAAATGCAACTCTTAAGTGTGCGGTGGAAGCTTCATCACCTCTCAAGGAAGTGGGCTGGTCTAAAGCAAAAGTGTTGATGTGTCTCAGGGACAGCTGTTCTCTGTACAAGAAAAGGACTGTGTCACTTATTAGAACTATTTCTGTGTCTTAAACATTATGCTCAAAAAGTAGACTGCTTTTTCTCTCAGTAACTCAGTGGTTCCCTACAAAGGCACAGGAAAGAGAGAATAGAATATTTCTGTTGGAAGGGACGTACAACAATCATCTAGTCCAACTGCCTGATCACTTCAGGGTGGACCAAAAGTTAAAGCATATTATTAAGGGCATTGTCTAAATGCCTCTTAAACACTGACAGGTGTGGGGTATTGACCACCTCTCTAGGAAGCCTGTTCCAGTGTTTGACCACCCTCTCTGTAAGGAAATGCTTCCTAATGTCCAGGCTAAACCTCCCCTGACGCAGCTTTGAACCATTCCTATGCATCCTGTCACTGGATACTAGGAAGAGGTCAGCACCTCCCTCTCCACTTCCCCTCCTCAGGAAGCTGTAGAGAGCAATGAGGCTGCCCCTCAGCCTCCTTTTCTCCAAACTAGACAAACGCAAAGTCCTTAGCCACTTCTCGTTGGACATACCTTCCAGCTCTTTCACCAGCTTTGTTGCCCTCCTCTGGATGCATTCAAGGACCTTCACATCCTTCTTAAATTGTGAGGCCCAGAACTGCACACCGTACTCAAGGTGAGGCCGCACCAATGCTGAATACAGCAGGGTAATCGCCTCTTTTGACCAGCTGGTTGTACTGTTTGGTGCACCTCAGAATGCAGTTTGCCCTTTTGGCTGCCAGGGCACACTGCTGACTCATATTGAGCCTGCTGTCAACCAGCACAAGCACCTGGGATAGTGTCCTATACACATCATGATGGACATTATATCCAGACCTCAGCTGAAACGAACAATTTGTTGTATATATAGTATCAGAGGTGGTTTTTACTGCAGTTAAAGTGCCATAAATTTCATCTCCTCATGGAGCAACTTTTACAGTCCATATAGATGCAAATTTTGCTGAGATTAGATGGCCATTTCCAAACCTGAATAGTTGGGGGTTTTGCTAGTATTTAGTAAGTTTTGGAGTTAACTATGTTGAACAATGGTATAAGAATCATGTAAGAATACTAGTGCATTTGAGCTGAATGTTAAGGAAACTGAATGACATTTGCTTAAGGTATTGAGTTAGAAAAATACAAATGCAAATATCATATGAAGTGTCTGACTCTTAGAACTGCAATAAAAAGGATTTAGTATAAGCTAACATAAAAAGAATACCCTTTTCTGCTTAAATTTGCTTCTTGAATCCAAATTGTTTCATATTTATAGTGCATGTTGCATAATTTCAGTATATTTTTAGGCTAGTAGGAGCAGGTTTCTTTCAACAGCAGGTTTCTCTTGTATTCAGTTTTCAACTTCACTCTTTTAACAAGTACATTTGTTAGACTCCAAATGGGATGTAATTTTTGAACTGTGTCTTATGGTGAACTCAAAGATAAAGCAAAGGAAGCAGTTTAGAGGTCAGGATTAATTCCATGCAAAGAGACTTTTCAGATATATTAAATCATTTACTTTTCCTATTATTCATGTTCATACACCTGACTTCTGCTCCTTCACATTTGTGATGTTGATAGTGAGCAGATAAAATCACCAAGGCTTTAGTCACCTGACAATTTAATAACAAGCTGTCTTTAGTATGTATATTGTACAGTGCTGATAAATGGTGATGAAGTTTCTGCCATTTCACTGAATATTTTGGAAATGGTATTCAAGGCTTAGAAGAATGACAGGCATTTGGCTTAGACCTGGAAACTTTTATTCTCATGGACTTTGCATATTCTGTGCCAAGACTCTTGACTTTCTCTGTGCTGGTTTTCTCAACAATGCAGTCAGTAGAACATACCTGCCCTTGAGTTAAGTTTACGATTAAATATCAGAATGATTGGAAAACCTCCAATGAGAAGCATAATAGCTGTTGAAAAATATTTAGTTTTTAACCTTGAGTGCCAATTTTCTTGACTCAGAACAATTCTCAAAGCATGAATCAAATAGTCTTGTTTTTGCTCCAGTGGACAGTTTCCTGAAGTGTTTGACTAGAGCAGGAATTGACTGATGGTGTTGATTGAGCTGGTGAGTGGTGCTTGCTTCCTGTGAAGAGCGGTGGTGTTTTAACACTATCCGTGAATGGACAAAGTGTATTCATTGCTGCTGGGTTTCTTCCAAGTTGGAAATTTATGACCTTGCTCCTCAGATGGCATTCCTTTGTAGCGGAAGTAGTTCAGTTACAAGCTTGCTTTGGAGAAAATGATGACAATATCCATTCTAACCTGGGATATTTTGTTGTTCATTTTTTTTTCATATTCTTTGACAGTATACACGAAAAATGGATATAGAGGGCAAGTTACCTATAGAAATTTAATTGAAGTACTACCCAGCTTAATCTATAAAGCAATCCAACTTGCCCTAATATATAATACACATTATAATTACTTTTTATGATTTTTCCTTCATGAGTAATCACAATCAATTTACTGAAAATGTGTTTTGCTGGAGTTTGCGTTGGGGAATTGCTTTGCCTACAGAGATCCAAGTTGCCATTATATTGTTTCAAAGGTGACTTTT
The DNA here is from genome assembly GCF_965638725.1 of Aptenodytes patagonicus. NCBI lineage: Eukaryota > Metazoa > Chordata > Aves > Sphenisciformes > Spheniscidae > Aptenodytes > Aptenodytes patagonicus. Next base: position 19,976,907 of record NC_134955.1, read on the forward strand.
TCATTTTCTTTATTCTTGTAGAACACCTGTAGTTTGCAGTTGCAGTAAATGACAAACAGGTAACTATCCAAAAAAATGAGGTCCACCAATAGGTTCCAGAAGTGAAGATTTGTTTTAATTTGTTAAAACCCCGTGTCATGGTTTAACCTCAGCTGACAAATAAGCACCGCACAGCGGCTCGCTTGCTCCCCACCCCCTCGGTGGGATGGGGGAGAGAATCAGAAGACTAAAAGGGAGAAAACTCATGAGTTGAGATAAAGACAGTTTAATAAGTAAAGCAAAACAAGGAATTCATTCATTACTTTCCATCAGCAGGCCAGCATTCGGCCATCTCCAGGAAAGCTGGGCTCCATCACATTCCCAAGTAATGGTTACTTGGGAAGACAAAACGCCGTGACTCCCAACGTCCCCCCCTTCCTTCTTCTTCCCCCAGCTTTATATGCTGAGCATGATGTCATATGGTATGGAATATCTGTTTGGTCAGTTGGGGTCAGCTGTCCCAGCTGTGTCCCTTCCCAACTTCTTGCGCACTCCCAGCCTACTCGCTGGTGGGGTGGTGTGAGAAGCAGAAAAGGCCTTGACTCTGTGTAAGCACTGATCAGCAATACTGAAAACATCCCTGTATTATCAACACTGTTTTCAGCACAAATCCAGAACATAGCCCCATACTAGCTACTATGAAGAAAATTAACTCTATCCCAGCCAAAACCAGCACACCCTGGAAGGAAAGGGATGGGATTTCTCCTTAATATGACAAGTATATCACTGGTTCTAAAAACTTGAGACTTCCAGAACACCACTATGCTTCATACAAATTACAGCTACATATTCCAGTATATCTTTGGTCAGGTTCATTGATCTGACTTGCAAGTATCATTTATGCTTTGCTCCCTTATTACATGACAGGCATGTTACATGATTTAATCTACCCTACTTTGTAACCTGTACTCTGTTAACCTCTTTCCTAATGTGATGGAACAGAAAGTGTCCTTATAAACTGATAAATGAACGCTGTTACGCTCTGGTGATCCACTCAGCACATATTGTTGGATGGAGAATTTGCACACTGATCCAAAAGTGATAAGGGTCAAAATAAATGATTTTTCAGTTTACTACTTGCATCTGTCACTGAGCATCTTTTTGGTTTTTACATTTAAGATGGAACGTGAGTGGTTTTAATGTGTACCTCGTCTAGATAGGGGTTGCCTACTAATTTCTAGATCAAGTAGCGGTTTCTGATATTACTGGGAAGGTCTGGATTCTTCTGTCTCTCTCCTCTACTCTCTAGAGGAATCTTGTGCTATCCTCTAAGTCTGTCTTTTGAATGGCAGAGTTGCATCACAGAGTTTGTAGCTATTAAACCACCTTTTTTTTTCTTTTCTTTTATAATGTTCCTCTATGAGCCCTGCTCTCCCAGGCTATTTAGAACAATATGCTACTTCTCTACCTGTCTGTCTCATCTTAATGTGCTTCAGAGCCCTCTGGCTGAGGACATGGTTCTCCTGGCAGCAGCTTCTCCTTTTTTAGTTCCGTCTCATCTTTGCAATGTGATTAAGGCTGCCTTATGTTCCCTGCTGTGAGCTGCTAGTTCCCTATGTGAGCTGCTAGTTTGAAGTTACGAATTCTTTTGAAACAGATTCAATGTTTTCAGGCAACTTGTGTGCATTAATTGTTTCTGAGTTGAATGGTTGAAGGAAGTCAGTAGTCTCTATGAGTCCATATCGTGATTTAACCCCGGCCAGCAACTAAGCACCACACAGAAAATTTCTGAAGTACAGCGCAAGCTGAAATTATTGTTCTTTTTCAGATTAATAAAAAAATTACCTTTGGTTTATGGTTTTTGTATCAACAGCTGCACCCATCCATTTATTTAAGTATGGCTCAGATAACTTAGTTTTATAAGTAACAAAAACAGTTTGACAGGTCAAACAATTAAAGGTTTTGTAAAAGCTTTTAGAGCTCAGTTGATTGCTACCTAAGGCAATCTGATTAGTCCACAGCCCTTATAATCACTATTGTAGCCATGCCGGAAGTGCTTATTTGGTAAGTATGCTGTGGAAGTCTGATTCTTCCCACTGGCAACATGAGTAGCATTGACTATTTTTTTTCTTAGACATTTATTATAAGAATGGCACTGAAATATCTTTTTTTGCCACCTCAGAATGAAAGATTTTTCTCACCTGATCAAATGGTATGAAACCCAAAGGAGAGAATAAGCCAGGTTATCGTAGTAATTTATCTCTTCCTGTTGTTTTTGTTTTGCTTTGTTTTAAAAGGACTAACGAGCCGGGAATGTTCACAAAGAAAGAGTTTGATCAGTTGGCCTCAGCAATAGACAGCTTCAGTCTCATGACATATGACTATTCAACACCACAACGGTAAGACTCCATCTAACATTAGAAAAATATTGCTGAAGGAACTGATTCCCAGTCACTGTTAAATCTACAGTATGAGTTCATTTTTTTAGTAAAGTGGACAGTGTGTTTTAACTGTGTCAGATACTAAAGTTTTGGATTAGTAATTAGGATAGGTGATTTTTGAACAAGCCAATAACTCAGGACATTATTTGATAGCAGTGTATATTTGGCACGCAGATATTGTGAAAGGCTTTGTACTCAAGCTAAAAAAATTATCCTTTTACTAGTTCCATGACACTTATTCTTTTCCAGGCAACGTTTTTTTGGTTTTAGTTATTTAGCACAGTTCTGCAGGGTAGGTACATGAATAACCTAGTACATGCCATTGTCGAAAAAATTAGCTTTAAAGCAGAATTGACAACTCATTTACTTCATCCTGAGGCAGCAGACTTCCTTTTGGCAGCACTGCTAATGTGGACATGCTTGAATATGTTTTTCCATTCTTCCACTAGTCCCTCCCTTGTACTGATACAGCTGCTCATGCGGCAGTTCGTCAAACCAGATCAGGGAGGTGATCTGACTGAAAAGTAACACAAAACCCCACTCTTGTACATGAATATTCATTTTCAGGAACTTAATATTTTTAACTGTGTGAAAGTGGAACAGCAGTTAGCTGAGAGGTCCTTAAACTCTGCAGAGACTTTTTATGTTACTGTTCTCCAAAAGTATGGTTCATTTCACCTCCAAATTGCAGGTAAGGATATGCTTTTGGAATTCCTGGGAGATTCTGTATATCTTGCTTGAAGGTGGCTGTCCGGAGTTAATATTTGTGGTAAACTGGCAGATTTAGAAATGCCATCATTTTTGTGTTTATTACATCGCTTTGTCACCTGTAGTATATTAGCATTTTGATAACGTCTAGACAGGTTTAACAGAAAGGAACTTTTGTCTTTTCTGAAAAGAATTTATATACCTCCTTCCTATCTCTCCCCAGGCCTGTCTCTACATCTTCAAGCCTAGTGGTCTAGTGGAGAACAAACATAGACAGTAATGTGTACTGAAGGTAGAACAGGTTTTTTTGTTACTCTCTTGCTGGAATACACAGCATAGATGTATCCAGCTTAGTTTTCCTGTAGGTAAATCTGACATCTATGAAGATGAGGTGCTAAGGGCTTTTGTACAGGCTATACAAACCCATCTGGAACCCTGAATGCATTTTGAAATACTGTGCTGTAGGCCGCTTCTTTCCTGTGTGGCGAATCTGCACCATGCTTTATGCCATGTTAAAATCACAGGTTGTGTTACGGTACAGTCACATCTTTAGGCTTTCGCTGGTGCTTTAAGTTACTTAGACCTGACTTGGAGCTGCTAATCTTTTTTACTTGAAGGGAGGAGGGAAGCATTCTTCAGTTCACACCCATTGTATTTGAAATAAATGTAGTTTCTGAGATGTAATACTTTTAGTCTGAGAGAGGATTTGATAAAAAGAATTCAAATCTTTTTTGCTTTTGCTTTGATTGGTCCGAGTATGTGAAATACAGGATAATACGTATGTTTTCTCACAATTTTTTTGCCTTTAAATATGAACACAATTTCCAGCAACATTAGCACATTGAGTTTTAATGATACAGATATCCCAAAGGCTTTGAGGCAGATAATTAGTAGGGAGTAGATGATGTTGATATTTTTAAGACTAGAATATGCTTTTCCTTTTATCATGTTAGTGAGTGCCTTTTATCATGTTAGTGAGTGTTTGTGATAAAGCCTGCTCTCCTCTCTGATGAGATAGGAATTGAATGAGCACGATATCCTGATACTATATGTATGGCAATTCAATTACTCTGTGTATTAAGGCTCTACTCTTTTTCTTAATGTAGCTTTTTGTTAGGTAATTGCCTCTTCAGGGTTTTATCCATAAATAAGTGTTAAACAATGATTGAAACCTGTCTTGCTTACTAGTCACTGATTTTACAGTTCTTTCTGTAAGTAAATGGTGGATTTTGTCTCAGTACGTTGTGCCAGTTTACAGTAAAAGCATTGAGGATGGTATTGGAAAACAACTGAAGTCATACAGCGTTTTGAATTATTGCGTGGGCATTGTGCCAGGCCCAGTGACAGAGAAAATGTGCTAGGTGGAAACGTTTTCTTACCCACTGTAGGAAATTTTGTGTCCCTTCACCTTAGAAATTAATCACAAAGTCAAGAGTGGGGCAAGCATGTTTTGTGCATCAGTACTTCAAGCCACTGAAGAATGTGCATTTAACATTCATAGGACTGTAGGTTAACCTTCACTGATTTTTGTGTGCCATAGTTTGCTCTTTACAATTACACTAGTCAAAAAGAGAAGTCCGAGAATGAATGTGTACTTTTTCTGACAACCTCTTTGATTTTTGCTAACTTGACAGACCTGGTCCCAATTCCCCTCTTCCCTGGGTACGAGCCTGTGTTCAAGTACTGGATCCTGATTCAAAATGGAGGAATAAAATACTTCTAGGGCTGAATTTCTATGGCATGGACTATTCTGCTTTGGGAACCTCTGGGGAGCCAATCCTTGGTAGCAGGTAAGACTTCTCTGGCTAATAAGTACTTACGTATGATATATTCTCACAAAACTCAGAAACTTACAAGTATTCTTGTTTAGAAATATGGATGTGTTAGTAACATAGAAATGGCAAAAGTGATAAATCTGCACATGAAATAGTAGCTCACCAGTTAGAATAAGACCTGTAACTTCTCTTCCCTGTACAGAAGTGCAGATAGATGGCACAGTTATCCTGTCAGAACTCCTATGGAAAAATGATTTGTGTAGTTTTCCCTCTTCCCTCTATCCATGTTTGTATATACAGTTTGCCATCTTTGTGTTAAAATGTTCTGCAGTATTCTCTTATGCTCTGTATCATTTTGGGGGTTCATGCAGTTGACCTAAAGATTGTTTCTCTCAGCTCCTGAAGTTGTTACCTGTTACTTTGAAATTTGATACTGGTTTCAAACAGCAATATACCACCAAGTTTCTTTTGAGTAGAAAAAGCTGCAATAAGCTCACCAGGAGACAAAAATCTGTAACAAGATAAAGGGAAGTATTCCAAAGCCAGCCTGAAATTTTATATTGATTCTCAGAGGAAAATAGTTGTTTTAGTTTTGGGTAATAACCACCTATAATAACAGTGGGCTTTGTAGAAATACATCAGGGTATAGTACATCAAGCCAGAAGAAAAAGCAAGAAAAACAGTGTGAATTTGGCAGGAAAATCGGGTTTGTTCAGAAGTTTGTTATTAATTTGTAAAATAGAACCAAGCCAAGTGGAAACAAACCTAAACCACAAGAGGTTAGGTGACTGTTTTCACTTTCACAGGTTACTAAGTTCATTATACCAGGATATTTCAATATAGTAACAGATTGCTTGTTGGGCATTGAAATACTATCTGAGGTGGATTGTATAAGGTAAGGGCCTGAATTTTTTATCTCCGTGCCTTCAGTTACACAAACACTCTGTCATCATTGCACTTGCCTCTGCTGTCTTTCTGCTTCACCTTGGCTGTTTGCAGGGATATAATCCTGTAGACACAGTTTTCTCCCAGTGCTGAATTGTGTCTGAATCTGGCTGAATAACAGAAAATGACTACAGGGTGGGGAAAATACAGCCATTGTCTACAGTGAAAGGTATATAGTGAGTATATCAGCACGGCTTCTGTAAAGTTAGTGGTAGTGGTTAGGCAGGAAGAATACTCAATAGTTAAAGCATTGTTGATGTACAAGCCTAATTATACAAGCTCAGCAAAATTAATGTAGCTTCACTGTAATATTTACAGTTCCTTTTGCAGGTAGGAGTATAGCACTATCTAGCAGAATAAAAGGATCTTGCTTTTTTCTGAACTGCAACTTTTGGAATGAAGTTTCCACTTGAAAACATACTGCACACTAGGATGGCATCTACTTTTGCTTTTCATAGCTTCTTCTGGACTATTTATAGTATTAATTCATGTTGCTTTTTAATTAATGGCAAAAATATCCTAGCTAACAGTCAGGTATGATTAATCTAACTTATACCAAAAAAGGCTACATTTACTTGTATGTAGTGCACTGGCGCACAGTACGGGACAATATGTTTTATACAGAGAATGGTACTGTTAACATATTCTTCATTGACAGACTATGATACTGTAATGTTTTAGATATCTACCAGAAGCAAGGTTCTGGACAAAGTCTTTAAGAGTCTTTGAGTTTATACATAAAACACATTCATTTTCACTTTGCTGCCTTACCTATTAAACGTCAGTCAATGGTTAAGTTTATTTTTCCAGAAATAAATTTTTGAGCATGCACAGTTATGTATTAGTCTTTGCTGTGTATGTCATGTGTAGTAATGTAATAGTAAAATAGGTTCAAGGTAAAGCAGCGTCAAAATAGGCCCGTCTTTTGACATAAAGAAAACAGAAAAAAGGTTATTAGTGTAAAATAAGCTTTCTGCCACTTAATTGGGAACAGGCTGTTTGTAAGGAAGTCCTAGTTTCTAGCATCTGTGAATCTTTGAAAACTATCACTGTCACATCCAATTGAATCCCAGAATGGGCACAGCTTGTTCAGAGATGCTCTTCCCCCCTCCCTCCAAAAAAGCTTTCCTCTTTTTCTATTATTAATAGTCTGGCTACATCATGGTTTTTTGTTCTCTAATAAGACACATGGCTGAGGCTGATCCTATTCCTTCACATCTTTGTATCTGCTTCATACTATATAAAAAGGCTGCTCAGAAGCTGTGTCCAGTGTAGAAGTGGATGGCTTGATTAGTTATTTTGCTCACCTTGGCTCCTTAGTGAATTCAAGCTTCCAGTTTCTTGGTGACTGTAATCCAGTGTTAGTCATGACCTGTAAAAATTATTGAAGGTTTAAGGCACCCTCCATATGTTGTAGTGATAGTGATATTAAGCTAAAGTACTGAAATTAAAATTAATTCAAAATCTGTTCAGTATGGTGGGTATCAACTTTTTTGTTGTAGGTTTCTCTTCAGTTTTTTGCATCTGAAATTTATTGCATGTACAGGTCTCCAACATGCCAGTGCTCCTTGGCACACTGTAAGGTGCACACTGTCTTGTTGAAGCATATTCATCGGAATCTGATCATCTTTAATAAGAGAGCTGGAGAATTGTAAGCTTCAGTGGCAAACTGTATATTCTCAAGTTGTTTGATGTAAAAGTAGTATGCACTTGAATTGATTATTAGTATAGCTTATACATAGGATTACATGCAGAGTGCAGAAACCTTTGCTGGTCTCACGTTTGTGTTTTTCTTTAGGATAGGAATTATGTGATGGAAAGAGTCTCTGAATGTAGGTAGATTTCATTCACTGAATATTTTTTCAGTCCAGAAGTTCGTAAAATAACTTTCAATAGAAAATAAATAATATCTGGCAGTGTTTTTTAATTGCAGAATGTAATCTAAAGGTAGAAGTACTTGGTTACCATTTTGCTGAAAAGATATACAACCTTTCCACATAATATACTTTTTCCTTCATACACGCCATAAAAAGTAATATGTATATGTGTATGTGCTGCTGTATGTATATATATCAGGATTAAATGAAATGAAAACAATTTTTCTTTTACAGCACAATGTAGTTTGTCTTTGGGTGCTGTTACAGTAGGAACTACAGCTTATATTTGCAGTAACAATGTGTTCATTTTGCAGCTCAGTCACAATTATTACTTGTTAATACAATGAGTCAGTCTCAGAGATTATAGCACATTTTGGTGCTTTAATCAGCCAAGTACCATTGTTGTTTAGCTGCAAGGAAGCTACATTCCTGTGTATATTTAGTTCTGACATAATTTGTGTGAAATGCTAAGCCTGAAATAAAGATGTTGTGCCTGTGATTCCCCAAATCACCTCTATTGCTTCTGGCAATGTTTTCTGCCCTCTGGCTGTGAAGAATCAGGTGTCTGAACTGCTAAGATGCAGTCATTAAAACTTAGCACTGTATTAAAATCCTGTCAGAACATAACCATCTGGTGTTGCTGACTTGCTGCTCTAATGATCAGTTTGTTCCAGCATGTCCTCTACTGGTACCGCAACCTGACTATTTCTTCTTCACCTCAAAAGTGTATGTCTTGGGTAAATAATTCTTCAGTATACCCTGAAGCTTAAGAAATTGTTTAGCCTTTCTGCAGAGTCTTTACCTTTGAGTCCTTTTTGAGACGTGTAGTAGGTCAGCAAGCCCCTCAATCTCACAAGCTGCTTACTTCCGATGTACTTTTTTTGCCTTTAGCTATCTGCTCTTCAGAATCTCTCTTAATCGTTGGGACATTATATTTCAGTTGCAGTAATACCCATTGTTTTCTTTTGCCTTCTCATAGGAGCTTAGACAGCAGTGCAGTGGTGTTTTCCATTCCATGCCATCTAAAATCTGTAGCCTTTATGACCTGGGCCAAAAGGGAACTGATAAATTTCATTGCTAGCTGTGAATTAAAAGCCATGTAAATCAAAGGCTATCATGTGGCAATGGTGCCACTCACGTTTGATAAATCAGCCTTCTTTATTGAGCACATCCCTGCTAAGTTTAATGTGTTAAAGACATTTTGTCATTTATTTTTTTGTGTAGTGCTGAAAGAGGGAAGATACATCTCTGATGTTTCACCTGGTTGTATATAACTTTTGAATATATTCTGCATCCAAGCTGCTTTTGTTCCAAACGTAGCTGTTGAAAATAGATACGTGAATAACTCCATTGTTGTGAGACAATGCTGTGTGTGCTTACCTTTTATTTAAAGGAACCCGAATAGGGATTTTTATGTTAATTTTTAAACACTTAAGAAGATTGATATAATAAATTGCCAGTTGAAGCAAGGGAGAAACTAATTTGACAATGTGTTGTGCTATTCAGAGGTAGAAAATAAGATGATTTGCAAGCTATGTGAGGATGTAGAGTTCTACTGAGAATTTTATTGGCTGCCTGCCATTCTGTAAATAACAGGTAATAAAAAGTGGTAGTTAGAAACAGTTAGAGGTGAGCTTTTTCCCTGAATTACCATGGTAGTGTCTTTATTAGGAGCAATTTAAGAACATTTAGACCAACTGTGACTCATGATTTTGTCTTACAGAAGGTAGCAAAAAACTTGTGCAAGGGACACTTCTACTCTTCAAGCTTCAAGGCTTTTACAATATTTCTCTTCATGCTGTAATTCTCTCAGGATTTCAGTTACTCCCCTGCATCCCAGGATTCTGTCTCCTGATTTAATCCATTTTGCTCATAGTTTATGTAACATTGGGAAGATACTAATATTTCAAGTAAACCGATGGACCAATTAGCTCTGTAGGATTAAACATCCTCTTGATCTGTTGTCCATCTCTCTGCTTTATTGGAGAAACTGTTAAGCTCTTTCTTAAATTGTACTGCTGGGTCAGATAGTAAAATCATGGCAGTGATAGGAGGAAGTTACAATTGGGCCTGGAATCGGAAAGATTTCTATTTTACAAACATCTAAATAATTCAGGAGTGTTTCAAGAGGTTTATTCTATTAAATTCCCTCTGGGATATTCTGTTGTTGTGGCTTCCATGGTATATCTGTCCCTCCGTCCCTTTAGGAATGGAAGGTGAGTGTGAGCTGACAGTGAAAGACTGGTTAATTCGTATAAAGTAAGCAGAACATCTTACGAAGTAAAATTATTATCATATTTCAGTTTGTCCAAATTGTAAATATGACATTAAATACAAAAGCTGTTATAATTGGTTTTTATGTAAAACACATTCCTTATTTCTTTTGAAATGAGGGAAAGGTGGCTTGTGTTTATTAGGCATACAATTGGTTCTGAAGTTCAGCTGTACAATGGCATATTGGCTGTGAGTGAGTGTATATACCTCAGTGCATCTGTTTTCAAAAAAATGTAGTCAGTTGTGACGTACATTTTAAATGGTGGGCATATTGCTGTGAAATGTGCTCTTCTCTGTCTCTCAGGATCTTTTTTAATAGTAAATTTGCCACAGGCGATATTTAGGCAGTCAAATGTTGACAAAATAATAATAATATAGTTCTTTATCGTCTCATTGTTGTACTCTAACCATTAGAAGATAGCATGATGGAATTGGGAAAATATTTCTGTGGTTTAAAACAAACAAAGGGAAGAGCCAGAAACCTTTACTGTAAGTTAAATTTACTTATGTTCATAGATTTGCATGTGGGTGTCTGCACCCTGTGTAAAGTAAAGTGAAGGAAACTCATTGCTTTGGAAGCCTTATTTGGGCTTGTGAGATCACTAGTGGTGGACCTAAAACCACTACTAGCCCTGACTGAATCTCTTCAAATATATGGTGATTAACAAACAACATAGAACAGGTAACACTATGTGTGTATCCAGATTCCTCTGCTATCAGTCCCTTAGCTCCCATTGCCCCATCCTCTCTCATGCTCAGTACTGAAAGGATAATGATTAATTTTTGTCTGGTGTTGACTGTCTCCCGCAAGATACTCATTGTGTTCCGTTCCATTGCAAATCAATTGGGGATGAGTGTGAAAAGGTCCTCCTGAAAATTCTCAGTGTCTTTATTACGAGTTAGTGTAGAGCTGGCTGAGTGCACTCTGCTGACTTGTTGGATCATGTGCAGTACAGATTCCTCTGGGAAGCTTCTGATTCTGAAGACATGAAGTCCTCCTCTTTCTGAGCCAAAAGACAGCAGCCTGGATGAAGTTTATCAGTCACCCTGCAACCTAGCCACCACTGACAGGGATGCATGGACTAAAGTGTTGGCTCCAGGCAGCTGGATATTTTTCTCTTATTTCTAACCTGGGAGAGTTTTTGACCTTTACCTGAGGTAAAGGTCAAATACATCCTGGGTTTTTGGTTGGTTTGTTTGTTTGTGGGTTGGGTTTGGTTTGGTTTTCTTGGTTTACCGCCTTTCCCCTCCCCCCTGTCGTCCCCCCCCCCCGCAATTGCTTTACGTCTAAGTTACTTCCCTCATTGGTTTTGATGAGGTGGACCATTTTTTTGTTGATTAGTGTGCCTGATGATTGAAAAATTGGGCTGGCTTGAAAAATAATGGAATACATGTTTCTGAATACAGATACTGTAAGACAGGGCTTGTTTATCTTGCAACTTAAACAGATTGTCGATTCTATTTACTAGAAAATTGACAGTAATGAGATCATTTGTATTTTGTTGAAGGAGGGGCATTGTTTGATGTGTAGTGTATGCTTGTTTTTTTAACAGACAAGCTTTTCTTTTAAGTCTTAAAAGAAAGGAGCTTGAAGTTTTTCTAATCTTAAACCGATTTTGCAATCCTCATTACCTAATTTTAACATTAGTCCATTCAGTGAATTGAATTGCCATGATTGTTGGGGAAGCAGTCAGAATTAAAACCAAGATATGACTTTATATAGGCCTGTTGAAACTAATCTGAATATCACCAGTATAGATTTAAAAGTTGGAATGAACTTTCTTGGTAACTGAAATATAATTTCAGTTGGTTGAATTTATAGGAAGACAATGATATACTTCATTTGCTAAAGAGCACCATTTTCAAAGCTTTATTTAGCAAGCTCTGAAACTTAGGTTAAATCCTGATAAATCACAGTTCTTTGCTTTTTTTTCTGATCTGCTAAAATCATGTCTTCATTTCTTGGCTATGTGTATGCTGTCAAGCAGGCTGGCACGAAAGTGGTGCTGGGGACCCAGTGCTTACACAATGAGTCTTTGGGGCTTTTTTCTTGGGGATGACTCTAGTCTGATCTTACAGACTGAAACTCATAAGCAGTTAGGGTGCCTCTTCTGCTGTTGTTTCCTCCAAATAAAAAGCATCCATTTCATGCACTCTGAGGCTGCTCCATGATGCAGACCAAAGTATGGTGTTAGTTTTTCTTGTAAAAGCTCAATCCTGGTGTGAACTAGAAGTTTGATACGGGCAGAATCATACGATCTAAATGCCTCCTTTCATTTTGACACAATACTTTTTTAAACAGTACAATTAAAAAAAAAGGTAAAGTTACAAAACATTGATGTTTTGTAACAAAACATACGAAACTCTGCATAAGGCAGTGGAAGAATTTCTGTAAAAATATTTTAACATTTCTCAGGGCTGTTTTTTGTGCACAGTCGTTTCAGAGAGCAAGAATAAATGTGTATGTTTATTACAATTCTAGAGAAAAGTAGCAATCGCAGCAACAAAGTATGCAGAGTGATCTAATTCCTGATGGAAGGACTTGATAACCAAACCAAGTCAAGAGCCAGCGTGGAAATAAGCAAGACTTAGGAATAGACTTGAAGCCTTGAAGTAATACTTACAGAAAATAGTAATGGAGCATATAGCTACACAGTCTTTGAAGTAATAGAAGTGCAAATATGTTCCACAACATTAACAGCTTTTGATTTGTGCTTGTTTATACTTGGAGTTATACAGCAGATGATTGAATGAGGTTTCTGCTGATAACATTCAGTAGCAGTATAAGGTCCAATAATTTTTTTCTTTACATTTTTATGAGATATTTCAGTATATTATTAACACCAGGAAGTAGTGGAAGGTGGGTTTCCCCCCCCTAAATTAGTTCATGCCTGTTTTAGGAAAATGGATCTAGAAATGTTGAGTAATAAATTTTAGCTAAAATACTTTTTGGATTTTGTGCTCTAAAAATAGGAGTTGCATTTCAGAATGTTACTGGAATGTAGTGTTGTTCATGGCTGTCCTGGTTTCGGCAGGGATAGAGTTAATTTCCTTCCTAGTAGCTGGTACAGTGTTTTGGATTTAGGATGAGAACAAAGTTGATAAGGCACCGATGTTTTAGTTGTTGCTAGGTAATGCTTACACTAGCCAAGGACTTTTCAGCTTCCCATGCTCTACCGACTGAGGAGGCTGGAGGTGCACAAGAAGCTGGGAGGGGGCACAGCCAAACTGGCCAAAGGGACATCCCATACCATGTGACATCATGCTCAGTACCTAAACTGGGGAAAGCTGGTCGGGGGGGGGGGCCGCTGCTTGGGGACTGGCTGGGCATCGGTCGGCGGGTGGTGAGCAATTGTACTGTGCATCACTTGTTTTGTGTATTATTATTATTATTATTATTGTTATTATCATATTATTATTATCATTTTATTTCAATTATTAAACTGTTTTTATCTCAACCCACGAGTTTTTCTAACTTGTGCTCTTCCAATTCTCTCCCCCATCCCACCGGGTGGGGGGGAGTGAGTGAGCGGCTGCGTGGTGCTTAGTTGCCGACTGAAATTAAACCACGACAGTCCTTTTTGGCGCCCAATGTGGGGCACGAAGGGTTTGAGATAATAACAGATTAACCAGAGTGTATTAAGGAACTTATATCTGTTAATAGTTGAGGGTCACAATGTTGGTTTCTCCGTTCTTGATATTGATTTGTATAATCTGCATCGCGCTCTTTTTCCTCCTGTACGTGTTAAAGATTGGTGTTGGGTTTTGCAGTTTGCTGTGGTCTGCAGTGAATAGTGATGTCTCGCTTGTGAGGTTTGTTTTTAGAACATTGACCTTGACGTTAGTGTGGTATGTAAACTTCGCAATGAAGCCGTTACTGTACCACGGAGACCATTTCGTGGAGACAACTAGCAATTGCAGTAACTTTTCTGAGAGTTTTTTTACGGAGGAAATACAGAATGGCAGTGTCACTACCTTCTTCTATGATGTTTCCTCCTTCATTACAGTAATTTTTCAGTATTTTGAACATCCTTGGGCAGTTAAGATACTTCTATTAATACTTCTTGGGAATATTGTTTCGGTTTTGTCTAAAGTTGGTAAGCAATTTAAGAATATCATCCAGAGATCTGCCCCAAGGCTGAATAACTATGAGTGGCAGGGTGTGTGGGATAAGATGGGCAAGTACCTAGGCCAATGGGCACCCCCAGTGTTTTGGAACTTCACCCCTGAGCAAGTGCAGAATCCTGAAAAGTTAGTAGAATATTTGGAAAAAGTATGCTGTCACCCTGGCAACTCCAGAGAGATGCAGATCATTGCAACGTGCTGGGGCCTGGCCCATGCCTACCGAGCCCTGTTCAACACCATTCAGTACCCTCGAAGGGAAGAGAAGGTCTCTGGCTCTGACAGTAAAACGACAGGCCCTGCGGCCACTCCGACCCCGGCGACAGGCCCTGCGGCCACTCCGACCCCGGCGACATGCACTTGCACTGTGGCCACTCCAACCCCGGCGACATGCACTGTGGCCACTCAGACCCCGGCAACACGCCCTGTGGCTGAACCAAGGAACCAGCCTGTGCCGGTATCAGTCACCCCTGTACACAAGAAGAAATTTTGGAAGCGGAAGTCAGCTCGTTTAGTAAGGGAGGAAGAAGCTTCTTCTAAAAGGGAACCGGAGGAAGAACTGTACGAATACCCTGGAGAAGGGCCATCACGAGAACGGGAGGAGGAGAGCCGGCCACTGACCGGGGAGGAGGAAGAGGAAGAACTCATAAACGAGGCAGTGACCACCCGATCTCTATCCCTGAGTGAGCTGCGAGATATACGAAAAGATTTCAGCCGCCGTCCAGGTGAGCATATTGTCACCTGGCTGCTCCGATGCTGGGATAATGGGGCCAGTAGCCTGGAATTAGAGGGTAGGGAAGCCAAGCAGCTGGGATCCCTTTCTAGGGAAGGGGGCATTGATAAAGCAATTGGAAAAGGGACACGTATCCTCAGCCTTTGGAGGCGACTCTTGTCAAGCGTGAAGGAAAGGTATCCCTTTAAGGAAGATGTCATATGTCGCCCAAGCAAGTGGGCCACCATGGAGAAGGGATTCCAGTTTCTGAGAGAATTAGCTGTGCTGGAGGTGATTTATGATGACCTGAACAATGAACAACTATCCAAAGATCCAGACGAAGTCAAGTGCACACGACCCATGTGGCGGAAGTTTATAAGGAGCTCACCATCGTCATATGCCAATTCATTGGCAGTGATAACCTGGAAAGATGGAGAGGAACAAACAGTGGATGAATTGGCTAGTCAACTCCGGCAATACGAGGAAAGTCTTTCTTCCTCCCTCGTGTCGGCTGTGGAGAAACTGTCCGAAAAACTGTCCCGGGAGATCCAGCAACTCAGAGAGGATAGGTCCTACTCCTCACCTGTACGGACCAGTATCTCGGCTATTAGAAGTAAGCGTTCTTTTGCTCAAGAGAGAGAATATAAAGGGTACACACCACGGGGCACCCTATGGTTTTATCTGCGTGACCACGGAGAGGACATGAGGAAGTGGGATGGGAAACCTACTGCAGCCCTAGGGGCAAGGGTACGTGAATTGCAAGGGAAAACAATCACAGAAAGAGGTTCTTCCAGGAAAATTGCTGCTCCAGTTCCCAGCGGGCAGTTCCCCAGAGAGAGTAGAAGGGCTGATCTTACTCTTGATCTTAATGAAGAAACTTCTGACTCGTACGTACAAGAAATGAGAAATGAGTACTGTGATGAGGATTAGAGGGGCCCTGCCTCCAGCCAGGGGGAGGAAAGGGACAACCGGGTTTACTGGACTGTGTGGATTCGGTGGCCTGGCACATCAGACCCACAGAAGTATAAGGCTCTGGTAGACACCGGTGCACAGTGTACCCTAATGCCATCAAGCTATATAGGGGCAGAGCCCATCTGTATTTCTGGGGTGACGGGGGGATCCCAACAGCTAACTGTATTGGAAGCCGAAGTGAGTCTAACTGGGAATGGGTGGCAGAAGCACTCCATTGTGACTGGCCCAGATGCTCCGTGCATCCTTGGCATAGACTACCTCAGGAGAGGGTATTTCAAGGACCCAAAAGGCTACCGGTGGGCTTTTGGTATAGCTGCCTTGGAGACGGAGGAAATTAAACAGCTGTCCACCTTGCCTGGTCTCTCGGAGGACCCCTCTGTTGTGGGGTTGCTGAAGGTCGAAGACCAACAAGTGCCAATTGCTACCACCACGGTGCACCGGCAGCAATATCGCACCAACCGAGACTCCCTGATTCCCATTCATGAGCTGATTCGTCGACTGGAGAGCCAAGGAGTGATCAGCAAGACCCGCTCACCCTTTAACAGTCCCATATGGCCAGTGCGGAAGTCTAATGGAGAGTGGAGACTAACAGTAGACTATCGTGGCCTAAATGAAGTCACGCCACCGCTGAGTGCTGCTGTGTTGGACATGCTAGAACTTCAATACGAATTGGAATCAAAGGCAGCCAAGTGGTATGCCACAGTTGATATTGCTAATGCGTTTTTCTCAGTCCCTTTGGCAGCGGAGTGCAGGCCACAATTTGCTTTCACTTGGAGGGGCGTTCAGTACACCTGGAACCGACTGCCCCAGGGGTGGAAATACAGCCCTACCATTTGCCATGGACTGATCCAGACTGCACTAGAACAGGGTGGAGCTCCAGAACACCTGCAATACATTGATGATATCATCATGTGGGGCAACACAGCAGAAGAAGTTTTTGAAAAAGGGAAGGAAATGGTCCAAATCCTGCTGAAGGCCGGTTTTGCCATAAAACAAAATAAGGTCAAGGGACCTGCACAGGAGATCCAATTTTTAGGAATAAAATGGCAAGATGGACGTCGTCAGATCCCAATGGATGTGATCAACAAAATAACAGCCATGTCTCCACCAACTAGCAAAAAGGAAACACAAGCTTTCTTAGGCGTCATGGGTTTTTGGAGAATGCACATTCCAAATTACAGTCTGATTGTAAACCCTCTCTATCAAGTGACCCGAAAGAAGAACGATTTCAAATGGGGCCCTGAGCAACGACAAGCTTTTGAACAAATTAAACGGGAGATAGTTCATGCAGTAGCCCTGGGGCCAGTCCGGGCAGGGCAAGAGGTAAAAAATGTGCTCTACACCGCAGCCGGGGAGAATGGCCCTACCTGGAGCCTCTGGCAGAAAGCACCAGGGGAGACTCGAGGTCGACCCCTAGGGTTTTGGAGTCGGGGATACAAAGGATCCGAGGCCCGCTATACTCCAACTGAAAAAGAGATATTAGCAGCATATGAAGGGGTTCGAGCTGCTTCAGAAGTGATCGGCACTGAAGCACAGCTCCTCCTGGCACCCCGACTGCCGGTGCTAGGCTGGATGTTCAGAGGGAGGGTCCCCTGTACACATCATGCAACTGATGCTACATGGAGTAAGTGGATCGCACTGATCACACAACGGGCTCGAATAGGAAACCCCACTCGCCCAGGAATCCTGGAAGTGATCATGGATTGGCCAGAGGGCAAAGATTTTGGAATATTGCCAGAGGAGGAGGTAACACATGCTGAAGAGGCCCCAATGTATAATGAACTACCAGAAAATGAGAAGCAATATGCCCTGTTCACTGATGGGTCCTGTCGTCTTGTGGGAAAGCATCGGAGGTGGAAAGCTGCTGTATGGAGTCCTATGCGACAAGTTGTAGAAACTGCTGAAGGAGAAGGTGAATCGAGCCAACTTGCAGAAGTAAAGGCCATCCAGCTGGCTTTAGACATTGCTGACCGAGAAAAGTGGCCAGTGCTCTATCTCTATACTGACTCATGGATGGTGGCAAATGCCCTGTGGGGGTGGTTGCAGCAATGGAAGCAGAGCAACTGGCAGCGCAGAGGCAAACCCATCTGGGCTGCCACATTGTGGCAAGATATTGCTGCCCGGGTGGAGAACCTGGTTGTAAAAGTCCGTCACGTAGATGCTCACGTACCCAAGAGTCGGGCCACTGAAGAACATCAAAATAACCAGCAGGTGGATCAGGCTGCTAAGATTGAAGTGGCTCAGGTGGATCTGGACTGGCAACATAAGGGTGAATTATTTCTAGCTCGGTGGGCCCATGACACCTCAGGCCACCAAGGAAGAGATGCAACATATAGATGGGCTCGTGATCGAGGGGTGGACTTGACCATGGACACTATAGCCCAGGTTATCCATGAATGCGAAACATGCGCTGCAATCAAGCAAGCCAAGCGGTTAAAGCCTTTTTGGTATGGAGGATGATGGTTGAAATATAAATATGGGGAGGCCTGGCAGATCGATTATATCACACTCCCACAAACCTGCCAAGGCAAGCGCCACGTGCTTACAATGGTGGAGGCAACCACCGGATGGCTGGAAACATATCCCGTGCCCCATGCCACTGCCCGGAACACTATCCTGGGCCTTGAAAAGCAAGTCCTATGGCGACATGGCACCCCAGAAAGAATTGAGTCAGACAATGGGACTCATTTCCGAAACAACCTCATAGACACCTGGGCCAAAGAGCACGGCATTGAGTGGGTGTATCACATCCCCTATCATGCACCAGCCTCTGGGAAAATTGAACGATACCATGGACTGTTAAAGACTACACTGAGAGCAATGGGTGGCGGGATGTTCAAACATTGGGATACGCATTTAGCAAAGGCCACCTGGTTAGTCAATACTCGGGGATCTGCCAATCGAGCAGGCCCTGCCCAGTCAGAACTTTTACGTACTATAGATGGGAATAAAGTCCCTGTAGTGCACATAAAAAAATATGCTGGGGAAGACAGTCTGGGTTATTCCTGCCTCGGGCAGAGGCAGACCCATCCGTGGGATTGCTTTTGCTCAAGGACCTGGGTGCACTTGGTGGATAATGCGGAAGGATGGGGAAGTCCGATGTGTACCTCAAGGGGATTTGATTTTGGGTGAGAACAGCCAATGATCTGAATTATGTGATGTTAAGTACTAATTATAGTTATAATAATTATACTAATAATACACAGATATACTAATAATATTATATGCCATACTAATGTTATTACAATAAGAATCACCCAGACTAATGAAGAATAACTTCAGTGAAACCAAGCAAAGCACAGTGATGATGGTACCAGAACTGACTTCAACATGAAACAATCCAACACCACATACCGTCTCCATTTTTTCCTACCCTGAAAGATTATTATGACAGATGGAGCCCAAAGTCATGGACTAAATGAACTCACCGAACATTTTAGAGGGATGGCCCACAGACGAAGGGAATGATATCTCTGTGTGTGTGTGTATATATATATATATAAAAAAAAAGGGGTGGTGATTAATGAAAATGTACTGGAAAATATGAGACTTGAGCATGACGCAGATGGTATAGAATAAGGGGTGGATATTGTCCTGGTTTCGGCAGGGATAGAGTTAATTTCCTTCCTAGTAGCTGGTACAGTGTTTTGGATTTAGGATGAGAACAAAGTTGATAATGCACCGATGTTTTAGTTGTTGCTTGGTAATGCTTACTCTAGTCAAGGACTTTTCAGCTTCCCATGCTCTACCGACTGAGAAGGCTGGAGGTGCACAAGAAGCTGGGAGGGGGGCACAGCCAAACTGGCCAAAGGGACGTTCCATACCATGTGACGTCATGCTCAGTACATAAACTGGGGAAAGCTGGTCGGGGGGGGGGGCCGCTGCTTGGGGACTGGCTGGGCATCGGTCGGCGGGTGGTGAGCAATTGTACTGTGCATCACTTGTTTTGTGTATTATTATTATTATCATATTATTATTATCATTTTATTTCAATTATTAAACTGTTTTTATCTCAACCCACGAGTTTTTCTAACTTGTGCTCTTCCAATTCTCTCCCCCATCCCACCGGGTGGGGGGGAGTGAGCGAGCGGCTGCGTGGTGCTTAGTTGCCGACTGAAATTAAACCACGACAATGGCTAAAATGGAAATCAAGGCAGACTGATAATTTAACCTACTTTTAGGAAAAAAATACAGTATTATGAAAACAATTACAAATGAGTTATTTGGAAACTCAATGAAATTTACAAGATTATGCCCAAAATATGTCTATATATTGTCCTGGTTTCGGCAGGAATAGAGTTAATTTCCTTCTTAGTAGCTGGTACAGTGCTGTGTTTTGGATTTAGGACAGAACAATGTTGATAACACACCGATGTTTTAGTTGTTGCTTGGTAATGCTTACACTAGTCAAGGACTTTTCAGTTTCCCATGCTCTACCAACTGAGAAGGCTGCAGGTGCACAAGAAGCTGGGAGGGGGGCACAGCCAAACTGGCCAAAGAAACATTCCATAGCATGTGACGTCATGCTCAGTACCTAAACTGGGGAAAGCTGGCCGGGGGGGACCGCTGTTCAGGGCCTGGCTGGGCATCAGTCAGCAGGTGGTAAGCAACTGCACTGTGCATCACTTGCTTTGTGTAGTAGTAGTATTACATTATTATTATTGCTATTATTATTTTATTTCAATTATTAAACTGCTTTTATCTCAACCCATGAGTTTTTCTCACTTCTACTCTTCCAATTCTCTCCCCCATCCCACCGGGGTGGGGGTGGGGTGGGGGGAGTGAGCGAGCAGCTGTGTGGTACTCAGTTGCCGACCGAGGTTAAACCACAACAATATCCTAAATACTTACCTCTTTCTGACAGTTTTATGTATGTCATTTCCATGTTTAATGCAAATGTTGGTTTTGTTACCCTATTTTAGAAAGAAACTGTCTTTGAAAAAACTAAAAATCTCTCCATATACCACATCTGTGTAAACCTTTTGCACATAGCTTCTGCCTTATGTTATTTACCCACGCTTAAGGTTGGGGAAGGGAAAGAAAATTCCTCTAGAATGGTATTTCGTGTAAAGTTCAAGGTAGCTGTATTTCCAGGCGTAGAGCAGGCACGTACACTTCCCTGTTTGTGAGTGAGGATGTTGGTCGGGTGAGAGGGTTAAAATGGAGTCTGTAAGTTCTGTAACCCAGTTTCTGTAAGATTGGGGATAGTCTTACTGCCAACCTCAAATACAGGGTGGGGATGTAGATGGCAGGTGGTGCTTGCAGTCTTGAATATAAAATTATCTACTACAATGGTTAAAACCCAGAGAAGGTCATTTTATGATTAGTGTTTCCTTGTATTTACCAAAATTTAGAGACATCAGTGTTTTACAACATTAATTTTTTCCTTGAGTGAAAGCAACATTTCCCTGAGTCCTGGGCTTTTGAGTCTCAGTAACTTATTTTCTTAAGGTGTTTCCAGCTGAGTAGTAGTTGTGGGTTAGAGGTCTGTGCTTAATATGCTGATCGCTTGGAGCCGTAAACCTGGAAAGGTAAAAGTCAATGAAGCTGTCACTTTCCATATTCTTGCACTGCTTTGAATTAGTTTTAATGGATTTAGATATAGTTACATTTCACTGGATTCTACATTTTATAGTAATGAGGCACTAGACAGTTTGAGAAAACTCAATATAGAAGTGGAATATATTCTAGTATTGACAGTGCGAGTGAAGTTATGATTGATATTGGGAATAATAATCTATAGAATTGGTCCTAGATTTTAGCATTTGTGGATTATGAGCATATGGAGAGAAATTAATGAGACATGCATCCTTAGGGAGACCTTTATGTACCAAACCTGGGAAACTAATATGATCATTGCAACCTGGAGTACTGTGTCCAGCTCTGGAGCCCTTAGCATGAGAAAGACACAGACCTGTTGGAGCGGGTCCAGAAGAGGGCCACGAAAATGATGAGGGGGATGGAACACCTCTCCTATGAAGAAAGGCTGAGAGAGTTGGGGTTGTTCAGCCTAGAGAAGAGCAGGCTCCGGGGAGACCTTATTGCAGCCTGTCAGTACTTAAAGGGGGTGTATAAAAAAGATGGTGGCAATCTTTTTAGCAGGGCCTGTTGCGACAGGACAAGGGGGAATGGCTTTAAACTAAAAGAGGGTAGGTTCAGACTAGATATAAGGCAGAAATTTTTTACGCTGAGGGTGGTGAAACACAGGAAGAGATTGCCCAGAGAGGTGGTGGATGCCCCATCCCTGGAAACATTCCAGGTCAGGTTGGACGGGGCTCTGAGCAACCTGATGTAGTTGAAGATGTCCCTGCTCATTGCAGGGACATAGACGACCTTTAGATGTCTCTTCCAACCCAAACTATTCTATCATTCTATGAGAAGAGAAGCTGCTTCAGGAGTACACAGCAAGCATATGTCCAAGGATCTTATTTCCGTGAAGGGTCAGAAAGCATGAAATGCTCTTGTGTGGAGGGGTTTACAAAGCAATAGGCAGGGTGAATACTGGAGTTCAAGTAGTGGTGTTGCAGGCAGCACAGGTTGAGTTTAAAAGGAAGTTGGAAGATGTCCCTGCCCACGGCAGGGGGGTTGGACTAGATGACCTTTAGAGGTCCCTTCCAACCCAAACTATTCTATGATTCTATGATTCTATAAACTGGCATTGCTGAGCCCACATTACCCAATTAATACACGATGAAAACATCATGGGGAGCATAGTGTCTCTGCAGTTAACATTGAAATTTTGAGTTACAAATATGATGTGGGTGTCCCATATCACCTTGATTGCTGCTTACTTACAAATTAAAAATCTGGTTTCTTCTGTATTGGGATTGCACTGTTTTTAACAATTTTTTTTTTGGACATTAAGTCTTAGCTGGGTCCAGGCATTCTGAAGTATTTAGATTACCCTGGTTTTATTTCCATACTTGAGTTTGCATATTGAAGGGCTCCTGATCAATTCTTTTTTTGCTGATGTATGTATCCTTGGGAAAATGAATTAGAAGACAGGGGAATGGGTAGAATAGTTAAAGTTGAATGGTAAATTGTTTGTCGTTTGTAATTGCTCTTACGTTTGACCTTGGAAACTAATATTATAAGCATCTGTATGCGTAAAATGGATATCATGTTGCAAAGGTTTAAATCTTAAGTGTCAGTGTCTCTGTAAGCCTTGCTTGAAGATGCCAGTTATAAGATTTTTAGAACTATGAGTTGATAAGGGCAGCAGACACAGTGCTTCCATTTAAAAGCATAGCCAAGTATAGCAGTTATCTCTGTGATACTTTTTCTGATTTAGAAACAATTATACTCAAGAATATTTTAGCTGTTCTTTCTATTCTTCTATGCAAATCTAATCATGAAAGAAAACTGATGAGTCTGGTGATGGAAACTGTCAACCAAAACCAGCTTTGTCTTAAGAATTCAATTAAAATTTAAGTCAGGAGGAACTAAGGTGCTTGATAAGTGTAAAGTAAATTTAGTCCCTCCCTGGATAAAAAAAAGCCCTGTACCACTGGTGGTAATATGTCAAGCTTACAGAGAGCCCCACCAATAAGTTTCAATCAGATCTGAAAACCTCTCTAAAAATGAAGAGTTTTCTTCCTGCTCCTTACCCCTAGAGTCTTCCTTGAGAAAATCCATAAAGGGAATATTAAGCACAAGATGTGCCTGGAACCCTATAGTTGACTGGCAGCATTTATTTAGCAACTGTATTAAGAATAATTGAAAATCTGTGGGTTTTTAAAGCAAAAATCTGATATTGAATCATGAGCTTGCCTAAAGTAAAACACTGATAATTTGCAAAGAAATCATTTGCCATTAGTCTTTTGTGAAATGGTCATTATCAAGCTGCATAATAAAGGAGTGATGGCATGCATTACTATGTACAGTAAGATCTTCCAGGATAAGTAATATTTTGTTACAATCTGTTTTATAGTACAGTGAGAAAGAGATGTATAAATAGGAGTGTATTAGGAACATAAAATCTTCAAGTGCATTAGTAGATAGATTTAAGCAGTAGGGAGTCTGTGGCAACAGGTGAAACAATTTGTTCTGAAGGACTCCTCAGTAATCTTGTACTTGAATGGGAAAAGAAGTGATCTTTCAGATGCAGTAACGAAAAGTAAGTGTCTTCAAAAATAGTTGTAGCTTTGGAGCGTGGAAAAAATTTTGTTTTCTAGAGCTGACATGGAGCCATTTGTTTCAAACGACATTAATGTGCATATTTTGACATGTGCTGTTCAGATTACATTCTAAAGAATTTCTTTTCCATTCACTTTTCTGTTCACATGGATCTGATGGGAAATTATCTTTGGAGTTTTAACACTGTTATTTCTGTACATTCTGTGTAGAAAAACCACTGAAGCAGTCTAGTGTAATTCACTCTGATACCTATAGAGGGTTTAAAATTTGAAGAATGGGTTATTTCAAAAAATTTTTTTTCTACCTCTTTATTATCCTATATTCCAAAATGTGCTCACAGACCACTAGAGTAGTATTAGCTAATCTAAGTCCTATTTTCTGCTTGGCTGTTTATATTTTGACCACTGTTCTGAATCTTTCTTGGATTTTGACATTTATTTATCTGCTGTTTAAATGTCTCTGTTCCTCCTTGGATGAGTTTGGAAATCACTGCAATTAAAATATTTTGGCAGCTTTAATTTTTGGTGTCTGAATTTTCGTAATAGGATGTTTCTTGAGCTGAAAATTTTTAAAGAGCTGCTGATTTATACAATAAAATTTTTTTGTTCACAGGATAATAAATTTATTTTCAGAGCTTATTTTCACATTAAATTTTCAGCTTGAAATCTTTGTTTTGATTGTTGTTAGGAACAAGAAACACATTTTAACATTTATCTATTTTAGCATATTTTACACATAAAGCCTGCAGCTCAGATAATCCACATCTATTGAAAAACTACTGGTTCATGAAAATGAGTCCTCAGCCGGCACAAAATCAGACATAAAGGCAAGAAGAGTAATGGGAGATTAACCTTCCCTCATTTATATGAATGCATAATGTGAAAAATGCTGGTATATTTATTTATTCAGTACTATTATGTCAGTTTTAAAGCTGATTTTCCTTTCCACAGTCTAATTGTATTCTCTGGTAGCCAGTAATAGATAAGATGAACTACCGATATTTATAGAAATAGGGGGAAAAAATCCTTGCAGAAATAAGTCTGAGTCATATTTTACAAAAAAGAAAAGTAGGTTGATTGTTTCTACGCAGGTGCTGGGCCTTGAAGAAATAAAAACCATAAAACTGTGGCATAAGTGATAGAATTATATACTTATTTACTGCAAAATGCTCAAATTCTGAATTTAACTTCTTTATAAAGCTGCTCATTTCAGTATGTGGAGCAATGATTCTCTGTACGTAATCTCTTTCAAAGCATATTTTTAAAAAGTGATTCTGTTTATAATTCCAAATTCTACATATTTTACAAACTTTGACACATTGAAATAAAAAGTTCTCAAATAAGAATGCTTCAAGCTGGTATTGAGTGTGTTGCTTTCAGAGCAGGTTAAACCTTCTCCCAGTGTTGCAGCACCAAAAAGGGACATTCCTGGTGCCAAATAAGGAACCAGAGTTCCCAAAATGTACATCAGATTAACATCTGAAATTCAACTCAAGATCTGGTGAGGGGGGCAGAAGAACATGTTAATCTTAAAATAAATTGGAAATATAAATCAAATATTTGAAGTATTACAGGACTTTTGATCACCTTGATCTGCTTGTATTGAAAAAGAGCTTTATTTTAGGCAAGAACAAATTTAAAATGAAGCTAAGTAGAGAGGGATGAGGGAGGGATGCTAATTGTTCACAGTTGCATAGGAGAAATATAACAACATTTGAAATGCAATAAGACTGGCTGATTAACTTCCATAAAATGTATTTATTTACCCATGTTATGGCACTGTTAAGTTGCAGAATTGTGCTTCCAATTGCTAGGAAATGTAAAATATATAAAACAAAATTCCAAGTATTCATTAAAGTGATCTGCAAGAAAATGGCTGTTTTGAGGACAGAGCTAAAGTAAATTATGTATTGAGATGCCAAGGAGTGATTTTTGAACTAGCAATGAAAAATAATCTCTCTTTATGAACTGCTTGAAGTTTCACTGAGTTCTGTTTGCTTTTGAGGTGCTTATGCATGTTTCGTATATATTAGTGTTCAAATACATTGTTTGGTTTTACTTTGATAAATTTCATACTTTGAATATTCTACACTGTCATCCAGATTATTACTCTTTTTCTTAATTTCTTAAGAAAATAAGTTCTATGAGGCACATTGTCTCTGCTGGTCAGCTCGTCCATGCAGTTGTTCTCTGCAGAGCCTTTTGGATATATGAACTACCTTAAACCAAATTTGACAAAGACTGAAGTTCTCAAAGATATGAAAACTTTTCTGAATGTAGGTGGCTTAGGACAGCTGTAAATTATAAGTTATGGTTGTGAAGAGAGTAAGCCTCCCTACCATAAGCTGGTTGCTGGTTGCCAGAGAATCCATGTAAAGCTCAACTGGGAAAAGTTTGCATTTGATTAAGTAGAGGGAAATCCAGCTAGAGATAGGAAACCAGATTTCTTGAGTTGTGCTGTGCATGCTTGCTACAACTGTAGACCTTGATGTTTTTTGGAGAGAAAAGTTAAACTTCACTTTTTTCAGTACTTAGGGTCTCTTTCTGTCTGCTGTGAACTGTGTACTTAGTTGGGCTAGAGTAGGTTATTCTTTGGATGTGGATTGCATGGAATATTGCAACAGCTTTTTGACGGGTAGACTTGGTGGGATGCTTTCTGCTTGGCCATACATAAATTTGGGAAAAAGAACCTTATTTGTGTTACACAGATCTGAGACTCAAAAAGATGATAAAAGTGTATTTGTTGTCAATTTGCATAGCAAACAATATTCTGCTGGAAACAAGGTATGTAAACTTTTATTTTCTTAATACTATTTAAACTGACAGGAATGATACCCAAATCTGCAAGCCTATCTAAATGGTAACTGGTGTCAGTAATCACATTTAAGGTGACCTTGGGAACCTCCTTTATTAGCTGCTATATCAGATACAGACTTCATTTTTCAATGGCTATCACTAACTTGTTCTGTCTCCTGAGGACGAGAGTCCTTGTATGTTACTTCTGTCAGCTCTTCCTGGTACTCAAGCTGAGCAGAATTAGTTTATCCACATGAAAGTTTCAACAATGAATAAAAATAATATCTTATTCAGTATTAACAATTCTGTTCAAAGCAGGCCAAGTTATTTTACAAAGCTGTTTTTAAATTATAAAGCTTGTTGTTAATGGACTATTACTCTCACGTTTGGGAACTGGGTCTTTAAAATGGCTTATTTCATAGATGCAGATGTATGTGATAGATACAGATGTAATATTAGGTAGATATGTAGTAATCAGTATATTTCAGAGGAAACATTTTAAATTTATGCCTGCCTTTTGTTTTTCTCTTGCATTGGTAGTGCTGGTCTTACTTCATTTTTCTCTCAACAAGCGCTAAGTCTTGCTTTTCTCCTTACAGTCTTTCATCTTCAAATCCCACCAAAAACTTAAAAAAGTAATTTCTGAATAGAGCAAAAGATTTTTTCCAAGACTTCTATCATACATTATTTGCACTGCAGTAGCATGTAGGAAACCCAGATGTGGACTCCCTAAACATAGTACAAATTCAAAATGCATTGTCTCACCCTTAGTGATTTTGGTCCTGTATAGATGCTTCATTAGCCCTAATTAATCTTTCAACTTTTTTTTGTGGTTTTTCCCACAAGGTCTCTACCTTACATGACTGCAAACTGTTACTGGATTTTACATTCCCTAAGGAAAGAATTTGGAAAAAGTAGAGTTTTGGGGAAACAAAAAAACAGGAAAAGGAAGACTGAAAAAGGTATTCTTGTCGCATTCAAATGCCAGGTAGATGAAGGGAGTTGTCAGTGAAGGATGGTACTTAGCTAGGTTACATCATTTCTATTTATCAAAGATACTATTCTTGGAGAACTAAGGCTGTTGATGTAGTAGGTAGTTTTCTGGGAAACAGGTAAAAAGTGGTAATTCTGTTTGTCTCAGGCTGCTGTATTCGCCCTTCTTTTTTTCTTTTTTCCTTCTTTCTTTCAAAACTGTTTGACAGATGCTAAGGTTAATGAATTTTAATTTTAATTTGGCCTTTTGCTTGGGTTGCTGACAGTTCCTTCTACACCACAGGGACCTTTCTTTTCCAACTCACTTCATGTTTCAGTAAGAAGTGGAGCATCTGATGGAAACTTCTTCATGAATAAGTGAACTCAACTGGAACACAGCCAAACACTGTCAGAACTGGCTCCCTGAATCCCAGTCTTGTATTTTACCATGGTATGAGAGATTACATTCATTAACCTCTCATTGGAAACATGTCAATGCTAAAATTCCACAGTATGCTAGATTCAGCCTATTAGAAATCCCAAAAGGCCAGTTAACATAAAAGAATTAACATTTCTTATCCAGAAGTTAATAGTAGATTCCTCATTTGGCTCTATTCCATTTAATTGATATGTTAGGTGCTTTTTCCTTTAGAATTAGCAGAAATTTTATTAATCCAGACAGAACTGTTTGATAAAAAAGCTTTTATCATAGTGGAAATACAAGCACTTGTGGTATAAAAATGTTTATTTCATTATTACTACGTTTTCTACATATGTGTATAGAGAGTATTGCATGTATAGGATATGGTATATATTTTACCTATAAATATATTAACACTTGCAAGAGTTATCTCTGTACCAGTGATATCTTAACTTAGAACTTGCTATTTATAGAAGGATATTAAATCCTATTTGAGCAGATCCAAATGCATCCAGATATTAAAGCACTGTGTTTAATTCCAGGTAGAGTTCAGAGTATGAGGTGGAATGAAACATCTTTTCCATTGCCTTTTGACCTAATGAGCTTTCTCCTCTAATGAGAATAAGCACTGCAAAATAATTTGAGTAAGATGGAATTCATTCTGCATCAGTCATATTACATGGTTTCTGCTCAAGCTTGATGCGAATGCCAGTTAAAATCCATAAAACAAGTAGCAAATGACCCTTTACTAGCAATACATTTTTGTGTGTATTCATCTGCTACTGTGAGGAAAAAAAAAGAAATTTCCATTTTGCATGGTTATTATAAGAAGCATGAAATAATGCTTTTGAATCACTTAATGTCATTGCTTGAAATGGAAGACAGTATTTTCAAAGACATTGCACTTTGTTATACAGAGCTACGCTTATCAGCCACCATTATTAGGACATTTGGCTGCTATTTCAAAGTATGTAAGAGTTGAACACAGGGTCATTAGTAAGGAAATGAGAAAGAGTTAGACTGGTGGAACCATGCTCTGCCCTCTCTGAGACAGAAACAGGAACAGCCACCAGAAAAAACACAAGATCAAGGAGATGATGTATCCTCCCCCCACTAGGCAGAAGGCAGTAGCTTAAAGGAAAAAAGTGAATGGAGGCAAGTCCACGCTCGGGGCTGCAGGCACAGCCCCTCCTTGTCCACCTCGCCTTCCCAGGTGCTTCTGTATAACAGGTTTGAGGCTCTGGATGTGGAAGGTCAGTCAATGGATGATGTGGATGATGGTCCATCTACACCAAAGGTGTTGCCAAGGTCAAAAGGACTACCCCCGTATCACGGTCACCTCCACGAGGAAGAAAAGATGGGTTATAGTGGTAGGTGAATCCCTTCTGAGGGGAACAGAGGGTCCAATATGCCGGACAGATGCTTCTCTTACGGAAGTCTGCTGCCTCCCTGGGGCCTGGGTTAAGGATATCACTAGGAAACTTCCTAGCCTGGTACAGCCCTCAGACTAGTACCTTTTATTGCTCTTCCCTGTGGGTGGCGGTGAAGCCATAACACATAGTCCAAGGGCAATGAAAAGAGACTTCAGGGTCATAGAATCATAGAATCACTGAGGTTGGAAAAGACCTCTAAGATCATCGAGTCCAACCGTCAACCCAACACCACCATGCCCACTAAACCATGTCCCTAAGTGCCTCATCTACTCGTCTTTTAAATACCTCCAGGGATGGGGACTCAACCACTTCCCTGGGCAGCCTGTTCCAATGTTTAACCACTCTTCCAGTAAAGAAATTTTTCCTCACATCCAATCTAAACCTCCCCTGGCGCAACTTGAGGCCGTTTCCTCTCGTCCTATCACTTGTTACTTGGGAGAAGAGACCGACACCCACCTCGCTACAACCTCCTTTCAGGTAGTTGTAGAGAGCGATGAGGTCTCCCCTCAGCCTCCTCTTCTCCAGGCTAAACCACCCCAGTTCCCTCAGCCGCTCCTCATAAGGCTTGTTCTGCAGACCCCTCACCAGCCTCGTTGCCCTTCTCTGGACACGCTCCAGCACCTCAACGTCCTTCTTGTAGTGAGGGGCCCAAAACTGAACACAGTATTCGAGGTGCGGCCTTACCAGTGCCGAGTACAGGGGTACCATCACATCCCTAGTCCTGCTGGGCACGCTATTTCTGATACAGGCCAGGATGCCATTGGCCTTCTTGACCGCCTGGGCACACTGCTGGCTCATATTCAGCCGGCTGTCGACCAACACCCCCAGGTCCTTTTCCGACAGGCAGCTTTCCAGCCACTCTTCCCCAAGCCTGTAGCGCTGCATGGGGTTGTTGTGGCCCAAGTGCAGGACCCGGCACTTGGCCTTGTTGAACCTCATACAATTGGCCTGGGCCCATCCATCCAGCCTGTCCAGGTCCCTCTGCAGAACCTTCCTACCCTCGAGCAGATCAACACTCCCGCCCAACTTGGTGTCGTCTGCAAACTTACTGAGGGAGCACTCCATCCCCTCATCCAGATCATTGATAAAGATATTGAACAAGACCGGCCCCAGTACTGAGCCCTGGGGAACACCACTCGTGATCGGCAGCCAACTGGATGTAACTCCATTCACCACAACTCTTTGGGCCCGGTCATCCAGCCAGTTTTTGACCCAGCACAGAGTACACCTGTCTAAGCCGCGAGCCACCAGCTTCTTGAGGAGAATGCTGTGGGAGACAGTGTCAAAGGCCTTACTGAAGTCCAGGTAGACCACATCCACAGCCTTTCCCTCATCCACTAGGCGTGTCACCTGGTCATAGAAGGAGATCAGGCTGGTCAAGCAGGACCTGCCTCTCATGAATCCGTGCTGGCTAGGCCGGATCCCCTGGTTGTCCCGCTCATGCCTTGTGAGCGCCCTCAAGATGAACCGCTCCATCATCTTCCCCGGCACCGAGGTCAGGCTGACAGGCCTGTAGTTCCCCGGATCCTCCCTCCAGCCCTTCTTGTAGATGGGCGTCACATTGGCAAGCCTCCAGTCGTCCGGGACCTCCCCCGTTAACCAGGGCTGCTGATAAATGATGGAGAGTGGCTTGGCGAGCACCTCCGCCAGCTCCCTCAGCACTCTCGGGTGGATCCCATCCGGCCCCATAGACTTGTGAGCGTCCAGGTGGCGTAGCAGGTCGTTGACTGCTTCCTCTTGGATTATGGGGGGTTTATCCTGCTCGCCGTCCCTGTCTTCCAGCTCGGGGGGCCAAGTACCCTGAGGATAACTGGTCTGCCTGTTAAAGACTGAGGCAAAGAAGGCATTGAGTACCTCAGCCTTTTCCTCATCCTTGGTGACAATGTTGCCCCCCTGCATCCAATGAAGGAAGGAGATTCTCCTTGGCTCTCTTCTTGTCATTAATATATTTGTAAAAACTTTTTTTGTTGTCTTTAACGACAGCGGCCAGATTGCGTTCTAGCTGGGCTTTTGCCTTTCTCATTTCTTCTCTGCATGACCTAACAAGATCCCTGTACTCTTCTTGAGTTGCCTGCCCCTTCTTCCACAAGTGATAAACTCTCCTTTTTTTCCTGAGTCCCAGCAAGAGCTCCCCGTTCAGCCAGGCCGGTCGTCTTCCCCGCCCATTCTTCTTACGGTGTACAGGAACAGCCTGCTCCTGCGCCTTTA
This sequence comes from Aptenodytes patagonicus, assembly GCF_965638725.1. Classification (NCBI taxonomy): domain Eukaryota; kingdom Metazoa; phylum Chordata; class Aves; order Sphenisciformes; family Spheniscidae; genus Aptenodytes; species Aptenodytes patagonicus. Next base: position 20,008,677 of record NC_134955.1, read on the forward strand.
AGACTTCCTTCTTGAAGATCATCCAGCCTTCCTGGACCCCTTTGCCCTTCAGGACCGTCTCCCAAGGGATTCTCTCAACCAGCATCCTGAACAGGCCAAAGTCCGCCCTCCGGAAGTCCGTGGTTGAGGTTTTGCTGGCCCCCTTCCTTACTTCACCAAGAATTGAGAATTCCACCATTTCATGGTCGCTAAGCCCAAGACGGCCTCCGAGCACCACATCTCCCACCAGTCCTTCTCTGTTTGTAAACAGCAGGTCAAGCGAGGCACCTCCCCTGGTAGGCTCACTTACCAGCTGTGTCAGGAAGCTGTCTTCCACACACTCCAGGAACCTCCTAGACTGTTTCCTCTCTGCCGTGTTGTATTTCCAGCAGATGTCTGGGAAGTTGAAGTCCCCCACGAGAACAAGGGCTAGCGATTGAGAGACTTCTGCCAGCCGCTTGTAGAACGCTTCATCTGCCCCTTCATCTTGGTTGGGTGGTCTATAACAGACTCCCAGCAGGATATCTGCCTCGTTGGCCTTCCCCCTCATCCTTACCCATAAACACTCAACCTTAGCATCATCACAGTCGTTAAGCTCTAGACAATCGAAACACTCCCTAACATACAGGGCCACCCCACCGCCTCTCCTTCCTTGCCTGTCCCTTCTGAAGAGTCTATAGCCATCCATTGCAGCACTCCAATCGTGAGAGTCATCCCACCATGTTTCTGTGATGGCAACTAAGTCATATCTCTCCCGTTGCACAATGGCTTCCAGCTCCTCCTGCTTGCTGCCCATGCTGCGTGCGTTGGTGTAGATGCACTTGAGCTGGGCTATCGATTTCACCCCCAGCATCGGCATGCTACCCCTAGGCTCATCTCTAGTGGGCCTGGTTTTATCCCCTTCCCCCTTCGAACCTAATTTAAAGCCCTCTCAATGAGCCCTGCCAATTCATGAGCAATGATCCTTTTCCCCCGTGAGACAGCTGGACTCCATCTGCCACCAGCAGGTCCGGTGCCGTGTAAACCTCCCTGTGATCAAAAAAGCCAAAATTCCTCTGATGGCACCAGCCCCTGAGCCACGTGTTGATCAGGTGTGTTTTCCTGTTCCTTTCAGTATCCTTCCCTGCCACTGTAGGGATAGAGGAAAACACTAGCTGTGCTCCCGATCCTTCAACCAGTCGCCCCAGTGCCTTGAAGTCCCTTTTGATCACTGCAGGACTTCTCTCTGCAACCTCATCACTGCCAGCCTGTATAACCAACAGCGGGTAGTAATCGGAAGACCGTACCAGACCAGGGAGTTTCCTGGTAATGTCTCTGACCCGGGCCCCAGGGAGGCAGCAGACTTCCCTGTGGGACGGGTCCAGTCGGCATATCGGGCCCTCTGTTCCCCTCAGAAGGGAATCGCTTATGACAATTACCCTCCTTTTTTTCTTAGCAGAGGCAGTCATAATGCGTGGGGCTGACTGCCTCACCCTAGGCAACCTCCTGGATGGACCTTCGTCTTGGGTCTTGGGACTGTAAGGGAATCTGGAGCAGAGGTAGTTTTTTTCCTTTGTCCTTCCAGTTGTGGGCAGCAATATTGGAAGAAACAGATGGACCCAGTCTATTAATATACGGCACCATGGCTAGTGTCACCGCCACAATTTTGGGTTTTTTGATAATGGGATAGTCTACGTGGCACCAGGCCAGCTGGCATCAGATGGGATTCACCTTTCTCAAAGGGGGAAGAGGGTTTTTGCTCATGAGCTAGCAGGTCTGATTGACAGAGCTTTAAACCAGACTTGAAGAGGGAGGAGGACAAGCTGTGGAATGACACGCCAAGGTTAGAGGGATGGGGTGCTAGCAAGGGCCCTCAGCCTGTTGCTCTGAGACCTGCTGGGTACACTGGAGCACACTTGAAGTCTTATGGAGATGAGCCGGGGGCTTCTGAGATAATAAGAGCCTACAGAGAAACACCTTTGAAATATCTCAAAGGAATTAAGGTGTGTTCCTCTAAAAAGGTGACACGGCCAACAGCCCAGCTGAAATGCCTCTGCACCAATGCACACAGCATGGGCAACAAACAGGAGGAGTTGGAAGCCACCGTGCTGCTAGAAAGCTACAACCTACTGACCATTACTGAAACTTGGTGGGACAAATCCCATGACTGGAACGTGGCTATCAATGGCTACAAGCTGTTCAGAGGGGACAGGCGAGGAAGGAGAGGTGGAGGGATTGCTCTCTATGTCAAGAAATGGATAGATTGTGAAGAGCTGCCTCTGAAGAATAGCCGTGAGCAGGTTGAAAGCTTATGGGTAAGAATTAGAGACCGAGGCAACAAAGGGAACCTTGTGGTTGGTGTTTACTACAGGCCGCCTGATCAAGGGGAGCCTATTGACGAAGCCTTCTTACTCCAGCTACAGGAGGCATCGTGCCTGCAGGCTCTCATCCTGCTGGGGGACTTCAACCACCCCAACATCTGCTGGAAAAGTAGCACAGCGAGCTGTAGGCAATCCAGGAGTGCATTGAGGATAACTTCTTAAACCAGGTAATAGACAGTCCTACCAGAGGGGATGCGTTACTGGACCTGTTGGTCACCAACGCAAGTGAGCTAATCGGTGACGTCAAGATTGGAGGCAGCCTGGGCTGCAGTGCTCATGCGCTGGTGGAGTTTGCAGTCCTGAGAGATATGGGTCAGGCGAAGAGTAAAGTCAGGACCCTGAATTTTAGGAAAGCAAGCTTCCAGCTGTTCAAGGAGTTAGTCAATAGGACCCCCTGGGAAACTGCCCTCAGGGACAAGGGAGCAGAACAGAGCTGGCAGATTTTTAAGGATGCTTTCCATAGAGCACAAGAGCTCTCAATCCCCATGTGTAAGAAATCAGGAAAAGATGTCAAGAGACCAGCATGGATGAGTCAAGACCTGCTGGTCAAACTAAAGGGCAAGAAGGGAAATGCAGATGCAGTGGAAGCAGGGACAGGTATCCTGGGAAGAGTATAGGGATGCTGCCCAGTTGTGTAGGGATGGGGTCAGGAAGGCCAAGGCACGGCTGGAGTTGAAATTGGCAAGGGACACAAAGAATAATAAGAAGGGCTTCTATAGGTATGTCAGCCAGAAAAGGAAGGTCAAAGAAAATGTACCCTCCCTGATGAACACGACTGGCAAACTGCTAACAACGGACGAGGAGAAGGCTGAGGTACTCAACAACTTCTTTGCCTCAGTCTTCACTGGCAGTCTCTCTTCTCACACCTCTCAAGTGGATGGACGTCAAGGCAGGGACTGGGGGAGAAAAGTCCATCCCACTGTAAGAGAAGATCAGGTTCGAGACCACCTGAGGAACCTGAACATACATAAGTCTATGGGACCTGATGAGATGCATCCCAGAGTCCTGAGGTAATTGGCTGATGTAGTTGCCAAGCCACTCTGCGTGATATTCAAAAAGTCACGGCAGTCAGATGAAGTCCCTGCTGACTGGAAAAAGGGAAACATTGCACCCATTTTTAAAAAGGGTAGAAAGGAGGACCCTGGGAACTACTGACCTGTCAGCCTCACCTCTGTGCCTGGGAAGATCATGGAACAGATCCTCCTAGAAGCTGTGTTAAGGCATATGGAGGACAGGGAGGTGATTTGAGAACAGCCAGCATGGCTTCACCAAGGGCAAGTCTTGCCTGACTAACCTAGTGGCCTTTCTGTGATGGGGTGACTACATCAGTGGACAAGGGAAGAGCTACGGATGTCACCTATCTGGACTTCTGTAAGGCCTTTGACATGGTCCCCCACAATATCCTTCTCTCGAAATTGGAGAGAGATGGATTTGATGGATGGACTGTTCAGTGGATAAGGAATTGGCTGGATGGTCTCATCCAGAGAGTGGTGGTCAATGGCTCAATGTCTGGATGGAGATCAGTGATGAGTGGTGTCCCTCTGGGGTCCGTATTGGGACCAGTACTGTTTAATATCCTCATCAGTGACATAGACAGTGGGATTGAGCTCACCCTCAGCAAGTTTGCAGATGACACCAAGCTGAGTGGTGCAGTTGACATGCCTGAGGGATGGGATGCCATCCAGAGGGACCTGGACAAGCTCAAGAAGTGGGTCCATGTGCACCTCATGAGGTTCAACAAGGCCAAGTGCAAGGTCCTGCCCCTGGGTTGGGGCAACCCCCAGTATCAATACAGGCTGGGGGATGAAGGGATTGAGAGCAGCCCTGCTGAGAAGAACTTGGGGGTACTAGTGGATGAAAAACTGGACATGAGTCGGTAATGTGTGCTCATGGCCCAGAAAGCCAATCGTATCCTGGGCTGTATCAAAAGAAGCATGGGCCAGCAGGTTGAGGGAGGTGATTCTGCCCTTCTACTCCACTCTGGTGAGACCCCACCTGGAGTACTACATCCAGCTCTGGGGTCCTCAGTACAAGACAGACATAAACCTGTTGGAGCAGGTCCAGAGAAGGGCTACGAAAATGATGAGGGGGATGGAACACCTTTCCTATGAAGAAAGGCTGAGAGAGTTGGCATTGTTCAGCCTGGAGAAGAGAAGGCTCCGGGGAGACCTTATTGCAGCCTGTCAGTACTTAAAGGGGGTGTATAAAAAAGATGGCGGCAATCTTTTTAGCAGGGCCTGTTGCAACAGGACAAGGGGGAATGGCTTTAAACTAAAAGAGGGTAGGTTCAGACTAGATATAAGGCAGAAATTTTTTACGCTGAGGGTGGTGAAACACAGGAAGAGATTGCCCAGAGAGGTGGTGGATGCCCCATCCCTGGAAACATTCCAGGTCAGGTTGGACGGGGCAGCCCGATCTAGCTGAGGATGTACCTGCTCATTGCAGGGGGGTTGGACTAGATGACCTTTAGATGTCCCTTCCAACCCAAACAATTCTATGATTCTATGAAATGCCTTAAAAGAACTATGTTTAAAAGTCAGTAGGGGCTGATAGGGTTTTGCTGGACCAAAGTATTAACATGCATGTGGCGTTCATAAGTACACACATGCCTTAGTCTATGCGAACTCAGTTGTTTTGTGAAATATGCTGCTGTGCATAACCCATATATATCATTAAATGAAAACTTAATTTCCATAGCCAGCTCAAGAATTTAAGACCTAAATGTATCCCAGCTTTGATTCAGAGATTGCTACTAATAAGAGCAGACTTAACTGGTCTCTTATCTCCTGTATTAACAAAAAGGGAATCCAAAATACGTAAGGTTATTCCAGAAGATGTAAAGCAAATCAATTCTGCAGATTCACTTTATTTTCCGTTGTTATTGGGATTAATCCTACAGGACTTTAGATAATTTCAACCACCCACCTTAGGCAGGATATGGTAAGGTTACATTTGACTGGTGATGTAGCCTTTTCATGTCCTCTGCAAAACAAAAAGGCAAATGAAAGTGGCATCCCAGGACAATTCATTTCCACTGAAGTTGCTAAACAACCTTAAATACCATTTTATGTTTTCTGTTAACAAACTTTCACTACTGCAGAGGAGCAGAGAGCAAAAGAGGCAGTGTATCAAACTGGAAGTATATTGTTTTCATAGTCCAAACTAAGACATGAAAAGTAGTATTCTTAAAAAACCTCACGTGAAACTTGTTTGATAAGTCATTTATAAAATGGCCGGGTAAGCTTGGATTTGCATTTATTGGCTGATATCACTTTCGAAGCCTATTTTATAAACAGACAGATTTCTGTGGTGCCAAGTTTAGGTGTTAAGACTGATTTTTGTATTTGGGGTTCATGGAATTTTTCAGAATCATTAAGAAATAAAATAAGAAACACCAAAATCCTGATAAGAATCAAAACCAGGCAATTTTTTAATCAATGAGTGCCTCTTGTCTTAGTTTGCAAAGTGAAGTGAAATTTTTAGTTTCAAAGACATGCTCAGATCATTGGGGTTCTTGGCTTCTTTGAAGTAACTGGTATGTAGGTATATAGAATCATAGAATCATTTAGGTTGGAAAAGACCCTTGACATCATAGAGTCCAACCATACACCTAACACTGCCAAGTCCACCACTAAACCATGTCCCTAAGTGCCACATCTACATGATTGATGCATTTAATTAGCTGTTAGGTATGGAGGTAGACATACATGTTTTCACTCAGAATCTATAATTTGTTGATTTAAAACATGAATGAGATGGCAGAACAATGTTGTAAAGGCACTGAAGGTTTTTTTTGCCTGTAGCAAGCTTATCAGACTGCCCTAGAGATTTCAGCATTACTCACCAGGATTTCACCGTGCCAAGAAGTATTTCTGACACTTCCAGTTAAGTTAAAAAATGAAACTTCTAACAGGTATTATCTTTGAAAGAGGGCAAAGAAATGTAGGACAATGTAGACTTTCAAAGTTTTGACTAAGGTGATTAAACACTACTGATTTGTAATTATTTTCATTCTCACCTTTTGATAAACAGATATATTTCTGCTCATCCATGAGCACTGTTTTCTTCCCTGGTTTTCTAGGGAAATGTGACATCTTCACCATAAATTCATGTCTCAAGACAGCCTTTTCTTTTTGTATTCAGATAAAGAGCTCTCCATGAATCTTTCAGTGCCTCATATTCATCAGATCTGTGAATACTGTTAGAATCAGGTGTTAATGGGATTGGCATGTCTTGTATGCTGGTAATGCTTAACTTCCCTGTGACGGTCAGCTCTGAGACAGCTGAGGGTCTTGGCATGTCTTCTTGAGGTTATGGAGTGGATGGGAGCAAACCAACAGGCACTGAATGTAGAAGAAGATGAAGTAAGGACAACAAAAGGGAATGATATGAGATTATGTCATTACTTCAGTGTCCATTAATAGAGTTTATGGAATGCTGTTTACCAAGCATTGGTACAACTGATGGTACATGTGGCCCTTTCTGGTGTGTTGCATCATTGTATTTCAATAAGTCTTTTGGCCACTGGCACCTGGTCCCAGAGGTTGCACTGGTCTCCTTCTGGATGTCAGTCTTGCAATTGTGTGTGTTTTAGTTATGTCAGAACAAGACCACTGCAGTCTGCTCCGAGGAAGTTTTATCTTCAGTCACTGGAACAATGTAGAATATATATTTCAGTGAGATTACTGAGTAGGGTGTATCTTTGGAAGGGCAAGACTGAATCAACCATCTGAATGGAAAACATAAAAGTAGTGGATTTATGGAAGTGTTTTCCACAGGAATTAAATATATCAGCATCACTGGAAAAATAGGTTTTTAAAATACAAAAGGATGGCCACCATGGTTTCTGTAGGAGTAAACTGTGACCTTTCGCTTGCCAGACTTGTTTGAAAGAGGTATGGTACAAGTAGTAATTTCATTTGTATTTGGATTTTTTTTTCTCCTTTTAGAAAGCATCTGATAAATTGCCTCAAAAGATCAATAAAGAAACATAGTGGTAGAGAAGTTCATCTGTCCCTTTTAAGTATAATGGTAGTCACTGAGGTAATAAGAACAAAATGATCAACGTATGGAAGAAGTTGTTATCTGCAGCATGATTTCTTTAAAATACTTTTTTAAAAAAATGCTTGCGTGATTCCAGAATCACACTCGGTAGAGAAGAAATGTTTTAAATATATATATTCCAGTTATACACTGTTGTCAGTATAATTTTAGGTTTTTGTTGTAAATTTAATGTTTTATTTTGAAGAGGTGGATGTTGGAATATCAGAAGTTTGGGCTATGTTTAGAGTTAAGATATTAGAGAAGCTTTCTTCAAAGAAAATGCAGGGCAGGAATTCAGTTTGTTTTACAGGTTTTGTCAAGCAACACAGGGTTGAGTTCTGCAACAGAAAGTTACACCTGTAGCAAAGTACAAAGCAAAGTATGAAAATACATCTCAGTTGCCTTGGTTGTTGAGACACGTTTGGCTTCTATTGCGCACAACCTAGAGAATTCTTTGTTCAGTAGTTTGGGGTTTGTAGTGGTTTGGTTTTTTCGGTGGGTTTGTTTTGTTTTGTTTTAAGGGTAACTTTACTATTATTCTTTACAAAAAAACAAGAAACTTTTTCCTAGAATATTAAACTGAAGAGCAGCTGTTTGGTAGAACAGCTATAAAGGAACAGCTCTCTTCTGTCTGCTGGTGGTTCTAAGTTGCACGTATGCTTTTCAGTATGTGGAATTCCTGACGTGCATGATTTGAAAGTCACCTGTGAGATGTGTCTTTGTACACCCAAGTGGAACTACCATAAGATTTGTGATGAGTTTTAAATCAAGAGATTTTTGCTTTCTCTGGTGCTAAATACCAGAGGTAATGTAGCATATTGCTTAAAAATAATGACATATAAAAATCATACTTGACCACACTATAATAATACTTGTCTACTTTTATGTACAAGTAACTTTCTAGAAAATGCTGTTTACCAGGAGCTTCCATCAGACCTGAAAAACAAAGCTCCTTTCCACTCACACAGAGTATCCTGTGGCATTCTGTGGGCAGTGTTTTTTTCCCAGGGTTGACATGATTATGTATATTATTCTGAATCTGTTCATTTGCAGAGATGTGCTGCATTTCAGAGTGATATTTTGTAAAGCTCCTTGAGATTTGATGTTGAATGACGTTATCACTAATATGGTTTTAAGGACCTTAAGTCTCAAAAGTCTTTGACTGTAAACACCTGCTGGTGCTCTACTTCTGTGTTTTTGGCACTGAAGAGATACTTTTGAAATCGATGGGCTTCTCTGTTGGATTTTAGAGGTTTAGGGTTTTTTTCCTTTTTCATATGAAACAAACCAATATACCACTGATTAATACATAACTTGTTTCTTAAATTGCAATGAGTATTCTCACAAGGGGCAGTGTCTACTAGTGATACACTTAAAAAGATGCAGTAAATGTCTGGGTTTCTTAATGCATTCTGTAAAAAAAAAAAAAAAGCCAGTTTTATACTGTATCATCTTCAGGGGATAAGGTCTCCATTACACACAGTATATTTTGTTAAGAGGCCAGCTGAAAATGAAAGGAGGTTGTTCCTGACCTCTGTGCTCAGTCACAGTTCAGCTTTAATTTTATATTCTTTCACCTCCAGATAGCTTGAACTCCTGGATATAGCACTGATGGCGACACATGCTGATTAAATTTGCCATGACCTCTGAATATCACAGGGCCCCATAATTTTCTTTCTCATTCTAGCACCTCATTCTTTTAGTGGCACTTTGTTGCAGCTAGGCAAGTTCTTTAACTGATGATACTGAAACAATGAGCGGTGTAATTTGGTGAAAGTATAGGATGCTGATCATACATTGTATCTGCTGTTATTAATTTCCATGAGGGCTGTGTCTGCTTTACATACATGTGAGTGGGCATCACGACCCCTTATATAACAATTATTTTGAAAGGTTTGAGAAAGAAGAGTTGTCCTCTGGAAATACTTTTTTAGTTTAAACAATTCTCAGATCAATGTTTTCTTTACATACATACTGTCATAAGTATTAGGCAAGCCTAGAACATACTGATGTTAACAGGCATGACATTTAAGCTGGTTGCACAGAACACTTTAAGTCACTGTATGACTAATCCATGCTAGTGAATCCATATATCATATTCAACATTGGAAACTCTTAATGCTAGACAAAAGAGGTTTCCTAAGGGAAATTTCAGGATACTTGACATTCTACATGAAATAACAGTAAGCACTTTCTTAAAGATGTCTTTGTCAGGACTTGTGTGCTAGCTGCTTTTCTGTTTCCATTTCTGGTCTCATTGAGTGATTTTGCTAAACTTAATCTTGCTTCCTTCACCTGCAGGAGAACTTGCTTTTAAAGTGAGTGCTGGGTAATCTACTTGTGTACAAACTGATTGCTTAGCAGGCCCCTGCAATGTTTTTTGCCTAGCTGAAAGCTGAAAACTACTTCCTAGTTGTTTACTGTCCTTTAGATCTTTGCTTTACAACTTTGGCAAAATAATTCTTGCAACTTTGGAATAGAATAGAATAGTATCATTGAGGTTGGAAAAGACCTCTAAGATCATCGAGTCCAACCATCGACCCAACACCACCATGCCCACTAAACCATGTCCCTAAGTGCCTCATCTACTCGTCTTTTAAATACCTCCAGGGATGGGGACTCAACCACTTCCCTGGGCAGCCTGTTCCAATGTTTAACCACTCTTCCAGTAAAGAAATTTTTCCTCACATCCAATCTAAACCTCCCCTGGCGCAACTTGAGGTCATTTCCTCTCGTCCTATCGCTAGTTACTTGGGAGAAGAGACCGACACCCACCTCGCTACAACCTCCTTTCAGGTAGTTGTAGAGAGCAATGAGGTCTCCCCTCAGCCTCCTCTTCTCCAGGCTAAACCACCCCAGTTCCCTCAGCCGCTCCTCATAAGGCTTGTTCTGCAGACCCCTCACCAGCCTCGTTGCCCTTCTCTGGCCATGCTCCAGCACCTCAACGTCCTTCTTGTAGTGAGGGGCCCAAAACTGAACACAGTATTCGAGGTGCGGCCTTACCAGTGCCGAGTACAGGGGTACCATCACATCCCTAGTCCTGCTGGGCACGCTATTTCTGATACAGGCCAGGATGCCATTGGCCTTCTTGGCCACCTGGGCACACTGCCAGCACATGTTCAGCTGGCTGTCGACCAACACCCCCAGGTCCTTTTCCGACAGGCAGCTTTCCAGCCACTCTTCCCCAAGCCTGTAGCGCTGCATGGGGTTGTTGTGGCCCAAGTGCAGGACCCGGCACTTGGCCTTGTTGAACCTCATACAATTGGCCTGGGCCCATCGATCCAGCCTGTCCAGGTCCCTCTGCAGAGCCTTCCTACCCTCGAGCAGATCAACACTCCCGCCCAAATGGAGCTTTAAGACGTCCAGTATTTCCATCAGTGATGTTTACTGGGTGATTGATTCATAACCTGGCAATTGTTGCTAATCCAGTGGTTATGTATAGTTTCTGAACAGCTCTTTTACTAAGCCAAATTCGTATATGCATACAGTAACTATCTCAGTAACCAGGTCACATGCAGTGTTTATAAATGGATGCGGATCAGCTGTATGTCCTTTATAGCCACTAACCAGCAAATACATTATTGTGTATTTTTAGAGCTAAGGCAAGTCTAGCCTTCCAGTGGCTGCCTACAATCTCATTTTCAATTACTTTTACATTCAATACTGATTCTTCATAATAGAAGCTTATGTAAGCTTTCTGTTTTTGTCTCATTCTAGCTGTGGCATATGAGTAACTTTTAATACTCTCTAATAGCAGTGAAATTGCAAATACACACTTCAGGGCATTTTCTTACTGAGATTTGCTAATGTCTGCAATTCATAAAGACCTCAGTGGTCAAACTGACTGTTCTCCTCCTGTTATTCAGTCCTGCACAGTGAATTGACATTCAGAAGCTTGTAGCTAATTACACTGGATAATAAGTATACTGCCTTTAACAGTGGCTATTAGCAGAGAGCATACTTGGCATTTTATGTGTTCTTTCAAGATGATGCAATTTTGGAAGTGGTATCCAGGGAAAGGTGGGTCAACATTTCTTAAATGATGTTAAGCAGATGGTCCTTGGGTGGTGCCAAAGAGCCAGTACTAGACGGAAGGGCATAATCCTTGTAATGGACCAACAGAAGCATAACTGTCTCACATCAAGAGAGCATTTCAAGATCCAAGAGATATTATTAAGGCATAATATTTTAACTTCTATAAAATGAGAATTAGCTTGCCTTCAGGTAATAAGTGGTTTACAGAAGACAGCAAGTTCTTGTATCTGAATCACCATCTTGAATAACACTGGTCACAAAATTTTATGTAAACTTTGTATGTGTTAGGACATTTTGACTTTCATTGTTCATGTGTCTGGGATGCTTGTTAGGTATTCGAAGTGTTTTACATGGTCATACCGTGTTTTTTGTAAGTCAACCTTTGTAACTTATTGTGTTCATAAAAAGACTCAGGAGACAATTACCCATTGCTTTATGATCTAAGGGTGATGCTTACCACTTACAAAGAATTCATGTGACCTGCAGTTGCTGTGGTCTGTCAGTATCAGTGCCCTCTTGGCTGCCTTGGCAACGATTGCGCAATGCACTGATGCTTGACTACTTTTCACCAGCATCCCCATCTCTTCTGCTCCTGGGTGTTTTATTTTTAAATCACGGGCTTTAAATGACTTTTTTTTTTTTCTTTCAAATTTCATAGATACAATGAAAGATGTAGCAGTTGTCTTGAGGCTGAGGACAAGTGGCAGAACATGTATGCCTAGGATTTAAAATAGATTCTTAAGCAGCCTTCCTCTCTGAGGAAATATAAGCTCGGTACGGGGATGATGGAACGATATGTACTCTGTTAACCATATATGAGTGTGCTGTACTGATGATGCCGAAGCATAGTGTTGAAGGGCTGAGGAAAGGGACAGAGGTATACACCATCCTTTACAGCCATTCTTAAAAGTGGACTGCTCTACACTTAATTTGAACTGTTTCAGTCCATGTTTCTTGTCCATCTTCCTTTGTACCAAATACTGTCATAATCAGTGAGTCTCAACAAGCAAAGAATATGGAGAAGGTGACCTTGTATCTCGTAATATAAGAAATACAAGCTTAGGGAGGGAGTGTTTCATGAGTGACAATCCACTCTTACATTATTAACCCAAGCTGGCTGTTGTGAACACTCAGTGATTTACCTTTTTTTTTTTTTAAACAGATGTTCCTTAATTGTCTTATGTATTGTATTACCCTGTAATGGAGTGTTTTTGCAGCCCACGCTGCTGGTGGCAAAGTTTAATTGTTGTTGTTTTTTCTTCTTAATGGAAAATTGCTTCATAAAATGACTGATTTCCTTGGCAAAAGATATTCTTGAATTGTTTATTATGTATGTATGAGATGAGAACTTTGTGTATATTCTGTACCTGAAATATTGCATATGATCAGTGCAAAGACAGAATTTGTAAAAGAGGTAAGTTGAATGCTGTAATAGAAAATATCTATTTCAGGTGTGACTGGGACATTTTAGGTGCTGAATACATTTTTATGATAATATATGTAATTTTGCCAGGTAGTACAGTAGGTTTTTTTTCAAACTGTTCTACAATATTTCAGTGTGTTTATTTTAGATGTCATGTGAGTGCCCCCATTCCTGCGTCACTTAAAAATATTCAGTGAAATGACCCATCTTGTACCAATTAGATACTATTGTATGGAAAATATGCTTGTATAGTAGTCTGCTAGATTATGAAAATGTAAGCCATTAACTTGCAAATTCATTGAGGGAAGTATCTTCTAGTCTTCAGTGTAACACATCAACCTTTTGATTTTAAGCCAGAGAAATAACAATTCACTGCCTCATTCTCCACACAGAGCCAAAAATTAAGGGCATGGGCAGGAATAACTTCATTGCTTTTCTCCTTAGTTGCCATTGAAAAAGGCTGTATGAAGTTATGGGTAAAATATGCTTTGTTAATTATTTAGGATTAATTCAGCTTTCAGTTTAAAGATGTCCATTATTCTGAACTAGTTTAATGAAACTGCTCAGGGTGGACCTTCTGATACATTTGACTTCACATTTGGGAGTCTGTCTTACTGCTTTACATTAATTGGCTGCACTCATCCTTGTGCGCCAGAAAGATCATGTTCATAGGAAGATGTATCCATTTCACTGGGAACATGTGCACTGAGCTGAGACAGTCAACTGGCCTAGTGGAGCCCGTACCATCCTTTTTACTGTTCTGTAACAGCTGTAAAATTTTCCTTGAAGTGTGTATCCAGCTGGAGATTTTTCATTATTGGTGTGCAAATGAATGGTCAAAAAAAGGAAAGGTTGGCTGGCAAGTAAAGTAATTCCAAGGTAGTAATGCTTAAGAGACAAGGGGAAAAGGATGTTTATTAAGAATGCATGTACCAAGTTTATCTACTTTCTGGGATTTAGAAGATAAATCCTATGGAACAATTCATAAAGGAGTGAACTTGAGCACTTTCTTAAGTGAAACAGGCAACTATGCAGTATCTGAGTAGAAAATAAGATAAAGATGACTCTACTTTTGCAGATTTTGATGTCTGCTTTTTCAAGAAGCTTAAGGGGCTGCAGTACTGTCACATTGAGTGTGTGCACGTATTTATATATGTTCTGTCAACATCTTTTCTGTGCTTATGTTAGAAATGTGTGTTGCTTGTCCTGACTTTAAGGACTTTACTGATTAGCAGTTTAATTAATTCAGCGAGGAACTGGACTCTGCTCATGATTCTCTTATTGACTTGTGTAGTCTTTGGCAAATTGCCTAATATTTGCATTTCGAGTATTTGAAAAATGTTGGTACTTATTCTTGTATAATGCTTCTGGGGGAAGCTAGCTTTAGAGTGAAAAGTTGCTGAATAAATTCATATATATTTCTATATATTAAACCCATCAGTCTTGGTTTTCTTCCATATTTAGTTCCTCAGGCAGGAACTTCAATTCAATAGGCTCAATTCAATAATATCTTCTTTCTGGTACAGTTCCCAAAATTATTTTCAGGGGACTGATTGTGGTATTGAAAGTAGAGAGGAGGTAGAAGGCAGGGAATCACATATTTTTTTCACCTACTCATACTTTGCCCCCCAGTAGAGCAGAATTTAGCTCCAAATACAGTGGTACCTCTGTTTTATAGCAAAATGTCCAGACAGGCATGTGTCAATGGAAGGAAAAGGTGATGTGTTATGACTCCAGAAACACATTGGGAAATATATTGGCTTGAAAGTAAGAGAATACCATTTTTCAAGGAGGATTTTAAACCAAATGTTCAAGTAATGGCTTTTGGTTTTTAATTGGAGTAAAATTTGGTCCTCATGCCTAATCAGCATTCATGGAAAGCAACTGACTTCTTTTCTAGAAAAGATGCTAATCATTTTATCTACATGAGAGAAACAATGGATTAAATATCTCTGAAACACTCAGTTTTCTGTGCTTTCTGAACACTAAATACCTGGATAAAGGCCTGCTGGGTTTTTACATCATGCAAGTTAGTGGATCTGTAGTAGCAATAATGCAAGTACTTAGGTATTTTCACCATAGTGTTTTGAATTTGGTTTCACTAGAGGTATACAGAACAGTAGAAAATAGTCTTACTTGAGAATATTTTCTGTGGCTATTTCATTAAAAAATTATGAATCCCAAAAATGTATAATGTACATAAATTAAGATGAGAATGTAAATGAGAGATCAGAGAAGTTCCCAGTGCAGCACCATGCCAATTATATTTTAATGTTATGGACTACTGATGGATGCATATGCACGAGAGATATATATATGCATAAAATCTATTAAATTTGACATTTCTTTGAGAGCCTTCTTTTTCAAATTTCCTGATGCTTGTCTTTTTAAAATCTATTTGAAATCTCAGATATTGAAAAACTATGACACCAGTTCAATTTCCTTTTCACAAATAAACATAATACTAATTTTTTTTGTGTGTGTGATCTTGTAAAAGAAAACTTACAAAATTCTATCCAATATATGATGAAAGGAGCAAACAGGTTTAAGAGAGCTTAATCAAAATTATCAAAATGAAAGTATTACATATAGAAAGTTATTTATAATCAAATAAGATAACACTTACATAGGTTACACTGTTGAAGAATGATTTAAATGGGTATAGTGAGAATAATGTCCTACAAATTTGAGTTTATAATAAAAAGTGTGAGACAACTGTGCTTTTCTACAAATTCCATGTGGGTTATCAGCAGCTGTCTGCAGGCTTATTAGGCTCTGCATTCTTAGGAGTGCTTGTAAAGACAGGCTCTGATGTAACTAAGTAGTATTTACAGAAATACAAACACACAAGGCATGGTGCAGTTCAGGATTCAGACCTGTATGTTTGTGTGTACATGTAAGTGCCCACATGTGATCTGTCTGCCTAAAATGCCATTTTAGTAAGTGAATCCTAGAGGTACGCAGCCACTGGAGGACTACTAGTGAGATCAGTAGTCCTCTGTCTGAGCAGCAGCCTCCTGCTGCCTGCCTTCTCCAGCAAGCTGTCACAGGGCAGCCATGGTGCCAGCATGCAAGGATATGTAGCTCTCCATCTCTTTAAAGCCGCCTTCTGCCCATGAACCAAATTCCTTCACAATGTGCTATGACAGTTGATCAACTACTGTATGTTAGCAAAAATTAATAAACCAGTAATAACTAAAACTAGTGAAGCAAAGCAATAATGCTCAATTAAACATTTATTTAAACAGTGAGAAGATCAAATAGTAGGAGACACACTCAGACACATACCTCAGTCACACATGACTCATTAGTTAACATGCTGTGTATAGCCCACGCCATGGCTACACCAGAGAAGTTGTACTCCCACGCACTTTCCATGACAGCTGACTGCAGGAGGGCACCCGTCTTGGCTGAGATAACTGAGGAGGATGGGGTCATGCTGAGCATTCAGCATATAAACTTACTTCAAGTTAGGTCCAGCAACAAGGGTGAGACTCCAGTGCTTCTCCCCTTGGGGTTTCGATGCTGTCTCCCTTGATGATGTGTTTCTGCATGCAAGTTGTACCTACTGGTGGCTGTTCCTCCAGGTTTTTTTTGGAAGGATCTTGGCCAAGTTAATACAAAAAATTTACCTAGATTAAGCAATTCATCTGTCTGTATTTCATTCAGTTTTTTGTTACTCAACATTTTGATGCCCTTTGATAAGAGGGCATTTTTGATCTGTCTTTTTGCAAAAAATAAAACTGTACGTGGCAGATACAGACAGAAGGGGTCACCTCAACTAGCAGTAAAATAAATTGTCAAATTTCTCTCAATCAGCTGTTTCCATCAAAACCAGCAACTATTTCAAAGAAGAGATTGCATTCTCTGTGGGTTTTTTTTTAGTATCCAAATCTCATTGCGTTCAGATAATTAAAATGCTGTAACAGTTTTTGCATTTCATTGCCTAATTAACTAATAAAAGCCACGCTAAATCAGGATGAATCTGTAATTTCAGTACTAATCACACAAGTGTGAGTGTCAGCATCATAATGAGATGCACAAGTCTGGAGGTAATGAGGCTGTGGCTGTCTGGGAAATTAGAGCAAGTGCTGGCACAAATTGTACAGCAAGGTTTAGTCCCATTTTATTAATTACATGCTTGCACAGGGAATTGTAACCAACTCAAATTACTTTAATTTGTGAAATTCATGCTCCAGCTATGAACTTGACATCTGAGCATGAAGTTGGGTTCCCCATCCCTCCCTCACTGCAAAAATGACAACAAAAACCCCCAGTGCCCTGAAATGTTTGTTTACATGTGAAGACTTTGCAATACCTTCACATGCTAGAATGTCAAAGCTGATGGCAGCACTGTTGCACAATGATCATTTAGTGGTGATGGTACTGTTCTACTATGTAGGACGTCAAGGCTTTCTAAGGTGGAAAGGGGTTTCAGTAATGCCAAAGTTAAAAGTATGATAAATAAACATTTGGGGCACAGATAATGACTGGTATAATGTAATTTCATCTCTTACCCAGTGTACAAAGCCTCTTTGATTGATGAACTGAAAAATACCAGCTTGACTGTTTTCAGTTAAGCGAAAGTATAGTTTTTCATTCTAACAAAAACTGTTGCAATGCTACAGACTAAAAAATACTGGCTCAAACTTGTTGAGTCATGTGAGGTTGTTGGTTTTATGAACAGATCATGCAAGTTCATCTGAGTTTTAGATCAAGGTGATTAAATGATTTGTGCTGGTTCTATCCTGAGGCTGTATAACAAACTTCTGGGTAATTTGGAGGTTTATACAATGCCTGAATTAACTTTTTGAAACATATACACATTTTATGTTGATAGCCAAGGGTGACAGTGATCTTTCTCACACTGTGATCTCTTATAATTAGTTAATATTCGGCACCCAAATATCATACCTTAAACTTTCATTCTAAATGCTACTAGACTGGTACATGGTTTTTATAGTGCATTAATGTTTCTAACCAAACGGTTGATATCAAATCTACTATCATCACCAAAAGGATTGTTCACAAGGGGTTGAATGAATTATATTTCCTGGGCTCTGTTTGTCATGATGTTGAGAAGTTCTAAAGGTGCCAGTGAGGTTAATGACTATCTTCAGTAGCATGATAAGCATTTTACAGGAAGAACACTGACAATCCCACAGTGGGTAGCAATTTATTCTCTTTCACTAGATAAAGGTTGATAGTAGCAAGTAAATTCTTGTATCAGGAGTTAATAGCTAAAAAAGTTATTCCAAAACCCATGGATTCTTCCTCTTCTCTGGTCATATTGAATGCAGTATTACTTTTTGTACCAGCCAACAGTGCTATATTCATTAAATTTGAGAGAGACATACTATTTCCAGTTTCAGATAGTCACCCGGCAGAGCTGCTATATATTACCTTATAATGGGTCAAGTTCTTGGTAAAAGACTGTATGAACAGCCATCCTGTGTGTGAAACAGCTATATATTGTTTTAGATGAGAACTATCTTTCAATCACAACAAAACCTTGATGCATTTGATTGCATCTTTGCTTCATACTGGCTTGTGGTTTTGCTCATGTTTCCAATCTTGTTAGGTCTTTTAGTGCTTTGCGTTAAAGGAAAACGGTAGCCTTTTAAAACCTACAATGGTACAAAAAATTGATTCTCCATCTGGGTTTTCTTAATCAGCCCAGCTGGACTTACTCAGTAGTCTGCAGATAGTCTGTGTCATTAACCAACATGGGTTTATCAAGGTATGACTGAAAACATACTAATGATTGCCAGTGTAAACCCAGTACTCACATCTTCATCTGGCATTAGCATGGTATTAGAAGAGGTTCAGTATGGTCTTTCATAAGACTTGCTGACTGCTACTTTAGAAGAAAATTGTCTCTGCTTAGTTTCCTATTTGGCAAAACTTGCTTTTAAGAAATTTGACTTAAAAGTTGAAGTCTAACAAAACTGTGATTCTGACACATACCATAAGGCTGGCTGTTCTGTCTCAAGATGCCATCTGTCAGGATCCTTGTTTTAAGGTTTCCGTTCCCTGGTAGAAGATTTTGGAAATCACAAAGCTCTTGGAGTTTTTGCCCTAAACGGGCAGGTGATAGACTGCAGTGTAACCCACACAGTCAGTGGCTGTGTGCTCTGCTCTGAGCTTATCCATAGTCTTTGATGCATAGCGGGCATGTCCTCTTGACTCTGTCTTAGAAGAAAAACTTTCAATGGAAGTTACGTCTTTTTCTCAAATTTTGTTCTCCTTCAGATTTCCCCACAAAGCAATTAGATATTTTCCAAATTCTGCCTTGTCGTATAGCTGTACATTTTCTGTGACGTTTTCTTTGGCTTTATGAATGCTCTGTTGACCATCATATTGCTTCGGAATTTATTTATTATTTGCATCCCAGTACTGATGTGCTATAATCAGGAGCTGAGACGCAATTTTTTTTTTAAAGCTTTGCATATCTGTGAATATCCAGGAGACTTATGAGGCTTAGAAACAAAATACAAGGGGAAAGGAAACTTCAGGATATGTTTTATCTTAATATCTATTTTGTATACTGATTTAAATTCTCTTATGCCACATATTTTTTTCAGTTATATTGGTTGGATAGAACAGAGGATGTTGATTGGCTGGAATATCCCAAAAGCTGTCAAAAAGTGCCCCATGACATTGGTACCATGCACAGGATGAATTACATCTAGCCACCATCATAGCTCCTAGGAGCTTCAAGAGTTTCTGTTTATCTCAAACATGGAACTGAGATCCAGGGATGTGAATTCTTGGAAATCTCAGAGAGGCAGAAATGTAGACAATATTCTCTTCCCAGGTTCTGATACATTGTGTCTATGCAGAATTAGTATTGTAAGGATCTTCGTAAATTTGTACGCTGTACTGGTGGCATTCTAGGAAATTATCAGAAGATAAGTGAGAGTATAAGAGGGTCTGGAGTAGAAGCAGCAGCTCAGCACTGAGAAGTGAATCTGTTTTTTTATCTACAACTTATAGGTGGCAGTGCTAATGATATATCTAATTATTACTTCTTCCTCTTCCCTTGCCCTTCTATGTAAGTAGGCTTAAAAGATGCCTTTTTGAAGGGTAAGAAATATTGGAACACTATTAAAAATTGAATACTTACATTTATTGGTAGAGATGATCTAAAGTAATATGTGTAAGACTCTAAAGCAGTAATATGAATTGCAGTTGACCTAGTTTTTTATGACTTGATAAGCTCATACTGGCTTTGAAAGCACTTAGGCTTTCATACCATAAACTATTATTCTGAAATGTGATTATCCTGTTGAACTGTGGTTAAAATTCTTTGTTACTTCATTCATTATTCAGAAGACTGTAGCCTTAATAGTAGCTGAAGATACATGTTGTGTTTGTAATGCATTAATTCACTTTCAGCATTGATCAACGCTTAATGTATAATTAGCAAGCAGATTTAACAATCTGCTAGGACGATACTCTCTGTTGCATAACTATTGTGCTCATATCTCACAAAATCCAGGGCAGAGAGAGGTCACAAGAGAAAGATTGTCATAACTGCACTGTTGTTGTTCAACAAGCAAAGATAACGTGTTGCTGGATTTCAGAGTGTAATATTTGTGTGTTGTATTAATATCAAGTAGGTACTGGAAGACAAAGTAAAATGGAATATGCTATGTATAACACTGGCTTTAGAATTTGAATGTCAGGAATGTGTAGCTGTGCTGCATAAGGGACATACTTTTTTAAAATTAACCTTAGATGGTCTATAAGAGTAACTGAAATTAGATCCCTCTTTTGTGTGTGTGTGTATATTTTGCTGTCTTACAATACCCTTCAGCAGAAGGATAATTAAAAGGTCTAGAGGGACTTGTTGCTAGAAACATCCCCTCCCTTTATTCAGCTTGCACACTTATAAATAAAGAAATTCACAGGCATAACAAGCTGTTCTCAGCTGTTGTGCTACTGCTTTTCACTCGGAACCTTTAAGGAGGAGTACTGTAGAAATACCTACTTCAGAGCAGTGCTTGAGGGCTTCATCTATTCAGGCATATAGTGTTTGAATATCTACAGAAGGAATAGATGAATGAATGAATAAATAAATAAACACTATATGCATTTGCTTTTTAGGAATTTCTGCAAGTATAACCCTGCTTCAGAAGAATACTTGTCCTGTGCTCTTCACTGGTGAAAGCCTGGGCACTGCTGCCCAGAATGCATATTGGTAAAATAGGTGTACTTGGTTAGTGTAGGTTTGAAACCCTGAAATATATACAATATTCAACAGATTCTAACAGGCAAAATCTTGATGATATTCCTTATGTCATATTGACTTTCTGGGTTGCTCTGAGAACATTGGAAGAGTTGATAATCTCATACGGACATCTGCAGTACAGTATGGCAGTCAGCTGTTCATATGCAACAGTTAAGAGCTGTTTTAGTGAGCAAAAATACACTCTGGATGTATTTAAACACAATTTTCATATTACAAGCAATTAGAATAAGTTGTTTATGGAGAAAGTGAAAAGTTTCTGCACATCAAACATGATAATTTTATCTCTTGAAATAGAATTCAAATAAAATGACATCGTATCTAATAATTGTGAAGTATCATCATTCTTACAATTTCAGCTGGCCAAACGTTTGGTTTCTAGATGTTTTTCAGTGCAAATACTTGCTTAGCCATGTCAGATTGTGAAAGAGCTGCAATAAAGGCTTGATCAAAGATGCTGTAGTAATCCCTAGTCAGCCCATCAGAGCACTGACTTTCTGAGGTCACTACTTATCAAACCAAGACACTTGAAAGGCTTTTAATTTTTTAATTTTCCACATGTTTTAAAAAGATTCTTCTGACTGCAGCTGTAGCCTAATCTAGTATTTCTCACAGGAACTGTTAAGAGGTAAAAACACAGACTACAAAACTGCAATAAGAGTCTCCTGTAAAAGGAATATCAGACAGGCGGTATTCAGGAGTAGCTGCTACTGTATACATGGGAAGAATCACAAGCATCACTGACAGCAGCAGCTGTAGCAATTAGCCAATTAAACAGTTTTTATTGATGATCTGCGATAGCTAATAAACTTTTAACAAGCTATAAAACACCCCATGGATCAATCTTGCTATTAACAGGCTGGATCATAACCAATACTTATAATTCTAACTAACATTATTGTTTGGAAACGGAAGGAGTAAGTGGACTGTATGCCAAATGTAAGACTGGAGACATAATTCCAAATAAATTCTGGTAGTTTATGGAATATTTATAATTTACTTCAGCAGATAAAGCAACCTGTTTGAAAAGCAGGGTTTGGGGGCATCTTTTTAGCTTTCCATGTCATTAAGCCAAGGACGAGAATTCCAGCCAAGGAGTTACAGCACAATCACAGAAAAGCTGATAAACAAAACCAGGCAGGTTTGGGGGGATAGGGGGGTGTTTTTTATAGTTCCATATGACACAAAACCATCTTTAGGGGAAACACCATTGAAAAACACAGGGCTTAAGTAACTTTAGTAACTACTTACCTGGTACTATATTTTTATCTGATTGGCTGAAGGTTATTTTTCTCAACCAAAATCATTATTTAATGTTACACACTGGCATTTTGGTTTTTTAAGGATAAATAAATAGAAGGCTGATAGGGTGATATTTAAGGATTAAGAAGTTGTAGAAAGTAAAATGTTGGCAGGTAAGATATTGCTTGAAGTTTAAAAATACCATACATAGTAAAGAACTCAAGAAGTATTTAATCAGTCTTACTGTTATAGGCTAAATTCACTGGGATTCCTAGAATTTCAAGTGGGTGACTGATATAAGATCTAACTTTGAATTCTTGGGAGGTTCTTGCCAAATTTCCAAACAGTTTCAACGCTAATAGTTTGCATTTTTTAATTTCTGATGTCACGTTTACTTGTGGTTAGTCCAGCACTGTTATTTCAGTGATACCATTACTGAAAGGTCAGGGAAATTGCTGTGATCCATGTGTGTGTATGTATGTACATCCAATTATGCACTTAAAGATGGAAAATAATTTTGCTTAATTTATGTCCTCTTTTTAGCTCTATGCATGAAAAGCATTTACCTCAATGTAACATAAAGCCCATACATTAAGAGTTCAAACATGAAATTCTTGCACAAAAATGTAGGCTTCATATATAATGTATGTCTCTAATACAGAGTTGTTTCATGTCCTGCAGGGTTTTTCTTTATCTTCCCCATTGGTACAGCATTCTAATGGAAATTTTCTGCACCTAAAGTAACTGATGATCTCAGAGTATTTTTGTAAATATCTGCTTGAACACTTTATCAATATTTGTTACAGTCTGCAAGTGTTTGGAGTGGGCACTAAAAATATTTGTAGGTATAGCTACCAGAGAAAACACTCCTAGTGTAAAGTATGTGAAAGACACTGTTACACAAAAAAACCCCTCACTACCCAGATGAGAAATACTGCAACAAGAAAAGAATCACACCTATAACCATCATGGCTGTCCCCGCAAAAACTTCACTTAGGCTACAATTGTTGCTAGAAAATTACCTCTAGTTTCTTGGCAGTGAGTTAATTGAGGGTATAAATAAATAATAAATAAAAGCCACTCTACTAAGAAAAGTTCGGAGTGAAATCTGTTACTGAAACAACGTATGACTTATTTGCAGGATGAAGACAACCAACACAGAGACTGTAGGTAAACCAATAAAGTATTGGCTTCAGTTGACTTCAGCAGGTCTTTCTTGTTCCGAAGTCACTGTAAACACAGTCTACATTCAAAACAGTAAAGCATGTAAAATTACACTTGGTGGTAATTATGGTTCCATCTGCCGTGCAGTCAAATCTTAAATTTTTTCATGTGAGCTGTAACCAAATCTTTTATCTGGTGCGTGTGTTCCAAGAAATACTGGAATGAGTGGCTAGGTGGAGTAAAAGAAAAATACATCTGTAATAGCCTGTTCCTATGAAATAGAATGAGTACACAGATAAGTTCTCCAGAACAGGTCACCCAACTCTTTGAGAGAAGTTGAAATGTTTATTTTCTATTTGCAGCAGTTCTAATTAATGTAATTAATGCAGTGAGATTTTCTCAGGGATTTCACAGAAAAAATATGTTTCTGCAGTTGGGACTTACCTCGGAAGCTCAGGAGCTGGAAACAAAAAGCCAGGGCAAGCAATGGAAGTGATGGGACAAGCACCACTCGGTTCTTTTGCTGCATGTGCAGATTGCTGGGTTTTGAAGTTCACCATAATCTTTGTGCTCATACCTTTGCTGGGTCTTGGTTGGTTACAGTGCTGTCATTCTCCTTGTCTCCCTCATAGTTTTCTTGGAGGCAGATCCTTGTTTGTTCCTTGGTAACAGACTGTACCTTGCAACTGGCTTCTTTAAGTTCCCAGATGAGCATGGATCCTGCAAATTCACTGTTAGCACACACTCTCCCTGAGGACCTGTTGTACAGTTTCATTTTGCAGTTTGTCTTATCAGATATTTGTGATACAGGAAAAATAAACAAGTAAATACCCACTGGGACTTGCTAATGGGTCCAAGAAAACACTCTTCACTTTAGCTAGAAAAAGAAACGTAGAGAGGACAAAATAATAAATGTCTATGTATTTCTTATGGTTTTACTTTCCTCAGTAAGTATTATTTGAAGTTAACATCAGAGCCTCTAAAAGGTCATTTTTCCCCTCCTGCACATAGGTTTTACCCTTCTGCTTAGGAAAAAAAATTGTCCCTTTGCTATTTTCTCCCCAAAGAACCATTATGTAACCCCTCCTTTTATAATCCTTTGTCTCTTTTTGTCTCTCTTTCCCAGGCAGCCTTGTTTGAGGATCAAAGTTCATTCATATATTTAGAGCCTGTTAGAATTTAAACGTAAAGTGAGTTTTGCCTTGTGTGGCGAGCCCTCCTCCAAGGTTGCTCCCTCTGAGTAGCTGGTCAGCAAATGATTCTTTATTGCATCTGACCTGGGAGACCAGATGCTACTCTGATAAAGAACTGCAGAGTGTGTGCGCCCTAAGGCCATAAGTGGTGCAACATTTTCATAACGTTAAGCAAAATTCATAACTTAGTAACATTCTCTGAATTGTCAGAGGTAGTTGATGAAAATGCATCTTGGGGTATGTTCTATGACCTGTACTGCAGAAGTAATAGAAAATGTTCTGAAAAGCTTATTGTGGTGTTGCTTTTGGATAGAACATGGATGGAATAGCAATGCAAAGGCTTGTTAACACAAGTGAAAGAAATATGGTATTTGCAAAGGTATGGATGTGAAAGAAGCAAATGAAGACACATCTCTCTATTACTTTCACAAAATGAAGTTTGTCAATGCAAGGATTCTGGAATCCATTTCTGTTTAAGTCTATAAATATTGCACTTCATTATGAGGAGACAGACGGCATGCATCATAGTTTCTAATTTGCTATTAAACAGCAAAAATGTGCTTACCAAAGCAGAAAAGAAACATGAGGTGCACTGGATTGTCCAACTTCTGGTTTTCATTTGGATTACATTTGTAAATCCTATTTCTCTACTTTGAAAATCTTCATTTTCTATGTTTACATAGTTAACTATTTTGTTACTCTTTTCACTTGCACAAAATAACAAGGGGCTTCAAAACACTGGGATTTTTTTGCACCTCTGTAGTGAAATAGAGAAAATGAATTGCATTGAAATATTTCAATTTTACAGGTAAGACATAGAATAGGAAAAAGATCAAACTCAAACTATCAACATTGTGCAATCTGCACAAGTTAGATAAGACTGACACAAAAATTGTTACTCCAGGTGATGTTTAAGATGTAGAATGTTTAGGCTGGTATTTGCCTAAAATATTAGGAAGAAGAGTGATGAAAATTATGCTCTTAACTAGCAAAGCTTTATGCTGACAAACCCCTAGTGCAGATTCCTTTATCTTTTTGCCCATTTTACTTATTCTAATTGAGTAACTGATTTAGGCACTGCCAAATGGGACTGTCAGTCCTATAGGTATGTTTTCATTTTGGAGGGATGACAAAGTGAGGTAAAATCGTGACATGCTAGTTACTTTGATTATTTAAATATGTACCATTTGATGGATTAGCCTGGTCTTCTTGACAGGGAAAACACTTTTAATATTTTATGGTTTTATGTCTCATCCAGAAAAGTTGCTTGCATTAACAATTACAGTAAGCTGAAACTTTGTGGGATTGTACATTTACAGGAACACCAGGATTATCCTATGCTATACCCCAAAACTCAAAGTGGCAAGAAATATGCATGCTTTGTGATCTCTGAAGTGTTTTTTGTTTATGGAGTTTTTGTTATTTTCATTTCAAAAGTAAAGAATTCCCATCTTTCAGTCTCTCTTGCAAGTTTCCAGAATTTTGATCAGTCTGGATGTCTTTTTTGAATCCTTAGATTTCACAGCATCATCTTAAGTATTGTCACTCATGATCATGATTTTGCAGTTGTGAAATCTCTGAAGCATATTGCAATGAAGTTACAACCATAATGTTCAACCATGGTCCCATTGTAGTACCGCCTCCATTTATGATATTGGGTTGCTTAAATAAAGTTTTAGTATGCTACAATTACATTCTTCAAATGATGTTTGGAATTTTGCAAATAATGTGTTTGCTGCTTCTTTTATCACACCAATTGGAAAATAATTGATCCTTGATCCTTTAAGTATATTGTACAATCAAGTTGGCAAATTATATCATTAAGATGCCAGGTCTGCTGCAATTAAAATTAAGAACCTGGTTCTATTTCTAATGCTTTTCTAAATACTGTAAAATTAACATGCTTACTTAGATTTACCTTGGAGTTTGGTATGTCTCTGGCAAGGTTTATGCACCAAATCAGCACTTCAGTACGATACGAATGAGATACGATTCAGTATCTCATCTGCTCTTTTCTAACTCCTCCCCAGCCCACAAACTTTTCTGGTGATTGGCAGGTTCTATTAGTGCTTGTTCCCATATGGAGATTAAACTATGACTAATGGAACTGTGCCCCAGACTTTTTCATTTCCTAGATGTCTCCCTCATCTACTGCAATGGCACCTACTTGCCCCATGGGAAAACAAAATTGAAATAGGTGCTCAAACCAAGTTTTACATTCACCTAACCGATTGCAGTATTTATGGGCAAAGTAACACAAATGATTTCTGGTTTGTTATTTATTTCTTGGTTCAAGGGGATGTGTAGCAGACAATGGCATTGGCTGGAGATTGGTCAGAGTCTGGTTAAATGTGACCCTTAGCTGAATGTTGCTGTATGATTTGTTAAAATGTACTCGATATATATCATAGGCTTCCACGCACCAGAACTGGGAACTGCATTCAGAATACTTTAAAGTGAGTGAAACAGTTTATCGCTTGTAGTTCATGTTTCTGCAGTCCTTTCTTACTAACTTCTAATATTCTGTTTGACTTCTTGACAACTTTTGAGTGCTGGACTGATGCTAACAGAGAACCACCTATAGAAACACCAAGGTCATTCTTCTGGGTGATAACAGCTTATTCAGAACTAATACTGTACTTTTCTCATAGTTATTATTTTGTGTTTATTGGTGTCAGATTTTTGTTGCCATTTTACTGCCACATAATTCATTGCTGTGAACTTCTGCACCTCGTTTCAGTCAAGTTTGGTTTTAATTGGCTCTGAATATTTTCATATCATCAGCAAATTTTGCACCCTTGCTAATTGCTTCTTTTTCAGATTTTTATGTATATAGATTGAACAGCAAAGGTCACAACACAGATATTTGTGAAATGCTGTAGCTTACTTCTTTCTGTTGTAAAAACAACCACTTACTATTGCCAGATAAAAAGCCCATATGTCTACTGGTTTGATGAAAAAGCCTTATTCAGTGCAGAACTATGGATTCCTACTGGTATCTTCTTTTTGTCTTGAGTGAGTTTGAAGTCAGAAAAAGCCAGGCTTCTGAGATGTCAGAAATATAAAATTGTGGCAAAATTTCATAGAACAGCTGTTCTCTCTTTCAGTGATGCATCAGTATGCCTACTATTACTTGCAGTCTGCCTTTGCACTGCCCTTAGTAGGAGATATATGCCTTTGGTCACAGAGATTAGTCTCCTTACTCTAAAGCAGTTGTTGCCTTCCAGTTCTGTAATTTCACTTGCTCACAGTTAAATCTGCACACCATGCTCTGCTCCCATTTACCTGCTGACAGAAAATGAATAGCAGAAAATTATAGGCCGACGGGCCCACGCATTACAGTTCTTTGTAAGTGACATTGCGTACCCACTTGGGTGCTGAACCTGGGAATGCTCAGATCTCACACAATGCTTATGCAGCTCTTTCCTGTGTATGGGCCAGGCTGAGAACCTTGGAGAAATACTGCCCACCAGTTGTAGTTTTGCCATATTCTTTCTGTTGATCCCTTTGTAGACTGCAGATCAACATGTAATTGGAAGTGACTGGATGGCATGCAAGTATTTCCCAGCGTTCCACTGCCAGCAAAAGCAAGTGACATGCTAGTTTTGAGTTTGAAAGACCTTCACTCCTCCTCAGGCTTAGCGTTGCAGAAGAGCATGGACACCATCAGGCAATCTTTGAATTAATGAATCTTTTTCATGAGTGAATAATGCATAAACCCAGCTCTTACTGCCACCAACAATCCATGTTGTTTTGTAATGAAATATGCATTTCTTTTATATTTGAAAAACATAAAGTACATTCATTTTGTGGGTAGTACAAAATTTATGATTTTCTTAATTGTTCATTTCAATGTGTTTTTAAGTTTGTAGGTATATTTAAATGACATGATGACCACCCTGTCCCTTAACAACCCTTGAAATAAAATATGATAGATTTGGAACTCTTAAGGCCTGAGCCTTCTCTTTTCCCAGTCACTTTAGATATGAGCTCTAGAGTCTGTAAGCCAGGTTGCCCAAAGCATTTGAGCACTTAGTTCTTACTGAAGTCTTCTGTAACGAAAGATCTTAATAGAAGTGAAACCTGTGAAAATGTTTGAGGATCGGTGCTTTACCACCTGCAAGGCACTGCTCAGTGTGTTAGAGGATCAGACCTACCATGCAAGTTTTGTGTTATTGTGCCATGTGCAAATCAGAAATAGAAGCATTCAATTTGTGTTTCTCGGCCTTGTATATATACCTTTATAGTCAGTATTTTATTTATGTATTTTGATGATGAAGATTTTTTAAAAAGAACATTTATCTTGGTAATTGACATGGAGGAATAGGAATTTAGATTTAAGAAAAACCAGTAATAAATTATGATTTATCAGATCTGGATTGTTAGATCCAAATGATAAAGAAGAATAGCCGTATACTGCTTCTGACTTTCTTTCAGGTCTCCTGTATGAATGCAGCTCTAGGTCCTATAACTCTGTTTTGTGCAGTTTATTGCTTTACAAGTTATATTTGTTGATGACATTCTAAACAGGATACTTGGAGAAAATTTGTACTGACTACCATTTTGAGTAATCAAAAAGTGAGATGAAGGGATATATGTTTGGTTTTAATAGGGCTCCAGGTTTTCCCTGAGAGAAATCCTCAAGTATGTCTTTCAGACACTGTTTTCTAAATGCTTCAATTTAAAAGACTTGATATTTTTGACAGTCAGTTCTTTTGAGGCTTGTTGGAGGCTTCAACAACCACTCATTTGAGACTTATCCCTGATTACAGTTGATTTGCCTGAAATACCTTAGCAAGACATTTTGCTGGATTTAGGGGGCTAAGACTGTACTTTAACTTTGTAACTTACTGTTTTTAACAAGGTTATATTGTTTTCTGATTCAAAGTTGCGAACTGCGCACTCTTTCAGTTAGCAAGATTCTTCCAGTGTGCTTGTGTTCCTCTCTCTTCTGTGTTGGACTGCTGTCTGGGCTTTGAGAACCTATACAGTTGTAGATGTCTTTGTTCACTTTTTCCTGTACATCTGATTTTATGACACAAAGAATATTTAAAAAAAAATCTTTTTTTTTGTTAAAATTTTAATACTGTTCCTTTTACTCAATGCACTGTCACTGTAGGAAGGGAGCTGCCCAGTATTTTGATGTACAGATAGTTCAAATGCAGCAACTAATGCTGTCACAGAATGAGTGTTTAACACAGTGTAACCACTAGACTACAGTGTGCCCTCCCAAGTAGTTTCTTATTTCCCTTGAAATCATATTTAAATTCAACCATTGTCCTGTCTGACACATCAGTCTTAACAGACCACATATTTACTTTTATAAGGTCCTCTTCTGTGTTTGACCTGGTTCAACTAGGGAGCGTTCCACAAATTACTTCTCTTTGCTAACATGCCTCACCGGGACGGCCAATGCCAGAATGTCACTCATCAGCATTTTCTTTGATGTATGTAATGTTCTGTTAGTGAATTAAAGCTGAGTTTGACATTCAGTGCATAATGAATGTCTTGGGGGACACTTTGAGGTTCAAAGTTTGCCTTTAACAAGGCTCTTGCTGTCCAATTCTATTTTGCATCATCTGGGAGGCTTGCTGAGGATCAGACTTCCTTCCCTCTGCTGTGAAAGTGTGCTAAACCAGACCTCTTTACTGTTCAACTCCAGCTGTGGAAGGCTTGATCAACAACTGGTAGCTTTTTCTTGAATGCTAATTTTAGAGATTCTCTAGTTGCTATTTGTGGCCAAAGAAGAAACAAAAAGCTTTACAACTATCAAGTATCTTACCATCAAGCACTACCGTAAGTGCCTTACAATTTTTGCCTTTTTTATGGGGTATTTAACCTATTCCTTATGCCTTTGAAAAGAAGATAGAAGGTAGCACAGTGCAAGCAGATAAATTGTTAGATTTACTTTTTATTTCCTGTTAAACCCTCTATACTGGGATTCTGTTTCAGAATTTTAACCAAAAATAATTCCCATGTCTCAGTTATTGGCTCAGCTGGACCTCTGAGTTGTATTATAATGTGCTCATAACTGGGAAGACTGATCTTAGTAGTGCTGTGTCCAGTGTTGTTCTTTTTCTTTGTCTTCCAAATGTTTGTTTGCTCAGTTCTTTCTAACAGGAGAATGTAGTGCTGGTATTCATTAGACAGCATGACTTTCCTGACTGTTGATTTTTCCAATGTCTTATTTTACCTTTGGAATTTTTCCCAAGTATTAAGGAGATAAGATGGTATTTCAAGATACTAATTAATGGATTTATTGAAGTGTAAATATCAGTGAATGCCTGCAACCAGGTAACTAAAAAAACCCTTTGTATAAAGATCAGTATCAGTCACATTGTTTTTATAGAATAGAATAGAATCATAGAATCATTTAGGTTGGAAAAGATCTTTAAGATCATAGAGTCCAACTGTAAACTGCCACATCTACACATCTTTTAAATATCTCCAGGGATGGTGACTCAACCACTTCCCTGGGCAGCCTGTTCCAATGTTTAACCACTCTTCCAGTAAAGAAATTTTTCCTCATGTCCAATCTAAACCTCCCCTGGCGCAACTTGAGGCCATTTCCTCTCGTCCTATCACTTGTTACCTCGGAAAAGAGACCAACACCCACCTCGCTACAACCTCCTTTCAGGTAGTTGTAGAGAGCGATAAGGCCTCCCCTGAGCCTCTTTTTCTCCAGGCTAAATAACCCCAGTTCTCCCTCAGCTGCTGCTCTTCATAAGACTTGTTCCCTGACCCTTCTCTAGCTTTGTTGCTTAGTTGAGAGTATTTTCTAATGGTTGCTAGCTTGCTATTTACATACTGCAAGGATTTTTAAATTATTTGGCTTATACAGATGGAAGAAAAGGGTGAAATCAGACTTCCACCAATCAAGGGTTGCTGCTGAATCCTTCGTGGTCCTTTCCTATATTAAAAAAATTGCAGAATTTCTTTATGAACAGTACATACAAATTAGACCTGAGTCTCTTTATGTAAGCCTCTGAAAGAACCTTGGAAGTACTTCTTGTGGGTATGATATTCAGCCTGAAGTTTCAACGTGTCTAGTAAAAGCAGGTATAACCTTGTTTTATGATGGGGATATTCCATGTTGATAAGTGACTTGCCTGTAACCATAAAAGAGAGGTAGGAATAGCAAACCAGCAACAGAGTGTTTAACTCTGATAGCTGTCCTATGTGCTAACTCCTAGGTCCTGCTCTATCAAGATTTACTAAACCGATTCAAGCAAAACTTGCTCTCAACATCTAGTTCAGCCTGGTAAAATCATCATGAACTTCAGCAAGTTTCAGCACACAAACTAGGTATTAATGTTTCTTATGAGTAGTATAGTGAAAAAGATATTTTATTTCTCTGTCTCTACAAATATAATCTACAATGTAAATTGAGTCATTTTTGTTCACATCTGACATGAAACAGAATTTGAAGAGTGATGATTTTGTTTTGTATTCCATTTTTAACTCATGCAGGTATGTATATTGCCTTTTTTAGTACTGATATTTTAATAACCATGCTTATTGGTATTTTAATTATTTTTCAATCCTAATGTTTCTATGTTGGTCCTTAAGTCTTATATACAGTTCATCTTTCCTTAATCTATTCTGAGTTCTGAAGATTCTTATAATTTTCAGTATCCCAGTTCTATCCTTTCCTGATCTCTTTTTCCTCCTTCTCCTGCCGTACATAATCTCCCTCCATGAGTTTCTTCTCTCCTTGATTACAGGCTAGTAATCCCTCCTAGATTACTACAAATGTAATGACCTTGGTTTTGTACTGTGCTTTTCTCTGTTTGTTTTTAAGAGTAACATTTTTTTCAAAATTAACTACGTGCAAAATTTAACTCAAAACAATTCAGTCACATTAACTGTTTTCTAATACATACTTGGTTTACTAATTATCTCAATTCTTAAGTTCTTCCAGAGGTTTCCCAAGACACGCTTAGTGATTTGTGAATTTTAGCATAAAAAATACAATCATTTTAAACATAAGGTTGAAGTGTCGCACACATTCTTAGAACTAGAAAATGTATTTTCTTTAAAACTAGAAAAACACTTTGAGAAAAATCCTTAAGAGATTTAGCAAAATTCTTATGAGAAGAAGCTAAAATTTTATGAAATACTTTAGAATGTAGCTGGAGTTGTGAGAAACGATTTTGTTTAAAAACAGGCAGAAGGAACAGGAGACATAGCAGAGTGTACCATTATCTGTACTCTGCCATATTTCACTTTGTTTTTTTGCAGAAGACTCAGACTAAGCACCAGCAAATAGTGACTCATATAAATACCCATTTGATTTGCAGAAATAAACAGGAATTTTAAATTCCACAAAAATACTTAAGCATTGCAAAGGTAGAACTGGGTGACTGAAAACTGCAGGAATCTTAAGAACTCAGGATAAATTAAGGAAAGATGCATGAAAGCAAGCGTGTATTAAGGCCCTTATCAAATGAAGTTAAGTTGCAGAATGAAGTTAGTAACTAATACATTTAGGCCAAATTATTTCTATCCACAAGTGGATAAACTTAATTTTTAAATCAGTGGGGTATATGCTTATTTATTTTACAATAGAGCATATCTAAAATATATACTACCATCCTTGCCCTGGATGTTTTAAGTTTCCTAGAAATCAGATCGCCTTCTTGTAAGTACAAAACTACTGTTTGAAATTACTCTTTGACCCTTTCTGTGAAGCTTTTTTTCTGAATCAGAAAGTTTGTGTCTTTCTGAAATAAACAAAACAAGCAAATGTGCTCAGGACCTACTTAAATTTTTTTTCCTGTGAAAAAAGTGAAATATGTATTTTTGTATTGTATGTCAGCATGTGCATTTTCTATATAATTTCTGAACTTTGTAGAATCTGAAAGTGTTATGAGCTACTGAAAATGTCCTTCTTATTTATGAATTAATATAGAACTTACTGGAGTGCCAAAAGCAAGTATTTCAGGTGTACTACTGTATCACCATTGTTGTGTGTATCATGTGTCCAAAGGTGCATGTTTTTCTCACTTTTCTGTAATGCAGATAAATCTGACTTTTCAGCTTTGTTTTGGAGGTACCCTGAATTCTGACACCATTTAGCAATAGAATCAAGATCTTACATGTGCATATTTAGGATACTCATCTCCTGGGATACAAGTTGTTATTCAGGTAGTAATTCCTTGTAGTAATTAGAACTCAATTAGACTTGACACTTGGCATATAGTGTGGCTGTTCATAATGGAGTTTAAAAAATGCAGTAAGGGGAAGAAAGGTAAAGATACAGTGCATATAGAATGTAAAAATAATTAAAAAAAAAACCCCACCAAAAAAACCCCACTGATCATTTTTTTAGTGCGAAACGTTTAAAAATAGTGTGGTGTATTTTTAGTTTGGTTCTGGAATACACTTTTAAAGTCAGTCTTCCATATCATCTCCCATTTCTGTTACTTTAATTCACATTGCAGAGCAGTCTTGGAATATACAAAATGAATTCCTTTTGGAGAAGACTGAAAGGGAAGTTGAGCTGCACGAGTGCATTTGATTCACTGTCCTTATAAACCTTGAGTCTATGAAACCAGACTAGAGCTAGTCCACAGTAACTCCTCCTGAAACACACACTATGTGGACATCCTCAACGCCAATTGTTTCACTGTGCAAATTCACACAGAGGAAGGAAAAGCCTATTTTTTCATTGAAGCAACTGTGTGCAGGATGTTGATGTGTTGGTGACAATCCTAGTAAAGAAATCTTTTTCTGGGCGTGTGTGGAGACCCAAGAAAGGCAAGAGCTTTGGCCTGAGGCTCTTTGCCTCTGAACTCGTGTCAAGAACAAGGTGGCAAGGCACTTGGCATCTCTCTCAGCTGTGCTCTGGAACATTGTAGATAGAATACTAAATTACTTCACAGTAATCTTCTACGTATATCAAAGCAAGTTAGCCCTTTGAGGTTCACAGATTCCAAGTAATTTGAAGATTTGTTGTCTTCTTCCCCCCCATACCCCGCCTTAATACAGGATTCCAAACAAAAGTATGGCTCGAATAACTGACTTCAAATTTACAGCGCTTTGTACCTATAAAGCAAAAACACTTTAGTTTTGGCTTCTGCAGTGAATTTGATTTACTACATTGTCCTAGTTTCGGCAGGGATAGAGTTAATTTCCTTTCTAGTAGCTGGTACAGTGCTGTGTTTTGGATTTAGGATGAGAACAAAGTTGATAACGCACCGATGTTTTAGTTGTTGCTAGGTAATGCTTACACTAGCCAAGGACTTTTCAGCTTCCCATGCTCTACCGACTGAGAAGGCTGGAGGTGCACAAGAAGCTGGGAGGGGGGCACAGCCAAACTGGCCAAAGGGACATCCCATACCATGTGACGTCATGCTCAGTACCTAAACTGGGGAAAGCTGGCCGGGGGGGCCACTGCTCGGGGACTGGCTGGGCATCGGTCGGCGGGTGGTGAGCAATTGTACTGTGCATCACTTGTTTTGTGTATTATTGTTATTATCATATTATTATTATCATTTTATTTCAATTATTAAACTGTTTTTATCTCAACCCACGAGTTTTTCTAACTTGTGCTCTTCCAATTCTCTCCCCCATCCCACCGGGTGGGGGGGAGTGAGTGAGCGGCTGCGTGGTGCTTAGTTGCCGACTGAGATTAAACCATGACATACATCTATTTATTTTTACTAAATGTATTTGCAAGTTATCATCAAAGCCCTCAAACTTACCCAAAGACTAAGCAACTTTGTTGTTTAAATTGAAATCCACCTATAACTTTATCTATAGAACATGTTAACCTAACTACAGACTTCTGATATTTCCATGGCACCTATAAAACTTCATCCTCATTTAGTTTCAACAGAAGGAAATAAACTTGTTCTCTAAGTTGGGATCTAGTTACAACCTTGGCTTCTGATGTGATAATCAAACTGGCGACCAAACTGGGGATTAATCAAGAGTTATGCTTCTTGTAAATACTGAGGAAGAAAAATGTTAATCAAGTGGGCAGTTACTTTATTTTTTACTAATTGTATTGAAATTGTGGATTAAATCTGCTTCAGGAAACTATTTTGATAATAATCAGTCATTTACCAATACAGACCCACCATTTTTTTACAATGGCAGACTTCTGTTCCCGTGATGATTTTGAATACATCGCTCTTGCTGATGACATAAGTTAACATCTCTGCCTTTTCCTCCATGTGGAAGATGAGATGCTCAGAAGGTTAATTGGATAATGCCAGTGAGGCATTTAGAAGATGCCAGAGCATTATGAAAATAAGAGTTATTCCACCTGTCCTCGAAAAAAACTGAGGAGACCTTTGACAAATAGTTGTTCACACTTCTGAATTTTTCATAATTTTATAGAAAATTCTGGAATGGGTAAAGTAGTCTTTAGGTACCCATAAGATATATTTTATAGTATTTTCTCCATTAGCGAACACTTCTATTTTATGTTATGAGAAAGCAGCTTCTTAATGACTAACCAGCTTATCTTGCAAGATAAATCAAAACACCAAGGTTCATTAGCCTTCATAATGCTTTGGAATACATAAATTATGGAAGTTATTAGTATGTTTTGCATACAGTGATTGCATAGTTATATTAAAATACACTTTCAGTGCAGTCAAAGTTAAGCAGTCAATTAGTCAAGTTTAAGAGGTGCTGAAGTTAAATTACTCCGTGTTTGCTTGCATTAATGAAAATCATCATATTAGCTATTTTCAGAAAAAGGTGTAAAGCTCCAGTTTCAGTTTTTCAGTACTGGGCCATGCAGAAAGATTCTTTCCATACATAAGGACTACATTCTTCAGTGTATGTGGGGGTGGAGTGGAGTACTATCAATAATAGCATCCTACAGTCTAACAGATCTCACCTCTGAGATGTGACTTTCCGTTCTTGACTAATGAATGCATTGTCTTCTTAGTAGCTGTGAAAATCAAACTGAACAGCAGATCGCATAGTCTTCTATCCCCCTTTGAAAATACTTTAAGAGGCAAGTCAAATAGTAGTCAATGCTTGTTTAAATAGTTGTGGAAATCTTAAGCCAGTAGACTTCAGTACTGTGTGGAAAAATTGAAGATGTTTGTATTATACGTAGCTGTCTTACCCTTCTGTAGAATGGCAGTAACAGTGGAGGTAAAATGTAATGTCCCATATCCATCTGTTTCTAGCAAAATCTGTTTTGTGTGTATAAGTTGCTTTTAACCCTACTATATGTCTGTCCTTTTAAAACACGTCTTTGATCCTTTTCATTTATTTTCCTTTCTTTAAATATGATACATGTATAAGAATCCTGTGATTAATTCTGACGCACTTGTTCTATCAGCTGTTCTTCCGTATTAATGCTGGAGTGGTTAAGATGGTGATATTGCCCTAACTTTCACCCCCAGAAGTTGTTACAATGTGTCCTCCTAAGAGCTTTGATATGAAAATATTCAAGTATGTTATACTGAAATATTTCATAGACTTTAAGATATGAATCTTTAAAACTCCATATACATTTTAAGACTAAAATAAGCTTAAATTTATGTAAGATTTAAAATCTTTTTAAAACAAAGCAAAACCTTGAACAGGTTTTTTGTTATCGAATCGGAATGTTATGCTTAACAGTAGACACAATTTTACATGTAAATTCCCTGAGATGCATCTGAAAATCAAATTAAACAGCAAAAAAAACCTGTTGCTGTTTACCCAATGAAAGATAACCAATTTTGACTACTAAATAAATGTTTTGGGTTTATTTCTATATTTTTGTGTCTCCTTAAATGTTACTAAAATATCTCAATGTTTTGAGTAGTTTCTTAATTTATGATTTAGCTAAATTATCTTCTGGAAATATTTGTGGAACAAAATGTAAGTATTTGTGTTCTGCTAACACTGACTAGCAGAGGAGCAGAGGTAGGTTTTGCCTGTTCAAGGAAGGAGAGATATGAAGGCAGATATCCTGCTGGGAGTCTGTTATAGACCACCCAACCAGGATGAAGGGGCGGATGAAGCGTTCTACAAGCGGCTGGCAGAAGTGTCTCAATCGCTAGCCCTTGTTCTCGTGGGGGACTTCAACTTCCCGGATGTCTGCTGGAAATACAACAGGGCAGAGAGGAAACAGTCTAGGAGGTTCCTGGAGTGTGTGAAAGACAACTTCCTGACACAGCTGGTAAGTGAGCCTACCAGGGGAGGCGCCTCGCTCGACCTGCTGTTTACAAACAGAGAAGGACTGGTGGGAGATGTGGTGGTCGGAGGCCGTCTTGGGCTTAGCAACCATGAAATGATAGAATTCTCCATTCTTGGTGAAGTAAGGAGGGGGGCCAGCAAAACCGCAACCATGGACTTCCGGAGGGCGGACATTGGCCTGTTCAGGACGTTGGTTGAGAGAGTCCCTTGGGAGATGGTCCTGAAGGGCAAAGGGGTCCAGGAAGGCTGTGGATGTTCTTCAAGAAGGAAGTCTTAAAGGCGCAGGAGCAGGCTGTCCCCATACGCCGTAAGAAGAACGGGCGGGGAAGACGACCGGCCTGGCTGAACGGGGAGCTCTTGCTGGGACTCAGGAAAAAAAGGAGAGTTTACCGCTTGTGGAAGAAGGGGCAGGCGACTCAAGAAGAGTACAGGGATCTCGTTAGGTCATGCCGAGAGGAAATGAGAAAGGCAAAAGCCCAGCTAGAACGCAATCTGGCCGCTGTCGTTAAAGACAACAAAAAAAGTTTTTACAAATATATTAATGCCAAGAAGAGAGCCAAGGAGAATCTCCTTCCTTTATTGGATGCGGGGGGGAACATTGTCACCAAGGATGAGGAAAAGGCTGAGGTACTCTATGCCTTCTTTGCCTCAGTCTTTAACAGTCAGACCAGTTATCCTCAGGGTACTCAGCCCCCCGAGCTGGAAGACAGGGACGGCGAGCAGGATGAACCCCCCATAATCCAAGAGGAAGCAGTCAACGACCTGCTACGCCACCTGGACGCTCACAAGTCTATGGGGCCGGATGGGATCCACCCAAGAGTGCTGAGGGAGCTGGCGGAGGTGCTCGCCAAGCCACTCTCCATCATTTATCAGCAGCCCTGGTTAACGGGGGAGGTCCCGGACGACTGGAGGCTTGCCAATGTGACGCCCATCTACAAGAAAGGCTGGAGGGAGGATCCGGGGAACTACAGGCCTGTCAGCCTGACCTCAGTGCCGGGGAAGATTATGGAGCAGTTCATCTTGAGGGCGCTCACAAGGCATGAGCGGGACAACCAGGGGATCCGGCCTAGCCAGCACGGATTCATGAGAGGCAGGTCCTGCTTGACCAGCCTGATCTCCTTCTATGACCAGGTGACCCGCCTAGCGGATGAGGGAAAGGCTGTGGATGTGGTCTACCTGGACTTCAGTAAGGCCTTTGACACTGTCTCCCACAGCATTCTCCTCGAGAAGCTGGCGGCTCGCGGCTTAGACAGGTGTACTCTGTGCTGGGTCAAAAACTGGCTGGACAGCCGGGCCCAGGGAGTTGTGGTGAACGGAGTTAAATCCAGTTGGCAGCTGGTCACGAGTGGTGTTCCCCAGGGCTCAGTTTTGGGGCCGGTCTTGTTCAATATCTTTATCAATGATCTGGATGAGGGGATGGAGTGCTCCCTCAGTAAGTTTGCAGACGACACCAAGTTGGGCGGGAGTGTTGATCTGCTCGAGGGTAGGAAGGCTCTGCAGAGGGACCTGGACAGGCTGGATCGATGGGCCCAGGCCAATTGTATGAGGTTCAACAAGGCCAAGTGCCGGGTCCTGCACTTGGGCCACAACAACCCCATGCAGCGCTACAGGCTTGGGGAAGAGTGGCTGGAAAGCTGCCTGGTGGAAAAGGACCTGGGGGTGTTGGTCGACAGCCGGCTGAATATGAGCCGGCAGTGTGCCCAGGTGGCCAAGAAGGCCAATGGCATCCTGGCCTGTATCAGAACTAGTGTGGCCAGCAGGACTAGGGAAGTGATTGTCCCTTTGTACTCGGCCCTGGTGAGGCCGCACCTCGAATACTGTGTTCAGTTTTGGGCCCCTCACTACAAGAAGGACGTTGAGGTGCTGGAGCATGGCCAGAGAAGGGCAACGAGGCTGGTGAGGGGTCTGCAGAACAAGCCTTATGAGGAGCGGCTGAGGGAACTGGGGTTATTTAGCCTGGAGAAAAGGAGGCTGAGGGGAGACCTTATCACTCTCTACAACTACCTGAAAGGAGGTTGTAGCGAGGTGGGTGTCGGTCTCTTCTCCCAAGTAACTAGTGATAGGACGAGAGGAAACGGCCTCAAGTTGCACCAGGGGAGGTTTAGATTGGACGTGAGGAAAAATTTCTTTACTGAAAGAGTGGTTAAACATTGGAACAGGCTGCCCAGGGAAGCGGTTGAGTCACCATCCCTGGAAGTATTTAAAAGACGAGTAGATGAGGCGTTTGGGGACATGGTTTTGTGGGCATGGTGGTGTTGGGTCGATGGTTGGACTCGATGATCTTAGAGGTCTTTTCCAACCTTAATGATTCTATGATTCTGTGATTCTGTGATCGATTTGATACTGGCAAAATGGTAGGTAAGTGTGGCTTTCTAAAGCACTTGTGAGTCTTGGTTTGACTGACAAGTTGATTTGACTTGCTAAAGAAGTAATAAGGTCAAGTAGTAAGGTTTGGTGGTGAAGGTGAATATCTGACATCAGTCAAGAATTTTTTTCTTCTGTTGTGTTTAAGGTTGTAGTTAGTGATAGATAATACAGTTATAAAATTCTAGTGATTTCCATCAATTTTAATTATTAGAGCTGAACCTTTTCAACAAATGATTTAGCCTCTGGGTAAAACCAAACACAAATACCCTGTGTTAGCTTTCAATTTAATTTTGAGTATCCAGTAACTCAAATGAAAAGGTAAGAAAACTTGGATATGTAATTGTATTTTATTATAAGCAACTTAGATCTATTTGCTGGAATGAAACAGTATCTCTGGTTCTGTGAAGCTTGTGTATTGTCTTTCTGCACTCAAAATTATAGAATCGGTTCTTTACGAAATTATGTTTCTGCATCTCTAAAAATTGAGCACCTTTCTGAATTCCTTTTGAATTACTCATCCTTTCATTGTGTTAAAAATAAAATTTGAATCTGAGTGACCAAATTCAAATGGCGAATTACAGTATAATTTGATTTAGCTATAAGCTAGAGCAAAGTGCTCCTGAAGTTATACAATTTTGTCATATAATATACTTCCCTAAAATGGCTCTTGTGTTAACTTGGTAACTTCTTAGCTTCCACTTTCCCTCTGTGACCAGGCGTCCTTTTGGGGAACACAATGAAGATTATCTGGAATCATGTAAAGAAATTTCAAGAGTTTTTATAATTTTCTGATATCTGTCAAATTATTTTTTTCTAGACATCTGCTAATGCTGTTGCAAATTTTCTGAAGAAATATTTATACATCGTGGTATATTTAGTTGCTGCCCTTGCAGGGAGAAGTCACTGTTTTATTATACAAAATCCCCACATTTACTGACTGGATTGGTATTGCTTTTGTCTGGTTTAATTTATAACATTATCCCAGACTTCTGTCTTTCAGAGGACGAACTTGTTTCCAAATAGATTCTTTATTTTAATCACTAGCCTTCCCACCTCTATCTTAATTGCTTAATGTTTATGCATCATCCTGAAGTGTGAAATGCTGTGACAATTTGATGGTTTTATGAATTCTTTCAGTGCTCTTCTATTCAATATATTCTTATTTTATTGTAGGTACAAATTGCAACAAAGATGATAGCTTTGAAAGTGGGGGTGGAGTTCAAAACTGTTCTGCCATGGGAGGAGAATCTGTAATACCTGCCAGTCAAGTTCATTAAATTATGTTGTTATAGCAACTGGTTAGCCTCTTCCATACTTAAAATATCTTGTGTCAGATAATTAGTACTGCTTAATTGCATTTTATTGCAAAAGAGGCAAGTAACTAAAGAGGTTCTTGCAATTGCTATGGGGCCAGAAAGGGTCAGAAACTACTTGTAATTGGAATATATTTCGTGAATATAAATTAATAGGTCTAATAACCTGTCTTTTCATTCCCCAGGATCCCAAAAAGTATCCAGCATATTTTAATTGCTGTTGCTTGCTCAGAAACATTAATGGATAAAAATTAGCTCTTGGCCCCACTCTTTTTTTTCCTTTGTCTCTTCTTGTCAGCTTAAGAAACCTATAACATGTATGATGTATTTAGACCTTCCCTGATGTGATATCCACATAGACAAATGGCCCAATAAAATCCGTTTTGGCCTTTTCAGTGTGTTTCTCTGTATTTTGGCTGTCAGTCGTGTGTTGCTGCAGGTTCTTTTGTT
Organism: Aptenodytes patagonicus; assembly: GCF_965638725.1. Taxonomy (NCBI): domain Eukaryota; kingdom Metazoa; phylum Chordata; class Aves; order Sphenisciformes; family Spheniscidae; genus Aptenodytes; species Aptenodytes patagonicus. The sequence goes on from NC_134955.1 coordinate 20,050,649, forward strand.
TTTCCTCCTAGTTTGGTCCTTTGCATGGAAACACTCTCAGCATTTGATCAAAGACGGCAGTCATCATAATCCACAAATGTAGAGCTTTGGGGGGAAAAGCTTACTCACAACATAATATTTGGGATTTCAAGTCAGCAAGTGCCAAAATTAATCAGAAAAACTAGTTCAACCAATCCCAGTTATGGAATCAGAGCTTATTGCAAAGCCAGGAACCTGCATTTTTTTCATGGTCTGAGGAGGTAATTTTTATTTCTCTTCAGGACTTCTGGATTTGATTCACCAACCATTTTTTGATGCTGAGTACAGAATCCGTCATCCGGCAGTAATAGTTCTTTGCTTAAAGAGGAAACTGTGCCATTCTGAGGGGAGGATTGAAATAAAAGAGCTTCTGAAGTGGTGCAATAGCTATATTGTAGACTACAATGTGTGTAAAGCAGTACTGAGTTTTATTGCAATAGCTGCAATGGAAAATGAAAGAGGAACAGATTACAGCCCTCCACCTTATGTAAAAGTAAGCACAATTAAAGTAATACCCAGCAAAAGCCTTACCAATCGCAAACATAGGTCAGTAAGTCTTCTAGTGACTGCAGTTGGAACTTTTCATCTAATCCAAGCACTGTTTTCCATGTCATTCATGTTCTTGCATTGTAGGGCTTTGCAGTTTTACAGTTGACAGTCCCATCTGTTTCTCTTCATCTTCTAGCTTTGCTGTCATCCTCTTTTTATGTTTTCTTTACTTAACAAGGTCATTCATACCTCATCTCTATGCATATGACTGTAGCAGGAGCTTGTGATAATTAGGTATGTGGGGCACAGGGAGTTACTCCCAGGTGGCACTGCCATATGGTTTTGAAATGGCTCTTTGCAATGAAAAGTAAAGCTTTACTTCTCCCCTCAGGTCTGCCTTAAGGTAGAAAAGTTGACTTATTTGTGGCAATGAACCTGTTCAGTATTTTGCCATACTTAATTCAATGGAATCCATTTTTTTAATTAAAACAATCAAATGCTTTTCTTGAGCTTATGAAAAAAGCAATGTTCACTGATGAAATCAGAAGAAAAAAGGAAAATTACAACCTTTTTTCCCCAACAGTTGTTTCTAAATTGTGCTGTTTTTTAAAAAAAGGACATTGTTTCTTCATTCTACATTGTATCAGTCTCTTCCACTATGCTTTTAGTAATTGATGCCTTGCAGGATTTTTTGCTCTTTAATTTTGCTTTGGGCTTTCTGGATTCACCTTCTGTTACATGCATATCACAGTGTTTGTAATATTTAACTTGTTTAGATTTACAATTAGTAAGTGTTTAAAGGACATTCTTCTTCTATTAATTACACAGCTGTACTGGTGATTATTTCGTGTGTTGGATGACTTGTGTAGGGAATACAAAGTAATAGTATTTTGAAAGTGTTATTGCAATTTAATATATTTGCATATGGAACCACTTCAGATACATAAATTCCCTACTGTTTTACCTTTAGCAGTGTACTAGGATAAATTGTAACACTTACTGTCTGAATTTGCTCAAATAATTGCAAAAAGCAAACTTCTATCATTCAAACACAGCAAAAGGATTTATTTTCTAGCTTCCCCAGATGTTAGCAAAATTATAGAACGTACACAGTTAATTTAAAGGGGAAAAAATGTGGTGGCCATAATTTTGTCCCTTGATTTGCACTCCAAGTGTTGCCATTTGATTTAAGCAACAGTTCTTTTGGAAGTCATTTCAAATAAATATATGCATATTGGTTTTTGCTTTAAAATTTAGTCTTAACCTTAACAAATCTTAGCAGCCGGCACAGATATGTTTGTTCAGCAAGAAACTAAACAGATAAAAATATACAAATATTTGTTGGAGTTACAGCAAAGATATGGAAGATGTTCTGCTGTTTTTTCATGATGAAAAGTGCCAGGCTTTTCTTTAAAACTGAACACTGCCACATGAATATGTATTAGTTTAACTAAATATCGAGAGATTTAAAATCCGTGTTCTCAAGTATTTACTTAACTGCCCTGATGAAGATAGTTTCTTAAAAGGGCATAAATCTCCACTCTCACTGGATAAAATATAGATTATTACTTCGTAGCCCATCTTCGATTCAGGTCATGCCAAAAATGGAGGAATTATATGCCATCCAGATTATTCTAAGGCATGTTAAAAATGTACTAACCCTCTGAGATTTGCATTATTTATGAGAGATTAATAGTCATTTGCATGAATTTGTCATAATTTTATCTTTTCAAAAAACAAAAGCTGAAAGTCTTATATTAGTATATCTGGAATAAAGCTATATAACTGTGACTAAAACATGGTCAATTGAGAGGAGAAAAATCCCGCTGCCAAGTATGAAAAATGAACTTGAAAGTCAGCAGAAATGTTCTTCGCTCTTCACTTAACTTGGTCCCAAAAAGTGGAAAAGAGTATATAGGTCATAGCTTCATAGGACACTGGAGTTTTGTAGAGTTTACTGATCTGCCATAGATTTTACTTTAGTGTAGTTGCCTTCTTTAGTTACAATCCTCCCAGTCAGGGATTGAATTTATGATTTCTTTCATATGAAGGTAAAACTATCTGCTGTATTGCACTTGATCATTTAAATTTATTACTCCACATCTATAACTACTTCATACCAAAAAACCATCCCTGAACTGTGTTTCTTTTATCTTATATAAAGTGTTTGGTGTTCAGGTCTTCCGAGGTTGAACTTGAGAAATGACAGGTGATAATTAAAAGACATGGAATAGCTTTGAAAAATTTTTCTGCTTTGTGAGAGCTAGGTTGAAATACCAAAATTTAATTGACATGCCAGCTAATTAAAGTAAAAATTGGAACAAAAGAACCCTGAAAATTTTCAAAAACTGTGTGTGATAACCTGGAAGTCCTATTTTAGTCAGATTTATCAGCAATGAGAATTTGGCAGATTAACCTCAGATGTAAGAGCAAAACTTGCTGGGTTTTGGTCTTTGCTACCTCTAAAAGTCAGGGTATACTACAATATGCTTCCATTTAGGAACATAACCTGAAATAGTTTTCGAATGCATTAGTTTTAAGAGACCATGGGTAACATTTATCAGCAAACTAGAGCAGCACAGTAAGATACATAAAGCTTGAGCAACTATGTAATTTCATAGCTTCTTTTAGATAGTTTATCACAATTGCTCTTAAGGAATTGAAATTTTTTTTGTAAGGAATTACTTAAATACCATTATTTTAATAAGTATTCTTGCATTTTGAAAGCATTTACTACATACTTTTCAAGTGAACAGAAATAGGTACAAGTAAATGGTGGGTATTTTGTCCTTGTTTGTTATAGCAGCATTGAAAATTACAGTCCTAGGGCTCTGATAGCTGGGAGTATGACAGTGTCCCGGATGGAGGAAATAATACCATGAATTTGTTTGTTGGGCTGACATTAAGACAATTCTCAAAGGTATTTGATCTGTTGCATTCAGCAGGATGCTTGACATCTCAAGGATCTGCAGCAGAGCTGCACAAGGCAGTGGTCAATGCTGCCACCTTGCTTCTTGGACTGTTCTTCCTATAGTTTAAGAATGAAGCATGTCTTATGCCGAAGTGCAGGGCCACAGTACCAGAGGCTTGCCTTCAAGAGATTTGAAGGATACAGATATTCCCATTGCTTTGAAGGGAGAGGGCTGTTCAACAACTGGATCACTTCTATGGTTTAGTGTTTTGTATCAATTTTGCTTTCACAGATCATGTTTTACTGAAAACCCACAAGCCAGGGAGGAGCAGGCAGAGATACTGGTAGTGGAAATTGTAGGCCTGACATGATTGTCAGCTAAGAAATCTGAACACTATTCTGAGGCTACTTGGAAGTGGAGATCTATTTCTGTGTCTCATTCTCAGCATCTTGTGAAGCAGATGGAATCCAAATAGCGGTCAGCTTTCTCAGGCTACAATCTCCTACTGTGGTTAGTTTTGTTCATCACCTGAAGTTCTGGTTCCTTGCAGACAACACTGCTTCTGTCTGGTCTAAACTATTTCTCCCATTTCTGAAGAGAGAACAGAGCCAGCATTTCTCTTCTAAGGCTGTTGCTGACCTGAGTCAGTTTTACATATCCAGAGTCCTGGAGCCTGCAAGTTTTGTGCTCTGCCTGACTAGAGAAAGTCATCTGGGAGCTACGCTGCTACCAGATCTTCCCCTTCAGTCAGAGCATCCTTCTCCCATCGTTGGTGCCTTCTGCTGCTTGCACCCAACGTATGTTCCCTTTTATTCTCCTTTGCTACCAAGTGTAACCTTTCCGTAACTGTGCCCTGCATGGGGCTTGGCCCCTCCCCATCTGTCTCAGCCACGGCCTCTTAGCAACCCTGTGGAAACAGCGGGCTTGAGCACCTACCTGGCACAGGCCTCCCAGCAACCACAAAGGTTGTCCTCCAGTACCCCAGACCCAGGTCAGACAGGGCTGAGGTGGGGGCTTGGAAGAAGAACTGTGCTGCTCCTTTCCTGACACAGGGTGAGGAAAAGATGTTCCTGCTGGCTTTTGTGGTTGTTAAATCTGGTAGGTGACATTGCTATTGACCTTGTGTTTGTATTGGGATGGTTTTAATTCAGGAATGACTGAAGAGGGCTGCAAGAAGCAACTGGAAGAGTTAGTAGTGATGTTCACTGCCATTAAGATCATCTCACCTTTTAGGCAAGGATGGAAAAGAAATGTGATTTTTATATCTACCTTTTTTAATGAAGTAGGCATGGAAGAATTAAAAATATCGAAGTAGGTGACTGTGCACTCAGCCTTCATTTACATAGCTGGAGTGGATCAAATTTCATCTCCTATACACTGAATTAAGATCATCTGAATCTGACCAGGCTCCAAATCCAGTATAACACAGTTATTGTAGCTAATATGTGTAGCACTGTATGAATATAGCTGATTTGTATATTTTGAGCAAGAGGAAAGTCTGGAAAGCTTTTATGATGTGTGTAAAAAAACCCCAACAAACCCAACCTGACATGCAACAGAACTAGCATAGTTTTAGTTTTTGTTATTTACAGCTGAAGCTGAACAGCAGATATATTAGTATATCTGAACTTTGTTCAGCCTCACATCCAAAGATATACAGCATCAGTTTTTCATATGCATTGCCTATTATGTCAGTTCTTGGAAGAATGGAGCACAGTATTGTACTTAGAGTAACGTATTTGAAAACACTTCAACATCAATTGAGTGTTACTTAAGCATTTCAGAAAATGTACCCTTAAACTAGCAGTTTTATCTTCAAAGATTTTTTTTTTTTAGGATGAACCTGCTGATTCTTGAAACAAGCCTGTAGGGATAAACAAGCATTAGTTTTCATCATGTTGAGAAGTAGTTCTAAGCAGAGAGACTATGTCTTGTCTCAGATTCTGTAGTAAGCCAGATTATTGGGTGAGCTGGAGCAGAATTTAAGCTTTAATGTTGTACGGTCTAGGAAGGACTAATACTTCTACCATTAGATGATGATACGTCACCTTATAAGAATTTATTAGGACCTGCGTTTCCTCTATGAAGGATGGACATTAAGCTGCAGTAATGTCAGTGTGGTGGTTTGACCCTGACTGAGGAAAGAATCACCTATTGGCTTCTCAACAATGCATATTTTCAATTCTCATTTAGACATAGTCATTCTCTTAGAAGCCTGGCAGCACTTTTAAGTATTTCAGAATTCTGTAAGGATAACATTTCTGTGATTAAGCTTCTTGTCTTCCACATAGTAGATGCTTGTTATGTAACTTATACATTATGTATATTTAATTTTGACAGCATGATTATTTATTTATTATCCAATATAATTTATTTAACCTTTCATCTACTACTCCTAGCCTCTAGAGGAAATTCATATGCTAAAATCTTTGGTGTTGAGATGATTCTTATCCTGGATTATGGTGGAAACTACCTTAGTATGGTAGGAGTAAGCTATGCTTTCACTGCTCAAAGCAAATTCTGGCATTGCACTATAGTATCTTCTGGTATAATCATTCTGAAACAGCATTGGTAGTCTGAGGCTTGTCCTGAAAAGAGGGTTATTTTCCCAGTCCAGTTATCGATGACTACATGGAGGTGACTAGAAAGATTTCAGTTTGATACAGACCTCCACATTCTGTCCTTTTTTTTCTATATGCCACAGAAGATCCAGATTACAAATCCTATCCAGAGAGAGAAGAGTAAAGAAACCCCAGGTATATATCTATACAGAGACCTAATGAGGCAAGTGATTTAAAAAAAAAAAAAAAAGTAAGAAAGCTGTGATTTTCTCTTTTTTCAGAATGGGGAAGTTCTGCTTAAATTTTACATCCTGCAAGAAAGTTAGGTACTTTATTGACAAAGTCTTTCTTGCTGAGTATTCTCCTTCATACTTCTTTTACCCTAATACATTTGTGACTAGAATTACTAAAAATGAGATATTCTTCTCCTACTTTTTCCTAGTATCATAACGAATAGTTGAAACATTACATTGATTTTAAAATAAAGTATAAAATTAATACAGTATTTTAATAACAGTGCAGATTATATGATTTGACATACAGTGGTATAATAAGTACTGCTGTTGACATGTCTACATATTTTGTTGGAATTGTCTTTTCATTAGCAATGTAACTATGTTTTCAACTCTATTTAGGACAATTTCCATGCATGCAGATGTTAAATATCTCACAAAATAGCACTTGGCTTTTGATTGGCCCTCCTAGGAATAATTACATTGTGCTGGTACAATTGAACATTTGAACTGCCACTTTCCTACACAGTATAAACAAGCTATATTGTAGGATTTTGACAATATAGAACAATTGAATCAACTTGGTTATCAACAGAGACAGGTTGCAGTACTCTAAGTGTGTTTGTATAAATAATGGTGGTTTTATCAAGCCATGTGGACCAGTGAACCTCCGTGGTGCAATGTTTTTTAATAATTGAGGAAAAGGGTTTTCTTATTCTTTTTAGGGGTGATGGTCATTAGTGTGTCCTGTAGGTTTTATATGAGATTTAATATATCTGTGGTTTGTGTTGGAGATGGTGGATGGTATGAATTTGGAGGAAAATCAGTTTGTTTTCATAGTGTGCTGCATTTTAGAGCAGCAAAATGTAGTCTGACAATCTGCTTTAAACAAGGCTTTTCAAGTTGTTCCTGATGTGTGTGTATATATATAGCAGAGACAGCTGTGATGGCTAATGAAAACCTTTTTAATTATGAAATAGGAAGTGTGAGAGAGGGGAGGATCTACTTCATATCAACTTAAATTATTAAATTATTTATATTAGACTGTTTCATACATCTGCTATTTTTTCTCTTTTCTACTTAATTTCAACTTAGAAGTGGGAGGAGGGGGAAGATTCTTGCTTAGAAATGAGCACATAGGGAGGGTTCTGTCTGGTATAGTTCATAACTGAAGAAGTCAGAAAAAATGTTAACCTTGAGGTGACCTGTTTCCTAATTTGAGAGAGAATATTGCTACTCTTTGTTTGCCTAGTAGCATGCCTACTTGGTATTAATTCTGTGATGAATACCATGACATCTTTGTTGAATAGTCACGTTTTTTAAAGTGTATGCAAAGGCAGTCAAGACCAAATGAAGATATGTTTTTATCGCAGACTTCAAATTCACCAATATACCGAGTTCATTTAAAAAAAAAATTAAAAAAAAAAAATCCTTTGCCTGTGGAACCTCTAGCTCATAGTCAAACTAAACTTTTTTTATTATGAATAAATAGACTAGTTACTTGAGCTGGTCCATAATGGTATGCTTTATTTCATTCAGTTCTCTTGTGCTTTTTTGTTTCTGTGAGCTTGCTTGAATCCTGCTTTTTCTTCTAGCACAGTAAACTGTTCTACCATTAACTTGTCTTCTGTCTGACAGGAGGGTGCCCTTTGGCCAGAACAGAAAGAGAAGTCCAAACCATACAGCAGGCTTTTAAAGGCAATAAACTCATTCTTTCAAGACAGCAAAAACTGCCAAAACCAAACCCCACTATAAATAGTGACCTGTCATGTGTTAGATGGGATAAATCAGAAAGAAAAGTCTATGTCTAACTGAACAAATACAAGCAAAAAGATTGTCTGATACTTTAGCTAGAAAGTTGAGATTTGGCAATGGTCAAAACCAACAAAGATTTCTGATAGAAAATATGCAAAGTTGATACATACGAACAAAAAGCAACTTAGTAAGCAGTTGTTATCATAAATAGTTTGCACTGGGAAAAAAGTTCATATTTTGTAGCCGCAGGTGTCTTGAAAAGTAGAAGAACAGAACAAAAAAAAAAAAAAACCTGTATCATTACAAAATAAAATGGAGCTGCTGAACAGCAGTGTCTTATTGAAAGTATACAAACAGATATGCAAACCTTCTGCCTCAATATAGTTATGTCTCCATTGTCTAAGAAATATTTATTGGCTTAGAAATAAAGATCTTGTTTTCTTTAAGGAGAATTTCATATGTTCCTCTCATATCTGTCAGTTTGAGTATAAACCTTAAATATATAAATGTTCACACCTTTTTCTGCCTTGTGTGTGATTACTTCTGTTCTTTGATCAATATCTAACTGTAACTTTGTTTTCTTTTTTGTAAAGAACCACCATTTTGGTCATATTGAGAAAAGTTGTCATGCACTAGAGTACTTTGAGCTGTACTCGCAGTTCCCTAGGGTAATTTGCCAGCGTACCATTGCGTACACTCTCAGATGGGGCTTTTTCTTTATAAAACCTCTGTGAAGTTAAATGAGAATAAGGGGCACTATTAACATGTAAACCTGTATACATAGACATGCTGTAATGTTTGTGCTTTCTTCTGTAGCCGTAGGAAGGCACTGAAATGTTTTAATGCTCGTTGTTTCCCTGAGACAAGAGCAAGACGAAGACGCTTCTGAAAAGCTTGACGTTGTCTTCTGTGTCTCCAGAGTTCTATAAAACAGGAATACTTGGCTGCCTCTGTGCAGTTTTGTCCACCAAAGTATTATTGTTTCTAAATTACTTTAAGAATGCTAAACAAGGTGCACTTTTGAAGAGACCAGAGTAACGGTAGAAATGTTGCTGAGGTTCTGCTTATTTTCATTGGGCTGGTGTATCATGGCTTGGCTTGTGCATCATGGCAGAAGGTAGAAGGTCAGTAGGTTTGTGTGAGGTTGGTGGGGAAGCACCGAAAAGTGTCGTCTGTCAAGTCAGTGATGAAGTATTGTGGACAAATCAGTGAGAATGACTTTATAAAACTTACTGAAAACAACACACCCACAGAGAAACTACTCTTTTGGAAACCTGTTACTATTAAAATAGTAAAAATATTATTATTGCCTTTTAAAACTGACAGAGCAAAAGGCAACAACAGAGAGATTAATAGAGAAAGATGATGCTTGCCTATAGTTTTTTCATTTCTAGGCTGCTACTTGGATGCTTTAACAGCTTTACCCAAGACACCCCACAGTAATGAAAGTGAACAGATTGGTGTCTCTCTACAAACTGTATTTGTTTTGAAGTTGCTTTACATGAAATAATCTAAAGGTCTTAACAGAACTATTTTTGAATAACATACCCTGCAGACAGAATAAACAAGGTTTCTAGAGTGTGCTCTCCACTCAAATGCATAAATCCTCAGAGTAAAAACTGTTTTAATGTTAGTGTGTTCTTTTGATTCTCTGGAAGATACGTACTAGCTGTCTTTTTCTTGGATAACCTATTTGCTTTTAAAAGAACTTGTGGGATTTGTGTTACTAAAATCTGGATTCTTTAATGTGCAAAAAAGGAATATAGTGGTATACAATTTCACCACCTTTTGAAGTGGGAAGTTTATACTTATATATTGTAAATATGGTGTTATTGAGTATTGAATGGTGAGAGGAGATGAGTAAAAAAGGTGCTTAAGTGATCCTGGTGGCACCAGTGTGGTGAAAGCTTACTTCATTGTTCAGTCTATTACCGACCTTTATTAATGCACACTATATAATACTATATATACACACATGCATATGTAATATTATGCTATTAGTGACTGCAGCTAGGCTTTTCATAAATTTATGCATGCTCACAAAACTATTTTAAAGGCTAATATCTAAAGATTGTTAAATTGCAAGGCACCTCTACCTTTTGCAAGCTGCAATTTTAGGGATCGAGTGAGTGAGAACTCAAAATCTCTATATAATCTTTTTTCTTTTTCAAATTTTCTTCCTTTTGTGTTTTCATTTATTACCATTGAAGGCATCCTTTATCAAAACTGTTAGTTTCATGGTTGAATTATTTTGTAGCTTGTAGTATATTCAGCAATTTTGCAGCTGTTCTTTAGAAATGATCTTCTAAAAAGCAGAGAAGGCAAAAAAAATTCTCAGTTTTAAAACCTTTTCAATTTAAAGTTTAAAAATGTCTCCAGATTATAGTTTCTTGACATTTTCTCCCACCAAAAAGGAAATAGTTTAAGAAAAGCCTAAGCAGCTAAAATGTGAAAGTATCATGGTAGTTGAAAATAAACATTAAATAAAAGGGGTTTTGACTTACAGGTTTTATATATATATATATATATATATATATATATATATATATATTCCCTCTGAAAAATCTTGTTTCGAAGATGGGTATTTGCCCTTTCACACAGTATCCTGATGTACACAGGGCAGTGGGGAGACTGACCAGTACTGTTTGGAAGATAATGTACCAAGATAGGGAATGTCCTTAGGAGTACTACTGTGAAAACTGTTTTGGAGGTATTTCTGTGTATTTGTTTTGCATCAGAAATCTAAACTCTTAAGCTTTAGAATACAGCCTTTTATGTGATTTCTCTTACTTTTATTAAGCGATACAGCTCCCTGAAAAGGGGGAAGATGGACCCTATCTAGTTGAGTCTAAAGCATCTGTTGTCGTGCATAGGCACTGTTGATGGTCAGTTATGGAGATGCAGTACCTGGTAGGTTCAGGGTTTAATAACTAAGTTAAGTCTATTGTTACTGGAGCAGACTGAAAAGAAAACGTGTGATATAGATTTTCAAGCTGAATAGTAATTTTTATCCTTTGACTGAATCACTCAAGTTTGCTATAGTGGAAGATAAGCTCAGTTTGCTGCAGCAGGAGCAAATGATCCTTCCTTCTGATTAGAGACCTGTTGCTTCTAGTCAGAGTTTTGTTCATGTGAGAACTGAGCAGAAAATGTGAAGTGTTAGAAAAGAGCATCAAAATGGGATGTATGCTCAGCAGTGGTTTCCTTTTCACTAAAGCTTTTTTGTTGAAGAGCAACTCAGGACTAGCCACTGAGGATTAAAAAGCACCTGAGGATTAAAAAAGTTAACCTTCGTAAATAAATCCTACTCTAAAAATTACATGAAGCTATATATTTTCCTAGAAAGTATATTCTTATTGCAAAAGATACACTAGAGACTTGTTTCTTTATATTCTTGGTGAAAAAGCATTTTCCATGAAGATAAATACCTTCTTCGGGGGACTATAGATCGTGGTTTTTACCTTAATGTATTCCAGTGCCATACCATTTTTCATGTTTTGGAAGAAAAGTGTCTTAGAAAAGGAACACCAGCCATAAATCCTGAGAACCTTTCTTCTGGATCCTTTATTTATTAGTTGAATGTGCAGCAAAGTGCAGTAGTGTGTAGGTGTAGCCATACTAATGTTGTTCATAGGTACACATCTTTGGCAGGACTGACTTTGCAGATACTCTGTACTGTGTATGTTTTGGCTTCTCATTTACTCTGTGGAAGGGAATGCTTGTTTTAGTCCAACCCTGCCCAGTGGGTTTGTAACCAGGAGTATCAGAGTCTTAAGAGTAACAGTCAGTATCTGTAGACCAAGAAGTGTCCTTTTTGACAGAGGTATGGTAGTAAATTGCAGTAAAACACTGCAGATTTGAAGTCTTGTATGAAAGGTGGCAGGCAAACTTAAAATCATCTCCAAACACTTTTGCGTTATATGGCCATGTTTTTACTAGGCCATAACTTTTAAACTTTCAAAGCCCAGTTGTGACAACTGAATTGATACTTTAGCTACTTAGCTATTATCAAGAAGGAATGTTCTGGGGAACAAAAATGTTGCTTTGGGTAAGTTAAACCAAGGCCTATTTAAATGAGCCAGAATGGCAGTTCTCTGTTTAAGAACAAGTATTTGCAAGGTGGACATGCAGGTGACATCTGCCTTTTGTTACTATTTCTGATAATCCATGCAAATTTATCATTTATACATGCTGCATTGGCTCTTCATTAGAGACTAGCATCAACACTCCAGATACTTCATCTGTGCTGACCTCGTTTCAGGCTAGGACCAGAGAAACAGCATGACTTTCTCTGCAAATGGTCACAGACTTCCCAGGAAATACGTAGTGAAGGCAGTGAAGCTGAGTTTTCAGTGTTTATCATACTCTTAACTGCTGAGGCAGCTTGGTAAAAGAAGAAAGCTAGTAAGTTAGGAGCTGATGGATGAGGAAGCAAATAAATTAGTCTGGATAGGAGTATAAAAGCAGATGCGAACTGGGACAGTGGCAGTAGAAAGAGGGATAAATTAGAGAGGAGAGAAAAATAGCAATAAATATGAGTCAAAAGGAGAAGAGTGAGGTGAGAGGTGGAAAGAAGAAGGAAGGCTGGCTGTAATGAGCTCCCTGCCCATCCCTTTTCCTCTTTGAGAACCTGGAAATGAATCTAGATCTCTTGTACCCCAGGCATACCGATATCCCATGCTTGTCTGGTTCAGTGTGATGGAAAATTTCTCTTTTGAATTTTTTTTTTTAATTTTTCTTTTAACTAATGGCATATCAAATATTTGTTGAGTCAACTACTGCCTCAGCTAGGAGATAATATGTTAAGACTGCCTGGGTAAGTATTAATTTGAGTCAAGCAAGTGTGTTGTGATACAGGTGCTGCAGTTTTACACAGGAACCCTTCTGCTTATGATGCACGTAGTAGGATAGCACAGAGATAATATGAAATATGGCCTATCTGGGAGATGTTGCCTGTAAAGCTCCTGTATGTTTTACTGCAAGAAAATTAGTACTGACTGGAGCAGATGACTACAGGAAGGGAATGGATTGTTCCCAGGTTGGGGCGATAGAAAGCCTATGTGAAACAGCTCTGGTTTGTTGCTGCACCTCTTCCAGACTCTTCACAGCAACCTTGTTGTCTGGTTGAAAAACATAAAACTTGACTTTCAGAAGCGTTGAGTATGCATTTCTAATTTTAAAGCTTGGTCATATGTATGTTGAACACTCTTTAATTGTGTTGGGATTTTTAGCAAGCAAAATTAGGATTTCCCATCTAAAGTCATACGTTCGGGAATAAAACCTCAGTCTTTAACAGGCAGACCAGTTATCCTCAGGGTACTCGGCCCCCCGAGCTGGAAGACAGGGACGGTGAGCAGGATAAACCCCCCATAATTGAAGAGGAAGCAGTCAATGACCTGCTACGCCACCTGGACGCTCACAAGTCTATGGGGCCGGATGGGATCCACCCGAGAGTGCTGAGGGAGCTGGCGGAGGTGCTCGCCAAGCCGCTCTCCATCATTTATCAGCAGTCCTGGTTAACGGGGGAGGTCCCAGACGACTGGAGGCTTGCCAATGTGACACCCGTCTACAAGAAGGGCCGGAAGGAGGATCCGGGGAACTACAGGCCTGTCAGCCTGACCTCGGTGCCGGGGAAGATGATGGAGCGGTTCATCTTGAGGGCGCTCACAAGGCATGAGCGGGACAACCAGGGGATCCGGCCTAGCCAGCACGGATTCATGAGAGGCAGGTCCTGCTTGACCAGCCTGATCTCCTTCTATGACCAGGTGACCCGCCTAGTGGATGAGGGAAAGGCTGTGGATGTGGTCTACCTGGACTTCAGTAAGGCCTTTGACACTGTCTCCCACAGCATTCTCCTCGAGAAGCTGGCGGCTCACGGCTTAGACAGGTGTACTCTGCGCTGGGTAAAAAACTGGCTGGATGGCCAGGCCCAGAGAGTTGTGGTGAATGGAGTTACATCCAGTTGGTGGCCGGTCACGAGTGGTGTTCCCCAGGGCTCAGTACTGGGGCCGGTCTTGTTTAATATCTTTATCAATGATCTGGATGAGGGGATCGAGTGCTCCCTCAGTAAGTTTGCAGATGACACCAAGTTGGGCGGGAGTGTTGATCTGCTCGAGGGTAGGAAGGCTCTGCAGAGGGACCTGGACAGGCTGGATCGATGGGCTGAGGCCAACTGTATGAGGTTCAACAAGGCCAAGTGCCAGGTCCTGCACTTGGGCCACAACAACCCCATGCAACCCTACTGCTGCAAGGCTTGGGGAAGAGTGGCTGGAAAGCTGCCTGGTGGAAAAGGACCTGGGGGTGTTGGTCGACAGCCGGCTGAATATGAGCCGGCAGTGTGCCCAGGCGGCCAAGAAGGCCAATGGCATCCTGGCCTGTATCAGAAATAGTGTGGCCAGCAGGAGTAGGGATATGATTGTGCCCCTGTACTTGGCCCTGGTGAGGCCGCACCTCGAATACTGTGTTCATTTTTTGGCCCCTCACTACAAGAAGGACGTTGAAGTGCTGGAGCATGGCCAGAGAAGGGCAACGAGGCTGGTGAGGGGTCTGGAGAACAAGTCTTATGAGGAGCAGCTGAGGGAACTGGGGTTGTTTAGCCTGGAGAAAAGGAGGCTGAGGGGAGACCTTATCGCTCTCTACAACTACCTGAAAGGAGGTTGTAGCGAGGTGGGTGTTGGTCTCTTCTCCCAAGTAACTAGTGATAGGACGAGAGGAAATGACCTCAAGTTGCACCAGGGGAGGTTTGGATTGGATGTAAGGAAAAATTTCTTTACTGGAAGAGTGGTTAAACATTGGAACAGGCTGCCCAGGGAAGTGGTTGAGTCCCCATCCCTGGAGGTATTTAAAAGATGTGTAGATGAGGCGCTTAGGGACATGGTTTAGTGGGTGGTGGTGTTGGGTTGACGGTTGGACTCGATGATCTTAGAGGTCTTTTCCAACCTCAGTGATTCTATGATTCTATGAAAACTGCGTGCGAGGATGTCTTGGCTGGTAATTCTTGTCTTCTGGGCTGTAACATCTTGATCCCATGTTCTACATGAGTGTTGTCTCCTGTCATTACTGAAGTCGCCATTCTGGAATGGGGCAAGGTGTTAAAAGCTATCCTTAAATTTTAAGTATACAAAACTAGATCTCTTTGCATATTTCTCTAGTGGGGTGTCGTGGTTTAACCTCAGTCGGCAATTGAGCACCACACAGCCACTCGCTCACTCCCCCCACCCGGTGGGATGGGGGAGAGAATTGGAAGAGCACAAGTTAGAAAAACTCGTGGGTTGAGATAAAAACAGTTTAATAATTGAAATAAAATGATAATAATAATATAATAATAATAATAATAATACACAAAGCAAGTGATGCACAGTACAGTTGCTCACCACCCGCCGACCGATGCCCAGCCAGTCCCTGAGCAGCGTCCCCCCCGGCCAGCTTTCCCCGGTTTAGGTACTGAGCATGACGTCACATGGTATGGGATGTCCCTTTGGCCAGTTTGGCTGTGCCCCCTCCCAGCTTCTTGTGCACCTCCAGCCTTCTGAGTTGGTAGAGCATGGAAAACTAAAAAGTCCTTGGCTAGTGTAAGCATTACCTAGCAACAACTAAAACATTGGTGAGTTACCAACTTTGTTCTCATCCTAAATCCAAAACACAGCACTGTACCAGCTACTAGGAAGGAAATTAACTCTATCCCTGCTGAAACCAGGACATGGGGCAACTTAAAATTTTTTATATCTTAAAAAGGGGTGGGCAGGTTCCAAGGTTTAACTTGCAAAATTTGAAAAGGTGCATTGTTCCAGGGCATGTGTATATTGAGGAAGAGTGCAATAGCTGCTATCATGTGTTTATGTACCATTTGCTTATGTAGATACTTAAATAGCATGCCTGGCTCAGGTTCATTTGACTTAAATACAAAATGAAAATCTTTTCTAAAACTGCTAGCAGAAGGCAACAATTTACCAATATATGAATGCACAAGCCACAGCAAAAGAGAGAAGATATTCCCTGCAATGCTGAGTGTTGTAATTGCATTTAGAATAATACCGAAGGAGAGAATAAATCCTTTTCAAACTGAGAAATACAAACTTTTTCTCTTTTTTTTGAAGTATATAGTGAGGTGGAATTTCAGCACTGATGGAGTCAGGATAGTGGCTGATGGAAATCAGTTATAACATCTTTTACATAGGAAATGGAAATTTCTTTCTTAAAAATAAGATGATTTGAAGGCAAATTTCTCATGCAAATCCTGGCATGAGCAGAGAAATTATTGCAAGAATGAGACATATTGTGGAAGAGATGGTTTTGATAGATTTTGCAAAAATAGAAAAATAATTTTAATGCTACCTTATGATCACCATGTTTGCCTGTGATAGCTTTATATAATCATGATAAAGATAGAGTACTGATAATGGGACTTTGAATTCAAATTCCCAATACAGTCCCCAAGGAAAAAAAGAAACTGGTGGTGCTTGGCCTGTGGCCAGATAAACCCCCTAATGTTTAGTCAGGAAAGTTGTCAGCAGAGTTAAGTTCAGCCTTCTTGCTGGCCAAAGATGCAGGTTAAAAAGATGCGGTAGAGAGAGAGGAACATGTGATAGAGACTTCTCTTATTCTGTGACACCCGTGTGGCCTCTGTCACTGGCAGTAGCTTGTCATCTTCTGGTCTTCTTACATGAGGCAGCAAGCAGCTTTGTTTCCGTCGTGCAGTCAGAAATGCAGACACAGGGAGACACTGTCTCTACACTGAGACGATACTGTGAGCTAACCAAGAACATGAATTTACAGCATACTAACTATTCCACACCAGTTCCCTATGCAGTTTTTTGGGTACAAGTAGTATTCTGTCCTCACTTTGTGTCAAGTAGGTATGAGGTAGGTCATTCCACATTCAAAATGTCCATGCAAGAGAATAATGCCAAGAAGCTAGCGGTGGAGAAATTTCATATGCAGAGTTACTTAACTAACTTTTTTAGTTAGTTAAAACAAGCTCTTTTTAAATTTCATTTTTAGAAGATTAACTAAGCCCCTTTTATAGAAGAACGTTTCTGGTCACATAATCGTGGCTTATAATTAAGAATGGCATTGCCTTGGAGGACGCGATTAGGTACAGCCTAGGGATGACTTCAGTTCCTGTGCTTTGGCATATAGGAATCAGACTGTAGAAATATCGAAGCAGTGCCTTCATGTGCCTTTATAGAGTTCTCAATTGATGAACATTAATTAATTCATTGCTTTAAAAAAAAAAAGTCCAAAAATGCCAACATGGCAAATGGTAAAGTGGCTGAGGAAATTAATTGACAGCAAGAAGATATTTTTGATAGAGTGTTCAACATCTAAACATGGTAAAACTGCTTTTTCATAAATTTCTGCAATGTAATTTCATAACTGCTTTTTAGAAAAGTTAATTCCATATCTATGTTTTTAATTTGTAGGTACGTTGAAACCTTGAAGGAGCACAAACCAAAAATTGTCTGGGATGAACAAATTGCTGAACACTACTTTGAATACAAAAGGTGAGTTACGTTTATTAACTTACCATTCTGCAAATATTTTGGGGCATGGCCCAGTACACAAGGAATTACCAGTTAACCATAGTATGCAACTGAATTCAGCAAATGGAAATTCTGCTGTTTGTGATCTGTATGTCAACACTGAACTGCAGCATAAAAGAGTGCTTCAGGTGAAAGAAGTAAATCAGAGAAGGATTAATGAAATAACATAAGCTAAAACAATCTTTAGAAGATAAGTCTGATGAGTCATATCTTTAGAAGTTATTCATCAAAGTTATCTGCTGAGTGTCAGTTAATCGGAGGCTCTGAGATTAGTACTGTGAGCTGTTTGGTGATCACCAATAACTCAGCCAAAAACAGTTCTGAGAAAAATCTGTGGTACAAGAGCCTGGTTTTACAAGTCCTAGTGATAAGATTGGTCAGGCAACAAACTTCCACTAAATGCAATGGACTGTAGAGAAATGTAATGATAATAATATCAAGTGACTTCCAGATAAAGTTTTAAAAAGGACTGAGAGCATGAAGGGAAAGAGTAATAACTTTCTTTGTCCTCCCTTTTTCATCATGAAATGACATGGGGATTCCTGATGCTAGGAAAAATCCATTTAAAACAGCAACATGTTATTAAGCCTCAGTGATAATTTGCTATTTTTGTATGCAAATATACAAAAATATGGTAAAATTCTGTGAACAAAATCCTACTACTTCTACAAAACTGTGTCTTGTATATTACTCAATGCATTGGTATCGTGAAGACACACCACTGAAAACAAGAGTAAAACACATTTTAGGGTGCTTTAAGAAAAAAAAAATCAGAACTACTTTGTTATTTCCAAAGTACCTTCTCAGTTTAAATATTTTCAAATGTAAAAAACAAAAACAAAAACCTAAAAATGTCCTACTTTCATATTTTTAGTTTAATTTTCAAGGTTTCTCTCAGCCTGTAATTTTCTCCTGACTTCTCAGCAGCATGTATTTCTTATCAGGAAAAAAAAATGTTTACCTGTTGGTCAGCAGTGTTTTAATTTATTTTCTGTGTTTGTATGAAAGGACTGGGATCTGTGTTTCTTTGTATTTAATTCTTTGGTATCATGCTGCAAAATTACTTTGTGCCAAACAACTACAAGGTTTTTCATGTTAACTAAGGAGGAATAAATCAGAAGCTTTGTTTTACTGATCTTTAATGCACAATCCAATTGGAGACACAATGACCGCTGGATGAAAACTTGCTCTCAAAAGAGTAAATCTGAGGGCTCTGTTTGAATGGCGTGCTTCTGGTATTCATTTCTGAAACACATTTCCTAAACATCTCCTTGGAAACTGAACTTGTGGGAAAGGGATAGTTTGTCAGTAGTACTACATCATTTGCCTTTGAAAGCCAGTTTTTGGAGATTCTTGTTTATGGGCTTCCTGGAGGAATTTTTGATGCATAAAGCATACTGGATCTGAAAATCACTCTAAACTTCACGGGCTGCGCTGCGCTTGGCAGGCAGCAGTGTGGCTCAGTGTGTCTGCAGTGGTTCAGCCGGCTCCAGGGGAGGGTTAAGGGCACTTTTTTTCAATTGCCACTTTGGTTTGCAAAGGTTCAGTTACATTAGATGGGCATGGCAGCCAGGCCTGAAATATGCTTCACTGGTAAAGCATCTCACCTGGAAATCTTGCATATCTGCAGTTGCTAAGAAATCAAATCCTGCATCTTTTAAGCAAAGCACAGCTAATGATTTTCATGTAGCAGGCAGAGACTAATTATTACAAATAGTTACAGAAATCCGTTGTCTCTGAGTGCTTGTCCCAGTGCACTTTACCGGTAAGTATGCATTTACGTAAGTTGGGAGATTTTAGGAGCAATTCCTACTTGGTCTGTCCATGCACTCTGCATTTCCTCCTAGCCTAACTGGTAAAGTGGTGCTGTGAGACCACTTGTAACTCATCCTTCCAGGGATTTAAAATGCAGCCTTGGTATCTGTGCCCAGTGTAGTTTGCTCTGTCTGTATATTTTATACTGCTAGCATATAATTTAACCTGAAAGACAGTAATTTGGGGAATTGGGGAAAATCTTTCACATTTTGCATCTGACAACCAAGTATCTTCATCTTTTTCAGATGCGCATTTAGTAGGCGCAACTGTCTTTTACTATCTGACAGTTTTGTAATCCAGTTACAACAAGATATCTCAGTGTGTTTACTTAGATCTAGTATCAAACCACCTCTGTTGTGAGATCTCTTCTTGGATCCTCTATTTTTGCTGTCAGCCTTTTCACCTCTTTTAAGAGTTGTCCTCCTTAAAGGCCACTAGTATAGGGTAAATAAGTATCTTGTCTGACTCTGCCTGTATTGTATTTCATTGTAACCAGTTCTTGGACAAAGTGTTACGCCCAAAGAAGTTTGGAACTTTCATCTTAATCATGATAGTTACCTGATTTCTTCCCAAACTTTGTGTTAGTTATTAGGAAACTGTGCTCTGTTCTTTAGATGTTTTGAAAGGCCTTATCCTGAAGCCTTTTAAGGAATCCTTTAGATAACTAGGGATTTTTGTTGTGGTAGTTGTGGCATGATGCAATGGCTATGCAAAGACTCCTCTAGCAGGTCTTTGACTCTCTACAGTCGTGTTTTGAACTTTCTAACTTTCCAGGTGCTAGTGTTGTCAAAGCCCATTTAAGTAGGATGATTTTGTCAGGAGGACCTTTCTGACAAATATTCCTGTAACTGATACCTGCAGGACAGTGACACGGTTGCATACTTGACTTTTAGATATGTTGTGTACCTTCTCTTAACGGCTTTTCTTTCCCCACCACTTTATATTTATGTGCTGTGATATGTTTGTATCTACAGTAGAAAAAGGGCAGGAGTAGAAGTTCTTATCTGCAGTAGGCAAGGAAGAAAAGTAGACAAGATTTTGGCCCTACCCTGCCCTCAGTAGATAGAGTAGCCAGAGTGCAAGTATGGAATGCATGGAAGTTGATGGCAAAAGTGTCCGATTTCAGAGACAGAGTGCCTCATCTTCCAGAGTGGAATGAACACTGGGTAAGAAATCTCAAAGATACGAGCTACTAAATGACAAGTAGTCTCTGTCTTTGGTATGGGTGTATTAATGCTCATGTGCTGAACATACTAGCATATCTTATTTTTAATAGCAATAACTTCTTCAAAATAAAATCAGCAGTTTTCTTCAGTGCTGTCTTTGATTCCTTTTAGTGGGAAGGAATAAAACTGGTTTTGAATTCTAACCTCAGCTAAAAGTCCTATGGGAATCTATCAAAGCTATTGTGACTTATTTGGTTTTCCTGTTTTGCAGAAATAAAGGAGGAAAACATGCCGTCTTCTACCCAACACTCAAGGTAGGTGCCACTTTTCCACGTTAGAGGGCTGTAAGAGGAAAGAGATGTTTACTTGACTTGTTGCATTATTGAGACACTTCAGAAAATGTTGAACTGGGTTTAGGCTTTTGTGAAAGAAGTTTACCCTCATGTAATTGTTATGATTCAAAGCTTCAGCTGCCTGTACAAGAATATTGTTTTTTCTATCTCATGCATAATGGGGTTTTGGGATCTTTGAAGATTAGCCATGTCTAGAGGTAAGACACACCAGGGCAAACCAGTGCTCTGAGAGGATCTGTTCAAGTGCACAGTTCATGTGCTAACAGACATGCTGATTGTCAGACAAGAGACCGAAGAAATTTTCCTTCTGATCCTGTTGGCTGGAAGCTTGGGGAACTTTTGTCTTCCTCTGTAATGGGGTCTTGATTCTCCCTGTCAGCCTGCATCACCCTGTTTTCTTCAGTTCTGTTTCTGTGGAACATATTTTAGTTTTGAAAATTTAAGCATTTGGCCTTACTAAAGCCTTTTGGCAGGACATACAATTTCTGACTACACAATAGTCTGCAATATACCAGAATACAGGATAAAATGTTTACTTGCAGCCTTAGTTCCTAGGAAGCTATCCTTAGATTTTCTCAAATTAAACTAAAGGCAGTATGTTAAGCCTCTGTTGGCTTTTAATATTGGAAGGGAATTGCTTTTGTAGTGAAAGTATATCATATTTACAGAGAACAGAGATATTTTGTATGGTTAAACTAGTGTGAAATGATCCAAGGCTCTGTTTTTCTGAGCAGGATTGTTATCTTAAGCTCCATTAGTACAAGGATATTTCCCTTCATTAATCTAATATTGGTGGAAGTACTAGCACATATGGGATATTAATTACCACGTCTAACTATGTTCTTGCTAGTAGTACCTGTCTTAGAGTTTTAGAAAGTTTCATTGCGAACCTATCAGAGAAAAGATAGATTGTGCTGCACGTTGTTATGCTACATTCTCTTTGGCCTTGTGGAAGGATTTCACCCTGCTACTGTCGGTACTAACCAGGTTAAGAACACTCATTCCTGTACATTTCTTTCATTACTTCTTCTCTAACAGATACTCAACTGTGGTGGTTGGTGAATTTATGGAAACAGGTTTTCTTTCCAGTTCCAATAAGCTTGTAATGAAATATTTTGAGATTTGTATGCTGGGGTGAATCAAAGAGTTGTTCACATAATGGTGATCAAGATGGTCGGGGAACACTTAATTTTATTACCCCATGACAAGTGTGTTTCTTCCCCTTTTTAATGTTATAATCGCTGGCAGGTCGCTCAAAATTGGTTTGTTCATGATTAGTTAAAGGCAGTCATGAACACCAGGCCCAGTGGATCTGTTAGTGATGCCTTGATACTTTGTTGTGTTTTCTATGGAAATGAGTTTTAAACACATCCCTGGTGTGAGCAGTTTAAACATTACAGTGCTGCACTTCAAAGTAAGAAAACCTGAAAGTAAAAGATTGGAAAATAATTATTTTTATTGTCTGAACTGAAAGAAGTGCAGAACATGAATTTGTGGCATTGCTTCCCTTGTAAACCAATGGCTAAACTAACTCTAAATCAATGGCTGGAGCTCAAATAGGGATACTTTTAAATATTAATCTCCCAGAATCTCTTTAAAATAGAATTGTGATAATGAAAATTGTGACTCTGTCCTGGGAGAAGGCAAGGGTAGGTAAGAGGTCTTGATGGTATTTGGCAAGTTGTTCTCATTGTCTTCAGTGATAAAGTTTTATTTTACCCCGAGACATTTCTGGGGAGAGTTAGAATTTCTGTACATTGTGAAATGATAGCCTAAATTAGAATAGTCCTTTGCATAGTTCATAAATCTGATTTATTTCTGTGGCATTTTGTCTATTTAGCTGGTTATCTTTTATTAGGTCATTGAATTAACTGGTACAATTAACTGTCTCTTACTGAATGATTGCTTGCTAACCAGAGACTATTTGAAATACAGACTAGGTTTTTCAGTATCTGGTTCAAGGATAGATGTTTTTAAAGAGTCTGACAATGGCATGAAGAGATGGCAGCGTGGAGTGTCTAATGTCTCTGACTAAAAGGTTTTATGTGTCTTTGTCTTAGTCCATCCAGTTGCGCTTAGAGCTTGCAAAAGAATTGGGCACTGGAATATCCATCTGGGAACTGGGACAAGGCCTGGACTATTTTTATGACCTGCTTTAAAATAAGAGATGATCTGGGAAAGACTTTATTTGCTTCACTGAGACTCCACCTTCAATTAATTTGGGTATCCTGGAGAGGTGATTTTTAAAACTTTTTTTGTAATTTATATCATATCTGTATTAAACTTGCATTTTTCCCAATAAAGAACCTTTTCTGGTTTGCCACACAGATGTGATTGTTGGTATCTGATAAAATTCAGGGAAAAGAAACCCCAGAAGTTTCTTTTAAAGCTCCTGAATTCAGAGTCATTGAAAATAGACCAACATAGCTGGGATGGCGTCAGAGTTTAAAATATTTTCTGAAATGTTTTCCACAAGAAATAAAATGGACAAGTTGATGCCATCTGATCAAAGTGTAAGATGGAGACCTCTCAAACAATTGCTGGTAATAACCAAAGTAAGTGAACAAATCAATCCATCAGATTATGTCCAGCAAACTTAATATCTGCTGGACCCTCTGCATCTTGCTGTCTTCTGATAAGGTAAGTCAACGTAAAATATCGGGGGGGAGACCAGCTAGATATCTTTCCCTCAAGCTGGTAGAAAATCAAGCACTGACAAGCTAAGCTGTTAGCTCTGTTTGTTTTTTCATGTTAGTAAATTCCTTAAGTAGTTCAAAGTCACAGTAATTTAAATTTATGACTTGTTTCTAAATCGGTTTTGTTACAAGAGACGCTCTGTGATTTCTCTCTTCTGCTTAGCCTGCTTAGTGTCTTAGTTTACAGTATTTAGCACTAGTGCATGATGCATTAGTGGTTAGTTTGTGGGAACTGTAATGTTTAGCACCAAAGGCTATAATGGTAATGATGGATTACATGGATAGCCCCAATAGACAGAGCCCCAGAGCAGCTCTGACAACCCCTTGACTTAAGTAAGTGCTGTGAATGTGATCAGCATCTTTGTGCATGAAGCTGTCATTCTTTAGCTGTACACATTGGTGCTTTTGTCTCCATAATACAGAATTTTTATGAACCCAAAAGCTGTAACAACCCATCAGTTTAAAAACAAAGCCAAAAAATTGTGTCCCTGCTATTTGTTTTACAATATTTGTGTTTGTAGAAATACACAGGCTTCAAGGCAGTTTCTTCTAAGGAGCTAAGAGGTGCTGGGTATTTGATGAGGGTGTCATTGGTCACCAGCAGAGACTCAGGCAATAGCTCTGTACTGCCACTGGTGTTGTTCTTGCCACTTACAGTTGTCACAAAGATAACTGCACTCCTCTGTTTGCATCCACGCTTCCCAGTAACTAATCTCAGTGGGAAATCTATCTGCTCCTGCTGTTTTCAGCAGAATAAATCCCACTGTAATCCACCATTGATTAAAGAACTATTGTTCTTCAACTCTCTGATTTAGTTCTGGCATCTCTTGACTTCTCACATTGCAAGTATCCAGCAGGGTTTACTAATCAGGCTTCTTTCTTCCGTACCATTAGTAGTAAGATAATTTGCTATGTGAATCCTTGTGTTCAATTAACTTGAACTTTCTAGTTCGTTCAAAAGCAATTTGAAGTCACTCTGGCAATGGTATCTAGAATAGCACAAGAATTAAATTCTATTACACTGTTTTTTCTACTTTTAGTGGCACTACTGAACGAGAATGTCTCAGAAAAAAATAGTCTGTAAGAAATGGAAGGGGTTGTGATCTGAAATGGCATCCATTTTTATATTAGCTAGTAGGTAGCTTTCAAAACTGGGTGTGGGGAAGAAAAGAATATTTCATTTTAGCTTGTCGTTTCCTCTCTAGAAAAGATACATGTAATTGATCACATTTTTCATAATTTTTTTATATTCCATGATGATTCTCTATGAAGTTCAAGATTCCTGTTTGTCTGTGAGTACAGCTATGTTAGAAAGAAGTGTCTTTTCCATCCTTAGAGATAGAATGAATACCTCTGTGTGTCAAAAAGATCAAACTAACTCTTGTTATATCATGAAAAATAAATACCAGATCATAGAATCATAGAATGGTTTGGGTTGGAAGGGACCTTAAAGATCATCTAGTTCCAACCCCCCCTGCCATGGGGAGGGACACCTTCCAGTAGACCAGGTTGCTCAAAGCCCCATCCAACCTGGCCTTGAACACTTCCAGGGATGGGGCATCCACAACTTCTCTGGGCAGCCTGTTCCAGTGTCTCACCACCCTCATAGTGAAGAATTTCTTCCTTGTATCTAATTCTTCCTTATATCTGATGTACTTCAGATGAGAAGTAAATTGTGATTTTGAGCCATCCATGGTATATAGGTGCTTGAGGCCAAGGATGTTGCCTTTTGTCTCTAAAGGCAAAACGTGTTTGTTGCTTTAGAAATAATTTAGAAATAATATGGAGAACAAGTCTTATGAGGAGCGGCTGAGGGAACTGGGGTTGTTTAGCCTGCAGAAAAGGAGGCTGAGGGGAGACCTCATCGCTCTGTACAACTACCTGAAAGGAGGTTGTAGCGAGGTGGGCATCAGTCTCTTCTCCCAAGTAACAAGCGATAGGACAAGAGGAAATGGCCTCAAGTTGCGGCAGGGGAGGTTTGGATTGGATGTAAGGAAAAATTTCTTTACTGAAAGAGTGGTTAAACATTGGAAGAGGCTGCCCAGGGAAGTGGTGGAGTCCCCATCCCTGGAGGTATTTAAAAGACGAGTAGATGAGGCGCTTAGGGACATGGTTTAGTGGACATGGTGGTGTTGGGTTGACGGTTGGACTCGATGATCTTAGAGGTCTTTTCCAACCTCAATGATTCTGTGATTCTATGAATATTCCAAAAGAAACAACGTTGGCATAATTCTTTATTGTGAAGTTCTCTGTTAAAAAAAAAAAGTGAGCACCAGAAGGCATGTGAGCTCCAGAATGAATGAAGATCGGCTTCTGATAGATTGGTCTTGTGTTCACTTAATTTTTCAATGTGTGGGAATGTCAGGTTATCTTTTATTAGATATCAGAAAATCCATAAAGCAGTGTGCCATCAGCGAGCCACCATGAAAACAGGTTTCTTTTGAAATTTGCACCTCACCGCATGTATGAAAAGATGACACAGGAGAGAGATGCTGGTATGAAATCGGGTTCTGCAGAGCATCTGTTTTTATGACTTTCCCTCAGACATGTGGGGAAAACAAAGGGCAGAAGATGGGTGGGAGTGCTGGAGTGGCACTGCTGTAAGGACCATGGCAGGTGACTTTCTTTCCCTCATTTCAAAAAGAAGAGAAAGCACTGTTTTACAATGCAAAGAAACATTTTTCTGTAAAGCAAAAAAAAAAAAAGTATGTGTGTTTGTTTTTCCATAGAAGCAAGTACTCCTTAAATGAGGTACTTGCAGGGCAAGGCCAAAGATATTGGACTTAAAGAATCGAGAGTATGATGGGAAGAAATACCTAGTGTTCCTATTAAAACAGCTTACATTTAGTATAGCTAGTGGTGAAATGGAAGTGTGTTTATTTCAACAGAATATTTCATCATTCAGTTTTCTGAGATACGTTTAAGAAAAAAAAGCTGTGCTCTATAATCTCGTTCTGTTGCAAGAAAAAATTTCTGTATATTAGGGTAAGATCTCAGGTGCTATGAATGTAAAGGTATCTTTTAGCTACCTGATGCCAAGTGGCATTTCTTCCAACTGACCTTTGCTCTTGTGTTTCCCGGTGTTTTACTTTTTTGGGTTAGACTCATGCAGGGTTAAGATAAATACATTTTTCTGCACAATTTTTATTGCATTCACTGAGAAAAAGAAATAGCAGCTGATTCTGTTGCAGCTGGCCTTCAATATGAAGATAGTATTTTTATCATCAATTATCGTCATGCACATCATTTTAATAGTTAGCAAAGGGGTTCTTTTATATCTGTATACAACTACGTATCTTATCGAGACAGAGAAGAGGACTTATCTGACTACTTGCAGGATCACATGGACCATACTCCTGGGATAACAGCATCTCATCTTCTCTCAGGAAATGTGTCTCTTGTGGTAAGTGTATCTGTCTTGAAAACCAGAGCTGCCATAGAGTCTTTGTAATCAGAAACAGTTTTAACAGAGAATTGTGGAAAATAAATTGTTTAGCTTGTCTCATTGTGAGATGCTACTTTTTCAAGGAAAATTGCTTTGGTACCTTGTTTTATAGTTCCTTTTTGTTATCATATGTAGGTGTCAAACTCCAGAATTGACTGTAGCTTCCAGGTAAGAAAACTGGGAGTGAGAGAGAAGAGGTAAGGTAGACTGAAGGATGACAATAGGAGAACAGCTTCTTTAACCACTTCTTTGTTATAAAGAATTGTTGAGCAAGTTGTAACAATTTAGTGGTTTTTATGGGCTTGGGTGAAAATATAAAATACCTTTTCCATTTCTACTATGAGCTACTAGTGGTAATTATTTTTAAGAGTGAGGGTGGTGTTTTGTGCATACTTCTCTGTGGAGACTGCAAAGTTAATGGATGTTCATAGGAACTGTAATTACAGTCTCTCTTGAATTTGGGACATGTCTTTTGAAGTTTACTTTTTGATTAATACACAGTGCAGCTGTTTGACTTCAGTTAAACAAATGGCAGCACAAAGCAGATGGATTCTACCTCTGCAGCTTGAAGAGGTTGTATGTAGCTATTTCCTGAAAATCCCATTCCCTCAGTGATCTCTTTTTTATGTAGTAAGTGCAAATTAACTAAGCCTGAATTGGTGTTTTGTAGTCTACCAGGCAATCACTTGATACTTTGTGTTGGGGAAAAATGTATCTTCTCTTTAGAAAAAAAAAATCTTTAATATGAAAAATAACTGGAATAGAATTTGATTAACACTGCTAATTCAAACAGTTGCAAAAATAAATAACATTATTTATCTTAGCATTTGAGATTAAAAGCTGAAATATGCCTTTAAAAGTATTCTGTTGGAATGAGAACACTAACAAAATGTTATTTTGCAAAAAATGTGGATGAATGGAATCTAGAACTCAAAATTGAAAACAATCGTTTTACATTCCTACTTATATCAGTTACCTTTTCTGGATATATTTTAATGTTTATTTCGTTACAATGTAACTTAATTATTTTAGAAAAAATACTGTAGAAAAACCTGTACAGTATTTTCATAGAAGCAAACAAAAAAAAAATGTTTCTTATAAGCTTTTAATGAAATAAGCTCTTACTCTGACTTCCAACACATTAGAACTAATTCTCCAGTCAACTGCTGAGAGCAAAGCAGAGGGGCACTTTTGAGTTGCCTTTACGTGGCACATAGATTATCATATTTTGTGTGGAGTTTAAATAAAGTAAAATTTAGCAATTGTCTAGTGTGGGAAGGCAAAACATAAAATAAACTAAAAAGCTGCCCCCCTGTGTATGAATTCTCAGCTGGCTGCCCAGGTGGGAGTAGAACTTAATCACAGGGCATTACCTTGCCCACCTGTTTTTTCAAAGAAGGGTAACGAAACTCATGTGAAAATGTTCAGTGTAGATAAGCAGCATATTGACTTTCTAGAGACTTCCTAACTCTCCTAATTTCATTTACCAGAAACCACTAATCACAACAGATATCCACGTGGTGGTAGAAGGGCATAGACCCTCCAATTTCTAGATTACGTGCCATGTGTTTTTTGCATAAGTGACTTGCTGTAAGGCTTGCAGGATTGTTGCATTTTTCTGCAAATCCAGGCACAGTTTCTTGGAGCAGGGCTATCTAATGTTCCAGCTCTGTCATCTTTTGCTGTGAAGCTCCTGCTATGTGTATGGCTGCAGCAGGGATTGCCTGAGTGATATACCTCACCTTCCTCAAAGGTCAGCGTGCATGGAATAGAAGTCAGAAGATTATGGTGTTTCACCAGTTTCCTCCAATACGTAAAGTCTGTACGTTATGGTTACCTCTGCTGCTCATCCTACTCAAAAAGTAAGACTGAATTATGTTTTCCTTTGTTCATTGCATACATTTGTAAGTGTTAAAGTAGCTCCAAAAAACCTTACAGATATCACCAATTTTCACTAAACATTACTTTTCTCTTCTATCCTTCCTTATGGAAGGAATGGTCTAGGTAGGTCTTTTGATATATTTCAGTGAGTTTTCTTCCAGTGCACCAGTGGAGAGCATATACTCCACTATATGTTCTCTTTGCTTGCAGTTGTGGAGGATAGGACTGTGACTAAAAATAGCCAGCAGGCAGTTACTGCCCAGTGTAGGAAACTATTTAGGACTGTGTATATCCATTTTCACCCAATCTTTAATGTTTCTTCTCTGATGAGTTAGAAGTTCACCTGAGTCTTCAGGTGAACTCATGTGGGGCAGAAAAGTTAAGTTGCTATAGATTATTTGACTATTATTACAGTTTTTGCAACCTTTTTGTGTTTTCCTTTGCTCCTTTTGGGGGCTGAACAAAACAAATGCTCTGAGCAGACACACTTGTATATCATGAGTAGATGAAGGCCCAGCAGTAGCTGCGTCAGCATTCTTGTGCTGTGGAAGTTAGGGAAAAGATGCCTGGGAGTGTTGTGTGACTACACTGAGAGAGAAGAGTAATTTATGTCACTTGCAAAGCTGGGTCCCTAGTCCCTATAGTTACTACAGTGATACTGTGGTAGGGTAGCAAAGCTCAGCTCTGTTCATAGCAGCCACCTCTGGGCTGATTTCCCCCTAGTATCTAATGCTGTTTCAGTTGCTGTGCTGGGAGCTTTTGTGTAAAACAAGTGTCATGTTATTTTTGCTCTGCTATTTCATGTCCTTATGTGAAAAACCTCTGTGCTAATGATCTTTTTCATTTTAGTCTCATTAAAACAACTGATAAATCTGCTAAGTGAAAGCCAAAGTGCCTTTGTTTTGCACTAGAGCTGGAGCTATTGATGAACCAGGTGGAGGTGTTTGGAATAATTAATGCAGACCAGTTCTGCTAATGCAAGTAGACAAATAGTTTCTTCATAAATGGCAAGTACCCCTCTTCACAAATATATTGTCTCATGTGTTGCAACTGTAGATACAACTTAAAATCAGTCAATTTTTTATTTTTTTTAGTCCAGGTAGCTTGCTGGTATCATTAGCTGGAATTAACATTAGAAAGTGTTTTATTCAACAATGCCTTTAGAATCACAGTGCTAAATGGTTGTCTGCTGTATCAGGCCTTTGCATGCTGCTTCTGCTTTTTAACTCAGGACTTTCTATTAAATTGCTTCTGCTGTTAGCTCAGAATTGTTTTAGATGGACTTTCTGTGTCAAACAGTGGGCCAGGATTTTAAATTCAATCTAATTCCTTCTTTCTTCATTCACATCAATCCTGAAATTGTGGTTGACGCAAGGATGCAATTGCACACAGGCGCCTGGCTGAGCTCATGTCTTGAAAGCCCGGTTTAGAAGTTCATTGACTATTTCAAAGCACTGAGAGTTAAATTATACCTTTAGTATTTGCTTTAGGATTTGGGATTACTGGCTTTGATACAAGAGGGAATGGGCAGTAAGTTTTAAGTGTTTTGGTTTTTACTGAACCAGATTTTTCAGTTATTTTATTAACTCTCTTATTAAAACATACAAATAAAGTGGCAGGGAGAATATTCATCGTCCCCAGAACAAAGACTTTCCTGTTCTTTCTAATATAGGGTGGTTAAACCTTTGGCATGAGCAAGGTCCCAGTTTTGTGTTCAGATTTCATCTTCTCCCCTTGGCAGTAGCTATTGAGCTTATCTGCCTGTGTCTCTTAAGGTGATGGGCAGGGCAGGAAAGGGAAACAGAGTGCTTGCAGCTGCCTGAGGGAGATGAGAGAGAGGGAATGGGCTGAAACAACTGCTTTCAGAAAAAACGCACTTTCTCCTTTTCTCCCTCTTGTAGGAGCAGCAGAGAGCTAGACTTAGCAAAACGAAACCCAAAACCCTGTGTTCCCAAGATCGTCCCTGTGCGTTTTTGAGCCTTGTCTGTCTTGGAGCCAAGGAATATGAAATATTTTGGCAGAGTCAATGCTGTATCCTTGGCATATATATTTGTAAACACTAAGGTTACTGTTCTGATGGCTTCTCCCAGTGCTCTTTAGCAGAGAATTAAGTTATTGAGTGAATTTTGCAGGTGACAACATGAATATTGTAAATACTCATTGCCTTCTCAGGTGTGCATATTGGCGTATAATTTGAATTTCAAGTGTGTGCAGTATTAAACTAATTTATCAGGTATATGAGAAGCCTTTTCTCTCTCCCTCTCAGGAGCTCACGGTTGTTAGGGATAATAACTGCATTGAAAAAACAGGTAGGCTTCCCAGAGTAAAGAGTTAGAAGAGGACAGTGTTCCAAAGAGCACACAGCCTTAAACAGACCTGGCAGACAAAGGATGAAGGGGAAACGAAAGAGAAAATTACTTTTTCAGTGTCGGGTAGTAAGTCTGTCACAAAGTCAAACAGGAGCCAAGTTTTCTGACTCTCTCTCCCATCACCTGGTGGCTAGACGCTGCTGCTGAGTCATCAGAAACCAGAACAGGCCAGAGCAAAGTAGGGTCCCTTCCTCACTGACACTGTGAGGGTCTTCTCAAAATCATTCGCTGCAGAACAATCTGTTGACAACAAGTGGCGGTTGTGTGCGTGTGAAGTGAACAGAACATGCTGCCGTTCTGAGCAATACTGTGAGAAGTGATGAGTCCCTCCCCTCTCCACCACAGATTAAGGGAAAATGACTTTGCTTGTAGATACGGAGACAAATAATTCTACAAAGGATAAATGGAAGTAGTTATTTGCACAGCATGCAATCAGGTGGAGGAATTAACTACTGCAATAAGTCAGAAAGCCACAGACAGTAGCTGGATCTTTAAAAGGCCTGAATATTTTCCTAGTCATGAAATCACTGATTATATACTTTAAAGGGAGAATAATGGTGGTTTAGTCCTCCAGCCATTAGCTAAATTGTTAGTCCTGTGAGGCATCTTCTCTCCACCACCCCCGCCCCCAATATTTGTAAATTTTTTCGAGGACTGTGGTACTTCTGGCATTTTCTGCATGTTACCTGGATAAGCTGAAAAAAAAAAGGCGGCTCTGTAGCGGATCACATTCGCATGGCTAACCTTGTGCTTTTTAATCTTGCTACGCACTTCAGGGGATATACTTCTCTCCTTTGACAGTGACTGTGTGGTCTCTGTATGTGTGATGTCTGAGTCAAACTGCTGCTCAGCTTTCATTTCCAAGCTGTTTTCTTTGTAAGTGAAAGCATTTTTTTTGCTGGCATTCAAGTGCTGTTGGTGTTCAGGCACCATTGCTGCTTAAAGATTCCACAGGCCCCATTTTGCCACTGACTTGCATGTCTGGGAGCCCGTTTGTTTTCTAGGATTTTTGTTGTTGTTTATAATTAAAACAGAATTTAGCAGTGCAGCTGCAACTTGATTGCAGTTCTTTTAATGAATCTCAAATCAAAACATA
The DNA here is from genome assembly GCF_965638725.1 of Aptenodytes patagonicus. Classification (NCBI taxonomy): domain Eukaryota; kingdom Metazoa; phylum Chordata; class Aves; order Sphenisciformes; family Spheniscidae; genus Aptenodytes; species Aptenodytes patagonicus. The sequence continues at coordinate 20,082,980 of NC_134955.1, forward strand.
ATCCTGCTTCATCTCCTACAGTTGTGTTGACTCAGTGAGAATGGGAGGAATCAAAAGAAGTAATAATGCCTTTCCCCTGTCCTGCAGAAAATTTAAAACCATTATTTGGAAGGGCAGAGTAGACGGTGGTTCTGAATGATGAGAAGGAGAACGCTTCTGAGAACAGAGCTGTGCTGTGAAGTTGTATAGCTCAGCCAGTTTTTATTGATAATGCTACTTTTGTAATAACTCTTTTGCTTTTTAAGATATTTCCACTGGCAGCATCAAATAACTCACTTGGGGCTCTTCTGGAAGTAAACGGTTGCATCTGAAAGAATTTACTTCTAATTTCAGAGCAAACCCAAAATAACAAAATCTTTGCTTAGTGAAAAGCATTCTACAGTGCAGGTGTCAGGCACTTAAATTTGGGCAGTTTCTTCATGATGATGGGGAGATGTCACCCCGACAGACTGCAGCTGCTAACAAAGCAGGAGGATAATGGCAGGACTCACTGCACATGAAAATGTTTTTTAATTTCTGATTGTATTGGAGTGGTCTGGAAATGCAGTGCTGAAAATGAGCAGCACCTGGTAAGCCCTCTTGAGTTCTCTAATGGCATCTCTCTATCCAGTGCTTTTCTTTCACTGTAAAGCTTTGCTTTCTGTCAGACAGTAAAACTTGTGATGCTCAGCTGAAAGGCAGGATTTCATAAGTAGCCCCTCAAATGTGCATCACCCTGAGGAACGATGTTTGGTTTAGTTTCAAAGTTATCTGTGTCCTGATGTCTCATCCTTTTGCCATTACTATTGGAAAAGAATAGTTACAGTTGGAAGGGACCTACAGTGATCATCTAGTCCAACTGCCTGACCACTATTGAAAATGTGCATCAGAAGTTATTTAGGAAAGTGAAGCTGAGGTTAATTATTCACACAAAATTAAAGATCCCTACAGTGCTGTGTTGATTTGCCTTTAAAAGTACCTGTGGTTTTGAGTCTCCATCCTGGGCTGTCCCCCATATATGGTCTATCTCGAAATGTAAATTAGGTGCTAATAGATCTGTCTGCACGATCTTGGTCTGAGGACTGGTAACTCTTTGGAAAATAAATCCCTTTTATTTCCAGTATTTGGAATTGGCTGGTAAAATGTGCATTCATAAGAATGGCTGTTCTCCACTTAATTTGAACTATTTCAGCTCATTTCTGTCAATGTTAAATTAAACTTTAAGAATTAAGAAGGATCAGGAAAGAAATTAAATTATGATGAGATAGGTGTGCCAAGCTTTATACTAGGGCACGTAGAATTTATGGCAAGGCAAACTTGGCTTACCTATTAAGAGGGGAGATTATAAAAGAATTGATTTAGAAAGAAGCTGAAATGCTTATTTTTATTTAATGTTTTGTGGATTGTTCTGCACGTTATCAGAATAATTACTTCCTGTGCTTAGGTAAGTAACACATTGTTTTTCTTCAAGCTATTTTGCACCTCAAGTGTTTTATCCATTAAAATGATTGTGTCTTCCTTTTGTTACTTCTGCATAAAGAATCATTTGTAAGCATGTATAGTGAGTATTTCTAAAGACTGTTCTTACAAAATAGGTGTTCAAGTATGGAATAAAACATGCACAAACTAAGCTAGTGCACACGCAAAAAGAACTGATAAGTGGAAGATCATTTTATTACCAAATCTGCAATTGTTTCGAGGACTGGCCTGTAGGCCTTACAACAGACTTTGAATATTGTTTGGTTTTTGTTTTTTTTTTTTTAAACTAGTCACTTTGCAGACCTTACCATTTCCATGGTATGGTCATATGGGCCACTAATGGAAGAAGGACAGATTCATAGAATTCTGGGTAAATGTAGAAACCGCATTCCTCTGGGCTCTTGTTGAAGGACCATGCTCTGCAGTAACCTGGGACAGCTTTAGAAATTTAAATCTGAGGTACTGACATTCTTATAGGTAAAAAGCTTGGAGGAGGGGAAGAGTACACTGCAGGAGTATATCACTGAATTGAGTTTTGCATATATAGGAGTTATGTGTGTGTGAATGATACCAAATGCTGTGACTGTTGTAATCCCCTGTTGATAAAGGGATTGACTTGCAGTACAAAACAACTTGCATAATTCTGCATGCTGTATTATCCCTTCCAAGGGTTTTGAAGCCTTATGTGTTTTCTAGCCCTCAGTACTTCCTTACTTTATTGCAGTACCTGCAGAACTTGTTTTTATGAAATGTTAATCATGGTCCTCAAACATGAAGTAATTTGTTCCATACTGATGGGCCTGTAGATGACATGGGTCAGGGAAACGTGAGGCTGAGCCTCAGCTAAACCTCTAGCCTACATCCAAATGGTAACTTTGCATTTTGAGATCTGACAAAATCATGGAAAATTTTTGTGAGTATATTGGTTTTGCAACTACTCTTTTGCGTCCACGTATGAATAGTGTAACGGGAATGGCAGTGCCCATGTGCTACCCATGTCAAAGTGGTGTTGCCTAGCACAGAGCAGGGCAGGGCAGTGCCTCCACCAGCCTGTGCTGAGGTCCCTGGCATAGGCATGTTTGGAAGAACCTCAGGCAGCTGCTTCATGTTTTGCTTCATCGTGTTTTACCTCAGCACTAAATCCAGTATTCTAGTTTTGATTCATCTCTAGGTTTGCATGTGTACACACAGACCCTAAGGTCCTGATTTCTTTCACTTTTTGGCAACATCTAAGTTTTGCCCCTGTGGGTGTAATGCCATTGTTTGATATATGAACCTGTCTAGAGTCTAGAAAGGGAAATTCAAGTTTATATTTCTGTTTGTAGAGAAGCTGCTGTGCCTCTGATTCCTGGCAGAGAGGTTTCAGCATGCCAGCCCACAGGGGAATGGTGATGCTGTGCAGAGAGGAGCGGATTTGGCTGTAGTAGAAAACTTGGGTTGGAGAGAAGGGCACAGAGAAAGAAGACAAAAGAATTATCTAATCTGGGAAGGTCTTAGTTCCTCAGACAGTATAATAAGCCACACTCCCCATGAACCCACAGGGCTGCTTCAGGGGGCAGCAGGACTGCTTGCACTACAGATCTTCCATCTAAGAGGTAAGTGGGGTTTCGGCACCCTTGTGGGTACTCCCCGGCCCCTTTCCACAGGAGAGGTCTCAAACAGGACCCTCATTTGCTGCTGACTGTTTTCCTGGAGACCATCTGTCTTACTGTTGGGTCCAGTGGAATGCCTTAAGAGTATGAAAAGCTAAAAGCTTTCCTGGTTTCCCCCACCCCAAGTTGTGCTAGATCTGAAGTGAACCAACTGAAATACAAGAGGAAAGTAATCCATCTGACTATATGTTCCCCCCCTTCCCTATTAGGTAGAAAATGATTTTTCAGAAAACCGTGTATTGGATATATATCCAGCTTATGCATTTTAGCCTAATTTTAAGCAAAAGCTCTTGAATGCCTTTTAAAATAATACAATGGACAGTAGCAGAGATCAAATACAAGATGTGCTGCTGGTCCTGCTACCTTTAACCAACTGCTTATCCATCTGTCTCTTTACCTGTAGTGTAATCATCAGCATTATCAGAGTAGTGTGAATCCTGCCGTGCACCTCTTTCTAATTGCTAAGCTGGCATTTCAAGGCAGGAGAAAAGTGACCTTTTGTCCTTCAGAGGTAAGCCTGTGAACCCTGGGTCTAGACAAGTGGGGGAGCATGTGACTGCGGGAACACATGGGCTGCTTTAAAATGAATGGATTTATTACACAATTCTCCTGCTAGCGTGGGGACATTTGCCTTTATCTAATACCACCCTGTGTGTGTGTCTGTGTGTGTGCATATTTAGTGGGGAAATGTTTATCTTCTGTGCACTGTTTAGGATTTCTCAGTCATACAGAAGTAGTTAAGATTAAGACCTTAATATTTAATAAGCTCTCTATTGTTAGAGAGCAAGTGAGCCTGCCCATGTGAGATTGGGCTGGCAGCTCAGTGGATTAATGGAAACATAGAGCTGGATTTAAAAGCCCTGAATGATAATCTTTAAATATGCTTAGGCATTGTGGTTGTGCAGTTTCCCTGGGGAATCATCATATTCACTGCTTCAGAAATTGCACTGAAGACGTAACTGAAACTATGGCACAACCTTGCCTACTGGCAAATCTGCTTTCATTCCCAGGGCTTAAATTCCTTCTGTGTACATCTGTACATCCAGAGTGTAATTTCTTGTGGGTTTTCACTTATTATATTGTTGCCACAGGAACATTTTTATGCAGACCTGAAAACCAAGAGTTGCAGAGCTGAGCAACTTTCCTGCCTGAACAGAGATCTTGCTTAGGCTTTCAAATAAGCAATTGTTGCTATTTGAAAATACTGAAGTGAAAATGATGTTGAGGCTTGTGATATGTGCTCTCAGTAAGGTAGCCAGAGGAAATTTGAAAAAGACTGGCTTGACTGGCTGCCTGACTTTTTAAAACTCCTGTCTTGGAAATTCTGTGATGCTTCTGGTTCATGTAACCCATTTCAATAGTACTTCATTCTCTGATGGAGATCTGAGTAGTTCTGCTGCAATGATAGTGTAGACACAACGTGATGCATTCTGGGTTGTCTTCAGACAAATTGAAAGGCTTGAGAATATTTTCATTGTAGGAGATTGCTTTTTCTTATTTATGTAAGAACTTACCAGTCTGAAAGGTGTCTGGACTTAGAGTTGCTTTACTTGTGTACACATTTCTGGGGATTATCTCAATTTCAGTTTAATTTGGCACTTCACTTCATGCCATAAAGCTCTCAGGGAATCTTTAATTTTTGGGGAGAGCTCGCTAAATTAAAATGAAAATGAAATAAGCTTGCATCGTCAGCACTGAGAATGGCAGTGTTGTCCCAAATTTCTGTTTATACCTCACCAGAGCTGCTTGTGCAAATAAGGCACGAGGGCACTCAGTTGTTCGGTTCTAGATCTGATTGTGTAACTGAACACCCTTACATTCTGTGTAATTGCACTGATGTTAAGAAAGCTTTTTAACTTGCAGGACACTGTGCTCCATGTGACCAGTGACACATCAGCTGTGACATGCTGAGTTCTTTTAAATGTCATGGATCTCAGCAGTTTTCAGTAATGTTTAAATTGCATATAAATTCACCCCCACTGCTCCCTGGAAATTGATCTCCTGTGAGGCTGGAAGTACTAAAGGTTGGAGGGTATAAGACAAATTAGTGTCTGTACCCCTTGTAACTGTTTTCATCATCTGAGTATTCCAGTGTCCTTCAGTAGCGCTGTGAACCTGCAGCACCTAGGAGTGGAGTAGATGGGATTGCAGTCTGAAGAGGACAGGAAAGCAGTTGGAACAGGATGAAAGCAGGATCAAGGGAAAAAAAGGTAACAAAATTGCACTGAACATTTATATGCATACTTTTGACCGTGGATATGCTAGATGGGGTTGGTGACTTACCCCCTTCTCCTGGTGACAGTATCAGCTGCAGTGCCTCTGCTAGGAAGTTACCTGTATGACTGCCAGGGGTGGCCAAGATGAAGATTCTATCGAAGGGGTGGACTGATTGCCCCCAGCTGCACTACCAGCAGGGCATCCCAGCTTTTGTCACACAGATCTGAATCACAGCGTGCTACAGAGAAGGACTGCTTTAGTCCTAGAACTGAGAGAACCACCATCTACACAAGACTCAAAAACCCCAAATCTGCCAAATCACAGGGACTAGGAGGAACAGTTTAGAGAGGCTTTATACACGCTGCAGCCCTGATTCAGTTCTGGGAGCATCTTTCTAAAATAACAGTGTGTCTGCTGTGAATGAGCTGACTATGTATTTCATGGGATACTGCTCTATTTTTGTACCTTACAGTGGGGAAAAAACAGCCTGCTCGCGTGCGAAGTGTTGTCTGCCCAGGTCTCTTGTCAGTTTCCAACCTTCTCCCATATCTTTCATCTATGTTTTTTCATACCTGTCATTTTTTGTTTCCCTTTTCTTCCTCACCTTTCCTGATGCAGAAGTCTGGATAAACTGGAGTCCTGTGTCATCCATAGTAAAGATTGCTCGCATTGGAATATTCTCATTCTGAGAAGATCATGTACATTCAAAAATCGATGTACATAACTTTTGATTCCATCAGGAACAAGAGAGTGTGATTTGCAGCAAGCTTTTAATTGTGCCAGTTTTTCATGTGATGATGATTCTTTTAAATCTGCGAGCACTTATTTCAAAGGACCTTTTGATAATGAAGATTGTATTGTAGGGTAACCAGCTGTGGTGCACAGTTAGGAATAAGAAGGTGTTTAATAGGGAAGAACTTTAATGCATGGACTTCACAGGAAGAAGATTTAAAACTTCAATTTTTATTAGCACCAAATATCAAGCAAGTTTCATGACAACAAGCTGTACTTCCAAGCTGGTGAGTTCTTTTGTTTAGGGAAAGTGCATTGGTAATTATATGACACGTCAATTCAGTCTGTGTAGTCTCTTGTGTTTGCATTTGTAAATCCATAATTCCTTCAGTTGGGCACAGGTCTGAGTTCACAATTTCTGTTCTTCCCCCAAAAGTACGAGTATTTTCAACCATGAGGTTTCAAGACATTTCTGTTCTTGAGAGACCATGTAGCATAACTTAGCTGCTCACCAGGTCAAAGCACCTCTGGCTTCTAGAGAGAAATATTCCCGTTTCTCTTTCTAACATAGTGTGAAGAATTTTCCCAAAGAGCTTCACTTGTAGCTCCGTGCAACCTGCCTATTCAACTAATGCCAATGTGACTTTCAAATGGAATTAATATTGGTGCGAAGACAGTGGCCATTGGTGGGGAGGGAGGAGGGCTGTGCAGTGCTCTGAGGATTATAAAGAAGCTTTAGTGACTTTGACTGTCGTGAGCTATCTGTTATAGGCTCATAGAGTGAGAGGAGGGGTTCCAAGAAAGCACTAGAAGCAGCGCAGTGGTGAAGTGCTCTTTTCCTGGAGTACTTGCAAATGCTTCATCTTAACCGAGTTTGTAAGCAGCTTCAACTCCCTTGGGGGGAGGGTTCAATTCCTTGAGAAATGAGGGCCTGAAAATGAGAGAACTGAGAATTGCCTTTTTTTTTTTTCTTTTTGGTAGAAGTTATCTTGGACATTTAGGCTGCCACAGTACAAAATGCGGGGATGCATATGCTGCTCCAGTCACCTCAATAGCATGTGGATGCACTTGAGCATTTCAAAAGAACAGCAATGGCAACATTTCTTGGCTGAGGCATTTTTTTAGCTCAGTATTCTGGGTGCTTATTATCCAAGCTGAGATATAATATCAGAATCAGTTAATTGCATCTGTGGATGACACAGTAACACTAAACAAGTTTCCAAGGTAAATTGGGTTAAAAGGAAAAAAAAATAATCCCCGCAGCATTAGTCTCTCTGGAGAATGCTAAACAACTAGTGACAGTTCTGCGTGATAACAGTGCTCATCTAGCCATTTGCAGGCTTGCATCAGAGAACTGAGGACACCGAGAGCAATTCAGATTTAGTCGCTAGTTAGGTCTATAACTAGGCTGACATGAGTTACTTGGTTACAGTACTCACTTTTCTCTGCTATGTAGGGACTATGGTCTCCTAACTCAGTGTCAAACCTGAACTTCCTAAAGCCATGTAAGATGTCTATCCTTGGGTACTTAAAGTTATAAAATACAAATAACTGAATCCCCTCTGCATTTGGCAGACTGGGACCTTGATTAACCAGGTATTCCTGTGTGCAGAACAGCAGATTTAAATGGTACAGTAGATGTGGAAGGGCTGGAACAGTGATGGGCTTAAGCTTTAGAGCCAAGGAAAGGTATTTGTGGAGGAGGGAGATGATGAGGTGCATCTGAACAGACTTTCACAAACCAGTTCCTGAAATCCCTTTATTTCTATAGTAATTTTTAGTATCTTCAGGATGAATGCTTTACACCTGAAACTCTTGTTGCTGTCCATATGGAAAAATAAACACATAAGCAATACACATTAACAGTTGTTTTTTATGCTATACTTTGTTTTATATAGATTTAATTATATACAGTTATATATTTTATTTTGTTGGCTGTGATTTGAACCATATTCTGTAATAGCAGTGCCATGCGAATGTAAGGGGAGGCTTATAGTGGATAAGGATCCCATCCTTTCAAGTTATTCTTGTAACCAAAAGTACGGGGAAGTCTCTGTTAAGCAATTCTGTAGTAACAAAGTGTTCTGCCTAAACAATTTCTGCATAGATACCAGGAAGTTATTTGAGAAAGCAGTTTAACTGATCAGCCATTTCTTCATTAAAAAACCATGTATTGCAAGATGACTTATAGGCCCTCTATGTAGCCATCTAACATGCACTGGTGTAGATTTGGTAGTGAATGCTTTCTGGCTGTTGGAGGGAGGAATGTAAACTAAGCTGTTCTTGCAGGTCAACAAAACCCATGATTTCTAGTGAACAGAATAACAGACAGTATTTCTATGGGGAAACAATTTTTTTTTTTTTTTTAAAAAAGGAAGCAAAGCCTAGGGTAAAATGACTTACAACTGATGGGATTTTAGAAAAACAGTCTTTCCAATAGCACTTGCCGGGTGAGTTAATAATGATAGATTCTTTATTTGTTTGGGGTTTTTAACATACGGGAAGGTAAAGAAACATAGGGCTCTGTACTTTGCACTTTTGATGTGTCAAGACAAAACTTTGGAATGAAGTTTCATAGGCTACCCTTAAGTCTCTTTGAAAATATCGCCGTATGGACAGAAAGTACTTTGTATTACACAGCTAGTATAATCAGCTAAGTCTGATATTCCCAGGTTGTGTTAAGTACATTTGAGAAAAATAGCAGGATGTCAGCTGAAATGCTAGGCTAGTTGTTGATTAAAATAGAAACACCTCTGTCTATGCCAACATGTAGTTCAAAAAGCAAAGACAACTGAACTAGGATAGCTGCTGGGTGAAGGTACACTGGGCTTAGTTTTTTGAAGCAATGGGATCTTGAAAATCAATAGCGTACTCTGTTACCTGGGTTTAAGTTTCATTATTAGTATTAGAAAGACAAATTAGGCTGTACAGGTAATACAGCTGCTCTGTGTCCATATATTTCTGTAAGAATCATTAAGTTGGCATTCCTGAAGTATAGAACCAATGGTGAATAAATGAAATTGAAAGGCAACATGTTAAAATCCATATAAGAAGGGTTCTTTTAAATGTATACAGCATGATGAAATTGTGAAATTCACTGGTACAATATAAGACTGAAGTGGAAAGTTTCACAAAGTCAGAAAGGGATTAAAGATAGATGTGGTTAATGAGACCATCTAGTGGTACACTTAACAGGATGAAGAAAATTCAAGTAAAATAAACGTGCCTACTGAATTGAGGGAGTTGTAAGAAACTTCCACCAAAGGTTTGGGTTATCCTTTATGAGGTTTCCTGCAACAACCTCTAAAACCTCTGGGTCTCCATTTTCAGGCCACGTCTACCCTTACACTTTCAACAGTATGCCTGTGGTAGTGTTCAGAATGCACCCAGTTTAGAGGCAATTTCACTTGCGAAGCTGTTTGACCTGGAGGGTACAATAAATTCTATTGAAAAAGGCAGCGTTAGACATGACTTCAGACAAGATACCTGGCTAACCAGACCTTTTTCTGATCTGACATAGTAGGCGTTCCTAGTTTTTCCATTTTAACGCAGTCTGGTGTTAATTTTATAAGCTTTTCTATGTAATTTCTGAATCGAAGCAATTACCTCAGAAAAAGAAAGTCCTTTTGTTTCAAAAATATCAGTAACAGACAAGTTCTAAACAGAAAATAATTGGTTTCGGGTCTAAGTATTTTGTTACACTGTAAACCTGATCTCCCAGTATTTTCTGAATTGTTATCAACTATCACATAATTTCAGGTTGCCCTTAAGAGGAAACAGAAAGGGGTGTAAATTTACCTGGGAATGGATAAGCCACTTATAGATTTATTTTGGGGGTTTTAAGGAAGGATGGGTCAAATCAAAGATAAGTAATGAGAAATGACAAAAATATGCTGTGTATTTTTTTGTATTGCGTACATACTGTGTGTGTGCACTTGCACACACACATCTTTGGGTTTGTATATACTCACTGTATAGCTTGTAGTGTAGATGATTATAAAGAATACAAAAGACATTCTGTTGTAAACTTTAAAGAATATTTAATAACTTTTAAAAAATAAAATGTATATTTTTAAATTTTGTTCTTTATATGAATGCACAAAAATGTATCATTGTAGTTGCAGCAACAAAATCCAAAGAACTGAGGAGACCTGCCCACTGTGGTAAGATACCAGTGACAATCTAGGAGAATTCACAATGGAATCAAACAAGATTTCCCATGGCGAGTCCTGGCTTGTTTTCTTACTGTGAATTGTCTAACTCGGTATCTATGAGGATCATTCACACTTAGCAAGAATCCTTCCAGACAGAGTTAATAAAGAGTCTGGTTTTAAAATAAATGCCACAATCAACTGCTGGTTTTTGTTGCTTACCTTTGGTGCCACGTTTATAGCACAACAATGAAGCAAGGGCTAAGTGAATGGCTTCAACTTTCTCCATGCTAACAACCTCCTGTCCTGTCCTGTCTATGAACGGGGGAAGAGGCAGCGGGGAGCCACGTGCACTGAAAGACGTAACCAGTTCTTAATTAGTTTGTGAGAAGTGAGGCATTTGGGTGGATTCGCATAGCAGCCATATTGCTGATGCAAGATAAAATATTTTTACAGCTTCTATGCGGTTCCTTCCTCTCCATATTATAAATAGCACAATGCTGCATTCAAATGGTAATTACTAAATGGAAGAATAAACCTTTAAGAGTTTATATTATTTGAGGGAACAAAGAAGTATTCACAGAACAGAAACTGGAGTGAATTTCAGTGATTGTGCGCTATAAGATGTGGAGCTAAATCTGTTGTACAAGCAATAAGATTTGGCTGCTACTGACAGTTACTGTACAGGAAAATAAACCATATTCTATTAAATATATATACACATATATATATATTATTATAATTGTGAAGATGAAAAGCCAGCAGTATACTGGACTGAATCTAAAAGCTAAATCCTGATGTTGCTGAATGCAGTAGGTCCAGCCATGTGCCCTGTGCCTTCACATCTTGTTATGAAGCAGAAAGAGCAAGGAATATAAATAAGGAGGGCTCTCCTTCAATGTCTTTTTTTCCTTTGGGTCTGTCTTTAACTTAAATGTATTGAGTCCTCCTTCATGTTTAAAGATAAGAAGTGAAAATAATATAAAAGACTTTACTAAAAGTGACAAAACACTAATGGAAGCAATTGGAATGACTTCTGTGTTGCTCTGCATACATACGATATAAGCAGCCTTTTAAATGGGTATTATGTACTACAGGGTATTTATTTATAATCAACCAGCTCAACATGTAGTTTTATGCATAATATGGAACTTTTTTTTAAAAAAAAAAAAGATTGTTGCTGTTACATATCACAAAATATTCTGACCTCGTCAGCAGAGAAAGGATGCAATGCTTTTAAAAAGAAAATATGGTAAGTCTGAGGCTTGTTATACATAGTGTGTTCAGAGGTTTGAAATTGGATTGTGCTGGTAATGCTTTAGGCACCATAACATCTGTTTGGCCTGTGTGAAGAGAGTTAATAACATCAAATATAGAAAATAGTCCAGTTCAAATTATAAACAAGTTGCAGTAGCACCTCAGTTGGCGGTGTAAGGGTAGTGTTTAAAAAAAGAATTATTAGCAGTAATGTGTGGTCTGGTGTGGGGGTGGTTTTTTTTTTTTCCTTTCTTTCTTTTCAGCAGTTAGTGCCATATGTTTCTGTTGCAGTGACTGGGATTTACAAAGTGAGTATTGCTTATACTCCCTATAGATATGTGTGTTTGAAAAGTGAGGCAGTTTATCTTGTTGTAAAGACACCTAAACTGTGGAAAATGTTTAGAGGGAACCACAAAGTGTGACTTGTCTTCAGTCTCTGTTTCTCATTTGTTTCTTTTGTAGGTTTAGCTGAAGTCTAGCAGTCTTCTCTAAGAGCTCAGCACATATTATTGGGAGACTCACAGAATGAGAATTTGTGATCTCTCCTCCCTATGCCACCATCAGGCAAATTGATGAGAGTTGCCCTCTGTGGGAGCTCTGTTGCACAATGGTTTGCTCTTATCAACTGAGCTATCATCAGCCTGCTGTCTCTGTTAATTTTTAATGGCAGGGATCACTACAAATAGACTTGTCTACCTTTTATCTTTCTTAAAAATCAATGTTTTAGTAATGTATTCATCACTCTGTTATGCTGCTTTTCAGCAGTGGAAACTCTGAGCTGTCAGCAGGAGCAGCTGTGTGTACAAACTATAAACCATGGCAAGAACTAATGGTACATCTAACCTGGAATTGTGTCTATGCAGGTAAGAAAGGAACAGAGTGGAGAGAGGGAAGGAACGAACTTACACCATCTTTCAAAGAGCAGGACTGTTGACAGGTCAGCTGGGCTCAGGAAGCAGAGAGCATTGAGACCGTGGTGGTTGTAACACCAAGAGTAAGTCTCTTGCTTAGGCTACAGGGTGCCTGTGTGTGGACTACTCACTCAGTTTAACCTCTCTGTCTTGGGTCGAAGTCTGTTAACATTTGCCAAGGTTTGTTAGTGTGGCAGTAAAATCCTTTAGTGGTGGTGAGGTCGCTGTGATAGTGAGTGGGAATCCACATAAAATGCACACAAGTAATACATTACTTTGAACTTAGCCTGCACAGCTAAATGCCCCATGCTACAGAGGTTGATGCGTAAAGGTGGGGGGTAAGATTTTGGAAGATAATTGCTTTTTCACACACCAGACTGTCCTAAGCACTTCCCCACAAAACATGGAGTAGTTCGGGCCTGAGGGTGAGTAGACTGCAGGAAATCGGCAAAGAGGAGAAAAAAAAAAAAAACAAAAACCCAAAACCTAAGCAGTGAGAGTGGTATTTGTCAATGGTGCAGGTCCAGGAAAAAAGTTATTTACAGGTGTTAAGGAGGTTGTTCAAGGCTGTGGGTTGGCGAGTCCAGCTTTACTGCTGGAAATTGCCTTTAAATCAAAGTAAGCAAAATGTCACTCAGCTGAGACCTGCTGTTGTAAGTACTAAAGGTACAGGGTAACTTTTTTTGCCTGAACTTGATGCATGCTTCTAGTCTGTCACAGTAGGATTGGCTGCATTGAGCTTTCTGGGAAAACAGGGCACCATGGTTGTGCCTCTGGTGTATTGTCAGTGGCTGAGAGGTCCTCAAAGGCTGGCTGCACGGAGCAGGCCAGCTGCACTGCTCTGTTTGCCTGTTCCCTGCTGTGTCCTTTCCATGGGGTGCTTCAGCTTCTTGCTGTCACATGTGTGTTATCTGGGGCTGCTTGCTGATGGGGAATTGTTTGTTTGAATAATAGGAAACACCTGATTCTTAACCTCATCACTAGAAGCTATGCACAGAAGGGTACTACATAAATTACTTCAGTTACCAATGCAGGGTGGGGAAATGGGACAACTGGTGGTTGTTCTCTGGCTAAGGAGAGTTATGATTTTGATTTCTGCAAATTCCAGAAAGTGTGGGGCATATTCTAGCCAACAGCCAGGTGGAGGGAGATGGGTCTGAAAAACAGAACTGAGAGGTGACTCCCATTCTAACAAAGACTGATGTGTCTTGGCTGTTGTAAGCATGCAGCTGGAAAAAAAAAAAAGCTAAGCATAAAAACATCTGAAGTCTTAACTCTGAGAAAAATAAGCAATGTGCAAAAGATTTTTCCTCAGCAAGGCAAACTCTATCATACTGGCAGATGATGATATCCCAAAGTAAATTAATGAAATGGTGACATTCAGGGAAGGAACAGCTGACAGCTTTGTACGGATCTTCAAGTGTGGAAATGAGTGATATTTTTTTGGCAGACTAACTTGAAACAGGGATGATAAATAAAACCATAGTAGAATGACAGAGAGAGCCCACTCACAAGTTGTTTACTGAAATGAAGATACAGCTGAAAGTAATTACTTGTTTCCCAGAGGTATAAGTGATAGTGCCTCCTACAAGAAATAATACTGGATTATTTCAGTTGGAATGTAAAATGGGATCGAAAGGTTCCCTCTTTCTGAGGTTAGATGCTGGGTATTTTCACCTCCTTTCAGACCAGTATGTGTATATGAATGTAATACATATTACATATACAGTCAACCATCTGTATGCCACTGGCAATTAGTAAGTGAGACAATGTCCAATATTGTTTTCCCTTAATAGCCAGATCTCACTGTACAGATTCAGATTAAAAGCCTGACTTTGCAGCGCATAAGATTAAAAATACTCCTTTAAAATAACATATTTCTGAAGATGATCCTCTCCTGGCTACAAAATCATCAAGACGCTTGGAGGCAGGGCTGCTTGATCTTGACATTTTAGCTGTGTACAAACTGTAGTAAAACTACAATTGCATTCAGTGCTAGCTACTCTGTACCTTCTTTCCATGCTGAAGAATACTCATTTTCTACACCCTCTCTTCCAGACCGTGAAATGCAGGAAGGCAACCTGGCAGGTTTTGCAGAGGTTGCCTCAGTGCAATCTTTTCCTAACATCGGTTTGCAGATCAGCCCCTCATAAGCAGCCTCCTTTGCCTTGCCATAGGCCATGGAAAAGGAACCATTGCTCTTTGGAGGTTTTCTTCTGTTTAAAGACAAGGCTGCTTCTTACCTGTGCCAGTTCAAGTACTGACTTTTTCTTTTCTTCCTCCTTCAGTAAAGTGGGGTGATTCACAAAATCTTCAGAAAGATAGCATTATACACAGGTTATAGTACAAAGGGGGGTGGGGGCGGAGACATGAATGAGCATGAAGGAGATTTCTCCTGTGTCCTTTGGAGGAGGAGCAGAAAGATTGGGAATGGTATCCTATGCACAGTAGGTGTCTGCCTTGACTACCTGACAGTACATGGTCATTGCAAAGGTGAGTCCGAGAATCTAAAAGAAAAAACAAAAACCCAATCAATCGTTTTTCAGTAAGTAAAAAAACCCCCTATTTATTGGGGGGGGGGGGGGGAAGAGAGAAAAGCATGCTTACACTGGTTTTGTTCACACACAGGAAGACACACCACATACTGCTTTTCCTGCCGGTTCATGTCCTTGTTGTGTTCCTAGTTTCTGTCTGTCTTTTGTCCTTATCTGTATTGCTGTTCTACAGAATGAACAATGAGAGCACGGGAGAGTTGATTTCTCCACGAAAAGCAGCCACCAGATACTCGGAAGAGGTATATTGAAAAGAAATGTTTGGATGTCTTTTGCTCGAAAATATTTTATAGTAGCAACCCACAGCTGTGGGGCTATCTCTGTAGCTATTGCTTTGAAAGACAATCAGGTTCATCCTTGACCCAAAGGATGCTGTGGTTTGCTTGACTGTACTTTACTTTTCCAAGCGTATGTGTGCAGAGATTCCTGTGGGGGAATCACTGGAGCCTGTCCATGCATTAATCATAACCATCAATGCCTCATCAACAATGTATGTGTCTTTCTAGTCAGCCTATTCAAGAGAAGCAGCAGGGAGGTGGTGGTTCTTCTCCCAGCCCAACTACTGACCTGCTGTGCTGCCTCTGGTACATTACTTGATCAGAAAAGGGGATGGGGAAGAAAGTCTTATTTTCCTTGCAGTTGAAGTACTTACATGAACGTACTAAGTGGTTGTTACTATTCCTTTGCAACACCATTGTAAAAATTGTCATTGAAATAAAGGTTTGCCAGGTAGAATTCATACAGAAAAATTTCTATTTTAAGCACTTAATTTGACCATTTCAAATTTAGTCTTTACATGAAGAGTAGTTCCTGTTAATGAGTATTTTGAAAGAGTATGTGAATAACACACATACTACTTTATAAATAACAGCTTTACAAACATTGTTTTTTCTTTATCTTCATTTCCCATTCTTCCATGGTGAAATAAGATTGTTAGGCTTTAGTGTGCTGTTTTATAGTAAGCACGTGCCTTTTGGAAGTATCCCCTGAACACTGCCTTCTACTTCCTAGCAAAGGAACACCTTCAGGGACACTGCATAATAAAACCTCAGTGGCTGAATTTGTTTTATAATTTCAAGCATGCATGATGAAGATTCTTCTGCCACGTGTGCTGTATGTCTTTCAAGTTGTGTCACTGTATGATTCTAACGATAAGATTTTTAACATGAAAAACAAGCTGTCACATGCTTAGGGCTGGAACAACACTGTAACAGCAACAACAGAGGGAGCCCAGTTCATTTCAGGTGACAGTGCGTCAAAAGTTTTCTCATCAATTAAATTCAGTCACATAGTGCAGCTGGAAGACAGACTAAAGATGTTTTGTGTTCTGAGGTGTTTTCTCTGTATTTCACAGCATTTACTGGGAATATTACATTGTCTGAAGTGTTTTCTCCCATGCAAACTAGTAATTTCTTTCTGTCAGAAAGATAGTATTCTCTTAAATACCCTCTGTATAATCAAAGTCTGTGAGAAGGACTCTGACATGGGCTGCTGGTTTTTAATGTATCTTTTAAAGACTCCCTGAATGCTGAATAGATGTTCAGAAGCTGTTTTTTTAAATATGGTAATATATTAACAACAGTCTTTCTTACATTGTCTCTCTGTCATATGATCTTGTTGTGCTTATCTTTTTTCCTAAGCATATCCGCTTACTATACTGGAAAACAAAAACCAAAACTCTACTGAATTTGGGCCCACAAGGAGTCAGGCGTTTGCATTAATAAGTTGCAGCCAATATGTGACATATGAGAGAGTAAGATACATGCCATTCTGCCTGATCTGACATTAGTGTGAATGAGTGGAATTCTGATCCCAGGCTCTCTCTTGCTGCTGGTAGTGGTACATCATGCAAAATTAAAAAAAAAAGGGTTAATCTGGAGTTACATGGTATTAATTAGCTTAGTGATGCCATCCTTTGCTTATATGTTGAGTGTGAGAGAGCGGTGGAGCTGGAAATTAAAGCTCCATCTTCACTGCATTCAGGAATGTGACTTTGGGCCATAAATGGAGGGCTGACATACAGCTGAAACAGCCTGAGCTCCAGCACAGCTTTCACCTGTGTATCCTCAGGCTAAGGTTTGTGCCATTGGGGCTATGCTATGGCCACAACCATGGCAAGCCGGATTAAAGACACAGGTATGTAAGAGACAAGGTACTACACTGATGACTGATTCTTCTCTGACCAAGTTATGCTGGAAATAACTGCAGGTCAAAAATCTGATAGGCAAGTCTATGCTAATCTTACCTACCTCGTTTCCCTGCAATTAATAGAAAAGCAGCATGGTTTTATTGGCAAGGCTGAGTAGTGGTAACAACATGCCAACTTGTAACTTACCCTAGGACTGAGGATAGGGTTGAAGACTTAAGTTACCTTTAGGCTAGTCTGAAGGTAGATACTTAGCCTAAGTGGATGGTCCTCTCTGGAGAATTACTGGACAAACACAGGTACCCTAAAAGGCAAAATTCACCCTACCCTGACTAGGCTTCCGTCTTTGGATGACGAGAACTACCTCTCTACTGAGTCTAGTCTAAGCCTTAGATAAACCAGTTGGTAAAGCGCCTGTTCTTTGCAGTGCATCATAAAACAGAAAATGTGTGCAGTATTCCTAGTTCTGTACCTTGTACATAGTATTTTAACTAAATTAAACATAAAAGACAAATCCTGCAGAGTTTTACTCTAACATGCAAAATTTTGAATTATTAAAACAGCCTGGGGCAGAGTATATCTGGATCTATGGTTACTTATTTCGTTATGATTAATTAGGATTTGAAAACTGATATTAAACTGTACCTGCACCATAGCTGTGCACAATCCAAAGATTCCCACTGCTAGTAAGTTTTCCTGGAGCCATATTTTCACTGTTTCATAGCAAGGCTGGAAAATACCCAGAATATTGTATTAGCCATAAACACACAGCTCTACGCCCCGGGAATATACAGACAGAAAAGAGCCAGCTCAGACTAAGCTGCTTGGTAGCCTGGACTATCATTTCAGCATTGGAGCAACTACCGTGTATTTCTGGGTTGAAGCTTGAACATAGAGTACTAATTGTAATGACACAAAAAAAGTGCACCTGCAAAATGCTGCATGAGCACTGCTCCATATAAATTGGGCCAGTAAATTTAAAACAAGTAGTGGATCTGGGTCCTCATTGACTTCTAGAAACCAACTAGAAGCAGTTAGAAGTTCAGAATGAGCCTTTCATTTTCTCCATGTTTCAGGAAAACAAATATTTATTATATATAGGTATATCAAAC
This sequence comes from Aptenodytes patagonicus, assembly GCF_965638725.1. Lineage (NCBI taxonomy): Eukaryota > Metazoa > Chordata > Aves > Sphenisciformes > Spheniscidae > Aptenodytes > Aptenodytes patagonicus. Next base: position 20,101,168 of record NC_134955.1, read on the forward strand.
CCAAAAGTTCCAGTGAGAGCTGGTCAGTAGCCACTCCTGCTGCACATGGGCCCATTTCATACCATTTTTCCATCATTTCAAATATTTCAAGTATGGATGCTTCTCCATTATTTTCTTCGTGTTTTAAATTCTGCAGTAGCTGTAACCTCATGCTCCTGGCCCAGCTTTGGGGAGGGTGGAATTGGCCCAAGTGAAACCTTTCTTTAAATAATGTGTAAATAATAAATAATGTCTGTAAGACAACCTTGTGCAGAAATTGTGCCCTCTGTCTTGTAAATGTACATGGCCAAGAATCATTCAGTCTTCAGTTAGTGGCTTTCACATATGTATAAAGGAAAAACTATTAATGCCCACCAGAAGACATGGTGTTAACCTGCACTGATCTTCTTTAAATAAGTCCTTAAATTCAAAATTTGACTTGGAGCTACTCAAGAGGTAGAAGGGTTGGATTTTGAATGTTTGGTTGGAACTCAGCCTCTGCCAGTGCCAGTCCATGCATATGAAATCTCACTAGAAAGTGGCCAAGAGAGCTTTACTCATTGTCTTCACAAACCATTAGAACAGCAAAACTTTCTTATAATTCCACTTCATCAAATGGCCTTACTCCACACCTCTCCTGGGTAATTGCAGTACCTGTAATTAGCACAAAGAATTGCTGAGCTAATTTCATTGAAGAATTTAAGCTCTGACTGTCTGCTCTGGAAGGATCTTGCTGAGGACATTGTAGGGAAATTAGCCCATGGAGTTTTGAATTTGGTTACAGGCAAGCACAGAAACTCATTGCAAAAAAAAAAATGCTACTAGCAATTCAGTGGAACAGTTCCCACTCTCCTACTGTGCAGTGGAAGCCCCTGAACTAGGGTTCCTGGCAGGAGCAGAGCAGTCCAGGCTCACACAGTCCTCTTGCCTCATGACTGCCTGGGCCACGATAAGCTATGGCTGCTGCTCCAGGGCTTGTGCTATGTGTGTGGATGAGCCATTTGCCTTTATCTCTACCTGACTCCAGTAGGTGGGACATTAAAAGGATAATCCTGTTATTTCCTAGCTAGGTCTAGCTAGACTGTGCTCCAGATCAGTGTTGGAAGGTACTTTTGTCTGCAATGTGAAACAACAGCTTGGAGCCTACTGAAAGGAGCCTTCAGCTCGTAAAAATAATTAAATTGGTAGTTTCATTGGAGGTCAAAATCCACAGTTCAACATGAGCCTTCTGAAACTACCTGATTAAAGATGAGTAAGGGTACAAAACACCTTATCATCTATATATAGCCCTGCAAATGACTAGCTGCCGGCCCTTCACCTGGGTTGCAAGGCAGCTGCTGAGCTACTTACTGCTTTCCACCAGGTCCCTGGGGAATGGAGTCCACAGTTCTCACTGAATTCTAAGCAGCAGGAGTCTGGCACCCGGGTTGTATTGTACACTTCAAACCAGTCAGTGTAGTTGGAGACTCCACAGCATCTGAACTGGAAAAAGAAGAGCCGAGACGATACCGTAAGTATGATCTGTCACTGACTTCTGTGCATTCTGACTTCTGCCTCTGAGTTGGACATTCAGTACATTTCGATTACACCAGCAGAGGCTTGGAATTTTAAAGAAATACAGTATTATTTCCTGAGCTTTACCCAAATAGATCCTCCACACACACTCTTTTATTATGTTTAAATATGGTCTTGCATGTAGCTATGTTGATACAAGAAGCAAAGGCACCTACTTGCAGTGGCAGGACACTGCAGGAGCTGAAGCAGGACAACCCCAGCCAAGTACTGAGGTTAAGAGTTGATGTGATTGAGCAGGATTATAACAATTGTTTGCAGCTTGTTGCCAGGAAAAAAAAAATATTTAAGACACAGATACAGCACCCAGGAGATGAAGCTACTGGGATCTCTACCGCACACTACTTCTGAAATCATGATTGAAGTTAACAAGGCAAATTTCTCTCTAACCTGTTAATTACTGATCACCTTTGAAAGTCTTAGTAAAAGATGGATTTCCTCCTCTTCTCTCTTTGGTGCAGTTCCTTAATGTCATCATCTGATGCTGCTAAACAGCGGTGCTTTAAGTGTCTGCATTAACTGTCTGCATATGACGACATATGTTAATGACTAACATTGCTAAACATATTTAGCAATGTTAGTGCTAAATCAGAAGGTTTGACTTTGGTAGCGGGATGAAAGGTATAGGAAATATACATAGTACAAGGAATGGCTCTGTGACCATCTTCCCCCTCTGGAAACTCGTATATTCCTGTGATACAAAATAAGCTAAGACTCATTGCCATATAGATGTATACACCATCTGCCACTCCTATGTGAACTCACAAGTATGAATTCGTCGGTATTTAGACAGTTTACCACTAATGAGTAAAACAAGATGACATTGGGCTGCAGAACTGTTCTCTGCTATTGCCAGTACTTCATGCTTTTTCAAGGCTATGCCAGCCTACTTAGCCCCAAAATAATGACTTGCCAAGATCTTATTTTTTAAGTGTGATTTTATATAAGCCTGTACAGTATTTTTTGCATCCCTATAGAGACCGTTCCTCTTGTTTCTGATAGACTCATAATCATGCAGATGTCTGCATCACCAGGACCAAGGACCTAATTCAGATCCCGATGTTTACACTGGGCTAAGGGAGAGTTTTCCATATATATATATATAATAGTTGTAGAGTCTATGGGCACAGAGGGCTGAGTGTTGAAGTCTTGTTGCACACACAAGATCTGCCATTCGAGACCAATAGAGGGCAGAGGTGTCACGCATTGCCTCACACATCATACAATGCTTCAAGCACACACATAAAAGTAGTCCATGATAGAGAGGTTTCAGTGCTCACAGCACTGTTTTTCTTCTGCCAAGCAAAAGTCAGAAATCTTTCCCAGACTAACATCTATCCCCCCAAGGTTCTGCTCAGAATTCTGATTTGGCCCGTGGCAGGAATCAATCCTTAGCTTGCAACTGTTTGATTTGTGAGTTTACAGGCTTCATTTTGTACAAACCAACTTGAAAGTAAAAAAAGTTTGTGACTTTCTTTTTTTCCTCTGTGTTCCTTAACATAAGACAGGAGCTCTGTGCGTAACAGGTCCCAAAAGCGGATAGGAGCGGCATGGAACACATGGCATGCATTTGAGGAAAGCTGGTTTATCTGGAAATCTAACAAGAAGGTCTTGCAGGCTGTCATCGTTAGAGTCAGGAGGCAGCTCTTTGATAGACAGTGAGAAATGACAGCTTGTAAATAGCAAGCCTTGAAAACGTGGCTCATCTGTGATGTAGAAAGTGCAACAGTAAGGGCTGACATTTGAGTGATGTTCTGGCCAAACACAAGTGACACAAGTTTGCATAAATTGGGACTAGACCCCTTTTCCCCATAATATTGCATGTCTGAGGGTGTCAAAGTCTGACAGAATAAGGAGATGAAGTACAGGTTTTGTAGTTAAGGGCTCACTAACAGGTTGAGGACAGCTGTTCCTATGGAGCCTGTGAAGCAGAAGGTAGCTAGGCCATGATCTAGGGTTGGAACTCCAAAGAGTAAAAACTTCCTGGTAAGCCAGAAGGTAGAAATAGGAGGACATGCAGTTGCAAAGACAAGCTGCAGTTGGACACACATTGCGTGCCCACGCAGATCCTCTGTGTATCATACAAGAGCAGAGGATTAAATATTGATACTTGCCTGCCACTGCTGGCAGACAAGGCAGTCCCAGCAATGGGAGAAAGGGCTAAGAAAAGATCAAGGGTAAAAAAGACTGAAGTAGCATGAGGATCAATAGTCTTGGGACTGGAAGAAATAATGTCTGGAACTATAACTGGAAGAGATGTCATGTCTTTGGAAGACAAATGAAAGATGAGCAATGGTATTAAGCAGTGGATGATGCACAATCCTAAAGGAGAGGAGGTGACGAACACAGAAGAGTACTAACTCCACAGAGACCAGAGAGTGCACGAGCAAGTGAGCGAGCAGTGTTCAATGAAGACCAAGTCCAGTGAATGGTATCTCTAGGGAGCAGAGACACTGACCCATGGCAGTAGGTCAAAGAGGCAAGAACAGGGAAACAGGCAGCAGTGGGATTGAATGGGTCACTAGTATAGATTCAGCAAAGGAGTCCAGGTAGTAGCCAAAAAGCTACAATAAGCTGAGAGCTCAGTACATTCAGAGACTTAATTATGGAGGCTCAAGTAGAGAAGAGAGAGCGGGGGAGTGATTTGGGATCATGTGACAAGTGACTGATTTATCCTGTGTGCATGAAGCTGAATGATAAGTAGCCAAATTGTTGAGGGAGATGAGGGACTATTAGAAGAAAGGGGAATATTGAGAACAAAGAGCAAAATAAGATTTTTTTAGAGTCCTCTTAGATTTGAGATCAATGTTCTCTTTTTTAAAATTTACAAGGTTTCTGAGCAAGGATAGTTGGAGACAGTCCTACACTTGGAGGATGGAGAAAGCTCAGGTCACACAAAGGGTAATTTCTGTCACCAGCAGTTTGTTGTAGCCAGTTACACCAGACTTCATGTTCTTCCACAAAGGCTGATGTTCTGTCAATGCCAGAAAGTAAAACTGCCTGACTGTCATGAAGCAATTGCAGCCTTGATTCTTGCTACAACCACATTCATTTTTTGGTCATATTTACAGTCCTGTCTTGTTCCCTTCAGTAGTGAAGTGATAAAATTAGATGAGGTTGCCTAATTGATTAGTTCTGTTCCTAGTTTCAACAGGGAACAATACACATGTTTTTTAGAAACAAATACAAACTAACAGTGCTTATTTTGGGGTACCCAGACTGAACACACTTTAAAAGGGGGTAATCTATTAAAAATGTCAGCTACTGTCTTGAATAGCAGTAACTTTAAGACACCTTGACTTGGACACCTCAGGTCACTTGATTCTAGGGCTTGCAGGTGTGAAGCAGCATGCATGATTATATGCAATTGTACCTGCCCACACGAACAAATGCATAAGGTGACAATCGGGTAGTAGTTCTGGGGACACTCGTACAGTGTTAGGCAGAGTTGCTGAAAGAAGCAAAAGGTTGTCAAATGCCTCTGAGTATCTAAGCTCCTGCTGCTGAACATTTCCAGGAATACTGACAATACGCTGCTGTTTGCTTTACATGTTTCATGTGGGAGGCTCTGTCTCCTGAGATGTCAAAACACATTTTTTCCTTCCTTTGTTAGAGACTTATGTCACTCCCCTGTTGATTACCCGTGGGGTTCTGAAGCGGTTTGTCAGTTCCCAAGAGCTCAGGACACGCAGGGGCTGCTCAACACAGTGATGCAGTCAAAGGTCATACTGCTGAGGAGTGCTTTTCCCAGCCAAGCAGCACCGAACAGCACTGAGGTCTCTCTGCTGTATTTATGGAACGCAACGCTGCTTGCAAATAGCTTAATTTTTGTGTTAACATGGGGTATCTAGGGCTGGTAATTAATGTTAAACACGAAGTTTCTATCTTAAATAGAAATGTTAAGGAATTAGATTCTTGTATGTACTTTACAGGCAATCCCAGTATTGAAGGCTAAGTAGGCCTTACTTTCTTTGCCAAATTCCTGCAAAATCACCCAGGCTGGGATAGGGTTCATGAAGATAAACAGACACCCAATCCTTGTTGCAGACACTCCTGGTTTTCTGGGTTTGTGAATGTGACAAGAGCTAGGGACAAGGTAGGGTGCCTTTTTCCTCCATCACTGTAAAAAGTGGTGAATAAGATAGTTTTACTCTAAAATCATGTTTAATGGGTGGTTTGGATTACTTCAGCAGTAATCCTGAAGCATGGTTTGATCTAACAGAATCAGTGACTGGGGTAGAGGGAGGTGGGTCAAATTTTGTTCTCAGTTACAGTGGTCTAAATAGACATGAAAGGCATTACACAGCAGTAAAAGTGAGCTGAATTTGCTCACTTTAGTGAAGCTAATGCATTTTCTGCATGCCTCTCAAATTACTGCCGGTTAGTTAAAAGGAGAAGTGTTCAAATATTGATCACAAAGATGTTGGGGATAAAGCAACATTTTAAAAATTAATGCCTATTTCTCATTTCCTAATGTTCTCCACCTTTAACGTTAACCAGTCCTGGTTGATAAGGAGTGTAATGCAGTTCAGGGTAACTTACATCCTAAACTATTAGAATTTTAGTCATGTTTAAAATCAGTTTGTAAGCTTTCGTGGTCTTCAGTCACAACACACAAAAGTCACCTGCTTGTGTTTCTGATCCTTTTAAGGTTTGAAACTCTATTGAGAAAGTCTGTGAGTATGGTTAGCTGAAGATATTAAAAAGAAATCAATAAAATGTTCTAATTTGAAACAGCTCCCTGACCTAGGGGCTTAATACGACTGCAGAATGAGTCTAGTGCTTTTCCTCTAACATGCGTTGCACGTATGCAGCTCAACCCAACTCCTTTATCGGTAATCTGAACAGATCAGTCATGGACCAAAACTGCAACTTCCTCCTTAAAGACGGGCCTGATGGACCCTGCTTTTTCCTTGTTCCTAGTTACTTAGGAATTGTATGCTTCTGTTAAAAAGAGGAAAACCATTTCTTAAGGCACAAAGGCTTCAGAGGAGAAAGCCCCCCAAAAAAGGTGCTCAGGCCTTTCACACTTGAAGAAGAAATACAGTAATCACCACTCACAAGTCACTGTGTGCGCACTGGGTATCCATACTCTCAGTCAAAACTCCCCTCTGATTTGTGATTGGCCAGGCCCACAGAAATCAAATGCCATCTAAATGTGGTTCTGTTTCTGGAAACACTTTTTTTCCCCTTCTTTAAGCAAAAGTTGCCATACACAGTCGTACTTAGTGAACTCAGGGTGGGGATGGTCTCTATCTAAGCTAATAGCAGGAGAAATGAAGAACTATGCCAGAGCTTAGATCCCTCGTGTCTGAGCCTACTACTTTAACCACGGTGCCATCCTTCTGCTCAAGCTCTGAAAAATACTTTTGCAAAGAAAGGAGTGTGAATGCAGAGAGGACAAGGTAGAAGGACTCATTATTTCTGTTACTGTCATGTTTTTTACCTGTCATGCTTTCTTCTGAGGCTGCTGTTCTCCATCCATGTACAGACATGGCCCATAGCTCAACTGATGACTGATGTCTACTGGCCCCATTAGAAAAGTCAGTGCTGAGACATTGTCCTATATGGTAACATGGTTAGCTCTAATGTGGGGTTTTTTTGAGAGCTGTCTCTTAGGAACCAGAATGCAAACAGCAAGCCTGGGCTGGGACTTCCCTTTCAGAAAGTCCCCTGTATTGCCCTAATCCTCCTATCAGTGATTACACTCTACTGATTAGGGATGTAAGGGATAACGATTATTACTGAACACAAAAAGTAATACTTGGCATTTACATAGCGCTATTCAAATGCAAAGTGTTTTACATAATTAACCATGCTGGGATTGCCTTCGCTGCACCACTGCAATAGTCTATTCCTAAATAGTTTTGAAAGATACATGTGAAAACCAATTATGCAGAGCAGTAAAAATGGATCTGTGGGAGCTCTTTGCTTTTCTCCTCAGTGCCCAGCATGGGGAGCACGGAGACTTTAACACTATGGTACTGTCAAGACAGTGCATGGTAATTTCATAGTTGCCATGTTAGAAAAGAGAGTGATGTAACATGACTGTACATGGCTTGCGAGATGGCACTTTCCTATTACCTTTTAGGCCCCTAAGACCTAGCTAACATTAGTTTCATCTGAAACTTATAAGACACTCTTTAAACTGTAATAAGCTTCAAGGCCAAAGGAATCATTAAGACAATTGAGCATGATCTGTAGCACTACACAGACCACAGACTATTGTGTCCTGCCTCAAACCCAAGCTTGTCACTGAACAAGACCATTTCTTTTAGACAAAAAACCCTGTCGAGTTCAGAGAAAAAGACTGCACCATCCTGCTGTACAATGGCATCCTACCATCAGATATCTGTATCTTGAGTTTTTAGCTCTTGGATCAATTATAGAGCCCTTTTCTTCCAAAAGCCTCTTCCCTTCCTGCTCTCTTTTTAACGACTGCAATCACATCACTACTTCATCTTTTCCCGGTTATATAAAGCTTTTAAAATTTCTCACCATAATGTAAATTCTCATTATTCTTTTACATCTTTTCTGAATCCAATCCAACTTGTGAACATCTTGAAAAAATGTGACTAGGTGAACTAGACATAGTATGTATTGTTACACTTATTTTACAGAAAGGGGAGCAGAAGCATGGGGTTTATATCCCATAAGTCCTCCAAATAATGCTTTTTCCCCCACCTTTGCTATATGCTTTTAACAGTTCTTGGTGTGTCACTGAAACCAGATTAATATTTACTGCAAAGATATTATTAGTAATTTTTACTACACTTTTAATAAGCAGAGTTAAGTTAGTGTAAAAGAGTAAAACTTCTAATATTGTTTGATATAAGCAATGATATTAAAAATTTTATCTGTTTTTCACATGGCTTACTCTTGGGCTAGCACCACAAAATGCATTTCTCTTGTCAGTAATTGATGCCTTCTCATATTTGATCATAGTATTGGAAGAGAAAAATATTAAAAATATTGCAAGATGCTGAGGCCTTTTAAAGGTAACCGAAAGTACCTTCCACATGCAGTTTTTAGGGTGCAGGACTGGAAAGCTTATTAGCTTGTTTGCTGGACCTGAGCTGTTTGTCTTTCACACACAGTACCGTTGCTGTCAACCTACTGCACTCAATACAGACAGCTCCCGCAGCCCCAAAGATGCACATGGAATTTGGCCAACCAGTTCTTTTGCTCTGCTAGTGACCCAAAATTTTTAATTTCTCAGACCTTTTCCCTTAGTAGCCTGCTGCTCCTGTTATCTTATATTGTACAGAAGAGTTACATGTGAATCTTGACACTACCAGACTGAAAGATGTTCGGGATTTCAGCCTAAATGGCAACAGAGGAAGTAAAAGCTAAATGAGCAGGTTTATCGTATCAGAATGTGGTAGGTAGCCCATTCATCATCTCAAATAGTTCATGTAACCTTGGAAGCATTGGGAGAGGTTATCATCTTTGGCCGATTTAAGACATCAGCGGCAAGACTAAAGCCCTGCCTGTCTGTACCATGCTAGCACCTCTGAAGGAGAAATTGAGAAAGCTATACAAGATTTTTTGAGTGAAGCCGAGGCAGTACAAGTGTTTCTTCCTAAAGCAGAATAAAAGTTGGAGCACTTTTCCTGATTCAAGAAGCAGAGAAAATCAAATCAGAAAGATCACCCCCAAGAGAACTGATTGAACTGAATATGAAAAGAGAAGGACAGAGCTAATAAACCTGAACTGTTAGTGATGGTGTTTCCTCAGCAAGCCAGACAAGGACAAAAGGAGGGAGCCAGCTATAGTGTTCACTAGTCTTTATGAGACAAACACTGGCAGAGTGCTGTCAGAGTGTCAGAAGGATGCAACAGCGGTGGCAACACAGCAAAAAGCATTCCCAGCCCATCTGTGATGGAGAATGATTGAATTCTGCTGGGAAAAATGTACTGACTGCAGGAGGAGGCTGTAAATACCATGGCCAGTTTCCATTTTGACTACACTAGTGGAAACCAACAATAGCAACGAAAGGAGACAGGACAAAAATGAAAAGGGGTTGGAAGTGGTTCTTTGTTATTAACGCTATTACTCTTCATTCCAACATAAGCTGTCCCTTTGACTTTAAAGAGAAGGTACTGCTTGTTTCCTGTCTGACCATCTCCTTCACTCTCTGCACAGCACAGAACTATATGATATCTAGGCATCAACACAATATAAATTTTTAAAAGAAATAAGCTATCCTGGTCAAAGGAGAAATAAATAAAAAATACCATTTGTTACAAAAAGCAGAGAATTTGGTTGCTAATGTGCTGACTAGGTGGGAGGAAGAGATTGGCTTGGGATCTGGAGGTTTAATTAGGTTCACACCCACAACATGCTGTAACAGAACCCAGAGGGTAGAGAGGAAGAAAAAAAAAGCAGCTCAGACTTACATCTGTTTGAATGATGCTCCATGCATTAGTTAGGCCAATATTTCCATCTGTCCCATACAAATGAAGCCCTTTCTTCAGATCCCGCTGAGCATACTTGTCAATCTAAAACCAACAACAAAAGACACAAAACTCAAAATTTTCTGAGTACCACATTTCAGAATGAAAGTGCACGGAGCAGGGAGATGTTGGACAACAGTCCTATACTGAAATGAATAAAAAGTTAACCAACATTTCCTAAAGCCTTTCGCCAGTAGAGCTGGTATCTATTACAGGTATCTGCATTTTGTAAAGAACATGAGGAGTTCCTGTTCTGAGTTAATGTTCATGTTTTCCATCACAGACTTCCAGAACATCTTTTCCCTTCTCACTTAACCACCAAAGTACTATAGAGAGACTGGATTGTGTTTAATCATTCATTTTTTGCAAATGAGGCCTATATATGAAAACATTCATCTACCCACAGCATTTCCTTTTAGCTTAATATCTTTAATTGTGACCAAGTACCCCTCAGCATCTTCCATACGCTTCCTGGGAGACCAACAGCGGCATTAACATCTGAATTGTGTTCATTATATCTGCCAGGGTATCCCACTTCTTACAGCAGGATGGACATAGTTATATTGAAGCATCAGGGAATGAGCTATCCAAAATTCAGGACAGAGAGGATTTAAGAATTTAGTTACTAAATGGAGCTGCTCTTAAATAAATGCATTTTTGTTGATTTAATGAAAGTACAAAGTTCTGCTTTAGAGGCTTTTGCAATTGAAGATGGTAGTTTCTTATTGAGAGTCTCTGCTGGTAAAGCAGGCTATTGTTGGATCCACTGGTCACCACCAGGTAGTATCCAAAAGGATTACAAGTGCATCTCTCCCATTTTAACCATACATACACATTTCTACAGAATCAAGCAAACACAAAAAAGGAAGTAAATAATAAATGGATATTCACGGTTTAACCTGATTTTTCTGTTGTAAATGAAAAGCACTGAATAGTGCTGCTCAAATACGCCTGTACATTCCCCCCTCCCCTGGGTGCTTGTCAATGTTAGTGGTCTGTTCAACACCAGAGGTATAGCAAGAAGGGTGAGCAGACCTGTCCCATTTTCTTCTCCATCAATCTGCTATAAATCTGACTGCAAAACGCAGTGCCACTCTGAGATCTTTCTGCTACAACAGTCAAAAAGAAAACCAAAATTAAATTCACAACTTGCTTCATGGGGACAGTCTAAGTTAATACATACTCTCTTCCATATTGGACAACAGACAGACATGGTGTATTCTCTAGCGATTGCCCCTCTGACACTAGTCATTCCAGCTGAGAGGGGTCTAAAATGAAGTAACCAATGCTAGTTTTGAGTTAACAGAGGGAACAAAGGTCTTCTGTTTCTACCATACATTTGGAGTTTCCTTCTGCTTTGTTCAGTCAGAATTGTTTTCATTTGCTCCTGGGAAAAAAACTGGATGCAAAGTATCTTCCACAGTGTAAAAGAGGAATTTTCAACCCACTACATCATAATTACTACGGGGTAAATGTAAAGTTACTCAACAATATGACTCCACAAAAAACTATGACCTCAGAAGTTCATCATGTCCAAGAAATCTCTGCTGTGTGTGCAAAGGGTTGTGCTTGGTCTCTTCAGTTCTATTGTTTCCTTCCCAAAAGTTTACCACCATCAAGCTGAGCCACTAATAGCTTTGGGACAGTACAAGAAAGATGTACAACTTAATCTCAGCACCTTAACTGTCATGCAAGCACTTTGTCATGGATGACTATCTTGAACTGTAGGTGCTGTACTCACACTGTAATTATCATGTAAGCTGCTTTTGACTTTACACAGAGATTATACATAGTCACTGGTACGTTAATGAGAAGAGAAAACCAAAGCTGAAAGCGATCATTAAATTTGGAACTAGTTGAGAAGATTACAGGCAATAAATGATAAACTTAAATGTGTGGGGGATTCCTAGCATTCATTTAAGAATTAGATTGAACTGGGTTTCAGCTCTTCACTTACCCTCAGCTCCCTGCGTCTCAACTGGGCCTGCTGTAGTCTCGAGCAGAGCCATCAATTAGAATGGAAGTGCACGATTGTGTTGCTAGTCTGAGAGAGGCTTTGAAATTTATTTAGTGCCCTACAGAGGTAGTGAGGTAAATTAATTGTTGAAAAACTAATTCTTATTCAGAAAGGGACAGAGGTAGAGAGGAACAGCATAGATGAGGGCAGGTGGGGACAGAAATCTAGCTAGTAGATCTGTTGCCTTGAAGATGAAAGAGAAAGGTCCATTTGGAATATTAATTTATCACACCTGAGAAAATCTGCCCTGTAAAGTGAGAGAGCTATGCATCAGCCTACAGTTCATATCACCACTAATCTGGAACAAGGGAGATAAGGTCAAATGAAACAGTGATGCTTATCTGAAGGGCAAATGCCATGCTACCAAAAGGATGCAAAATGCAAAGTTTGCATTTCCTCACTCAAATTTTGCTTTGCAAACCAATGCAGTGGCTCAGCATGATAATCCCTTTTACCAGGGCTCACAGGCTGCCCTTGTTAATGCAATCTTCACTATGCAGTCCTGTTTGAGATTAATAATGATAATAACAACAACAACCTAATAATTTAATAACTTACGATCAATATTTATAAAGTACTTCAAGATCAGGAACAACATTTTGTTAGCCCACGTGTGCTTTAACATGGTCTCAAGAGATTGCCTCACCAAGCATTGCTGCTCTTCCTTTTACCTGGAGAAGACACACTAGCAAGCAACTTGCTGAGGCAAAATGAAAGCAAGTCCTCTCTTCCTCATAAAATTAACCACTTTTCCCTGCACAAAGAGTGCAAGACCTTCATACTGGGAACACAACTGGCAACGGATTTCCATATTTCAGAAACTGAGTAAACAGCAGAGCATTACTCAAGAAAACAGGCACTGTGTGACCAGTTCTCTCACTGCTATTTTAAAAAGCCTCAACATCAAGTCCCTCAACATCAAGTCATGTGCACATTGTATGACCCATTATTATTTGTTGTTTTAAAAAGAAAGTGCCTGTTTGAATCTTCCTTGGAAGAGGACATAAGCTTTTTATAATCCCACACCACATGTGTGTCTCATTTCCTTATCTCTATCACCTCTATGCAGGTTGCAACTTTGAAAGAGGCATATACATGCTGTGAAACAGTATCTCCAGATTTCTTTACTTTTTTATTTCATGTCCACTGACATGGGAAGGTATCTGGAAATCTCACACAGTTTTATACATATATACACACACACAGAGAGCTTTATATTTATTTGATTGATTGTCAATGTAGGATTTTACATAGTTCTCCTTTACTACAGTTTCCAACTGATCTTCTAACCAAGAAGATGTGCTGTAAATGCACCAGAGTGCTATTCTCTGAAGAGCAGTTGATTTAAAACCTCTTTTTCACAGAGCTATTCCTTAAAGCATTCATGCTTTCATGTTTGCTTAAACTAGGGTCAAAAAGGTCTTCATCATCACCTAGAAATAACCTCGTACAGCACAACTGAGTCTGTGCCCTTTGACACCAGGAGAAAGGGGAAGCAGGCATTGGCCTTTGGCCTCCTGTCACTTGTGTCTGCAGCTGAGGTACCAGCATGAAGTCCCCCACCGTCTGTGTCTCTCCTGTTTCTAGCCAGTTACAAACAGCCTTTATTTTTAATGTGTTAAAATTAAACTTGAAAATTGCATGAATTAATCAGTCTTGACGCAGAAGTAGCCTTGGACTTCTAAGAGCACAGATGATATTAAAGATCATTTCTCTCATTCAGGCTGCGAGGAGTTCAGTGTCTACGTGCAGTCCTATTAAAAGCACATTGACCTCCGCTTGAATAACCTGTGTACAAGGTTATAAGATGGATATTTTTCCCCTAATTGAAGCACTGCTTGAAGTTCTAGACATATGATTCCTACTGGCTTTGACCAGAGAAGGGTAAGTAAAACTCAATACCTATTTGTGGAGCATAGCTGGCAAATGCTCCTCCAGGTAATTCTGTTGCCTGCTAACCTCAATTTTGTTTCTTCCTCAAAATATTTTTAGAATAGCAGGAACTTTTCAATATGCCTTTATTGTAATTGTATATTTGATTTAAATGAAAACTCACAAAACACCCCCAGCTGTTTCTTCTGCCTTCAGTTTGAGTTTTTCAGAAAATGATCTTTCTGAAAATGAAATGCTGCACCACAGTGATTCATCGCGTCTCCTGACAAATGATCCCACCCAGCATTCACCAATCTGTCAGCTTCTCTTGTTTGTCTCTGTGCTACCAGTCCTCAGCCAGGCAAAATGTCTATCGCAAAACAGGGACTGTAAGTACTACATTAAATATTCTGCAATTTCAATCTGCTGTGTTCTCCCATACGCAAGCCAGGCCCTTCACAAAGCACAACTCTATCTAGTGAAGGAGCACAATAAAACGTAATAAAAACTCTCAGCAGGCAAACCGTTACTCTAAATGAGATGCCTATTTTTAGTCATGTGGAATGCCAGAGATTTTCTTAGAAGAAAGAGTTTCTGAAAGGTTAGGCAGTAAGAACCTTTTATCAATCTGGAAGTGAAGCAGAAAAAAATTATTTTCCTCCTTGGGATTCATTGGTCAACAGATGAGAGGTGTAAGCTTCAAGCTGGCACCCCATCCATGTCAATTCCTATGACTTCTGGCTTCAGACACATTGGAGGCTTGTTCATGCTTATCAGTGCCATCAGATTTCAGTGGTGTTTCTACTAACATAAGTTAAATATGTCCTGTTGCTTAGTGTGGTAATCCACTACAATCCACGACTGCAAGAGAACCACTTCTTAGAGTGGGGCATGCATATTACTAGCACTTTATCTAAGGTAAGATCCTGTTCCCACTGCACTGAGCACAAATAACTTTCTCACTGACTTCCATTAGGCCCTAATTTGGCTCTTGAATCTCTCATTGTCCTATTAAAAAGACTTTCTAAAACCTTGTACTACTCTACAGTAGACAAGTCGTGTGCAGAGAGTTTCAGGCAATGAAGGAAACTCAGTATTTGAACTAGAAAAGAGAAAGCTACAAGAGATGCAGCAGGACTGGAGAGAAACTGCCAGAGGTCAGGAAAAGTGGCTGGAAGCAGCTGATGCAGTGACAGAGAATGAGCAGAGATCTGTCTGAGCCTCATCTAGACTACAGCTGTGACAAAACATCCCATAAAAAAATCTTACTTAAGCCTGCGTATAAATTCAGGCCAAATTAAAAAGTGGTTCCTTCTTAATCTGTATTCCCTCAAGACAGCTACTTAAGCTGTAGCAATTTACACATAAGGCTTGTTTTACTGTCAGCTTTGTCTCCTCATTGCTTCGGAAATCCGGATCCTCCAAGCAGAATTGTGGCTGGCTGGCTGACGAGCCCAGCTGCAGAAGCCAGCATCCTTTCAAGAGGACCAAGAGCTGTCAGACTCCACCTTGCCTCCTTGAATAAGACAATCTAGAAATAATTGGGGCTGAGATAAAAACTGTGTAACAGCAACAACAACAAAAACCCTGCTTAGCACAGACACAGACACGCTGAAAGCACTACATAAACATTCTGTGCTGCAGAAACCCAGGAAGGCTCATAATTATTTCCATCTCTGTATTAGAGATGGGGGATTGCAGTAGCCTTCTCACTTCCTGGGGATGGTTTGACAGGTCTCTCACTCTCTGTCTAAATGAAAGGCTTTGGAGTTTATCTACTTACTGTTAAGGCATGAAATGGAAGACAAGTATTGCTCCCTGAGAAATCCAGTTCTGTAATTTTGCTGCTGATAAGGAGGAGGAAGTGCTTTGGAGCAAAACTTCTTGGGCAAACAAGAAAGTTGTATCTGTGCAGAACACAGGTATTATCAATATTTACAGCTAATATGATGCAAGACTTTGATTAAACTGAAGCTATACCAATACTGAAGAGACAAAGTCCTTCCACTGTCCCAGCACACTGAGAGGGAAGGTGGCTTTGCTGTAATCCTCTCTGGAAGAAAGGCCAAAAGAAGGCTCTTGGGGAGATCATTATTAACTCCTTTTCAACCTGCTGACAGCGTGAGATGTCACTTAGATTCTGGCACAGCCTTTAGGCAAAGGCCAGTGGATGCCAACAGCATCCCCAGCTTTCTAACCTGCAGGTAAATGGAGACTTTTAATTTCAAGCCTCAGTGCTTCCCTACCACATCATGAACAAAAATTCCACCCAGCAAGCCTCCTGAACTGGACAAAGGGTATCGGCAGTGTTTCAATATAGTTAAGTAAATATTCCTGACCTTTCTAGTGATTGTTTCCCCTACCTCTCTGCCTCTCCACCAGAACAGGAGAGGCTGTAAGGAAATGACAAAATATCCAATAGTTTCCCACTGGGCAAAACTTTTAGTTTAATGCCTTGATAATCATTCTCTACAAATAGCAGGGAGTGGGAAATTGAATGTAAACAGAAAGTGCCTAATCTATAAGGTCATTTGTGGGAGCCCTCTTGCCTGCTAAGAAGAGATGAGATTGATTGTACCAACAGGAAAGGCTTGCTTTGAATGAGATGTCCCCAAGCCTGTCTATAAGAACCTGAGAGCAGTACATGCTTTCCTCACCACTGAAATCTTCATTATACCATCTGCCTATAAATAGAAATCTTGTAAGATTTTAGTAAGTAAGAGACACTGCATGAGTTTTGCTGATGTTTGGCAGTTAAGGGACAATATACTAATTTCTTGTCAGTGTCATCAGTGTTACACAGCATCTCCAGGATGCTTTGCTCAGCTCCGTGGGATTCCCTCTTCCTCACTTCCTCCGCAAATGTGAAACAACTCCAGGACTTAGCATTTTTTTGTGATTGCTTCCTTAAACACAGCAAACCACTTGCTTAGTGAATTCTCTTTTCGTAGTTTGACTGCAAAAGCCTGTCAGGAGTCAAACATTTTATGGATCTTCCAAACTTCGATAAGTTAGTTGAAATGCTTATTGGCTCTAGCAGTGTTTGATACCAAGAGAGATGCACTGGCACTGGCTGTGTAACTTCAGAGGAAAAGGGGAGAATACAGGAACAGAAGATCGTAGGAAATGGTCTGGGCGTGGGAAGAAGAATGAACATTTCTGAAACATGCTGGCTTAGGTCAACTGAGGTGAGACCTTTCAGCTGTGCCATAGGCTTCCTATGTAGTCTTGAAAAGTCACTGTTTCTCTTGTGCTTCAGTTCTCTATTTGTAAAACAGGAATAATCTGACTCCACTCATGCCATAAAATTAATAATATAATTTGGAGTAGATATTTGAATACCAAAACCAACCTGGGACATGAAGCCCTGTACAGAATCTGAGACAAGGAATGGAGTTACTAACCTGAGAGGGTCAGTAACCCTCCTGGCACTGAGAGGGTAAAACTGAGGTTCATCAGGAAGCAAAAGGAAGGACATCTTGCATTGGCCTGGAGCAGGCAGTGGTGAAACTGTAAGAGAAACAGCCTCCCACCATGCGCTCTGACAAGAACCAAGAAGTTGCAACAGTTTTATATAACAAAAAGCTGATAAGAAAGTCAAAGAACTTGGGGTTTTCAAATCCATTTTTCCTGGGTCCATGGTTTGTGCATACAGTTAATTGCAGTTTCAGTCACTGTCTTCTGCCCACAAGCACCTGCTTGTGCTCAAAAGCAGGCATCAAGGCACCTGACACAGCAGACAGCTGAGGCTGCAAGAAAGGAGCCACTGAAACATTCCCGTACTATTCATACTATTAAAATGCCAATGAATCCCAACAGCAGCTTTAGTGCGCCTTGTTTTAAACAAGAGATCACAAGTATGACAGTCAGCAGGCTCTGCAACTCACAATTTTTCATGCAAGAGCAAATCCAAACGTTTTTGGCAAACTGCACCTGATTTTGTCCAAATGATTCCTTTAAAGTCCAAGGAAAGACAGGCCATTTTATCATTGTTCCATATAAAGTGAATGTTTAGCTTCCTATCATTGCTGGTATAAGGGGAAAGTACGTTTTTCTGTAGCCAGAGAGGCCACTGCCATCTAACCTGTTCTTATGCACAGCAACAGCTGAATAACTTGGGCACCAAGTCCCCGAGCTTGTTTAAATAAAGTACATCATAACTAGGCTCAGAGATACAGGCTCAAAATGTTAAGGTGCAGCTATGCACATTCTTTGCTTGCATACAGAATGAAGCCAATACCACAGCTGACTGCCTATTTAAGAGGATGAATACATTCAGCTCTCTGTCTTGTATGGCACCCTGTGCATGGGCACTTCCCAATGAGATAGTCCTAGACCTCCTTAAAAAAACGCAAATCTTGTTTGTTTTTAATGAACCTAGGAATAAAAACTTTAAACATGAATTCTTGGCTTGCTGCTTCTTGTTTCAAAGGAGTTTGAATGCTGCAGCAAACATGGGGAAAGGGCTGGGTAAAACTAGGCATGTAAATCAAAACAATTACCTACACAAAAGGCTGTCACTGTAAATTAATTACCAGCATTTTAAGTCAATTCTTCTTGGGCATTATGCATTTTGAGTGACAAAAGCCTTACCAGCATGTTGGAGGAATTTCAGGTGAGTGCATGTTTTTTGTGACATACCTAATTATTTAAACAGCATTCAGGATACATCTTATGCTGATTCCGTAGAGAACCTTTTGTTTACATATAAATAAGCTCTTCTTCAGATTATTAAGCTGGTTGGGAAAAAATGATACTAACGTCCTCAATAGCAGTGGCACCAGCAAAGTTGGGTGCCATCGTGACCTAACATTGCCATTTCTTTTCCAGAATGAAACTCCCTTTGTAGTTTCATTTTTTTCCGTATACTTGCTCCAAAGATGACTGACACAAAAGAGCTTCTATCCCTTTTCTCCAGTTATGTACCCCACCAACTGCTGCTCTCAGCAATGCTCCTCTGTCTTTACACATCAGCCTTGTGTCCCACAGATCTCACAACCTATCCTCAAAGCCCTCGTCTCCTTCCTGTGCCACCCCTCCTAGTCACTCGAATCGTCTTTCCCCAAACATGGTCCTGTAAGAGTCATTCCTTTCCTGCATGTCCCAGTAAACGGTAATTTTGCCTTGATCTTCAGTGGCTACAGGACCACACCTGTGCCAGGGTGTAAAGACTCGTCTGAGCTATGCTCATGTATTGAAATCCCATGTACACTGAACCCAGGCCAGCAGAAAAGGGAAATGCCCATTCTTTCAAAACCTATGCTTATATTGAGAATATTCCCAGGATATCTGTATTCAGCCTCTTTGCCTTTTTTTTTTTTACTCTTTTTTTTTTTTTAAAAAAGATAATCACTTTCATTTGTCCTCAACAACCATCAGCATAACCTCAGATAAGTAAATTGGGAAGGATGCTAATTAACATGATACATGCTGTTGAGCCTTTGTTTGCCAAGAGACATGCAAGGTGGGTTGCATTTGTGTTTCAAGTGCTAACAACCTGTTATGTCCATCTATACAGGCCAAAAAAAAAAGGCAAAAAAACCCCCAACCACCTAGGGATGCACATGTCAATAGAGCTTGAGATCCAATTAGCTGCCACAAAGGCTTCAGGATGTGCAGAGGCAAATCAAAGCAGAAAGACAAGCCACTTTCCTTGTAGGAACTAATGACCATTGTGTGATTATGTATTAGGCGTAACAGTGACATTGGACACAGACTCCGCACATGCTGTGAGCTGGAAAAGGGGAAGCCAGCAGTTTACTCACAGAGATGAAGGACTTGGCCATTTGCCCACTAAGCCATTTGCTGCAGCCATCCCACAGGATCAACCTTTGCTTCAATTATTTACAATACTCATTTACTTAGTTTAAAGGTGAATGAGAGAGCTTTCAAATAAGAGAGAGCACTACTAAAATATCAGGGGAGGCGGGATAGCAAAGGCAAACCATACCCTACGCTCCCACTGTGGTTAGAGAAGATGAATGAGTCTCACAAACCATGTAAGTGTGGGCTATCTGCAAATCCATTTATCCAAGTACCTTAAGTTCTTTTCCTCTTAAATTCATTACTTTGGTAGGAAAATATAAGCCAAAAACCAGACTTTGTCCACCGCCGTAAGGTAAATACATCTCCGCAGAAGTCAAAACAATTACACCCCATCTAGATCAGGCCTCTGGTGGCACCTGAACCTTGCTGGGTGCCATGGGAAAGGCACGCAAGCTCCCCATGGTAAATCACAGGCATTGGCATTGCCACCTCTTGGTGACAGAGCTGCCCTGCTGAACACAGTGTTGTCAGCTCCACCGGCAACTAGTAACAACGAGGGTAAGCTGTAAAGCAAGTGGGGGAGAGGGCTGGTTAAATCATGCCCTCAGGGGAAGAAATTTTCCTGATTCCTTAGAACAAGGGGAACAAATGTCTGCTGATAAGCCACCTTTCTCTGTGCTGGAACTAAAAGACCCTTAAAAACCAAACCAGCCCACTGAAGGGTTAAAATCTGTTGCTCTGCCTGGAGAAACTTGTCTGGAAAGAGCGATTCTGTAGAAACAGATTGAAGAAGCTGTGTCTTCCAGATCCAGGGAACATTAATCCTTAGGGGAAAGTGAGATTTGCACACAGCCTGCTTTATTATTCTTAAGATATGCTTTCTCTGAAATTAACTCATTTTAAATAAATAATGCTGTGAGGAGAACTACCATTGTCCTTGGAGGGAATAGACTAGCAGGCGAAGTCAGGCTCACTACAGCAAGCTTTATTGCCTACCACGGGGTGATCTCTGCTCAGCCTCAAAGTGGGAGAAGTGCAGAATGCACGCCCAGAGAGGGCAGCACAAATCGTAGATCCAGGGAAGAGACAGAGGGTTTTGGAGGAACATCTGGCTACTTTGCAGAAACTCAGCAAGACCATTGGAAGAGTTGCCTGGCTTTATTTTGAAGAAAATGGAACAGGATCTCAATATCCTCCTGGCTGAACACCAGAGAAGGTAATTATCTCCTTACCTATATTTTCTTCCTTGGAAGTATGTTCTTTTCTTCCAATCACATAGACATTTGTACTTGCAAGAATCGCAGGTTATGCTAAATGCCAGCGCCTTAGCTAGTAGAAATCTGCCTGGCTCCACTAAAATAAATGGAGTTGCTCACATTATTCTAGCAACTTGGCATCGTCACATGGCGTCTCCAGTGTCTCAAAACCATGTTTCTATTAGGGTACATGCAAGCTTGTAAACCATTCCCTCTCCAAAACAACATCTCTGACACCATGGGAGTTCTGACCTCCAGCAACTGGAATTACTGGTTTTAATCCTCAGGTAAGCTTTTCGGTGGAGATATTATAAACTGGTAAATAAAATGCCTTGGAAAACTAGTAGATAACAAATGCAACAGAAGTGAATAACTGCTATTAAATGTCTCCTTTGTTTTAATGAAACAAACAATTGCAGCTCTTCACCACACTTCATCGAAAACAGATTTTATTGTGAATGGAATGATTTGGGACTCAGTCACTGTAAATGAATAAACTACATGGAGATTGCTTTCCATAATAACAGAAAAAGAGCAAATAAACAAACTGCCAGTCACACTTACATGGCACAAAATGCAAGTTTCCAACACCCTCTCTACTTCTAATAATGTCAGAAAAAAGCCACATTTCTCATTGGAAGTCACACAGGTTGAATGGAGAAGAAAACATGCTTGTCTGTGCATATGTTAAACAGAGATAAGTGATGGTACCTTCACTGAGTGAGCTGCTGGAGGACTGCAATATTTCCATACAGAACAGAACTATATATGCTGTTTTCTCACATAAAAAGCAGCATTTACCAAATGAACAGCAGACACCCTGCTAAATGGCAGCGAAGTTGGATGAAAGGAGAGACTAGAAATCTTGAAGAAAGGTTCACCTCAAACTGCTGCTACCTGGGGAGCCCTCCTATATCCCAGAATGTGATACATGCACATCCCAGCTGCCAAACCCAGCTGCAAATTGACAAGAGGTTTGTCTCCCCTCCCAGACCCCATCAGGGTGAGCAGTGGAGTACAGCATCAGCACCGCCACTCTGTGGCAGATGCAGTGTTTCAAAGCACCCAGGGCACATGCCAGCTTCTTTTGTAATTGCATCATCATGTAAATGGTGACACACAGCCTGTATATCTAGATATCAGTGGCCATCCACTCCCCATCGACAGTTAGTGGAGTCAGGAGAGACCAAGAGCTCAGTTCCTCAACTACCTGGTGGTCCCAAATGAAGGGAAAGGACACTCGGGAAAAGTCAGGAAAAGTCAACAAAAGACAGCATAAAAAATGCACGTACTGTTCATGTGAGCAGCAAGGGACCCAGTAGAGATTATGGTTTGAGCCACCCTCACCTAACCCTATAAAAACCAACATACTTGTAAGCATTTGAAGACCACATACCACATGTAGCTGGACTAGAGGTAAGCAGACTCCCCAATGAAAGGGGATGCCCATGTCATGACAGAGATGAGTCCCATTCCAAATCCAAAGGAGCCACTGTTTAGGAAAAAGGAAGGAAATTTGCAGAGTTGGTCCCTCTCAGTCTGCCTTCCTCACAAGAACTGAACAAGGTCACATCTAAAAGTATATAGAGAACTGTCTACAATAATCTAGACTCAATCAAGTAACTGCGGCCACACCACCATCTCCTTCAGATGGCAATCACTTTTAATCAGTTCAAAGCACAAGCTGCATCTTAATCAGGATCCTTAAAGGGCTTATGTCCACTGGATAATTTCACCTTGACTTAATTGACTGCCAGTCACCTAGATGTCACTGACACATTTGTAAAGGTTAGTTTGGACAATCTCCAAATACCTCCGGTTTGCCTCTGAGATCAAACTACAGTAATATTAGCTTGGCTCAAACATGTAGCTGTGTCCAGAACTGCCTTTAAAATTTGCAAATTGTCTGAAGCTTATTGTCAATCAGCTACAGCTCAACCTGCCCTCCGTAGTCAGTACAAGCCTACAGTATGGGCTGTATCCTGTTACAAACCTGCTATGCTAATCCATCTCCTTTCTCTCTCCTTCCACAAAACCTCAAGTCTTAAAAGCATTCTGTCAGGAACAAAAACGCTGCTTTTTTTTTTTTTTTTTTTTTTTTTTTTTAATTTTGGTTGTAGTTATACCTACTCTGCGTTCATGCGATTGACTTCACCCAATATACAAGCCTTCTAGAAGAGGCGCTGTTGTTACAAAAAGGTAGTGTTTGAGCTAACTAAGGACCTGAAACAAGTTTCTGCTGTACGCAAGCACCCCTTCTAGAAATGGCATCAAGGTCCTGGAACTAATCCAGGCAGACTGAGCAATTGTCAATGATGATCTAGTTTATTCAGAAACAGTCTTTGTGAGAAGGGTGAGTTATCCCTCGGAGAGGAGCAGAAACCAAAGTGAAAGGTTAAATCTGCCACATATGACAATGGTCTCAAGAACACCTCTGAGGATGCTCCTCAGCTGCCTCTGGCTTGTTTTGTATTTATTGCTCGTGCTTCTACCTTTCCAAATGAGCCCCTCTTTCCTAATTAAGAGATCAACTTTTTGCCAAAGAGAAGCATTGATCCCAAGTCTCTTCTTAAAGCTGGAAACTGTCTTCTCCTTCTCATTCCCCTTGGATTCTCTGGTGTCTGATAATACTGGTTGAGCTAGCGCTGAGACCTTTTTCTCCATGGGGCATTCATGTGGGTCTCTCCACCTATCTAAACTTACTGCTTTTGACACCTCTAAAGAGCTCAAATTTGACTGAAATTTGCTATCAGGTTCAAGGTTTATGGGGGCATAAGAGAAAGAAAAGTCAGTGCAGCCACATTGAATGTATTTTAAAAAGTAAAATTTACAAATAAGGATCATTTTTAAAAATAGGGAATTCATTCAGTAGGGTTTTTCATGGGTTCTTGACCCAAAGTTATTTGGTATTTTTCTCATTGCTAGGGAAGGAAATAAAAAAATCACTGCTAATGAAATTTTGTAGATAACACACAAACTTGCTGTGCATTAAATAATCTACTGATATCACTTGGCCTGCTTAGTTACAGAGCCTCGCGGCTTATCCAGCCAAATACCAGAACAGACGTTTAGGAACAAAGACAAGAGGTCACACTACAAGACTGGAAACCATATTCTGGAAAGCAGGAGATCTGTGGAAGGACCAAGGAAATGGAGAGGGACATGCTCTGAGGGCAACACTTCCAACTTACAGAGGAAACAGTCATGGGTATATTCAACATAAGTGGTATAAAGGTTGAGTTGTATCATTATCTCTACACTGCAGAAGTGATATCCGTGTTTTCAGAAATCTACTGAAAATTTGAAAAGATTTTAGAGAGGACCTACAAGAAAAAGCCAGTCACTGAGAAGCATGCTTTACTTCACATGACTAACAATCTTGGATAAACTAAATAGAGCGACAAGGTTAAAAAGCAGCCTAATTGCAGTCTTCAGGTACCTACATGAAGAAGCAATTCTCAACAGTAGACAGCACTTTAATCTACCAGAAAAAGTCATAATGAGAGTTAATGGCTAAAAGTTTAAGCTAGACAAATACAACACAGAAAGAAGGCATAATTTTAACTGTAAAGAAAAAAAAATCCTTGGAACAAATTACTGAGGAATGAGGTGCAGTCAATGATGTCTTTAAACCAAGGCTCAAGAATTTTGCAAAGTTATAACTCAGATGTAATTAGTCTGATAACAAGAATACTGATTGAAATGCTATGGACCATCGATGACCTTAATAGTTTCATCTAGTCTTAAAATTTATAAATCTTTCCAGAAGACCACAAGGTTTTCCAAGGATAGGGACTTTGTTATGCATGCCAGATTATGTCACCTATGCCCTGCACCTTGAACTTTGCTTCAAATCCATCCTGAAAGAAAAGTTGACATAAAACATATCAGTCTATTTAGTACATCCCATCTTGGACACTCCAATGCCTGGAGACAGGCATTGCTCCTTTTAAGCTGGCACTAGTGATTTTGGGGCACAAATTCTCATAGATCACAGCCCAAGTTCTCTGAATGAGCTCCCTAACTGCCAAATCCACATCTCCTCACCCATGTCAACACTCAGAAGTGCTGGTGCCAGTATTGCATGAGCTGCTGCTGACTGTGAAAGAGCAGGGGTCCTCTGCGAAATGTGTCATCCAAGTTACCGAGGCCAGATGCTCCACAGTCACCATCCACACGCAGGCTCATTTGCCCTGCAGCACATTCATGGCATTCGTCTTAGAGGCTGCTTTTATCTGGCTTCACATGGTACAGTGTGGGAGCCTGCCCGCAGTCACCACCCAGTACTGTGGCTGCACGGGAGAGGCCAAGCCTAAGGAGTCACAGGTGAGCAGCTCTAAGCTGTGCTGCCTTAACTCCCTTGGTACAGGCAAACACATTTTATTCCCTCTGACATAAGTCAGGACTCCTAGATAAACAGCAAAAAGTGCCTTCAATATAACTTTCAGTAATCAATGCCACATGATTATTTTGTCAGTCCAAACAGGTGAGCCCTTTTGGTTCCTTTAATTTCATTAGTAGTAACACTGCCTTTGTCCCTTACCTGTCCTCTGTCCCTTACCTGTCTTCCCAGATACTTCCCTGAGATATCGCAGCACTGGCTTGGCAGGGTGCAGCATCGCCAGGTCCATCTCCAGTCTATACCCAATTAATACTCACAAAGTCAGGGCATCTGGCTTGAATCCCAATCTACACAGACAGTGTTGAACAGCGAGTGCAGCAGCAAAGGCCACTTACAGCCACAGACACTGTGCTGTTTGCTGCAGTCACTCACTATCGGTGCTTTAGTTTTGCAGTGTCTTTCTTCTAAAGAAGGATCCTGTGTGCAGCCCTGCTATTCAGAATCCCATTACCTTTTTATTTGAAAAACTTCTATCATCTAAACTGTAACATTTCAGAAAATGTTGCACTGTGATTAGCTGCAGTGACACTACCTGCCATTCACAACCCAAAACACAGTAAAAGCTCACATTCACTCAGATGTGACTGTGACATGCTTTCATACTTATTTTGAAACTTAATACAGACAGACAGACCTGGATCAATAGCAATAAATCTCCTATGGGATTCAAAGATGTTTGGAGCTGGAATCACAATTTTCCTTACATGATCCTATAGGCCTAAAAACAACAGTGGAGGCCCCCAGGTGTTGCTATAGTGAAAATAAAATGTATACACACACAAGTGCAAAGTGCAGGTTTTTGTGCCTTGTGAAGTTTTTTTGAGGTACGGAAAGGCTGTGAGGAGTTCATAACAATGTTTATAAATGCTGGAAAAGGCAGTTTTAGCAAGAATGAAAATCTGTCTGAGACTTGTTCTGCTGTTTATTCATTATTCACCATTGATCATTTTCCTTTAATACATTTTCTTTATTCTGTCCGGGGAATTCAAAACACCCTATTTGGCCAGGATGACAAACCGCACAACCTAAATATTAAATAGTGAAGAGTGAAAGAGAATGCTTTTTGAAAACCTGTAGGTAACAAAAAAAACCAAATACCCCAAACTAAACCAGCAGCATTAAAGAAATTGCAGGCTGGGATTAGTCTGTACATGAGTCACTAGTCCAATGGAGCAACCTTGTACTTTTATAAATATTGCCAGCTTTTGGGATACTTTGAGAAGTCACATAGTACTTGCATGGGGGTTTGTATAATACTCCAGCTACTGAATCCAACAGCTATAGTTGAGAATTTTGGCTTCTATTAAAAAAAGGCTTTATTATAAAATGTTGAGGCCTCATGGTTTATGCTAAAAGTTTGAAAATATCAAAAAGCAAAAACCCCCTCCCCCCAACTTAGTAAGAAGAAAGACTTGTATTCGTCATTCTGCCTCACCACCAATGTTATCTTGCATGATTTCAAACACTGAATGCTGGCAGCTTCTCAACTACAAAGCTCTGGCATAGCTCCACAGGGTGATGATGTGACTATTTAACAAATGCCGTAGCTATTTAGACTATTTATACTAGTTTAGAATCTAACAAAATAACCAGTACTGGATATACAGTGCCTTCACCTGAGCATCAAAATGCAGTTTGTAATAATTACTAAAGACCATTTCCTTCTTATGATACACCTGTGATATTTTTTACCCAATCAGATCCTAGTTAAATCTCATTTTTCTACAAAACGTGAACTCTTTTACAAGAGGCAGCGACCACATCCTCTCAGCTGTGTACCTCTGCGACCAGCAGAAGCCAGCTCTCCAGTGATCACACAAGAACTGCTTGACTATGCAACACAGTCTGACAACAACAGTTGGGGAAGTCTTTGCTACGCCAACTTTCACCTTTCTTGGGTTTGACTGCTGGAAAATGCAGTAATGAAAAAGTTATTAGAGTCTCTTTATCTGTGATATCTTTTCCAAAACAGAACAGAAAGTTACAGTATCAGGTTTTTTTCCCTACTATTAAACTTCTTGAGATAGTGTTGCTGAAATTTTTGCCATCACATCTGTGAAGACAAATAGAGCAAAAAGAAAAGCCAGTGGATCCATTTACCTTTCTAATTAACTCAGAAAACATGTTTACTATTGAATTTCAGAAGACCCCATCCAATCTAGTATTGCTTTGGGACATAAATACATTAAATACTCTTCTGAGTGCTACTCAGGTCAGTGGTCAGAGCCCATATCTCCAGATTTTGGAAGATTTGGAAGTTATCAAGAGAACTAACAACAGTGAAACACAGTCAGTGTCACCGGAAGCACTGCAGCATAATAACAATGAAAAAAAAAGCCACAACTCTCAAACTGTGTTGTGTCAAAAGAGCAAGGTGGCAACAACTCTGACAGGAGGAAAAACTCAGAAATCACTGAGACAGAATCTGGGGCATAAATAGTGTAGGAGTCAGAGTGTACTTGAAGGATGAAAGGCTTTGAGAAACTGGCTACGTGACCACCACATGCAAACATGCAAGTGCAAAATGCTCCACTGAAGGAGAAATGTGACAGTGCTCTCTGCTGTCAACACAGACAAGGGTCCTTCAGAGGTCATTAGCATCACTAAGAGATTTGCACAGCTAAAATGATGAGGACCACAATAGCACTACAGAGAAGTCTTGAGACAGGGACTGGATTCCAGTTGTTCTGAAACTGCAAAGGCCACATCCCCGTGAACAGATTTCACTGAGCAGTAATGATTTCTTTGCTAACCTCGTATTAGTGGTAACAACTGACCTTACAGCCAAATCCACACGGAAGTCTGTAAGAGAAGCATTCAGTCAAGAATCACAAGTGCTGTAAGCTGGAGGCTGAGATATGAAGAACAGTATCCATCTTGCAAAAGGGAATGTCTCATCACGTAGACAAACAATTTGTTGATAGATAAATGTGCCACAGACAATCTAATCTTGGAAACAGAGTTGAAACCATGCAAATCAAAAGCAATGGATATTCAGGTTTTGCATAAAGCAGCTTTGCAGACGAAAAATGACACCCAGCATACATGGAGTAAATGAGTCCTGGCATCCTTAACTGAGAGGACTGAAACAAGTTTCAATTACTAAACCCATTGTACTCACCTCTTTCTACAACATAAATAGGACAACAGAAATGCTTAGACTAATCAGCCAGGGCTGAATTTCCCCCCACCAAGACAGCTTATGCAGACACATGGGGAAAAAAAGAGTAATCATTTAACAAATTAGAAAAAAATAGTGGAAAACTGTGAAAGCTGAGTATTCAGTGGATGACCATTTCACCAAAACTATGTGAGGGCTTAAAAACCCCACAATTTCTGAATCAATCAATGCAAATCATAGAATCATAGAATAGTTTGGGTTGGAAGGGACCTTTAAAGGTCATCTAGCCCAACCCCCCTGCCATGGGCAGGGACATCTTCGACTAGATCAGGTTGCTCAGAGCCCCGTCCAACCTGACCTGGAATGTTTCTAGGGATGGGGCATCCACCACCTCTCTGGGCAACCTCTTCCAGTGTTTCACCACGCTCAGTGTAAAAAATTTCTTCCTTATATCTAGTCTATGTGAATAATGGAAAAGATGCACCAAAGTTTGATGAAAAAAGAGTTCATTTGCAGGGTCAATTCAAACAAAATTAACAGAGAGGAGAAGAATTTGTGTTATCTATTTATGCCACATCTAAACAATGCATATCATTCCTGTTTGGTTTTTAGCTGTATTAGAAAGCTTTTTAGTTTGTCTGTAAAATTGTAGCTCCCATCACCAAATGGGAGACCGACAGCATTCAGAAACAAGGTAACCACCGTTACCACACAGCACAGAGAAAATCACCAAGTCTAAACAAAGCCTATAGGCACAATTATTAAAGCATTAGAAGTACTCTCTGCCCCGCTCCCCCTTTTTTCTGGGTGTGTGTGAAATAGTTTTGACTACTCTTATTTCCTTGCATTTGGGGGAAAAGAAAGACAGGAGAGAATCAATAGGATAACTACGGTTCTTCTGGTTATTTTAGATAGATTTACAACTGTTTCCAAATTGCATTAAATATTCTGAATTTAGGACAGGAAACTTCTCATTATCTTTCACAAATCTAATTAACTAATGAATATGCTTCAAGCAACAGCAAATTCCCCACGTGCACTTTTAAGTAAAGGGATTCTCTTCCTTGTGAAACTGCAAACCAGCATGAGGCGTCCTCTCCTACACAGGCAAAGTGGTTGCCAAAAGGGACAGTTTAAACCTGCAAAGAACACTTGGGGTTATAAAAATATAACCCCGTTTAGAAATGCAATGGCTGAGAGCCTCAGGGTATCATTTTTGTCCATAGCAGACAAGCAGTCTGAGCAGTCTAGTAACGAAGGCACAAGATTGGAAACTGTCATTCAAACCAATGGAAAATATAGATCAGAAGCAGACTGGCACTCACAACAGCTAGTTGCAGCAGAGACGAATTTTTTTGTGCAGGATCATGTCACCCACCCCCCCACAGACCAGTATAAGAAAGCTACTGCAGCAAGAGACAAATCGTGATTTGCTTTAAAAAATAATACTAATTCCTACAGAACCACCTCTGTTTTGACCTGATACAAAATTTATAGAGGTGAAAAAATGCCACCCTTGAAATTACTTTGGCCCTGTAGTTTTTAACTGTCAGAGACAATTTCTTTGAAATCTAATTCATGATTTGCAGGCTTCATTAAGTTTTTGCAAGTAATTTTAAACTTCAATCACCATTGGCAAATCCATCATTTATTGATAGAAACATTAGGACTCTAATGGAGTGTGACTTGTGATGAAACAAGATAGGAAGGGATGAGGGTGGGAAAATGTGCTCCCTTCTGCTACAAAAGACCATTTTGTCAGGAAAAAAAAAAATCAGACAGGGAAAAAAATTAGTTTTTCTTTCCCCCTGCCCCCTAACGGGCAATTTAAGAAGAGTTTTTGAAGTTATTAAAAGTTCTAAAACTTTGGTAAGAAGATACAAGCTAAACTCAAGAACAAGTGTAAGTAATAAGTTTTCTCTTTTCTTCTTATTTACGGAGATATTGTAAGGATGGAGTGCAGTAAAACTCCATCCTCTGAAAGAGAAGGGAATAAACAAAAGCATGCCAAAGCAAGTAAAATACAACAGAGAATCCCAGATATTTGTTATCAATTTAATCCCTCACCATGCTGAATCCCATGATTATGGCTGAGGACATGTTGAAATGGTAGAAAGATGATGATTATATTTTGATTGAAATTTAAGGATTTAGTGTATAGTTAGTCCAAACTTTGCCAAGTAGATAGTTTTCAAACAAACGGCATTCAAGTACACTTCTCAGAGGCCCATTATATATACAGAGGCCTGTATATATCTCATCCTACGAAGAAAAATCGCCTTCAGCTTTGTAGCCATCTCCCTTCAGTGCAACTTGCCAGACAGTCAGGAATATATTTCTTTTTAATTCCAGATACCAGTTTTATTTACTGTATTTTATCATACCATCATCCCCCTCATCCAGCAATTATGATTTCTGGCCACCCATTTTGAACAGATGTGGTAAAAAATACATTTCACATATTAAGTGTCTTCAATGCAACTCCCAAAGAAAACACAACTCCTAATGCAGTGCAAAGCACTGTTGTCGTGGAAATGTGGGTGATGCACAAGCAGAAGTCCCTGC
Source organism: Aptenodytes patagonicus (assembly GCF_965638725.1). Lineage (NCBI taxonomy): Eukaryota > Metazoa > Chordata > Aves > Sphenisciformes > Spheniscidae > Aptenodytes > Aptenodytes patagonicus. The sequence goes on from NC_134955.1 coordinate 20,132,174, forward strand.
ATCTTCTCACCTATGGCAGAGTGAGGCTGTGCCAAATCAAGAGTTAACACTGTAAAGTCTGTAAGTACGTGGCAAAGAAACCTCCACTGCAATCAGATGTGAGCATGCTGCAATTTGCAAGCTGATTGACACTGCCCACAAGAAAGGATAAGAAAAAGGAAGATGAAAAACAAGCACAACTCCCTACAGTGCTAGCACTATGCAGCAGCATGAAAAATTGGGAATATTTGGTGCAACTTAAAAAGAGAGGATAAAGGGGTTGCTCTGTCTGGGAGAACCTCTCTGACTTCAGTGAGGTTATTTCTAAGTTCACTCAAATAGAGTTCATGAAATGACTGGCTGGTTGCTAAGCCAGATTTTACCTATTTTAGAACTACCCTCACCACTTTGAGCTGTGTGGGTATTTCTGTGACTTTCTCATTTATTTTTTATATATACATAATGAATAAGAATATATGAGAATAAGAATATTAAATAAGCTGAAGGTAATGCATTTTAAATAAACCTGCTACTTCTTGCTTTAGATCTAAATTAAATGCAAAGTAAGCACCTCTCGAATGCTTGTGGCTAAATTTACCACTGGGAACTTAATGGGTGTGCTGATGAAATATTTACATGCACCTGTTTTGGCCATAAAGAGAGAAAATTTGCACATGCAATACATCCAGCTTTACATCCAATTTCTCCTCTGCAATATGATTGCCTGTTTAATATGTACAAATGAAAGATTAAATGGAAAACACTGGCAAGGTTCAAAGTCTGGACTCTTTTTTTTAAAAAACATTTTCAGACAGTGTTTAGGCCACCACCTAAGAGCTGAGATTTATAAAGTTCTGCCGTTCACATTTCAGTTCTGTTCCAATAAATGCCATTATAAAGTTTTCAGACTAGTAATAAAAAAGCTATTAATGTGTTTTCTCCATGTTAATCAATTCAATATGGGGATTGTGATGTTAACACTACATTACTGCCTTCATCATTTCTCATTCTTACAATATATAAAATAAAAAAAGGGGTTCTGGATTCCTTATAGATTCTTTTTATCCCGAAGTGAAAGCTGTGCAAGATTTGTGGCTTCAGACTCACAGTTGGTGATAAGCTTCTCCTTACTTCCTCTTCTCAAACTAAATATATAAAGAGACTTTAACAAAATTAATTGCAGTATTCAGCGTTCATGAATTTCTATGCTTGTGTAATTCATTTCCTTGCAGATAGCAAAGTAAAAAGAGGTTCTCTTGCTGCCAAGGTTACAGGATTCATGAGCAAGCCTACTCAGGACTACTGGGGAATAAATAAAGAATCTCCCTCATCGCTCCTTTCACTGGGGGCTAGCTTTTAATCGCATTAAATTATTCGTGCCATCAGACTGCGTTTCTTAGGATAGAGGGACAACCGGAGAACAAATGCTGCCAGGAGAATCCTGAACAGCCATTTCTGCCACAATTTGCGTAATGTTTAGTAATATACACTACTCCCAGCTTGGGGACCAATCACATTCATACTCATCTCTGGCAAAGAGTATAGCTCCTCACTCAATTCCTTCATCAGCAACTCCAATCTTTGATCTAGGCATGATGTGTGAAGGTGAAGCAGCCTGTGCTCCCTGAGAAAAAAGCAGTAGCATAAAACCTTCGCTTTCCCCCCACCTAATCCTGCTGCCCAGTCACTGACTGTAGAGGTCAGAAAAGGGAACTCGTCCCTGATAAAGGACCATAAAGGAAGACCCTGTGGGTGAGGTGAAGCACCGCGGGATCAATCTAGGTGTTTCTTCTCTTGTTGCAAATCAACAAATTCTCTTTCAGGTACCGTACATACTTCTTACAAGAAACAGCTTTATATGCAGGAAAAGACCCACCCAGCCACCCTTCCCAAATCCTAAAGCCCTTCCTGTATGTTCTGAGGAGCCCAGACCTGGAGAGGGATACTGGTACATCCAGAAAGCAAGGAACATTTCCTGACTTTTCCTGGATTTTTGAGTTAGAGGGTGGAAGGACAATTTAATTTCCTACTTTATAAAATGCAATTCACCTTTCATTCCCCACTCACTTTTATAAAAATCTGCTGAGATAAAAGACTTGTTTAATTTATTCTTCCATTTCAAGCTGAAATGGAGGACCAGGTGAGCTGCTAGTTCCTGATAAACCAAAGGAAGTGGTCCAAACCTATATGCTTATTAATACAAATGCATCTTTACCCTCCATGCACAACCATATCCCAAAGGGCATATCAGAGGCTCGCAGGACACAGAAAAGGGAATGTTAAGATTCATTCTTACCCAAGGAATTCTTCCCTTGTAAAGTATGTTGCTGCGCTAGGCAGTACACTGAACCACGTCCCACCACTGTACTGCTGTTCACTGTCACACTACCTCAGAGATGACTTGCAGACATGAGAGGGGATTCAGGGCACCCCACTTCACATCCCGGCAGGTCTAATTTTCATTAAGTGTCAAAATTCAAGCCTCTCTAAATTATCTCAAAGGGGGTCAACAAGGGAGAGATACCCAAATCACTCTCAGCTTAAAAACACATTTTTATTATGCAGGATGTAGTTAACTGTCTGTTAAAGCTCATTTTCCTTTAGCATTAATTTTTCTCTTCATCAGATTCTAGCACCACCACTTAAAAGACTACCTAGAAGTTGCATAAGAACAACCTCTGCAACAAGTGTCAAATTCTTGCCTACTTAACTCCACTTAACTCTGTTCAATCAGAACACAAGTTGTCTGCGTGCCACCTAAAATTCCCACTGCGTAATTGTTTCAAGGACAGAAGGTGAAGTGATCAGCAAGTCAGAATTGGCATGGGGACATCTCAATGTCCTCCTCTTAATTCACATTATTTACATTGTGGATTCACGATGTTAAGCTGAATGAGATAAACAGTCTTTGAGGAGAAAGAGAATAATAGAGTGAATGAAGAAACATGCTTCAAGTTTATGCCCTCGTCAGCTTTGTTTCTCAGTCCCCAAACATGCCACTTTTCACAAAAATCTATATAGAACAGGACTCCTTAACGCTCCTCTGATAAATTAATCTCCTCTAGGAAGGTTCACATGGAAAAATCTTGAGAAAGAGTGATATTGGAATCCTTGAATTTAATATGCTATTAAAAAAAAAAAGGAGATTAAGGAGATGTATCAACTTTAAACATAAAAGCTGTGGAATAGATAAGGACTTAGTGACCCTTAAAGGCTATAACTCTGCACGGCATCCTACCGAGACCAGAAATAAACATACACAGTCTGTGAAACAGTGATTTAAAATATCATGTTGCTCATTTGCATTGAAATTGTTTCATAAGGGCACATGGAAAGCGTTCATTTGTCCATCTCTAAACCTGGCTGTTAGCATCTATCTGCTAAAGAGGACATAGCAGGGTCCACATACAGGCAAATTCACTCCAGAACATGCCACGAGCCTCTCTACAGTGTCGCCCCAGCCTCACAGGGAAGACTATAGCTCTTCCAGGCACACAGCAAACAGGTCTATTCCAAATGGCCAGCTACTCCAGCAGAACATTGCTCAAACATGTCTGGAATGGGTGGAAGAAGGCCTTTAGATCAGAAAAGTGCCTCTGTATTTCCTAGATCAAGCAGGAGAGTAGTTTTGCATCTCAGAGCCTGATCTAATCTCCTCAAAGAGCTACACAGTAATGTTGACAGTTCTGTGGTGTCTAAGGAGCATGCTAGGAGCTGCCCCTGGATCAGGAACGAGGAGCCCGAGGAAACCAGAATCTGACTCCTGGATGGAAGGATGGAATCTGCACGGCCCCACCAAAGATGTGGAAGCAAAAAGCCACATTCTCCATTTTACCACACATAGCACAAGCTGATCCTTATGGGATGAATAGAAAAATATAACCACAGCCAATCACAAAATCTAATAAACGAGCGTGTGGAAAAGGGACATATTAAATCCTCAAAAAGTCCAGCTCAATGTGGAATGAGGTCTCTCCCTTCTGCCCCCTTAGCAGTTTGATATCAAGCACATTCCAGGAATTCAAAGTATTCAAAAAAAGCAATTTCAGATAAATGACAGTGAAAGGCTAATTGGAAAAGCACTCAATCCAATAAGTATCACTGAGAAAAAGCTTTAACTCGCATGTTCGCCTTTAACTCAAATATTCTCCTTTTGTTTAATCACTGCAAACCTATGGCATGCACCAGTGGGAGCATTTTGTCATTGGAAAGTTTTTGCCATTATATGCCTTCAACAAATAATTATAAAGCAAAAAAATGAAGTCAAATGGTTGGTAGACACACAGATTTCACACAGACTCGATTTCTGTAATTTTTGTGAAAACTGGTGACTAGCTGCAGCAGATACTGAAAATTAGTACCCAGAATGAGAAAAAAAGGCTGAAATGGGAGTATGACAGATACACATTTCGTCTGCTCTAGAATATATAGTGCCCTGCCAGTAAGCACTTGGGCTGTTTTTTTTGCCAGCACAGTGGTTGAAAGTACTGGACAAGAAATGGCAATATCATACAAGACAAGAGAGGACTCTCTGTCCCACTAGAGGATGGTGAGAAGTTCTTGAGCACTGGAAGAGAGCAAATACACGCCTATCTTCAACATGGGCAACAAGGAAGATACAGGAACTACAGGCCTGTCATTCTCACCTCAGTCCCTGGGAAAGTGATGGAGCAATTAACCCTGGAAACCATTTCCAAACACATGAAGGACAAGAAGATGATTGGGAGTAGTCAGAATGGATTTATGAAGGGGAAATCATCCTTAACTAACATGATAGCTTTCTACAATATGGTAACTAGCTCTGTGGATGAGGGGAGATAAGTGGATGTTGTTTACCTTGCCTTTAGCATGGCTTTTGACACCGTAGCTCTGCAAAGAAAGACCTTGGTGTCTTGGTGGACATTAAGTTGACCATGAGCCAGAAATGCACTCTTGTAGCAAAGAAGGCCAACAGTATCCTGGACTGCATTAGGAGAAGCATTGCTAGCATGTTACAAGACGTGATCCTTCCTCTCTACTCAGCACTGGTGAGGCCATATCTGTGTCCAATTCTGGGCTCCCCAGTGCAAGAAAGAAATGAACTTACTGGGGCAAGTCCTGCACAGGGCTATAAAGATGATTTGGCATCTTTCATATGAGGAGAGACTGAGAGAGATGGGACTGCTCAGCCTTGAGAAAAGAAGATTCAGAGGGGTTCTTATGAATGTGTATAAATAACTAATGGAAAGGAATGAAGAAGAGGAAGTCAGACTCTTCTCAGTAGTGCCCACTGAGATCACAAGAGGCAATGGGCACATATTAAAAAGCAGGACATTCAATCTGAACACAAGAAAACACTTCTTTATTGTGAGGGTGGTCAAACACTGCAACAGGTTTCCCAGAGAGATTGTGGAGTCTCCATCTGTGGAGATATTCAAAACCCAACTAGACACAGTCCTGGGCAGCCTGCTCTAGCTGTTCCTGCTTGAGGAGGTGGTTGGACTACCTGATCTCAAGTGGTCCCTTCTAACCTAAACAATTCTGTGGTTCTATACCATAGCAAGGGTGCTGGACAGTCACTGAGAACACAGATGGCAAAGCCAAGTTACCACAGCAGAGATTAGGAAACAAATATCCACAGGAACCTAGAATTCATTAATTTCAGTTCTCTTGGAAATGTGTGATTTTTCTGCAGCCAAAGTTCAACCAATTTCTTAGCAGGCAGCAGCATCCCATACATTCTGCATTGCAAGATTAAAGACAGTATGCTAGAGAACAAAACTCCCTGATTATTGCAGTTGCCATGCAGTGGAATCTCCTATAGCACTGTAATACACCATCTCACACACTCAAGCGAGCATTATTTGGATCACCATGTGGGGAAGTGGGAAGGAGATTACAAAAATCCTAAAATTAAGGATAATAGCTTGGCTCCATGGAAGACAACGTGCAGCTCCCACTGACTGCACTGGGGACAGGATTTTACCGTATAGAAAGTGGTAACTCGTGTATTCATTCTGTGCTGACACCTGATATTGTATCATGTAACTAAACCCCTAAATGGCTTAAAATGGATATGGCAAAACTGTGACATCCAGCAGCAGAGAGCCATTCCAGTGTCCTAGTCTTACTCATCTAATTGTCTCTCACTGATGCTCTTACATGAAAACTGACACTTACATGAATAGAGTTGAAAGAGAAAACTTATGATAGGCAATTGGAAAAGCAATCCTCATTGCTCAGTGCTCTTCTGCGATAACAACAATCATTATGAAAGAGCTGCCTCTGCCATTTGTACATAAATCAGTGTCAAAGACAGCATCAACCAGGTTTCCACTGAACACACCCAGCTATGGGAAGACACACCTGGCCACTGAATGGCCATCAGCGGTGGTGGTAGCAGCAAGGGCACTCCACTGACATTTACTGAAATACCAGTCCGATCTCAACACACTTCAAGGTACGCAACACATTCTCCTCCTGCTTTCTTCACAGTCCCCAAAAGAAAACCATTGTCTTTTTTTCCCCAAGCTACCTGACCTTGAAAAAAAACATTACTTCTCTTTGTTTGAATGTATTCAGCTGCTTTTCTGCCAACTACAATGCATTCCCTATTCATTGAGAAAAAGGTGGACCTGAAAGAAATCTGCAGGATGTTTTCTTGTGCGTGCATGTTGTATAGAGAGTAATGTTGATTCTCTTCACAGCTTTTAAATGTCCCTTCAACAATTTTGATTAATTCAAATCTTTTTGCAACTCCTTTGGTCCTGAATTTTCAAAAGAAAAACTAAATGTCTTGAGCGATAAATCTAACAAACATCTGGTTTTGAATCAAAATCTTTTTCTCTTACGTGCTTCATGACTTTCCACTTCCATTATTCTCTAGAGAAAGACTTTTTAGTTGTTTTCTTAAATATGTTCAAATGATCTTTTGAATCTTTTCCATTTTGCTTCATTTACATAATTTACCAATTTTTAACATGCGATTCAGTTTGCACTTCAATATGCCCTTCAAGGTGACCTCTGAAAAGGTTTCCTAAATGCTGAGGTTAGGACTTTGTCAAGAGAGGCTACATCAGCACAGCTGAAGATGATGATATGTATTGTTCTGCTTTCCTGTGGTTCAGAGTGGCAAGGTGCAGATGGCAAAAACGTCTGGCAGAGCAACAACATCCTTGGCTTATGGCAGTAAAGTGCAAAATGGAGCAAGCAAGAAAATCAAAACAGATATTGTTGTATAATAATTCAATAATCTATCACAGAAAAAACTCATTAAGAAATTGTATCAAAGACAATTAGTAGCAGGAGAGGGAGTGTAAGCAGATGAACGGGTTTCAACGAGAAAGAACTGAACCTATACGAGAATTCTCTGTTCTCAAGGATGCCTCCCCAGCAATTTAAAGGCATAGAAGAGAGTACACAAAATAACTGCAGTACAACAAGGTGAATTAAGACTGTGCCATGGTTAAAACAATCTTTGTACATGCCTCATTCACCGCTAATGCCAGGATACTGTAGCAAAATTGTGTTATACTACCATCATCCAAATTATCAGAGGCACTGAAAGCTTCAAGTAGGAAATGTGTGCGCTCAGAAATTGTAAAATAAAGTTCTCTGTTTCCTGTTAAGATACATCCCTTTACACAAAATCTACTTCTCTCTCTTCCAGCTCAGTCATTTCCTATTGTCAAGTCAATCACTGATTTTGGTGCTCATTTGTAAAAAGATTCAGGGAGTCCAAGATCCCAAATGATTAAAGATAATTAGTCCTTATTAAAGATGATTACAGATATATCTGGTTGCTGTTTTACTGGCACGGACAGTAAAACAGCAAGCAGGTATTGATTACCATTGATTGGTAATCACCATTGATTATGTTGGTTTTGTAAGTTTGGGAATATATTTCAAAAGGTACAACAGCTGGTGTCTAGAACATTTGCTGAACCTCCTTCCTACACCTGAACTTCACAGCAAGGATTCAACCTACAATTATCAGCTGGAAAGACAATACCATCTTGCAGTGCAGCCATATTTCCAACGAGCCGCTACGCTATACAGTGGATGCCTTGTACGTATCAAGGAGTTTGGGTAATATAAAGCACCTGAACATGATTTGTGGCCTTAAAGTCAACACAATCCACCCTAAGAGAACCCAGAACTAGTAATGGTTTAGAGCTGCTGATCAACAGATCTGCCTTTCCTCATTTCAACTAGGAGTCATTCTGTGTATACCATTGCTGAATTAAATAAAAGGAAGGAGTTGAAAGAACTTCAGCTGCAAATTATACCTAATAAAGTGGTCTACCCACCACATTATTCTTCAATTGCAGCTGACAAATCCAAGACAAGGACTGTATGCTATTGGCATCCTTACACTCTGGTAACACAAAATGTCATCTTCCCTTCTCTTTTTGTATATGTAAAAAATGTTAAACGTTTAGTTTACTGTCATTTTCTAATGTTGTCTGAAATACATTGTGACACATCAAAAATGTTCATAGAATGAATAAAAAATGTGCTGTCTGTTTCAATATACTACCTCAGTCATTCCTCTGCATTTGATGTTGCCTCTATTTAAATATCTAAAGCTGCCTTAATTATTTATTTTATCACCTTTCTAAAACATTCTTTTCTCTTTCTGCTATTCTTCCCTTTTTCAAATAAAATTATATAAAACATGTACCAGCAGTTAGAACAGATGCAAAACTGGGGGTCAGTCACCAGCTAAAACTAGTGTTCATCAGGTATACGTAACCAGTGCTGTTCACTTAAGTTCTGTCAGCACTGAATACCAGCCTGCATTCAGTTCCTGATCCACCTAGATGTTGAAATGGCTTCTTATTTGACCACAGATGAGTCACGTAAAAACTTGTCCTCTGGAATAGTAAGGTCCCATTACATTCATTCAGACACGAGAGCACTGAGTCAATTTCCCAGGAAACACTGCACCTTCAGGATTTAGCCTTCAACATCACTTCTCCCAGTCAGCAAAAGCAGACCTGAACTACTTACTCACCACTTGCAACGTGCTTTTAACGATGCCTGGACAAAAAGCATGCAGTTGTGCAATGTATTTAATAACCACCATTACTGTATTCTAGAGTTTTCCTTTGGAGAGGCTGGCTGAAGACCTGCACCACTCATATTTTGTCTACTACGAAACCTGAAACTTGAGACATGGGCATGGGAAACAAATCATCGTAAAAGTGCTCCCACAACAAAGATATACTCTGACATGCTCCTGAGATTATGAGTTAACCTCTAATTAGGGATTACAAACCAGCAAGAAGGAAGCCCAGATACATCTCTCTGTTGAAGCCTAACTGATCCATTGCCAAATATTTATCAGGAGACCCTCAGATGAATTTAGTGATGTCAGGAAATAAAAGATCGATCTGGCTGGCTTTAAGCCAGGCATAATGGCAGCAGCAGCTGTGTTTTATTCGTCTATACAGTTCTGGGAATTAGTCTCCCAGTCAGCCAGGTTGGAGGTCGGAACTGGATTGCTCCTGAGTAAAAGCACTATTCCAAACTGTGCAGCAGGACAATATGAAAAATACTGTACTCATTGCAATATGAACAAAAATCCATACTGACTAGGATGAGACACCTACATTCATCTTCATTTCTGAACTCAGCCAAAATAGGAAGATGTGCGGCATAAAGAGCTGACAGACTATTGCATTATCTAATCTTTACAAAGAGTATTTGTATTAGGCACGGAGCTTAACTTAGGAAAGTTTGATTTTCCTTTCCCCGCACCCATTCCCCTGCTAACACTTTGTTCAAGGAATCAATTAGGCCTTCATGAACCATTGATCAAGAGTTCCCAATGGGGAGCCGTAATGCATTTTATCTGCAGCTATCATTCCTAAATAACACCTATTTCTGAGCATGCACTTAATTCTTTTCATCAATACTTTGCTATCCCTCAACAAGCCTGTTAATAGCATTTTGGAGGTGCACTTTCAATGAAATCCCCCTTTGACAAATGAATTAGTGAAACTATTAGGATTTCCTTTGGTGTGTTTGCTTTTTTCAGCCACACAAGCAAATAAATTCCATCCCCCTCACCTCCTCCTGCCTAAAAAAAGGTTAAAGCGATGTGTTGGAGTTCAAGATACTAAATGGAAAGCTGTTCAGAACAAATAGAAAAAGATAACCCATAATGCTTTAAAGCAAACATTCATTATTTTTCACTAAATTCCCTATGGAGTGAAAGATGTGATGCATCTTTACAATCTCCAGAATTTTTCACTGTCATTAGCATTTCCCTAGCAATATTTCTTTTAAAGGAAAGACACAAAAGGTGCATTTCAACTTTGACAAGACTTCAGTATATGATTAAGTCAGTCACATGGATTTAAGCATGCACTTAAGTTATCTGCTGAACAGGGACAGATTTAAATCTATGCCTGAATGCTTTGCTGAAAAGAAGCCAAAACGAATTGGTTATAATTAAATTCTTTTGATGAAATTTCTGCAACTCCCTATTGTGTGACATCAGTACTGAAATGCTAATAAACGAGTTAAAATTAAGCTTATTACCAATTAAAATAAACCACAGAGACACTTTTGTCTTTTCCTATTTTATATCACCATTTATATAACATTATTTTGCATTAGAGAATTAAAATACTCAACCAGGACTAACGCATCACCCTCACAGAGCAATAATTGCAGTACATCACAATCCAGGAGACAATCTATAGATTCCTCCACATCCGCCTGCAATGCTGCTCCTGTTTATCTGAGAAATAGCTTTTAACTATGTCAGCACTTATGCAAAACCCTAACTCCACAACACTGCCAGAGAGATGCTACATGCCAGGAACTGCTCAATGTGTGGAGAGCTCTTTTAAAAACAAAACAAATGGAGCTCTAACTGAAAAAGAAAGCATTAACACACAGGCTGCTCAGAAACCATTGCATACACATACCAGGACTTGCACGCTCTGAAGCATGTTGTATTAATGTAGAACATCCCCGCAAAAATACAACAGAGAGTTAAAAATGGCCTTGTCCTCTTGAGAGCCTTCTGCATGCCGACAAACACAGATACTACCCACACAGATATTGTTCTGAAATTCTCCCAGCCTTGCACAGCAACAGGAACAGCTATGCTCACTGTGGCAAAGGAAGATACGGGGACCCAATATTTCTACCACCACTCAAAAGTTTCAACAGTAAGAAGTTTTAAAACATGTGACAATGGGACGGTGTAGACAAAGTCAAATGCTAATGAAGATACACTGGTAGAAAAGGCAGGCCATCTGACTGAAGAGTGGTGCAGAGTGGCCACCCTGCCAGTTTTGCAGGACTTTCCAAAGCCTGTTGTTTTCCAGTAACTTAAGACCATCTGTAAACTGCATACAATTTGGATGATCTTGTCCCTTCACTTTAGCCTCCATTTCTCCATTTTCAAAAAGATTAACATCTTCTCTGTGTGCGCCTTGGACAGCCCTGCGTGCTAGGCTGACTAGGAACATGAGGCATTTTGTTCCCTGAGCAGACATCCTGCTCTGCTGAAGCTCTGTCAAAGACAAACATGGAAAAATTTTAAGCTCTCTGGACGTAAGCTCAATGAGCACAACAGTTTCTGCAGTAGGTTTGAACTAAGCTTTCTGTATGAATAATTTCTTCAGTTTGATTGTGAACCCCTTCCTCATATTGATGAACGGCTCAGCAGCATCAGATCATTTCTGTGAGAAACTGCTCATGAGTGCAGAAGGTGGAAGAGATTCAGTTTTTCCACTTTGTCTTTAAAGCCAAATGTGAAATAGATTGTGAGGACTGAGCTATACTTGAAATCATACCCACTACATTCCAGTCTGCTGTCTATAATCTGTATGGGACCAGGCAAAATAGCAATCAGGAATTACAATAATTTGTAAAATGTTTTGAGAAACAAAGCAAGAAATGCATCAATCTACAGACCATATTTTTTATAAGCTAGCAGTAAAAGCTATAGAGGAACTCATTACAATTTACTGCGACGCAGAAAACAAGAGCATTTTCACACATCTCATGAAAAACAGAAGTAGCCATTATTTTTCAATCCTCTACGATTCTGTGGGCCATTTTCAACACAGCTAAGCAGGCATGGAATTTAGGCTGTAATTTTCACAGGGACCCCAAGTGAGTTAATGGCCTAATCTTTATTGAAAATTCTGGTCTTAACTTTGAGTTGCCAATATCAGTAACTGCTCCCATAATCAAATATCATAGTCAGTGATCCTTCAGTGCTTTCGTTCCTTAAATTGGCTTATGTTACTCAGTTTGACATTTCAAAAAGAAAAGAAAAAAAAAAGTACATTATGGTGGTTTAGTTATGTTCTTCCATTTGTGGGCATTAAATAGCGGCACCACAGCTCTGCCCATAAATCAGAAAAAATGCAGACATCTGAACAAACAAACCTACTGAAAAAAACATGTATTACAGCTGCAAAAAAGTAAATACGGACTTTTTTTTCTGTGCCTCTAGGAGAATCATCACAATAGAAATAAATACAGATGCTAAAACCAGAAGGATTATACAAGTTAGAACTGGTACAAGACTATGCATTTTATTAGCATAATTTATATTCTAACAGGGTCCAATCTGCTGTTTAGAAATATAGGGATTATCCAGCCTCTGACAGGATAGGGACCTGCTGCTTTTTCTTTATCACAATAAAATCAGGTTTAACCCAATCAGTACTCCGTGGATCTCTTGTAAATACATATAGAGTCTTACATAGTAATGATCAACTTATAAAAATGTCAAATGCTGCTCTGTATTAATGGAATCAAAATAAAAAATATTAAAGAGAATATTCAGGATATAGATGGGTGGCCATTCACACAACCATTCACCTGACTCTACCAATGTCACTGGAGTTTGGACTGCTTCAAATGGCGGCATAAATTTAGCCTGAAAAAATAGTGCTCTCAGAGTGGTAACAACCTGCCTTAGCTCTCATAATCACACAAACTCCATTCAATACCTACATCTCTTGGACTGATATTTCTGCCCTCAAAAAAAAAAAGCTACACTTTGGGAACTTGCATATGAACAGGCACAAACACCAATAAGAGGTCCCAAGTCCCTCGGGTGCCAACTTTGAGCTGAAGACAGCCTATGAACCAGTCACTTCACTGCTTTGGGAACAGCCAGGACAAAATAAAAGTGCTACATATTTTTCCATATTTTTCCTATGCATCCCATAGGAATGCATTTTCTCATCCTATTCCCACACAGCCCACATTTCACTTCTGCAGAACTCAAGGGATTCATATTTTGCAATGTAACCAGCCAGGACAGTTGGAGGAATAGTGAACAAGGTGTTAACTCAGGCCCTGCCAAAGAGATCCACAGTGGAGCTCCAAGAAGCAAGGCATTACCCCTTTTCCTTCCCATACTATGTATTCCCGAGCTTTCTCCAAGCCCCCCTCTCTTTACAACATCAGACCGCATAGCCAATTCAGAGAAAGAGTTGTAAAGTCCAGGGCAGCATTTATCTCATGAGATCAAGACAAACATTTCCCCATCAAGAAAAGGGAAGATGACATTCTAGGGCATGGGAACAAGTTGGCTGCTTAAAAGCTCAGAAACGCTGCTTCCAAGTCACTAGAACGAGAGGCAGAGGCAATTTTTGGGCTTCTCCCAAGCTGGTGAATGAGAACGGGTCAGTCTAGGTTGCCTGGAGTCCCAGCAGCCTGTCTTGTCCACCTCCACAGCTGCACGCTCTTCCACAGCAAAAGAATAAAAGCGCTCTGCCAAAAACCTATCTGTGAATGGCTGTAAAGAACTTTTGTCTTGATGCTTTTTAATAATAAACATGCTACTAAAGCAACAGTCCCAGCAATGGATACAGAGAGACTGATTCACAGCTCGAGAGCCCATGCATTGTGTCCACACACACCTGGATGCACACTCACCCGGTGACTGACATTGCCGTGCAAGCACCAGCTTGCTACTGTGCCCATTCTACAGCAGAAGGAACAAAATGGACATCATTCACTCGACAAGTGCTATTAAGTCAGCTGCGATACCCAGCCCTGCCATCGGCACAGCTCAGTCTTTCAAATCCCTTGTCATCAGCCAAAACACTAAGAGCTCTAAATTTAGAACAGGCCCCAGCTGCCTGCAGAGTCTTGGGCAACTCTCTCAGCTCCTGCCTCTCCACCTAAATAGGGTAAAAACACCGCCCTGTTTCACAGAGAGTATTGATTAAACTCTGTAGCAAGGGATGAAGTATCCACTCCAAAGTCCTTCCACTTGACAAAGCAGGAGTAAGTGAAAACTGCCAGGGAAGCCATTAGTCAATCTCTTCTCAAGCCAGAAACAGAAAATAACGATTGGCCCCCATTTTATCCTGGGAAGAATTTTACATATACATACACTCCTAATTAACAGAAAGCTACCAGGTACTTGAAAAAACTGATTTTTTATATATATATATATAAAAATAAAATGAATGATACAGAAGCCATCAAAGTCTTAATCTGCAGAGTCCTTTTCTGCTTTTGCACACAAAATTAATGTTACTTTCTTCTGATGTGCAAGTGTTAGTGTAGATTGTTCCTTCACTGATTTTCCAAGGAACTGCATTAACTGAATTACTGTGGTGGACTTGTCTGGTTGGCTACTTCGCCATACCAGTACGCGTGGCAATACTGTTCTTCACAACAGGAAAGCCAACACACAAATTCTAAGCATGCTGTATGAAAATACTAGTTTTAGGCTGCTGCTGTTTTATTTATTTTGTAGGCAGGACTGTAAGTGTAACACAGAGGCAAATTATTGGTTTCCTCAGTATAAGACCATGGATTTAAAGTCATACAGGAACATTAAGAGCCTCAAATTTGATCATCCACAATACACAGACTACAGCAATTTCTTAACTCAGTAAAACTGCACTTGAACTGGAGCCCATATCCTAGACTCTGTTTTGATCTTACAGAAAACTGTAGCGTACCTCCTGCATCAACCTACAGTATGTGACTCAGAGGACAGTTAAAGTGCCTGGTCTCTTTATTAAGATCAAATAAAACCCACTGCAAACCAATGGGCTGAAGGAGGGAGGGAATCCTTCCTGACACTTTTTCACTATTTTAACCTCTGAAGAGTGAGGACCAACATTCTCTGTGACACACTTGTCAACATAACAATGCTGATTGCTTTATGAATAAAAATGTTTCATTGTTTTTTTTTCTTTCCTCCATACCCACACATTTATTGAACTATCAGCCTCAACAACAGCCAACAACAGGAAATTCTACAAGATGATGATGTGGAGTATAAGAAACATTTATCTTTTAAACCTACTACTTAATATTTTCAAGTATTTCTTCTGTGTTCAGGACAGGTCTTTAGCATGTCATTATTTTAGAAACTGCTATCATTTCTCTTCTTAAGATCTCTTAAGCAGAGGATCTCTTTCCTTTCCCAAACTGAATCAGGGTAGTCTCCATAATCCTGTTTCATGACTGCTCTCTCCCACCTTTCTAGCGCTTCTAATTGTTTCTGTTACCCTTCACTGAAATGAAGTAACCAAAACTCAATATTAAATACACAGTCAGATGAGTCCATCAATTTATACAATGACATGATAATATTTTCTAACTGATTCCCTTTCTAAATATACGCCAAGTGTTGTATTTGGGTTTTGGAGGCCCATTGCATATTAAGTAGATACCTATTAAGCTGTCATGTATGACGTGTAGATCTTTCTCCCAAGAGGTTACAAGTAATTCAGAATTCAATAATGCATACAAGTAATTTTAAATTGCCCCTTCCACTTTGATTACCTTGCAAGTTAATTCCATGTTCCAGCTACAGCATGCCATCTGGCAACCTAGCTCTTTTCAGTCCTTCAGAAGTGCACCTGACACTCACTCACAGTGTTCAATTAATTTGGAGCCTTTCTAGAAAGTAATGTTGACATCTTATCCACTCCTCATCCAGGTTATTGCTAAACATACTAGGTCTACTGTTAATCTTAATTTTATTTTAATATTTTGTGTAGTTATTTTTAATTTTTATTTATTTTCTGCTATTTTTTCTTTCCATTCCAGAAGAAGCTGTTTATTGGTCATGTACCTGATGACTGTTAATTCATGGCAAAATTTTGGCATCTACCCTGTGATTTTCAAGCTCCTTTAGTCTTCAGTTGTAAGAAAGTTTGTCTGACAATTTTGATTGAATAGGCAGGTTATGCACAATTATGCCCTTGTTTTGGGTTTATTCATGTAAGATTTGTTTTTTAAAGAAAAATTATTTTAAGGATAAAGATAATTCAGATAAGCAATCTTGCCCTTACAACAGAAATACCAAGTAAGCACAGGAACAAAGGTCAAACATAAGTAAAATTTGAAACTACAAACAAAAGCTTTGTTTATTAAACTTTTATACATTTACCTTGGCTTTCCACTAGAATCTAAGTACATATATGCTGCAAGGAGCAACCTGGAAAGATAATGAATTGTGTGCTAAGGACACCTCCTTTGTAACAACATTAATGTGGCTCTTAAATTGTAAACATATTTTTTAAAAACCCTATTCATTCTGATGGGTGTCTCTTCCTACATGTTCCTAGTAAGGCTCATTGGCTTCTTTGCTTTTTTGTGGGGGTTTTTGGTGTTTGGGTTTTTTTAAAATGGTAGATGCACTTGGCAATATCTGTGACCTTGAGTTGTACACATGAGCAAGAAAGAGAGCCCAGTCCCTGCAAGGCTGTTTATGCATTCTGAAAGAGCTCCTTCTGAGAGGGGTGTCTCAAGGAAGACAGAAGCATGATGTGCATACCAAGCCAACTGCTTCATGATTTATTTATAGGGAAAAGGGGCATAAAAATTTGCTGAAGGGGAGAGAAAAATGAAGAATCTGACTTACCTTGTCGGTGTAGACGAAGAACAGAATCACAACAGCAAGCTCCAACAGAAATATAATTAACAGCATGATAAAAAACTGTCAAGAGAAGAAGGGACAGGGGAAAAAACAAAAAGCAAAAACCATCAACATCTATTTCAGCTTTTTCTGGATGCACAATAAGTACATTCAGCAAGATCATGCAGAATGGAGAGTGGGAGTCATATAGGCAGCAAGATGCAAAGCTGCTGTGTTACAGCAGAACAGAAGGCACACGACATGCAGCAACTGAAAAAGCAGGTAAAGGACTAGTTAGGAAACACAGCAGTATCTGGGCATACGTATAGCTCATTCATATCACTGATTTCAGTAGAACAGCATAAAACCCCACAAAGATCTGTCCCCTCAGCAGGCCAGTGCTCTATTTGACAGTAACCCTTGAGGACTCTTCCCAGGCTAGGTTTTCTTTATTTTTTTCCCCACCAGATCTTTCCAATTAACAAGATATCAGTGAAATCCACAGCTTAGACTTCCCATTGCAAGAGAAGGTAGCCTGGTCCATAAACCATCAAGTCATAGCTCTTCTCAAGGGGAATTGTGGGAGAAGTGAAAGGCACACCAAAAAGCTTGTATACCAAGTTAGCTTTACAAGCAGTTTCGCATAGCTACACAAATCACCCATGGGTTTCAACTGAAAGGGGCTGATTTGTACTGAAGACATCAAAGCAAAGTCAGTCCATCTCTTTTTCTCTTCATAAACCATGAACTGTCGAAAAGCCAGTAGTCAAAAGCTCGAAGGAGTGTGTAAAAAACTTTTAACACAGGGATTTCGGCTAGATTCTCTAAAGCCCTCAGCTCTGATTGATTTCAGCAAGAGGAACTGTTGGCAATGCCAAACACTTCTGAAAAACCATATCCCCCGCTTTTTGTTAAGATGCTGGACGGGTCTGCAGCACAGGTCTGCAGCAGCATCAACACAGCAGTTGCACGGACTTTAGAACAAGCGCTATCAGAGCATTAAATGAAACTGAGTTTTGCAAAGATGGGTAAAGGAGAGAGCACAACTTTGGAAACTTTCTAGGCTCAGGCAAAGGTCCTGCTCCCTATAACACAAACTCCATATACTTAGCAGCCTGCAACGCTGGAATTCTAATACTGAGCAACACTGACTTAATTGAAATCCTATCCCCAAGAGAAAAAAACAGTTACCGTCTCTTTAGCTTCAACCACAAGGCTGCAAACCTATGAAAGTTTGTAGCTATGTAAGCTACAAAGCCTTATCAGAGCTTCTTCACTGCTTGGTAAGTCAAAACCAAACCTTTGAACCTATGGATTTCTGTGACTGAATGGAGGGCAAAAGGTCAAGACGGGGAAAATACCTTTCTCCACTAGTACAATTACACTGGCTACAGAACTCATTGCATTTTGCCCCACAAGTCTTAAAGTTTATTTTCAAATCTTCATCACTAGTATCTTCACACCTGCCTGACCCTAATACCAGATCCTATTACTGCCTAGTTTTGAATCACAGAACTCATTCACGCTCGTGATCCAAGCTGATTTCCATATCATTACCATCCAACACTGACCTTCTGTATGGCTTTGCAAACCAGCCTTGGTGCAGCTTGCTTATTTTTTACATTTAGGATTTTAGTCTGCTGCATAGCGTTAATTGAAACAGGACAAAGCACATCACTCTGCAAAGATGCACAGACACTTTGCTATATTTTATTTGGCTGTGGGGTACTTCTTTGCTTATCCATAAAACATGGCTTTTCCAAAATGTGCATGCGAACACCATTGTCTCCCTGTGAAATTCACTGGCATAGCGTGGATTACATTAGACAACTTCTAGCACAAAGGAAATACTCTTACCCATTACAGTGATCAGCATTTCCTACCACAGGACCCCAATTTCATCAGCTTATAATTTTGCCAAACCTTAATTGTCTATGCTTACATATTCTGAGCTTGTTTCTGTCTAAAGGATAAAAGCTTTTGGAAGAACTTCGAAAATAGCACTTCAATTACCTCTAAGAATGAAGCAGGGCAAAGTGTGTTATTGTGCTCAGGTTAAATTTCTGGTGGCTTAATCTGAAATCCTCTCATGCTCCGGGGTGTTTAGAGCAGGGACCTGAAACAAAGTGTGGCTCCATTTCAGGCACGTGCCTTTTGTCTCACCCAACTATGAGTGGATTTTTGTGGGAAAGTTATTAGCCTTCAAAAAACTGCTTTTCACACATCCAGTAGAGATGAGAGGGCTCAGCAGGTAAAACCTTCAAAGTCCACCACCACAAAAAGCCTATTCACATCCTTCCCACAGCTCATGCATGACCAGACAACTTGCAAACCATCCCACAGAGCATCTTCCCTGCTCCTGTGGCACTCACACATGTGCTCAATGCCTTTCTGCTGTCCCCTCAGAGCTGATGGCCTCCAGTCCCACTTCACAGGACATCACCTGGAACAGCAGGTACAGCCAGGAACCGAAGTAAAATTCAGGGACCTGTTTTTCCTGTGCTTTGAAGAAAGCTTTCCTCCCTTCTCTGCACTCATCAGCACAGAGAGAGTACAGACGAAGCCAGGGAATGACTTTGCAGGAGAAAGGGAAGCCTGAAGAAGAACATTTTTAACAGCAGATGGGGAATGGTTTGGTTTAGGATACGGTCTGGCTACCGGTTTTAGAGAAACTGGACCTATTGGTAGTAGCCAATCGGGGCAGGAGACACCAGAGAAAAAGGCAAGGCCTATGCAGCAGCAGGGGACGCCTCTGCATGTGGATACCCAGGAGGAGCTACGCCTTTGAGATGATGGCGGCCTATGGAGGACCCCGCGCTGGAGCCGTGGAAAAAAAAGAGCAAGAAACAAGGAGTGGCAGAGAAAGAAAAGCACCCCACACTGATGCCCATGACTGAGTATAATGTGCGGGGAGTGGATGGGAGACTGGCAAGGGGGGAGGAAGGGAGGGAGGAGGGAAGTTGAGGTGTTTTCTCAAGTGTCTAATTGTTTGTCATTATTTCTCAATACCAGAATCAGTAATTAAAAGTTTATCTTAATTGGCAATAAATTAAGTAAAATTTCATGACTCGAGAGTGTTTTCCCCTGCAACACCAAGTCATACAACTCTGCTAAACGCCCTCATCTTAGGACCGGAGCAGGCAGCTGCTGTTGCCAGCTATGCCGCTGTGTCCAGCAGCAGAAGCCTGTGGGTTGGATCTCCTGGTGAGACCATGACGGTGCTCCTGCCTTCTTCAGTTCATACTAGAGAAATGGGTATGACATTGCCATTGTAAAAGATGCTAAAATAGTGAAGTCAAGCACTCAAAATTTAGGAAATGTCAGAATAAAAGTTCTCTCAGTGATGGTTATGTACCATGTCTAAGTCTTTACCTACACAGGCCCAGAGGTTCCTCCAAGCTATTAGTGGTGGGAATTGGGTTTCATGCACTGCAGATTTTCGAAGTCACGCAGTGAACGAAAATTACTGTACACTGTTCAGAAAGTCAAAACCTAGATAAGTAGGATTATGCTTTTTCTCCATACAAAAATATTTTTGTTTTTAAATAAAACCTCTAGTTTTATCTTCCTTACTATTTGCATTCATTGACAAAAGTACACTGTTATATCACGGATAACTAACATGTATTAGTAATCCCACTGTGTGCAGACAATAGAGACACACACTGTATCTTTTATTGCAAAGGTAAATTAGGTGAGGTCAACCTCAAGGTGGAGGCTTCAAATTTACCACCTGGTAAAAGCTACAAGCACTTGCACGTGCTGCAACCCAAACCAACATGCCAGAAAGTAAAAATTGAGGCTTCAGACTGAGCTGGCCGCAAAGCATAGCCTGCATACATCAGCACATCTTCTGATCCACCAGACTAAAGCGGATGCATGGATGCATGCACAACCTGCTCCTCTATTCCCACAGCACCTTCCAACAAAAGTTCACTTTCAGTTCCATCCTCAGTATCATCCAAAAGGGAATGATGCCCAATTGGCATATCCCATTCAAATTTAAAAGGGAGAAGCATAAGCCCAATGAGAGCTCACAGCACCCAAACCCCCACCACACCTGCTGGAAACTCTCACAGCTCCTTTTCAAATGAGTTCTCTCACTGTGGTGATAAATACAGAGAATAAAAAAAATGAGTTTTGCTTTGCTTCACTGGGGCTGCAGGCTGTTGGTATAATAAAGATTTATGCATGGATAAACAACAATCCCAAAGCAAAGCATTCATGTAAAACTCCATAAAAAAAAAAAGATTAATCTGACCTCGTACAGAGAGATGCTTTACCACACTACTTGTCAAATAGTGGGATGCAACCTTGTAGAGGTTCACTGGAGAGGTACCTACTGCACAGCTTTTCATAAATTACACCTGAAATAACACCACAG
This sequence comes from Aptenodytes patagonicus, assembly GCF_965638725.1. Taxonomy (NCBI): domain Eukaryota; kingdom Metazoa; phylum Chordata; class Aves; order Sphenisciformes; family Spheniscidae; genus Aptenodytes; species Aptenodytes patagonicus. The sequence goes on from NC_134955.1 coordinate 20,153,386, forward strand.
AAGTTTTGATGAGAAGGGAGGTAAGGTGATGCCTTTCTGTCTAGCTACCACTGCTGATTTCCAACCCTTAAGAAAACTAAGGCCAGTTTTTCAGCACTTACCTTCATATTCTACAAAGCCCATGATTTTCTCACAGGTTCCCATTAAAGGAGTAAAGGAAGTATGCAATTGCTATCAAGCCTACCTCATAGCTATGCATCACCTTCCTGATGTCAGAGAGAGAAAAATCTATTAGAGAAGAAAAGGCCCCAACTTGCAACTCCATCCCCATTGGAGCTGTACTAGGCTTCTGACCCACTAGTTCCGGTTCTGTTCATCCAGTCTCTTAATATCAGTGGGAGAATCAAGAACTGTTCCCTATGTACATCATTTAAAGCACGTTTCCATCACAGCTCACAAAGGCACAGAGCAACGCATTAATTATATTTTCTTCCCAAACAAACAAGATTCTCTGGTTTCTCAGATGTTATATACACTTGCCTCTTTGCATAATGATTGAGCATCACACACTAATACACACAGGATTGGGTCTTTTGCTTCCCCACTGCCTCTCCTTCCCAAATCTTCTCAATAGTTCTATCATGTTGCTCAAATTGCCCATCTCTCCATGTCAGGAGTAGCTGATCTTCCCACAGTCTCCCAAAGACAAAAGTGACCAAGTACAATGAAAACCAATCTGTGATCGTCTTGTTAGCCTCCTAACATTTCGCTGTGAGACTAAACATGATATAACTGATGGCAAGATCGAGAATGCTGTGTTTAGACTGATCCCTGAAGTAATGCTTTTAGTTTGATGGGAATCTGTCTCAGGACGAGACAGGAAGATCTCAGTGTGCCAGACCCTCTTCTCAGCTTAATGACAGGAGACAGAAGTTTCTTGCAAAATATTATTCAAATCCTCTTCAACAAACAGCAAGAAAGTAGTAGGAAGACGCAAAAGCCAGCAGTCTCTTTGGAATAGTGACGCATTCCAAAACAGTTTTAAAGTTAATGGCTTAGCAAATAATTTGTTTAGACCAAACAGCCTACAAATTAGCATAACCTACCTAAGAAACTGGACAAATAACTTCAACAGTCAGCCTGTGCTGTGTTCCATCACATAGTACCTACACTGTTAGTTTGTCTGCAAGGGGGACAGTTAGCTTCTTTTCTGACAGAGACAATATAAAGTAAAATACATGAGCAGGTAGGTTGCTCCTGTGAAAGTGCTCCAGCAAGCTAACTGCTCTTGGCCTGCAGCAGCTCCCAGGATCAAGAGAAGAAAAATAGGAGATTCACAGGCAATCTTTCCTCTGTAACATCAACTGCAAGTTTGATACAGTGAAGCATTTTGCCTTTTAGTTAGGCTGGCTACCAAGTCCTCACTGATCAGCTTTAATTTCAGTATTCTGAGCATCTCCAAGGATGAAGATGGACAGCCATCCACAGCCTCACTGGACACCTTTTTCCAATATTTTACGATCTTCATAATAATAAAAATATTCCGTATCCCTAATGGGAATTTCCCTTGTTGTAACTTGTGTCTGTTACCTCTTGTCCGATCCCTGTGAATCCTTCCAAAAGCTGTATTTTCTTTAGACTCTTCTGTAAGGTAGTTGAAGAGAGGAATAAAATCTCCTTCTTGCTTGAATTTCTTAAGACAGAACAAACCCAGCTCTCTCAGTCTGTCCTTGCACATCATGTGCCCCATAATCAACATGGTGGCCCTCCACTGGACTCCTTCCCCTCTGGTATATATGTGTCTCTTCTACTGGGGAGCCCCAAATTGGGCAAGTACTCCAGATATAGCCTTATCTTATTCTGGAAGAAGGTGTTATTCTTCCTCAGTGTCAAGAAAGGTAAGGGAATGTGGGGCTTGGTATGGCCCACAACTACCCAATTATTACATTTATCTTTTTATTCTGATTTAAAACAAAGGCACATATTAAAGTGCAGGCTCTCCACACATTTGAAAGATCTCTGCTTGTTCTGATCAAAAGGAGAAAGTCCTTTAGTTTTGAGTTAAAAGGATTATCAGATTGTGTTACTGTGCTTTAGGCCTAAACTATCTGCCAAAAAGTTTTTTTTAATTGATTTTTAGATTATAATTTGATATGAACAGAAATACTATGAAAAATTACATCACATTCTGCACACAACCTTCTCTGCAGGGATAGCATCTTACCTTTAATACTGAAGGTGTAAACAGTATCTCTCTTTTTCGAATAAATAAAGTCAAACCTTTACCTACAAATTCACAGAGCTCCATTAAAGTCAGAATAACTTAATGGATTTTATAGCAGCCACACTTTACCAAGCTGCATGAAAATGAAGAACTTTTCTTGAATTTAATATGCTTTGTAATTTTCCTATTCTCTTATCATAAATTATATTATTTATATTGAAACAATATCTGCCAGACTGAGTGGAGCTGCCTCCTTACTATGGTTGGCATTGTCAAAATCTTATGTCTTCCCTGCACAAGTGTAGCATCCCCATGCCTAACCAAATTAAAACAGTTACATCAACAAACTTAGATGCATAAAGTTGAGCACCAAAAGGGGTAACACTGTCAGAGGTCCTGAATGCTATAAACTATTGCCAAATTTACTCTATATTCCACACTTCGGAAAAAATCAAGCCACCTATGAAAAGTCAAAATCAATGTAAGAATTCCCACTGAGGTACTGGAAAACAGAACTCCAGGTACTGGAGAACAACCCGCTCTTTATAGGGGTCCTGTACCTGCTTTCAGGTACCAATGCTTGCCAATGTTGGCTCTGGCTTTCTAAGCACAGCAATACGAAGACCATCCCCAAGCATGATAAAGGTTTCGCAGAATAGCTTTTTTATTACATACTGGTACATGACTTCCACAGAATAAAAATTGATATGGCACAGATTTTATCAGCACTCAAAAAAGAAAAAATAAATGAAACTTTCTTCCACTTTTGAAAGGAAAAGTGTTTAATGTATCACTACTTCTCACAAGAAGTTTGATTTCACATAATTCCCCAAAGGCATTTTGATCTGATATATTAATAGGGAACAGGAACATTATGAAAGGCTCACTTAGTTTTTTAAAATTTTCTTTGATTTTCTTTTCCAAGGAACTGAGCAAGGAGAGGAGGACAGAAGAAAAAGTGCAATGGGAATTGTACTTGCATCTTAGAAATTACTTCTTCTGCAGCCTGGAAGACTTGTACAGAAAGAGACAGAGCAACGAATGAGAAATGACAGGACAGTGTCCAGACAATAACAATAACTGGGATTACAGTCAATAAAATCCCAGTGTATTGATCTACCACATGAACTTCACAACAAAAGGGAAAGGGCAGCTTGCTTCCATCAATATCCATCACACTGGATTCTGATTCTACATCTCAGTACCAAAGTTTTGCTGACACTCGGTCTAAATTCTCCTTTTGTTAGTTCCATACCGTTGCTCCTCCACCCTTTGTAGCACCATGCATGCTTCCTTTCTGCCCATAGTATTTAGATTCTGCCCATAGTATACAAATATCTCAAATATTTGTAGACTTATATCCCATCTGAGCCCACCCTCTGCCATGCTGTGCATATTTAGTTCTTTTAATACTTCCTTGGAAGTAAATCTCTTTAGCCTCCTGATCTTTTTTTGTTCAGCATAAAAATGATAAGTTTGCCCATAAACTGTAAAAAGGCAGTAATGTATATGAGCAAACTTATGAACAGAAACTCCATTATGAAAATGGCATGTATCTAAATTTGGTTCATCAGCTATTATTCTCTAAAAGCCTTAATAGTTGATTCATTGTGATTGTGACAAATTCGTGCATGCTTTATGCCTGCTGGATATATAGTACAGCTCTGTTTATGTTTGGACTATATTTTTTATAAATGTGCAAAAACTCCTGCTGCTCAATAAGGGTCAAAGAAATCTGCAGTAATTATTTCTGGGAAGATATACAATATATGCAGTTTTAACGCATTAACAGTGTTTCATTTTAGTCTCATTACTGTTTTCAGTTGGAATCATTCAGTCTTACTGCATTAGTAAGAGAGTTGAGAGACTTGACATTCCCATACTATATGTCATAGGATTTTAACTGGCATTTTGTGGCGTTTCTAGTCATTTTCCATCTTCTCCAAAAACTGACTCAAAATCAATGAAGTATCATCAAATATTAGCCCAGGTATCACTCTCACATCACAACAGTAGGTGGGTAAAGGCCCATTTAACAGATCGCAGATTATTTTTCCTTAGCACAAATAAAGGTCTCACTGGCCTTTGACTGTCTTTAAGCATTGCTTCAGCTCTTCTGCAAACATAATGCAAAGGTGTGACATGATCTGGTGTCAATCTTTATCCTAGTCAAGACAGAAACTCATCCTACTTGTGAAGTATGATATGGCTGAAGAAGAACTAAAACATTAGACTAGCTCTTACAAGTCCCTGCGTCACTCCATTAATAGCAAAGCAGTTGCTTGAGTCCATCTAACATAGCTAATGGAAATAGCAAATACAACTAAAAGGCTCTGGCTTGGGGTTAATCCAGTATTATCCATCTATGGCAAAGACATGCAAAATTAATTAGTGTCTAAACTTACACCTTTTACTCAGACTTTAACATCACCTGTTACCTCCATTACTTAGTAAATGGAGCTTCTTCCCTGAATCTACCATCCCCAGGGTATTTCTCGTCATCTGGAGCTCCAGCATGAAACGCGATCAGACAGCTCAGTGCCCCGAGAGGAGGAGAGCAGCAGTGAGTGGTCCCTGCACACCCTGCTTGGGGAGCCAGTGAGTCGGCAGGGCTGGCTTCACACTCATGTTCACACTGAACATCTGGCTGACCCCAAGTGCTGGGCAAACTGGCAGAAACTCCCCCAAGATGATAAGGGCAAATGACGTGACCACGCTGCTCAGCTGACTTAGGATGAGCTGAAGGGGAAAAAAATTACTCTGAAATTCTGCAGTTCTCCCTTTACACGTATTTTGCAAACCCTGAGCTGAGCTTGCAATGGGACCTCACCTGCTAATTATAACAATAGAATATTTCTCTTATTTCTAGGAGTCTCATAACAGCATCTAGAAACTGCATTGCACGTGTAAGTGAAGGAAATGGTGAGCAGCAGATGGTCAAGAAGAGAAAAAATGACAAGGTAGAGTATTTTGTCTGTATTTAAATTCTACTGCTGGTTTTCTCCCCAGTTTGCTGTTCCCAAACATGCTACACAGAGGCTGCTGCATCAGATGCACATGGGTCAGTCTCACAGTAGCTTAAAAAATGAAGAGCAAGTTAGTTTGGTTTACCTAATTCTGCCTTTTAGCTAGTAATATTCTCCTACTGGGGAATGGAAATGTCTATAGCATCAACTAAGGTTTGGCTACACCTTGTGTAGGCATCACTGATTTACACAAACTAGCCTCCATTTCTTTACCTCCTGTCCTGAGTTAGATTTTTCTGAGGTTCAGGTAATTCTAATCCTTAAAGAAGAAAGCCAATGTTGCTCTTTCATTTAAGAAGCAGTGTTAAGGTGGCTAAAATAGCAAATGAATGACTGGGAATATAAGCACACATGCTGCTTTGGTAAGCCTATGGCTTTCTATCTGAGGAGATAATTTTATTGTTAGGAAAAAAAAATCATGTTATGCTCAAAAGTGACATGAATGTCTGGGCTGGCAAGGAGCACACAGGTTACCTGTCCTTTTACTTTCGAAATGGGGGTAATTCTGTTGTCTACCAGATCTTTCAGGTGACCCTAGGTCTGGAGCAAAAGTCCATTAAAATCAGCAGAAGTCAGTCTTATAGATCATATAATGAACACGTCTGTCCGGAGACTGCAAGCTCTGGCAGAAAACAGGCTTCCTTGAAAGTGTTTTCCTGACCACCATGTAGTCTTACGCTCTGCTCTTCCACTGTGAGGTTCATTGGATTACTTAATTGTCCTGGTAATTTGATGTGCAGTGAGGTATCTGTGACCCACCTCAAATCCTTACAAGATGAGGCTTGGTTTTGTGTCCCCTTTTGAAATGGCTCAGAGCCAGGTTTCTTTTCAAGAAACTCTAGCACATGAGAGTTGGTTGAATGCTGAGACAAAAGATGGGGTGAGGGAGACTTTCTAAGTGATAGGGGATCTTGAGCCTGTGTAGACTGTCAGAGAAGCTGATGTTGCTAATATACAGCTAACAACTACTAGTTAATAGATTTATCAACCAGGAGTTAGGAACTCGGAAACACTGATAGCTATTTAGACGAACAGATTAAGCCTTGATACAAATTAGTATAGCTCCACTGACTCCTGCACATGGCACTGTCACACTGTTTGACTGCCATAAAGCAGCATCTTGGCAAACTAAAAGGAATGGGGACATTAGGAAAAGATTCTTCACTGAGAGGGTGGTCGGTCACTGGAACAGGCTCCCCAGGGAAGTGATCACAGCACCAAGCCTGTGAGAGTTCAAGGAGTGTCTGGACGACGCTCTTAGTCATATGATTTAGTTTCAGGTAGTCTTGCGAGGAGCAGGGAGTTGGACTCAATGATCCTTATGGATCCCTTCCAACTTGAGATATTCTATGATTCAACGCATATCAGGCACTAGTGGTATTGCATCAGTCTGTATTGGAAAAATAAATACTACCCTATGAGGTAAGCCCTTCCTACACATTGAGCCTAGGCTCAAGTCTAAAAACAGGAGAGAAGGAAAACAGCTTTATTCTTTCTCTCCCCTGTTCCCAGGTTCTTTGATTAGCTGCTACCAGAGCTGAAGAAAAGAAAGGAGAAAGAGGAGGACTCAGACAGGTCCCATCCACTCCTGAGTTTCAGTATCAGCCAAGCGTAAGGAGCTAAAAAAACCTGAAAGGCAATGAGGAGCAGATTCTTAATAATAAAGGAGAGGCAGCAAAACTAGGGGAGTTTGGTGCTGAGTACTTACAGTCCAAACAGGCAGCAAGTTAGGGCTTTCACGTGCAACACAGCACTACACAGAGAAGCGTCACACATGATGTATAATGCTCCCAGGCTGTGTGTACAGTATCTTCCTGGTCTTTGCATCACGTGCTTGCTGCTGTGGCTACAGCCACAATTTCCCTGATTTTGCTACTTGGATTGCTAAAAGAACACAAGCTCATGTGCTAAGCTGGAATGAGAATCTACTGTTTGGTCTGTAGCATTAAATTACTGAGATGAAGTAATTCACGGGCTATTTCTTTCCCATTTAAGTTGCTTTGAAATAAATTCCCTGTCACCAATGGAGTTTCAGCTGTCAGCTCTCTGATTGGATCCAGTGACACTATTGGAAACAGTAGGGTTTTTTATTCTCTTTTTCTTCCCACTCGTTAACTTTTTCCTCATTTTCTTTATTGTTATTTCACTTACAGATGAGCTGGCTGAAGTTCAGAAAACTCTCAACAGCACAGTACAAAACATCATGGGCACTCATCTTCCCCTTGGACTATTCCATAAATAAGAGCCTTTTGATGCCTGGATAGTCATTCAGATATGTATATAGTATCAGCTCTTTCCACAGCTGATCCTGACCTAATATCAAGGTTTAATTCTGATCTTATTCATTCCAGCAACTGTGACAAACTCCTCGCTTATTAACGTGAGGTTCTCGTTTAAATTAAGCTGAACACATAGATCTGTCTGTTAATGATTATTTTCTTTCCCCTTCTCATTAATCATTGTTTCAGCTTTTCTACAAAAAAAAAAATCAGGTTTATCCACAAATCAGGAATAAGGGGAAAGAGGGCATATCTAATCGGTCTTCTTACTTATCTAATCCTTGATCTGATGTAACATACCCAACCTTGGTGCTTTATAAGAAGGCAGCTGGCTTTGGGTAATCAGAGAGGAATCAGCATTTTGTCTACTTCAAGCCCTTTCACCTTTCTAATATATTCCTGTAAGGGCAATACGTGGTGAAGGATCACCTACATCAACTTAAGGCCTTTTTAGGCCTTAAGGTCTACACAAGCAAGACTCATCCTCTACCTCTTTTGATTGGATTATTGGCCATGTCGCACATCCCAACCAGGAGCAGAAGAGCGTGTTCTTCATACCAAATTGTTGGAGGGGGGAAAAAAAAAAAAAGTGTCACAAAACCTGAGGGAGAAATATAGAACTTCCTATGGATCTTATTTCCTCCCAGGACATGGGTTACTATTTAAGTTGCAAGTGTCTGAAAACATGGTATCTATACATGTGTGCTGTAACAAACAAATAGACATAAAAATCCTTCCTTCACAAAGGGCCTGATACTGGTTTTTACCAGTGACTATGATTTCCTGGACCAAAAGTAAGTTCCTATTTGCAAAAAATTTGCATTAGACCATGTTTACATGCCCTTTCTGGCAGCTTCTCTGACTGTCCTGTTTCCCATTTAACTGAAGGTAATGTTGCAATTAGGCTGATCAGCTCAGCTGGGACAGCCTGCAGTGGAGCTCATGGAAACCAGCTAATTGTGCCAATTAGGCACTTTCAACAAGATAAAAATTGAGAACTAATTTTGCTTTGGGATATTTATTTATCATTTGGATATAATACATATAATGAAAGAAATCAAAGTTGTCATTACTATTATGGAAACATGGACTAAATACTTCTTAAAGGTCATTGTAGCACACAGGACAGCTAGACGTATTCTGCTGTAATCAAGGAAAGATGACAAAGGCACTGAGTTGAGATTTAGACAATTTGGGTTTGCTTCATAGCTCTCCCACAATCTCCCAGTGCAACCTACGCAAGGCACTTAGTTTCACTGTGCTGCAGCTCCCCATCTGTCTAATGACGATAATACTACTTTCCATTTGTCTTATCTATTTAGATAGTAAGCTCTACTGGCCAGGGATCTCCTCTTACCAGGAGTTTTATACAGAACAAGCATCCTGATCTCATGGGCTGCCTGCAGGGGATACTGTAATACAGATAATAAATAACAATCCATCATGATTTAATGTTTAGAGCTGAGATTTTTAACCTGGACTATCCAAGGAATAATGACCTTTTTCAGTGCTAGCATACAAATATAGATCTCCGCTACACATGTATGAAAGGCAGAGAATTCAGGCAATTTAGCTCCTCAAACATAGATCTTAAGCAATTAACCTAAAAGACAATGTTTACACAGACACTTAAGGATCAGCTAGGTGAACATTTGAGCATGAAAGAGAAATAAGTACTTAGTCAGGCATAAATTTCTTTAGCATAGAACAACAGCATGTGCATATGTACATACAGAACCTGCCTAAAGTCAGTACTATGATCAAGTAATCATAACTGATTGTGCTAGAGTGGTACAGCAAGCTGGTGCCTCATCTTCAGCAAGGACCTGGCCTCAGCTGAAAAGCACATGCATTGCAATGGGGTTAAGAGCACTCAAGCTAAACGTTTTGCTAAAATTCATGAAGATGATGGATACGACTAATAGCTCTGATGGACATTAGAACTATAACACATTTGCAAAGGGGAAGGGAACAAAAACAGACTCCTAATTTTGTTTCAAGGCAGCCTATAGAGATTTGCAGTACAGCTAGATGATCCTGCAGCGCAGGATCAAACACCTATGAAAAAATCAATGGAAGTCCATAAACTAACTTTCTCAAGTCAGACTCTTAGCTTATTACCTCTGTCACCTGTTCAGGACAGTGACCCAACCCATCAGAATAAAGCTGCCTTTTTCTAATTACAGCTGAGCTTGTAGCAGAGGGACCTCTGTTAAACAATCTTGAGCAACAAGAATAGCAGAAATGTCAAAGGAATCCTACTGAAACAAGAAAGCATTGTTTGCCTGCTTCACTCATCAATTTGCATCTACATTCAGATGCGAGATTATATACACCAGGTTGTATACTTATTTCAAGAAATGCTAGTTGCTCTGATTTCTCTAGGGAAATCTAATGATGGAAAAGTTTATCTTTCACGTTGTAGCTGAGGCAAATAAGAATCATTGTAAATATCCATTTATTGTTCACCGAGATCTTAGAATGACAGCTGCACAACTCACCCCATCTGCGTATTTTTGCAGAACGCATAGGATGGTTGAGGTTTCCTTTTAGATTTTTTTTTTCACGCTCCATTTTAGGTTTTCATATTATTCTATTCCTCTGAATGCAGAGAAATAGGAATGGGCCTGTTTCTTAAGAGATTAATGAAGCATTGTCCTGGCTATATGTTGCCACTGAGTAAAGAGTACCTGCCAGCTCCTTAGTTGGTGGACACCAGGTAAGTCCTTTCAAGTCAGTAAAGCTGTGAAGCTTTAGGCTATCTAAACACTCTATTCAGAGAGTTAACATGGATCATTGCTGACTATTGCATGCAGCTATGCAAAAATCTCATTTACAAATTAAACTTTACTTCTGCTTTTGACCTCCTTTCTCCATCTGTCCTCTGCTACTTAAAACACTTTGTCTGTCCTCCTTTCTTTCAAAAGTCATTGGCAAATGGCAGAGGTAAGCAATTATTATCATTTACGCCTAACATCACAGCAGCCTAATACCAAAGAGCTTACAGGTTTGCTCTGACAACCCAATACAAATGTCATATGTGGAGAACACAAAGATACAGGATCAGAGACTCATCTGCTCTGCAATCTAGTGTATTAAATATAAATAGATCGAAATGTCTCTTTGATACTGATCATTTCTCATTCACTCAAGCAGATTCCTTAGGAAATCTCATCCCTTATCACATCATTGAACAGTAGCACTATTCATAAGGCAAGACCATACACAGACATCCTGCTGTGTCCAACACCACATAAAATTCTGCTGCTCCCAATGCAGGTGGGTTGAGCTAGCAGTTCTTCCTGCCCTGCTCCCTCCCAGTCCCTTTGTGCAATGTTTCCCTGCAATACTTTCAATGTCTTCCTCCAAACCACCCATCCCAATAACAGCAGTACATCCTCCCAACTACATCCTTCCCCAACTTGTAACTGCCACATCCTTTCCTCTTTCTTCTGCTTTTAGGAAGCAGAACAAGAGGTGCTCCTGTTGCATGGGAAATTTGACTTTCCAGTCCTTGCAGGTCTAAAGAGTACCGCCAACCTATCATTAGGATGGGGTTCACTACAGGAGATAACAGCAAGTGGAGGTCCAAATTGTTCTTGGTTAAACCAGGCATGTCCATGTGATCCATATGCTTATGATGCCATAAGTGTCTCTAAGGAGATCTTAAGGGCATGATTTCAGAGCAGGAGGTGACAGGAATACAGTACGGGCAGAGCATCTGGAGAACTAGATGACATTCACATAATCTTTGTTACTGTTTATGGTCATACTTAACATCCCAGACTTTCTCTCACACTGTATCGAGCAGAGGAAAGGGGGAGGTCATTGAAACCTGCTACTCACTCAGAGATACACAGTGATGTTCTGCTCAGTGGAGCAATGTTTGATCTCATATATGTAGGTTATAACTTGACTATCTGCCATCCCACCACAATAGCATCCCTGGGTATTCCTCCAGCTTGGTTTACTCCACTTCCTTTTCTTTTTGTCTATTCCAAGCCTCACTTCATCAGACTATTGCATACAGACTACATAAACATGCAAGTGACACAACATCCTAGCTTTTACTTCTTGCTTTCATTTTAGTACTATGTTAATAGTTTTTCATTGCTTTTAAGCCCACCACAAACCTGTTTCAACTGTCTGCGGACCTTGTCTAACTCCTGTCCATCCCAGTTCCCTAAGCTTGCTTAGCATTTGGCTCTTTATTGGTCTAGTGCTGGGGCTGGCCAAATATCAGGAGGTGAGGGCAAATTAAGAGAATAAAATACATTATCCAGTGAATAGTGCAACAGAATATACTACCCATACAATCAAATAGCCTCCATCAGCCCATCTTAAACACCTGTGCAGCCAGACTTCAGTCTCTCTGTCTGTGTACTATCAAAGCTCCTATTTCCAAATGGAAGAAAAAGTTAAGAAAAGTTAGCTAAACTAAACGCTGCACAAGAAGATATGGTACTGACATCACACATGAGCAAGACAACTTATTCCATGACTTGCTGTCACATTTGTGGTAATACCTTCTGGAGACATAAATTACAGGAATTCAGTTCAAAAAGCAATCTTAGCTACTACCAGGAACAAAGCCAGATGTTAAGTGGCGGTCAGGGAGATACAGAAAGGAATGTAAGGACTTGATCCTGCAGTGACTGTTAAACACAGTGTGTGTCATATATATATATATACACAAGGTTGCCAATTCTTAGTAGCTTTCCCTTTACAACTTACATGGTAAATTCTATCATATCCTAGCTGCAACAAAACAGTCCTCTTAAAAAGCAGTAGAGAAGGGGCATTCTCAGGGATGTTTAACAAAAAACAGAGATATTTTGGGAAGAGATTCTTTTCATTTTGGCGGAATACAGTGTTGGGAACACCTGTGAAATAAGAAAAGGATGAAGAGATGTAGCAACCACACACCCTAAGAAGCAGCCTTGGTTTGATATTCAGCAAGTTCTTTCATTCAAGCATTTATTTTGCTACCTACGTTACCTGGAAAAATGGGAGCTGGCCAAAACCAAATGCCCCAGCCCTGAACTTAAAAGTACTACTTCAAACACTAGTCAAATAGAACCAGATATTTGGGGAAAGGAAGGCTAAGAACAAACCTACATAATAAGGCTTGGCTCCCAGAAACAGAAACTCCTACCACCATCCATTTCCCCTCCAAACAGATAGACTCAACAGAACTCACAAGAGCTCAAAAATCTCACTGGTATTTAATGAGGGTAAGTAAGCACTGATGCACATTGTGGAAAGTTACTCTAGACTAAACAAAAAGTGAATTCAATGTAGACTAATGAAACTGTATTTCAACCCTATATAATTGGGCTTATTCAGAATTAAAGTAGCTGTAATCAACTGTAACATAACACAATTTTGAAGAAAATTGAGTAAAATAGAGGCCGTGCTGAATAGCTATGGTACACAAAGGTAAGGACAAGCAGACAGAGTGAAATGCTGGTACCAAATCAGATCAAGCTTCTCAATTCTTCCATGCAAAGAGTTCCTAAATGAATTTGGATTCCTTTGCATTACTTAACTTGATCCATCAAGTACAGTCCTTACATCATGCACTGAAGGGCACTAGATTAGTCCTTAGATTGTGCATTGAAGGGCATTAGATTCTGAGTATTGTGCAGTATGTGTTAGGAGGAGCAGTACCCCCAAACATTTGCATCTCCCTAAAAGGATGCCCATCTAGGGTTGGCTGAGTACATTCACCCTAGCTGCAGCAACGACAGCTGATCAAGGGAGACTTTGCTGTTGCCAAAAGGAGTGATGAGGGTCAACAAACCATACGAGATAAAAGGCTGAAGCTCTTCCAGTACTAAAGACTGACCTGATCCTGACACATAAGAAAACACCACTCATTGCTGGTCACACCTGAGCTAGGACTTTATTCAAAAAAGCAGAAAACAGGTGATTATTTTTGCACATGTAAGCTATACCGTTAGACTCAGCACCCTGTGGACTTCTGCCGCACTGGCATTGAAGCTGTAATCCAGTAGTTACATCTGGCTGGCCAGACACTTCCTCCACAAAATGGGTATTTATAAGACTGTTAAAATTGTCAGCCTCAGATTCTGAATTCAGCCTTCCTAATGTAAATTTCCACTCACAAAATTGCCTTAATTTCAATTTATGTTGTTCATTTTAGTTTCAAACCACCTACCTGCCACATAAATAGCCCTTACTAGCCTAGACTGACTAGTCCTGACTTTTACTGGTTAAAAATCAGCAGAAACAACTGATTAAGGCAGGGGTCTGGAAAGAGTCCTCTATTGAGACTTGGAATCTCACAGTCACTTAAAGATTTTTACAGGGTGAATTTTTCTTGGGGGCTGTGTGCCTCAACTCATTCTGTAGTTCCTAGGGGAGCAAAATGAATATGTGAAGCACAGTGAGGAATAGCCTTTTACAAAGGAATCACTGGCTCACCACATTAAACTCCAGCTTCACTTCACTTTGTGGTTTGCTGAACCTCACAGTGAAGCCCTGGACTTGAGCAGCAAGATCACCTCACTTCCTGGTCTTCAGCTAAACAGGAACCAAAATATACACTAACACCAACTACAGCAAGCACTCACTACTTCTAAAGTCCAGCTTTGAGTGGCATCAAATTACATTTTGATAAAATACACTAGGGATGTGGTTCAAGCCTCTGTTAAATCATGGACAGCTGGCACATTATTAATCTTTGATTTCACAGCAGTCTCCTTGTGCTGGCACCTTTGCTTCCTGACATCTCAGCCTTTTGAGAGTTAATGACTGGCAAAAGCAGCATTGCCAAATCTGAAGGACTTCATTACCAATTTAAACCAAAATCAACCTCCTTACAATGTTTCCTGCCTACATTGATCTTTCTGCCCAGGACTTCAGAACATCAGTCCCACCAGGATAGACATTTGGAGTAGATACCTACCAAAGCTGAGTAAAAAATAATTCAAGGGTACACTGCAAAAGATGTCTTCACAAACTCCTCCCTCTTCTCTGAAGAGTTCAAGGAAACCCACATCACCAGTAACCCTTCCCTTCTTGCAGGTCTCATCCTTCAAGGACAGGTTAAAAGCACGGTCAGGAATGATCTAGCAGCTCCTTAGAGCTATCAAGGACTGATTCAAACATGACTCATGTCTCATCCATGTCAAGTGGCCAACTTCGGTAAGGAAGTAAGGACACTGTTACATGTATTGGAATAGCACCAGCACCTTAAGACCACAAACACTGCAACGGCATAGTGGCTTAATACTCACACTCAGCAGGAGGCACTTGTTTTCTTTGATGGCACCTATGCAGCCCACGAAGCCAATGATCATGACAAATGTCCCTGTGACGATCAGTAGGTTGGCAGCTGACAGGGACGGGAAAGAAGAGGAGAGGGTGGCAAAGTTCCCTTGGGTAACAGCCAGCCAGATGCCTACTCCCAGGATTCCACAACCTCCCAACTGGTAAAATAGAGAGAAAAAAAGAAACTCAGTTATTGTATCCAAGCAACCCCAGGTATTAATCCGTATCAATATGGCAGCAGTAGAATGGCTCTCCTGGGGTAAACCCAGCAGTGACATCTAATAAGAAATGATCTCTCCCTATGGCACTTTCAGTAGGGAAAACAGACAGAGGAGAAAGAAAAAAAAATCATAGCGGGGGAACTCATCAGTAAGATGTAACACTCAAGAAAGAGACGCAGATTTCCTAAATCCAAGACACAACTTCAAATATCAGGTCTCTTCCTCTCTAGTGAAAAAGCAGACACTGAGTAAAGGAGAAATTCCCAAAGATTCAGATCTCAAGGAGCCACCACAAAACCATAAAATTTACAATTATTATATACACAAGGAACTTTTAAAAAATGCAAACATTTACAAGCATGCTGCTTATAATTGCGAGAAAGCCTGCAGAATTGTAACAATTTAAGTAAAGCTGAGCAATTAAATAGAATTAAACCAAAGGGGATTTTGCACTATTATATAGTCACACAGCAGAGCATCACTTAGGTTTCTTTCTTTCCCTTTAAAATAACCAATTTTTATGGAGTTTTATAATTGCCCTTTATTATCCAAATCAATTAAAGGCTAGGAAAGAAATTGTGTTCCTAGAGTAGTAAGCCAGACATAGGAGCACATCAATTAAATGTCTGCATAAAATGGATGAACATAAGGCAGCTCATGAACCAGGGAAGGAAAAAGACAGAGCTAATCCTGGGGCAGAGCTAAGCCTCAGAAATGAAACACAGAAGAGAAACACAAAAGCCAAAGCAATTTCTTAGTATTAATTGCTAAGGTTGCCTCTGCATGCCACTGAATTCCCACTCAACAAGGGACAATAAAGGTGGCCATGTCTCAAGGAGGTGGGGTGAGGACTCCTCACCCCAGTTGCAAACCAGTCTGTTTTATTCAGAACTAAGGAGCCAAACTATACCTGATTGTAATGTACCTCAGCTGCATCAACCTGCATGTCTCCACTGAGAGAGACAGACTCCAGGACACAGGAACTCAAATCGTTTCATTCAGCAGCCTTTTCATATACAGGCATCCCATATCACCATATTCACCCTTTCGGCAAAATACCCTCTACAAGCACCATGGAGAGACAGCCCATGCCCTGACCTGGAAATACCTCCCCTCTGTGCCCACTTATGGACCGTGATCTTTAACATGGTCTAAAATGATTGAAGAATAACCAGGGGAGAGGAGGGGGAAAAATACTTAAAGAAGGTAACCCATAGAAAATCATTTAGGGTAACTGAGGGGATATAAACAAAAGCTATCAACATGGCCCAAGGAAAAAAATGGGGAAAAAAATTAGGAATAAATTCCCTAAAATGGGAATAAAACTCTGAAGGTCTACTGGACTACAGAACAGCATCGAAGGAGAGGTGGCAGACACCCAAGTTAAAACCAAACTGGTGAGAGCGCTGAAATACAGTCAGGAATAGCACTAAACTGGCCCAGGAAGTGGATGGAAAGCACAACTGCGCTTCTGCCTCCGCATCCTGGTGGACATTCTGCCTCAAAATCAGCCTCAGAGCCGCAGGCACAGTGAGACCACACAAATGGCCCAATTAAGCCTAACAAAGCCAAATGCCCACAGCAGCAGCAGAGGCATCACATTGCAATATGTGTAGCTGTTATCTTCAGTTCTTTGTTCTGAAGCAATTCAACAGCACCAATGACAGGCAACTTATTTTATCATCTTTCAAGCTCCCTGTGTTGCTACACTGCTTTGAATGATACTGACACCTACAACTATCATTTGTATTATGGGAGGTGGGTCTCACTGAGGACGCTGTTGTGTTCGGTAGAGGCAAGACCTGCTTGCCTGCTCCTCCATTGCCCATTAAATTCTTTATGATGTACAAAGCATAATGCTTAAGACATCGTTGCCCTTAGGACATTTGCTTCCAGCATCTTTTCCCTCCAAAGTCATTCTTGTCTGCGGAAACTGGGAATTCACCAGCAGCACAAAATACCACAAAACCAGGAGACGGTTCATGCAAAATGCCACAACTGTGGCTGTACCCATTTAGATCAGGGCTGAATATTTCAGGTCAGTTGGTCAGCAGGAGTATCTCACTACATTGCCCTTGATTCAGGGATACTCTAATATACATCAGGCTCTCTAGCAGCTCATTATCTTCCTATTCTTGAAGAGATAATGCACAGCTCTTCCTTAGCTTGATTAACCAAATCCTGAAACGCACAAAGGGATCCTTTGAGCATTAAACAATCCAGCTCAAATTGGATTTCACAAAGTGCTGCTTAGGAAATGTCAGCACACACTACTGAGGGTTGCTCCACCTTAGTTCAGCCCTGTTCTTTTTCCCACACTAGAATGTACCCTCAGGGTCCTTGAATAAAGTCGCTAAGCTGTCACACCGGGCCCTGGGAAACAGAGGCTGCCCTTAACTCTAGTCTAAACTGCTCTTTAAAGCCCCCTTTCCTGCCAAGGAGTGAAGCACACCTGTAAGTCTCCGTCCAATGACCATAATAACACTCAAGCACCTGGTTAAGGAAATGCTTAAGGGACCCAGGACCCACCAAGACAGCCACAGGAGCCTTTCCAATGATAGCAGAATATTTTCTGTTCCCGAACATTCAAAAAGCTCGCTCTCCCCCCAGTTTTGTACTGAACAGCAGCGTAATTCCCAGTCTAAGATCCAGGGATCAGAGGGACCACATTTATTTATTCTGGATCACAGCAAAGAGAAAACTGTTGTAGTTGGTTCTATGCTGCATGTCTGTTTTGATTTCTCCGTCTTGGTATCTAAGGAGCTGTTAAGCTATGGATAATTTTACTTAGTTATTTACGATGTTCTCTTTCCTCTACTTTTTCTCTCCCTACCCCATCCCCATCCCCATCCCCCAGTCCTTGTTTGTGCCAAACAGTCAGAAGCAGAGTGATGAGATGATAAGTCTTGACAGCTTTCAGGACTTGCCGAGATGTGAAATTAAACAAAACCAAAACCATTAACAGGACTACTCTTGACAATTTGGGGGCTTCCATGCAAACAGTGAAGCCTTCATGGTTAAAAGAGAAAACATTAAAACAAAAAGATTAGCAAGAAGTCTACAGCTTGAACCTGATCTATTGGCAGCCAAATATGAGTCCGTATTGACTCCATGTGGTGAGTGCACGGCTGACTTTTTAAAAAAAAAAAAAAACCAACAAATCCCCCTCAAAGATGTCAGGCTACTGACAACAGCTTTTTTTTAATTCCCTTCTGAAATATTTAACACATTATTTGCCTAATTGTTCTTGATAATCCACTCTCTTGCAAGCAAGGCAGCTCATGGCAAAATCCGAAACAAAATGCAGCTTCTTCTAACATTTTTTTTCCAGTAAATGTTGCATTTTTTTGTAAAATCTTTTATTCTAAGGCCAAAACAGTGGGACACCAGATGGGATAGTGTCATAGCCCTAAGACTTAGGAGATTTGAGTTAAGTGCCTGTTCCAGGACAGACCTCAGTGTAAATCTTGAACAGGCTGTTTAGTATGTCTGTGTCTGAGCTGCAAAATCATGAATAGAAACACACAAGAAGTGGGTTCTTTGCAAGCCCTGGACTTTGCAATTGGCTGTGGAAGGAGCAGTTTATTCTGCTCAAGACAAATTGCTCATAGGCATTTATACAGCAGAGTCAAGCAGTAAAGCGGGTGGCTTACTTGAAAAGCATAGATTCAGTCTGTCTCTCCTTCCCCAAGAGATACACAGACACGTGTGCACTCGCTCTCTTGGCAAAAAAGCTGTCTACAGAATTAGATCCTCCAAATTGTTCTAATGGGCTAGAAAATAAATTATTCAGACTTCAGTGCATACATTTAGAATTGATCTTACAGTATGGTAAACAAAATAATCCCAAACAGCCCTAGATATATGCATGTTGGAGAAAATTATTCTGAAGTTACAGCTACACACTTAAAATACTACAGGAGAAATTGCCTCATTGTTCATGATAATGGTGTTGGTGTCTTTAATTGGGTTTTTAATTGATTTTACTACACGGAAAATACATCTAATCGAGGCTTCTCATACTGTATCTGATTAGGATCTACCCACCACACTTCCTCTTTTAGATAAAAAAAAATTCCTCGTGTATTAAAAAATACACTGATAACAGAACACAAGTGGAAGGTATGACCGGTTGTTTTGTAGTTACGCTAACTCACTTGGAGGGTTTTTCTGCCCCAGTCTCCACATATTTAAACTAGAAGGGCTTTCTCAATCCCACTTGCTATCCAGTTACTCTTGTGTGAATGTGCTTTCCCCTCTAACTATGGAGTAAGAGTATACAATGGAAAAATCAACATCGAAGTATTAATAGTAGTGATGTGAACATTATCCAGCAAATGTTCTTGTAATGTAAGGCATACTTAAATTACTGTTCCTTTCAGCTAGACACATAGAGGAGTTGGAAATGGAATACATATATACATTGACAGGATCAAATGAATCAAGAATCTACATGGAAAAAGCAGAAGTGTGTGTGCGCTAATGCAGAGACTGTGGCACTCTATACAAGCACATGCAAACAACCTGTCGGTGCAGCTGCTGCCTATCTTGGAGGAAGGAGTGGCCACTTCTGGAAAACACCTTCAAGCCAGCAGTTCATGGCCATTAGACTACTGAAGACCTCGCAGACATCCAACTGCACCACACCACCACTACTGACTGTCAGTACGCAGGATGACTGAATTTGCAATGGTGTCCCACCACATGGATGGACACTTTAGCAGAGCTCATGTGACATATACTCGTGGTATTACCTCAGTGTAGCAGAAGCTGCATTTCTTTCGCTAGTCAGACGTCTGAAACTTAACAAATATGGGATGGTATACGGAAATTTAACAAATAAAGGACGGTATAAAATTTAATCCCTTTGTGTCTCTGATTTTAGAAAGTTAAATGGAGTAGTAAATGGGGAACTGCAGCACATTTCTACCCTTAGCGTATTGAGGCTCTAGAGCTCTGCGGTGCAGAACTGAAAGATATGCACAAACCTCATCCAAAATGGCCATGATCTGAGCTGTGTCATTTTAGCAACAATTTAAAAAGAACTAGGAAAAAATACTTCAAAAAAGATCAGTTAGTAGGGACCACATTCACAGAATCATAGAATCATAGAATCATTAAGGTTGGAAAAGACCTCTAAGATCATCGAGTCCAACCGTCAACCCAACACCACCATGCCCACTAAACCATGTCCCTAAGCGCCTCATCTACACATCTTTTAAATACTTCCAGGGATGGGGACTCAACCACTTCCCTGGGCAGCCTCTTCCAATGTTTAACCACTCTTCCAGTAAAGAAATTTTTCCTCATGTCCAATCTAAACCTCCCCTGGCGCAACTTGAGGCCATTTCCTCTCGTCCTATCACTTGTTACTTGGGAGAAGAGACTGACACCGACCTCGCTACAACCTCCTTTCAGGTAGTTGTAGAGAGCGATAAGGTCTCCCCTCAGCCTCCTGTTCTCCAGGCTAAATAACCCCAGTTCCCTCAGCCGCTCCTCATAAGACTTGTGCTCCAGACCATTCACCAGCTTCGTTGCCCTTCTCTGGCCACGCTCCAGCACCTCAACGTCCTTCTTGTAGTGAGGGGCCCAAAACTGAACACAGTATTCGAGGTGCGGCCTCACCAGTGCCGAGTACAGGGGCACGATCGCTTCCCTACTCCTGCTGGCCACACTAGTTCTGATACAGGCCAGGATGCCATTGGCCTTCTTGGCCGCCTGGGCACACTGCCGGCTCATGTTCAGCTGGCTGTCGACCAACACCCCCAGGTCCTTTTCCACCAGGCAGCTTTCCAGCCACTCTTCCCCAAGCCTTGCAGCAGTAGGGTTGCATGGGGTTGTTGTGGCCAAAGTGCAGGACCTGGCACTTGGCCTTGTTGAACCTCATACAGTTGGCCTGGGCCCATCGATCCAGCCTGTCCAGGTCCCTCTGAAGAGCCTTCCTACCCTCGAGCAGATCAACACTCCCGCCCAACTTGGTGTCGTCTGCAAACTTACTGAGGGAGCACTCCATCCCCTCATCCAGATCATCGATAAAGATATTAAACAAGACCGGCCCCAAAACTGAGCCCTGGGGAACACCGCTCGTGACCGGCCGCCAACTGGATGTAACTCCGTTCACCACAACTCTCTGGGCTCGGCCGTCCAGCCAGTTTTTTACCAACAAAGCAAAGAGTACAACTGTCTAAGCCATGAGCTGCCAGCTTCTCTAGGAGAATGCTGTGGGAGACAGTGTCAAAGGCCTTGCTGAAGTCCAGGTAGACCACATCCACAGCCTTTCCCTCATCCACTAGGCGGGTCACCTGGTCATAGAAGGAGATCAGGTTGGTCAAGCAGGACCTGCCTCTCATGAACCCATGCTGGCTAGGCCGGATCCCCTGGTTGTCCCGCTCATGCCTTGTGAGCGCCCTCAAGATGAACCGCTCCATCATCTTCCCCGGCACCGAGGTCAGGCTGACAGGCCTGTAGTTCCCCGGATCCTCCTTCCGGCCCTTCTTGTAGATGGGCGTCACATTGGCAAGCCTCCAGTTGTCCGGGACCTCCCCCGTTAACCAGGACTGCTGATAAATGATGGAGAGCGGCTTGGCGAGCTCCTCCGCCAGCTCCCTCAGCACTCTCGGGTGGATCCCATCCGGCCCCATAGACTTGTGAGCGTCCAGGTGGCGTAGCAGGTCGTTGACTGCTTCCTCTTGGATTACGGGGGGTTCATCCTGCTCGCTGTCCCTGTCTTCCAGCTCAGGGGGCTGAGTACCCTGAGGATAACTGGTCTGACTATTAAAGACTGAGGCAAAGAAGGCATTAAGTACCTCAGCCTTCTCCTCATCCTTGGTGACAATGTTCCCCCCTGCATCCAATGAAGGAAGGAGATTCTCCTTGGCTCTCTTCTTGGCATTAATATATTTGTAAAAACTTTTTTTGTTGTCTTTAACGACAGCGGCCAGATTGCGTTCTAGCTGGGCTTTTGCCTTTCTCATTTCTTCTCTGCATGACCTAACGAGATCCCTGTACTCTTCTTGAGTCGCCTGCCCCTTCTTCCACAAGTGGTAAACTCTCCTTTTTTTCCTGAGTCCCAGCAAGAGCTGGGCCAGTCGTCTTCCCCACCTGTTCTTCTTACGGCGTATGGGGACAGCCTGCTCCTGCACCTTTAAGACTTCCTTCTTGAAGATCATCCAGCCTTCCTGGACCCCTTTGCCCTTCAGGACCGTCTCCCAAGGGACTCTCTCAAACAACATCCTGAACAGGCCAAAGTCTGCCCTCCGGAAGTCCATGGTTGCGGTTTTGCTGGCCCCCCTCCTTGCTTCACCAAGAATGGAGAATTCTATCATTTCATGGTCACTAAGCCCAAGACGGCCTCCGACCACCACATCTCCCACCAGTCCTTCTCTGTTTGTAAACAGCAGGTCAAGCGAGGCACCTCCCTGGTAGGCTCACTTACCAGCTGTGTCAGGAAGTTGTCTTCCACACACTCCAGGAACCTCCTAGACTGTCTCCTCTCTGCCATGTTGTATTTCCAGCAGATGTCCGGGAAGTTGAAGTCCCCCACGAGAACAAGGGCTAGCGATGGTGAGGCTTCTGCCAGCTGCTTGTAGAATGTTTCATCCGCCCCTTCATCCTGGTTGGGTGGTCTATAACAGACTCCCAGCAGGATATCTGCCTCATTGGCCTTCCCCCTCATCCTTACCCATAAACACTCGAGCGTATCATCATCACAATTGTTGAGCTCTAGACAACCAAAACACTCCCTAACATACAGAGCCACCCCACCGCCTCTCCTTCCTCGCCTGTCCCTTCTGAAGAGTCTATAGCCATCCATTGCAGCACTCCAATCGTGAGAGTCACCCTACCATGTTTCTGTGATGGCAACTAAGTAATATCTATCCCGCTGCACAATGGCTTCCAGCTCCTCCTGTTTGCCGTCCATGCTGTGTGCATTGGTGTAGATAATTCCTGGGAGTGAAGAGACTGGAACAGTAGCAGTCCATAAATGCCAGTGTGGGATGGGAAAGGTGAATAGAGGAAGATTATTCATTTTTCTTGAGATATAAAAAGCTAGAGGTTTTTTGGTCTGCAGGTTGAAAACCAATAAAAGCAAGTACTTTTTCACCAAACATTTAATTAAATTCTGGAATTCACTGCCACAGAGTTTTGTAGATGTCAAAATATAAGCAGGTTCAAAAAGCAATTACACAAATCAAAGGAGGGCAAGGTATCCTAGCATTTATTAAAAATGGTATTTTGCATGCAGCCGTTGCAGGGGAAGACCTTAAAGCATTAATTGGAGCAGCTGATAAAAATGTCCTGTGTTCTCTCTCCTCTTTTCATATATTCTCTCTAAGCATCCCTGAGCAACCATGACCAAAAATAGGGTACTTGGCTAAATGAAACTTTCTCAACATTATGGGCATTTGTATGTTCTCCTTACTTCACCCTCTTCCCCTCCCTAGTTTTAATGTTCACTTACAGTTTGAATTTGATTTTTTTTTGCTTGCTTGCTTTGCTTGGCATCAGCCTATTTTCAGAGACAGGGTTATAGATACAGACAACAATCAAAGAGTTAAGTCCCTGTTTCTCCTTACCTACATATCATACTCTTGGTTTTGTATCAATGAAAGCATAGCTTATTTCAACCCAAAATTTAGAAATCTGTTCATTCATCAAATTCATCAAATTTAGAAACAAATTCAAAATATCTTTCTCTGCTTCGGATCCGTTGGACCTATAAAAGCTGTATTTCTTTTCCAATGGGCATACGGATCCTATCCAGACTCTTCTCTCTCAGCCTTAGCAAATCTGGAGTAAGACCTGCTAACCTCTACACACTCAGTCCACTAGATTTTTTCGCAGTTTGATATAGAATAGTTGCAGGCAAATCCTAGAACTTATGCCCACAAATAACAGACTCTTGTGTTGGTGCAGTCAATAGCTAAACTAGAAACAACACAGTGCTTATGTTATGGTACATTTAAAGAAAAAAAAAAGGATGAAATTATGTAACTACATTTCTGAAGTAGAATAAGGATACTTCCACTTCAGCTCTTCACACACATGCACTTCCTTCTCCTCTGTAGCGCTGCCTTCTGCTCTTGCAGCCATGGCTCAGGTTTTCAGTATTGCTTATGGAATTTGGGCAGCAGCCAGCAAATTCTCAGCCGTCATCACTCCAGAGCACTTGAGCTGTCTCATAATTTGCATCAAAAAATCAATGAGAACTGGGCTTATGGATCCTCTAGATAATTGTAAAAAGTCCCCCTGATTTCCCACTCTAGGGACTGAGCAGCCTTTTAAAGCTTGGCTGAATGCAAGCATGTCCTTTCCACCCCATAGTTCACCCACACATCTTTAGCACCTTGATTGTCAGGCTGGCTGAGTCAGTACAGTCCCCTGAAGAAGTCTTTTCAGAGAAGGATAAATAAGGGCAGGAAAGTCTCCAATCTATTGAGTCTTGGGATAGACCTCAAAAGTCTGTTGAGACTTGGGATTTCAACAGTAGGGCACATCATGAGGTTTGTACAGAAGGAAAAAAAAAAAAGAAAAAAACCCCAACCCCAAGCCTGCAGTCTGCAAAGCCCCTCTGTAAAAAGGAACAACTCAGGAAATCCTTTCCTCATCTAATTCAGATGGGCTCTCAGTTGCATTGCTTCTCAGACAGACGCATCTGGTCTCAACTCCTAATGAGTGCCAGCTCCACCCAGTAGACAGACATTATCCCACATAAATTACACATCACAAACAGATGCTGCTCTACTCCCAGACTCAATGCTTTCTTTTAGAAAAACATCTACTCACTGCGGTATATTCTCTCAAGCCAAAATTTTATTTTGTTCTGGTGTCATTTAATTCCACTTTTGAACTCTTTCACTAATATCTCTATGACTTACAGGAAGATGCTTTAAAAGAGCGCAACTGAGTAAAGCACAAAGCATTTTAAATACCAATCTCTTCAGCTCTGCAGATAAGCAGTTAAAAATTAAAAGCTCTATGAAACTAGTTGTTTGGCCTTGTCATCCCATATTCTTTTCATTTTGCTTAAAAATTAGTTTCAAATACAAAAATCTCATCTTGCAATATGGACTGTTATGTACACAAGCACCAGCCAAATTCCTCCAAGAGTTGCAGGCCTACATTCCCTGCTGGTGTCAACCGGCATGACTGATCAGTCACCACCCTGATCAACAACAGCCAAGGATCCGGCCTGAATGTCACAGTAGACTTTTTCTTATGAATTGATTAACATGCTGTCTGCCTCTCCTTTACAAGCAACTGTCTTGCCAGTGGTGCAACACAGTATATAGCGCTCAACATAATTTCGAAGTAGATGTGACACGCCATCTTCCACAGGCCTGAACTTGATATCCTGCATGACAGGCAAGCAACTGTTACACACACACAAGTAGCTGAGGGCTACAATCCTAACCCATGTTCTGCCTGCCAGCACGACATCCTGGGATTCATACCCTCACTACCCTCTACCACACTGTAGTCTTGTCACAGGTTCGAAGAAACACACTTCAATAGCTCATGCTGTTGCTCTCCTTTCTTTTAGACACTTCTCTCCCATAAATAGGCTTTGTTTTAGGATATTCCACCCAGTGCGTGAGCCTGACAAGTACCAAGAGCGTTTTTATCAAGCCTAGAAAGTCTACAAACAGGACTTTGGAGCTCTATGTGGGCAAAGAAACATCACAAGAAAGGCATTCATTTTCATAGTGTCAATAATGGAAACATATAAAATGCTGCTTTTTCAGCTACCCTCGTGAGGGTTGAGCCTCAAGAGCTTAAGCCTTGAGAAATTCATTATTCTTCCCCAGTTGAGTTCCACCACTAAATTGCAGTCTCACACAACTAAAGTAAATCTGGGGACAACTGAAGATGTCAAAAGACAGAATATCATGCTGACACCCCACTAATGGAAAAGTGAATAAAAAGCCATTCATTTAATCCCTGCTGTTCTATGAGTAGCATTCTCCTACTCACTTGCTCCTATAAATCATAGTTATCTATCAACTACAGTTACAAAAGCACAGAAATAAAACATTTCTGAGTTAATACACCCAATCTAAAAGTGATGTTTTCCTTTCACAGGCTCAAAATTCATTGAAACACTTAAACGTGTGCTCAATCGCACCCTTATCCAGCAAAGCATTTAAAGCATGTGCTTAACTGCCACTGACTTTAATTAGTCACTTCTGTAGTGCACTTAATTGCCCCATACTGCAAAGTCATATCACTGAGGATGCAACAACTTGCAGAAATAGAACAGGTGAGGATGACCTATTAAGGCAGCATTGCTGATAAAAGATTAAAAATTATCACAGAATATTAAAAAATTGTGATTATCAGTGTCACAAGCATCTAATTTGGAAACTTGCCTACACTCTAATTCAAATTAAGGATTATGAGTAAAGTACTAAGTTAATGACAACTCACTGAAACGCAGAGCAAATGCATGAGTTAGAAGAGGGAAAGGGACAAATACATGACAATGAAAAGAATATGTCTCTTTTCAGGTTCTAGTTTTAACTGCTGCCGAATTGAAAGTGTTAAAGGCTTTTTCATCTGCTCCTCAAATGTAATTTCTAAATCCACCTGGGATGACTGTAATGAAATCAATACAGTTATAAAGAGGAATACATGCATGAGGTATGGAAGCAGAACCCAGCAAATGAAGTTAAATCTTTTAAAAAAGAAGCAGAAATGGAAGAAAACTGGGTGTGCTCTGGAGTCCCTGTTCCGTCCCATCCGTAAAATAATACACAGCTTTTAAATGACTTTGTAGCATAAACTGGCAAAAGACCAGATCTGAAGCTCTAGATGCAGGTGACTAACTAGTCACCTGTTATCACATACATAGCACTAAATACTGAAAACAATAGAAGCAAATAAAATGGTAAAGTTTGGTCTTTTACACAACACAAAACCTGTGATGTCTGTAAAGGAGATTGTTGACAGAGAATTTTACCTAAACCATTTGGTGAGACGCTGAGAGAAACTGAGGATAATGAGTATCAAATAATGACTCCAGAGGCCACAGCTCAGTTCCCTGGTTTACCACAGATTTCTTGCATTGGATACAATTCAAATTATTTGGTGTCTTTAGTGCTCTTCTCTCCCTTAGAGGCATTGGATGGGTTTAGGTAAGAGGTAGTGAAATAATAAGATGATAAGGGTCATATAAAAAGCAAAGATAAATAAACAGGTTTCTTAAGGAGTACGAAGACAACAGAGATGGTCTTTCTATTTCATATTATTCAAAAAGTTTTTAAAACGTGCTAACAGGCACAGTCTGCAGAAAAATAAAATGAAAAACATTTTTATGTTGCATGTTTAATCCATCCATAGATGTATGTAGATAGCACAAGGCTGGTTGCTATAGAAACATCTGTAGTGAATATAGATACTATAGTTGAAATGCAAAATTAGTTGTGTATCTAAAAAAGAAAATTGCTGATACTGTGAAAAAAAATGATGACAGCTAAAGCTGATATGCTCCCTCACAAAAGCTTTCAAAAAATGAGAGTCTTGACTATATAAACCAATTTCTGATTAAATAGTCTGAACAAAGAATCTCTTGCAATGCACCCTGGCAGAAGCTGAACTTAGTTCTGGAAGTTGAATCAGATCACAAAAAGAATCTCTGGTTTCAGTCCTGGAATGGGGGGCAGGTGGCTTTTACTAACATGTTTGGCTCTTTACATCTCAAGGCTGATTTTAACAGCATCCTTCCCCCAGATCCCAAATTGTGCTGATGTATTCCACTGTGAATATGGCTAATTTTCCTGATGGAGACCTTTTCAAAGAGAAATTGGTTTTCTTTGCAAACATACGGTCTACACAGTAGAACAGGTCTTCTCCAATTCCTCCAGTAGCAACACAGCTATGCCACATTCTCCCCTCCCATTCACCTTTCTGAAGTTCACTCACAGCCAGTAGCAGTAACAGTGTCAACAAGGATATATAGGGCCACCATCAAATACTGCTCTTAAACCTACCAGCAGAGGGCTGGAGGTGAGGGTCAGTGGGAACACCAGCAATACAGCACTCTTTTCCCTTGATCCCATCATAGATACTGCACCTGCAACCTGCTCTCTCTGACCAGGTGCTGACAACACCTTGAGTCCTTTCAAGGACAGACAAATCTTCCGTATGGCAGGAAGTCCCTTCCCACTATTCTCCAATCCCTCCCCCAAAAGCACAGGACTCTCGGACTGATTCCTGGCACACCCAACTCTCTCTTTGAGGGGCTCAAGCCCTGCTCAGGAATTGAGCCCATCCTCAGCAGGGACAGGGAGGTTTTGGGAACCAGTAGGACTTTTACACAGTATCTCAGCTCCTAAAAAGCTGTGGGACATGACTCCAGCACAACCCTCCTATCTGAATGAGTCACAGGCATGAAAACCTTCTAATTGCTATTTATTAAGAGCCTGCTTCATATTCATGCTTCCAGTAAAGCTAAAGACACATTCTAGTCCATATCATAACAGCACTACAGCATCAATCAATGGAAGTAACGTAAGGTGTGAGGTTAGTGTTGGGAATAAAATGAACTAGAAAACAACTGGAGTACAAGGTGGGGGTGCTGAGGCCTCACGATTAAAAGAAAATTGTGCAATGAAAGACTGGTTCAGATCGCTCCAACACAATTTCCCACTCTCTCCTTTTATCTTTATTTTCCCTCCCCACCGCCAGCCTCTCTGCCACAATTCACAGTGAAAACTTATTACTCTCTAGGATGCACCTTAACCCCTTGACTGTCATAAGAACTCACATGCAAAATGAACACTCACGTGTTAATATTCTTTCCTGTATTAAAACAAACCATCAAACACCAAAACCAACTGGGGTATCCAAGATGCAAATGCAAACATAGCTCCATGGAGGACAGCTAAGCATACCAGCAATAGCAACACTAATGACAAAATGTGAGATACTTTAAGATGCAGTGAGATCTTCCTTTTCTGAGGTTTAGCTTTCCATGGAGATGGGGAGAATGACCAAACTTGTACACCACAACTGGCTTTTAATGAGAAGTCTTTTTAAAACAGTCCCATCAATAAGCAGCTCACATGGTCATAGGAAAGGTTTCTACCACGTTCAGTATCGATCCCCTGATCAATAACAGACTTGTGAGTAATAATCACACCCTAATAACAATCTGTCTCACATCACAAAGCTCATCATCTTTCACTGAACACCATCAGAAAGCTGAGCAAAACGTGTTCTGAATCTTTTATGGATTCTTTTTAATGGATTGTTAATAATATTTGTACAGGCAAACAAAGTATTTACTACCATCACAATTGCCTAACAATACCATGTAAGCAATCCCTTGTAATAAAACCAGCATTACAACTGGAATAGCATCTCTCACTTCAATAATTCAAATGCCTTGTCAAGAAAACTATTCTAATTGGGTGGGAATATAAGAGAAAGCAAAGATTATTCCCTTGTTTTATGTTGGCAATTTTTAATGATTGCTTATTTATATTAGGATTTGCTATACAATAGCACATCTGAGGCTTTTCTACACTCTTACTAGTTCTATTTATATACAATTGCCTGTATCCCAAGCCATTTCCAAGCATGGGCAGTATGCCATCACTAATGAATGCCACCTCAAATGATCTTTCTTTCTGCGCTAGTTATCCCCAAAGGAAACACTACAGTCCTTTCTTATCACCAACCAAGTATCTGCTATGGAAGCATTTCAGATGCTTTGGAATAAACACATTTAGTTAAACAGATCTGCGATCAGCAGCTTCATTGCAACGTACAGATAGGAGAGCACACAGAATCCCTTGCTTTCACAATTTATTTTGCTTTTTCTGTTTCAGGGATCTGTGGAAATGAGCGCAAAGACTATGAAGTAAAAATGAGTATAAACATTCCCACTGGGACTGTCCAAACAATGGACAGCCCTTACACTAAGGGCTACCTACAAGTACCCCCCTGGTTGTGTAAGTACCGTTGAAACTTCTGAACTGCAGAAGATTTCTGGACTAAACTCCATCTTCTTTTGTCAAATGCTACAGGATACAACACAGAAAGATTGCAAATATTTCTTCTAACTTCAGGTCTATATGATCAGCTTTTAGACATCTAGGGTGGGATTCAGGTCACCTAACTTTAGAGGTCAATGCTATTAGTGGTGTCTAGAAATCAATGTAGCTCATCATAGTCTAAGCCTGCCTTTGCTCGGCTGAAGAGCTCCCTAGGCACCATTAATGGCATTGACTAAAATTTCCCTGACCACAACAGTAGCCCAGACACCTGGAGTTAGGGCAACCCGGATCCCAGCTCAAATCCATCTGCCCAGACTCTCCTTCCTTTGTCATTGGAAAGAAACAGGCATCTCCAAAGGTCACTCCAGCCTATCCTAGAATATGCATCCAGGACAAATCACCCTTTGGGAAACCTACTCTATGCAGTGATTGTAGGGTAGCTGGAGCAAACAGCATAGACTTAAACATAAAATCTCTCCCTCGCCCTGTTACCTAAAAGACAGAAAAGATGATTCTCTCTCCAAATGTCAGGTCATGAAACTTCACAATCCTCCCTGAGGTAATTTGGAAATTAACTCATCTACCCTTATTAATTAAAATTACATATCGCTCTTTTTCTTCCTTATGCTATAAACATGCTATTGCATAGATATTAAAACCCCATGAGTGTGCAAATACAAAGAGCATGAAGAATCAAATTATCTCAGTTTAGCAAGTCCCTTCCAGTCAATGCTCATGGAAAGCATTCAGCTACACTTACATTCTTGCACTGCCCATTACTTAGTAGTGCTTAGTAGCTCTTAATAAAGGAGTATGACTGACACAAATTTATAGCTTTTTTAATTACTTTGCCCCCTCACGTTATAAATTCATGAAACAGTTGTAGTTTATTGCATTTTTATGTTTGTCAGTTTTATTTACATACTCTCTCTTGCCATTAGAGGGGAAAAAGCTTTTGGGTTTCTGGAGATCCTCATTCTGTGCTGGGGCCTGAAATGAGATGGAAACAATGACTTCTGGCTCATCTAAAAATAAACTGTCATCTCAAATGCTTTCTCAGCACAACCTTCCATCATAAAGCACTGCTACATAAATATGGCTTTATAAATTATGTATCTTAAGTCTTTGCATGCTCACAGCAGTTTACCAATAATGTTCTGCAATACCTGCTAAAAAAAGACATAAAATCATTGCCAATGATGATAAATGATTAGAGCTTAGTAACAGTCAAGCTGACAAAGCTGAAATGTCCACAGGGTGTACTGCAATTCAAATGCCACAGGTGGAAAAATAAAAGGCTTTCAAATATAAATGTTACAGCCTTCAGCAAAGAGAGGAAATCTAGAGAACAGCCTCGTGACACCAGGCTGCGTACTAATTCTAGGATGTCCCCCAAAACAAAACACTGGAATTTAACGCAAATTTAATAGGCAAGAGAATAAATGAGCTTCAGGGCAGAGACTGTTGCAATGTGTCTGTGCTGGGTGGGACAGGTCTGACTAGCAAATAAAATCAGAGAGAGACATGGGAATGGGATAGAAAAGGAAGTCAAACATTGAGAAGCATAACTTTATCCAAACAAGAACAAAAGGATATTTTGGATAGTGAACCATATTCTTGGGTTAACTACAAAATTAGCTTCTCTGAATAGGAGGGTGGAAGGCGGCAATGGGACTCCGTATGAAATCTCTCAGTTAAGTTCAGGCTAAAAATCATATTTGTGAATCAAGGGAAAAGTCTTCTTTAATAACTCACCATGAGGCTACTTACAGTCTGCAGCTGTACTGTAGAGAACCTGCTCATAATTAATGACCCATAGCCACTTAAAGCTAAATGACTGATTTCAAATTGTAAACGAGCAGCTCAGTAATAAGAGAAGTCTCCAGATGATTTCAGCAGTCTCCATTCCCATTCCATCAACCATTTAACAGCCAAAACACAATCAAAGGGACAGAAAGCTCTCGTCACCGGAGCCTGCCTTTAACAGCTTACCTTCAGACGATGAAGTGAATCCCCAAGACACATTCACTTCAGTATTTTTTCTGGCATTTCAGTCCCAGCATGGTCTCTCGCTCTCCCAACAGCGAGTAAGCTTTGCCTATCAAGTAACAGCAATGCTTGGCAGTTAGTCTAGAGTAGTGAGATCTTACCTGGCATGTAGCACATCTCGAGAACTATTCTAACGCAATGGGCTTTTGCCAGGACAAAAACAAAAAAAAGCATGCAATTTTCAGTCCACCTCCTCTCTTTCCCATGGCTCTCTAAGAGTGTGACTTGCCATTAAGAAGATGCTCTCTCACAAGAGAGAAAGACAGGTATCAAAAGTACATGGTTGAAATATTGCAAGGGAGGAAAGTATAGCAGGATGAATGAGAGTCCTCAAGTGAAAGTGGAAAGATAAAGCAGAGAAACATGAAGGGAAATCCTTTTGAGCAAATAGCCTTACTAGTAGCGTCCTTAACTAGTTCCCTCCAGACTCAGTGATCTGGATGAATGTTCCCTCTGCATCCTTGACCTTCAACCTGTGATATGCTATCTCAGCAATTTTCACTCTTCTACAGGAGCTCTGCATTCATCCCTAATTTGAAGGCGTTCTGTGTTCACTGAACAAAAACTCCTTTCTGCTGAATGACTGCGGTCTCCGATTTGTTTATGGAGGGGGAATGAAACTCAAAGAAATTATTTGCACGCACTTGGTAGAGAAAACCACAAGAAAGTTATCTCCCTCCCCCCAAACCAGAAAGCTCCAAAACTTCCAGGCTAGTTAAAGGAACATGAGACTAGAAGGCATTTCCCACTTATGCTCTGTGGCCTTTTGCCATCCAAGATATTGGATACTATGTATCCAACAATATGCTATGATTGGGAATTCATCCTTCCACCTTACTCACACAGCCTCCAATACGAACAGACCTGCTAACAGTCGTCTTATCTGTCTCGTCCACATCACAACTGTTGGGGAAAATATGCTCTCTACACAGTTGCTGACAGGCTGCTGCTCTCTCTTCGGGTTCAGGTACATTAACTCTGAGTGACAATGTGCGGGATACATGGTCTCATTTTTCATCAAGTACCTCTCTTCCCATCCCAAAACACTTCCCTCAGATGCCACTTGCATGGTCTATATATATCCTGTGTCTGAGCTGTTCCATGCTGGATTTCAACCTATGATGGAGCAGGAAACAAAGTGTAAGTGCCAGTGCAGATGAATTTGCCCAAAGCGGCATGAAATTTAAGAGAATGTCTTTCTGTTGTTCTGGTACAAGTGGCAAGGAATAAAGTGCGTTCAAGGCAGAAGGACATACAGTAACAAAGAAAGCAGAGGTTTAGAAGGAGGAGTCAGAGGAAAGCTCTGGAGGAAGAGGCAGCTTTCTCACACCTAGCCTCTGCCTCCCCTTCACTGCAACAACACAGGGAGAGCTGATGAAAATATGACGTCATTGTGCCCCTTTATTTTAAGGGGGAAAGTTGCTACTGGCAAGCTGCTGTCTGGGTAATTGCTTCCTCCTTGGCCTGATGAATCTGAGATTTGTTGTCAGCCTTCCAGGGGCAGTGAAAAGCTCATCCATCTCCTCCATTTTATCTGGATGGAATGGCCATGGGATTTGCTCAGTTGGGCAGCATTAGCGTGAATGATTATGAGGAAGTGCTAAAGCACCACCAAGACATGCATGGTGCTAACAGGGCTGTGTATCAGTCCTCTCTGATAAAAACTAGTTCTTACAAAGAATAATTATCCTCAGTTGTAATCTTTAATAGCTATGGCTGGTGCAAGCAGCTAGAGCTAGTTTCTGAAATACTTAAATAAATACTCCTGTCAGGACCTCCAAGGAGCTGTGATCAAAGTATGACACCGTTTTCAGCGAGCTCAATGCTGCATCAAAGTCAGCAATGCTGCATCAGTCAGCCTCTTTTCAGGCTTTCTGTGTAAAATAATCATTCTTTCATGCTTTCCCAAGCCCAAGGAAAGCACAGTCAAGTTTACCCTGACAGCTTTGTAAGTACAATTACGCATGTTCGACATGCTTGCACAAACTCACACGTTAGAAGAAGCAGGGTAGAAGAGATTTTAGAGAGAGAGTGGAAACGGTTTGCCCTGCAGCGAGACCCTCTTCTTCAGAAGTGACGCCCCCAGCCATTGCTCCCATTGAAAGAAGTTCTCGTTTGGTAGAGGACTGATTCTGTCACGCTTGCTTTCACTCAGTACAGAAGTCCAGCAGAGGCTTCCAGGCAATATAACATTTTTCAGACTGAAGTGGAAAACCCCTGGCTCACGCAGTAATCCTACTGCTATGTTTTACTCTAAATACATTCAAAGTTGGGTCCTTTCTCTTTAAATCAATACAATCCAGGGCAAAGCACGCAGTGAGCCTGCAACGGCTACAAGTAGCTAGAACATTCCCAAACTCCAGTGATGCTGGTGGCACTTAGCATACTGAACACACTTCAGGGCTTTCCTCTAAAAGGGCTTTTGACAAGTAAAAGTTTCATCTTCCCTCACTATTAAATTGAGAAAAAAGCATACCATTATGTTAAAGCCAGCTAGAAATGGGAAATTAACTCTGACAAAGGGGACAAGAGGCTCACAGTGAAACTTTCCTATCTCCTACCCAAGAGCGGCTCTCAGAAATCCGGGCTTATTACAGACACAATCGACTCACAATAAAACTTTGCTATAGGGCAAGAAAAACAATGGTGGAGAAATAATTTCTCTCTGCAAAGCATCTGCTTGCCGACTTTATTGCTGTTGCCAACTTGAACTGCAGAATTAAATAGTGGCAATATTTGTATGAAAAGGAGAAATGCTCAGCATTGCCAATGAGAAAAGGATCTCCTCTCTTTATATCACCCCCTTATTGCTCTCCTTTGTAAAATGGACCCTCCAAGGCTCTAGCAGGAAAAGAGAGTCAAACGTTTCTCCAGGTGCCTCTCAAAGTATCGACATAGACAACAGCTCTGCACAGAAGCTAAGGCAGAAGCATTTGGATGTGGGATTAAACAGGTGCCAAACCCTTTTGCAAACCCCAGGCATCACCTTTTGTGAAGCGATGGCCACAGGCAAGCGGGAGGCTGTCCCCGGCTCTGCAGCTGGGGGTGCTTGTTGCCTGTCCCCAGGCCTTAAGGTTATTATCCCTGAGCTGCTCTGGGGACATTACAAGACTGTTCCACTGCATCCTGTCCAATATCCAGCCCCAACCATTAAATTGTACCTCCACAAATGCTCACTACAGTCTGTTCCTGATTGCACTGGCTACAGCAAAGCTCATGCTTGGGGCCAGAATGGCTTACCACCACCTGTCCCACAGCAAACAGATTGATGCAAGGGCAGCCAAAGTCCTTCTGGCATAGACAGGGAGAAAAATATGAGCCAGGCAGCAGATAGAGGTAGTCTGCAGCAATTCCAGCCTCATCTGGCCCATCTGAGACACTTCAACAGGTTCAGCTCTGAAAAGGTGATTTCTATGTGATGCCGGATGAGCACAGTGAGAGGGAAGAACCAAGACATGCCATCTACCTTTCTGAAGTCAGAGCTTATTTTACAAGCGTGGTATTCACAGCTAAATTCCACCCAGGTGTTGCTCATGCCTTGCACCCCCGTAGTCTCTTCTCTGGACTGACTGCAGATGAGGAGTTTGTGAAAGACTTTTTGCATTCACACACTGTTCTCTGCTTAGATTTAGCGAAAAGCTGCCAATGTGATGGCATTAATATATATACAGACCACAAGGTTTAGAGCTTGCTAGGTAGACTTTGATCAATGAAATGCCTCTTCTCTGGGTCTGCAGCTGCTTTATAATGGGTATGTGATAGGATTTGAACATGCCCAGGGAAGTTTATCCAATCCTAATCTGCTACTGATGGCCTCTGCTGTCCATGTTATAATGGGGTAAACCTGCAGTCAGGCAGAGCAGATGAGAGAGAAAGAAAGAAACTAGTTTAAGTCTGTCTGTGCTGCAGAACACATCGGATAAACCCACATGTGATACAACAGGAGTTAAGGGAAAGGAAAAAGAATTGCTTCAACAACAAAAAAAAATGAACTGCATGACCTCATACCTGCTTATTCACATGCACGTGATATATAAAGCATACTCCTAATTCACTGGTATTCACTGGCCAAATCTCTGATGTAATTTAAAGTATTTCAGTTGCCTAATAGCATGAGTCACATCACAGCCAAATCCAGCTCCTACAAAACAGCACAGACCCACAGACTCCTTAGAAGTTATGCAAACATGCAGAACCTTTTCCCGTATGGTATATCTCCCCCTTCCACCCGATGCATAGGGAACATAGCGGCTAGTAACGTAGAAAAGCAAAATACAGACCCCTTAACTGTCTTCAATTAAAAGAACTATTGGCAGTTCCGTACAACTCACTAACTTTCTGCACATAAGCCAGAAACAAGGCAGCAGAGCATTTGCAGCGAGATCAGTGGTTTGGAAAATTTGGACAACTCATACAATCGCACTCTGTAAATGATAAGAGTCTGAAATGGCAAGAGAGTCTCTCCAGTGCTCTCCAGGGGGAGGAGCAGCAGCAGCATGAAGTGTAATGAAGCTAAAATAATTGAATCCCTTTTTTTGTTTTTAAATGCCACTTTCTGAGTTTGTTCATGAAGAATATCAATCCAAAACAGAGGCCCAATTTATAATGCCAAGCGTAAAAGTGACAGTGAGGCTGGGTCTTGATAAAGTTTTGCCTTTTGAAAGACTCCTGCTTGGATTAGCCGAGCATTTGTACACAAGGAAACAATAAGGCAGTTCTCTCTCTTTTCTCACATTATCCTCCCTTGTTGTTTCAAAGCAGGTGTGAAAAACTGACACACATACAAATAGCGTATCTGAGCCAGCCAGGGAGAGAAAGTACGAACAAACCTTTTTGGTGCTTTTCACCAATTGTGCCTCTAACTGAATTACTGAATTACAAAGAGAGGAAGGGAGGAAAAGGCAACATTGCCACTTTCAGGTCTCTTGCATCATGCTGCAAAACCTTGTAGCAGAGGCCTTAGTTTTGACTGGCATGGCAACAGTGACACTTACAGAAATTCTGGCTGTAAAATTTTATTACTGAGATTAAACACATGGTTTTTAAAGAGGGATGCTAAGAGCATGCTTTTTTGTGCATGTGTGTGTGTCCTTCTTACCCAATGCCATACTCCCTGCCCTCTTCATGGCCATGAGCCATTCCCAAACTTCCTCTGATTTCAAAGAGTTATGGTTCAGGTTCCTGGTCATTTAACCTTAGCAATGCTTTGTGGTCCTAATACCACTACGTAGTTTTTTCAAAGCAACCTCTTTAAAAATGAAAGGGTGACACTGAAGACAAATTCCTTAACCATTCTGAAGAAAACTGCTTGAAGGCCTTTCTTTCTCCCCCCTGCCATTGCAGACATTTTCAGCTGGTTGGGCTGTTTTTCAGATATAGAAATGTCTCCAGATATCTGAACAGTCAGGCTCCTCTGAAGATTTTTACGATGAGTACTCCCACCACCATACAAATTCTTGTCATTTTTGAATAGAGAACCTACTTGCACATAAATACGCTGTGTTGAAGCACTTTATGACTATTTACTGGTCGCTATAAAAGCAGACGGGCCCAGAAGGCTGCCATGCCTCCCCACAGCAGGGCAGAGACTGTTCACCCTTGGTTCACCTTCTCTTTTTGTTGAGGGAGAGAGAAAGAAGGAAACAATCATGTCGTTTTATTCCTATCTCATATTTTCACTATTGTTGATTCTGCTAACACTTATTTTATTTCCCTTCTGGAAAAAGTACCATTCAATAAGGAAGGGCAGAAGGGCTCTTCATTTTGTTGCCACAACAATGGCATTTAAAAAAATAAAAAAAACCCAGACAAAACTGGCAGCTCACAGAATACTACATGAAAATAAAACAGCAACAGAATTCACCAAAATTAGAGCTGAGGTGCAGCTTTTCTCTGCACACCCAAGTTTTGCAACCCAGTGTTTCTAAAGACAGGCACCAGTGTCACTGAGCTATGAACTCCAAAGTATGCAGCTTTACATGAGGAAAGGTAACAGCTGAGTGAGTCAAAGGTCCTTTCACAGCCTTGGAAAAGCTCTCTGCCACTCAGTAAATGCCATGCTATCAAAAAGCCCTCTGATGGTATATTATGGAAACCAGCAAGCCTGAAATAATTGTGATATCCTTCAACACTTAACAACATACAAATATAGAAAAAAAAAATCCAACTGAAGAGGGACAACAAGTAAGAGAAAACCTGTATGACATCAAAACCACAAACCTGAACTTTATATGTGTGCAAACGGGCAAAAGAAAAAAGATATATTTAACAGGCGAGATCTTCCACAGGTATAAATCACGCAGCTCCATGGACTTCATCAAATTTAGGTCTGGCACTGTTGTTTATCAGCTCCCCTTCACTAAAGGTTTCTATTCCAGGCCCCTATTTTTTCCCTTGTCCATCTAAGTGAGCAGTTCCTGACTGTACAAATGAGCTTTCCCTGTCATCTCCTTAGCTATTTCCCTACCCTCTGCAAATACAACTGTCGCTTCTTGGCTGTTCTGCATCCTGTCTGATTCTTTCATCCTACCTGCCTCTTCCTTACAGCACTGCTCAGCTCTTCCTCCTCTGTTAGGAAAAGAGGGGGGGGGGGGGGAGGGGGGGAAAGGCAAAAAAATCCAAACCCTTGCATCATATTTAATTGCCTTACTCACTAAAAATCATATTTACCCTTCCTCACTCTGGATATCAACAATTCTTAAAACTGATTACACCCTTCATATGAATTGTCTTCTCAAACGATTTTAACAACGGTCCACCAAAGATGGATGTTTACTTGTCGTTATTCTTCCTAAAATCCCTTTGTCCCGGTACGTGACAGAGTCTTCACTGAGTAATCCTGTGTGTCACACATTTAGGGAACATCGTCGGTCAAAATTACAAAGGGAGCCAATCGAAGCTGACAGCATATGTTCTGAAAAACTTCGGCATTTGTTATCAACCAAATTGGAAAGCTGAAAGGTTGTCAAGCAAATGCAAAAGGTGAAACTGCTGCTCTTCATAGTGATCACATATGATGCAAGGGAATGCTATCCCTGAAACAGTCATTTCTGGTAATTCAGAGTGATCAGCCCACTGTAGCTGGCCAATACTATATCATGACAAAGCACTTCTTTACAGACCCCCTTGCTCTACCCAAAAGTCCATTTGCAGATAACCACATAACTCGACAGATCACAGCAGAGATGTTCTACCAACAGCCTGGTCGTGCTATATAACTTGCTATTTTGGCATTTGATGGGTGAGTTGTGCTTGTGATGAAAATCCTCAGATCCCTCTTTTCTTGCTCTGCAAGTTTCTCTACTTCTAACGGTTCCATCTGTCTGAATTTATCTGGAAAAAACCTGTTCAACAGGAAGTTCAGGAGAGCAAAGAGGTAAATCAACCTAAGCCTGAAGGATCAACACATCCACACCTTTCTGTGTCCTGCGCTCTTCTTGACCCATGCTATAACTCCAGGTTTTATAATTGCAAACAAATTACCTTACTTCTAGTAAAGCTCCTTTTTTATTAATCATTCACCTGTCTAAATTAGAAGTTACTCTGCTCATACAGTAAAGAAATCATATGTATTATAACACCGTTTCCCTGCTAAACTAATGACTCACTGACAAAGTGGGTATCTGCCATTTGGCTATAAGATACTTGATTGCTTGGGATAAGCCCAAGAGGTTCAAAAATGCTGGCAACAGGTGCTTGTCTGTTCTGAAGCTCCTGTCTCAGGTCTTGTAATAATTTCCACCAGCTGACATAATTACAGTGGATGAAAAGGTTAACCCTTTGCCTGCCTAAAGACCTCAGTATCGCAAGATGTTACATCTCCAGGAAATGACGATTGTGGTTGTGTTATTCTAGTGAAATGTCTGAAGTAATTGCAGCGCATGATGAGACAAGGGAGCAATGAACATGTGTCATCAAGACTGTTGGCACAATACAATAATAACTACACGAGTAAAGGGATAGAGAATGCTGCAGAACCAGAAGTAATTTCCCTTATCAGGTTTTTCTAGTTGGATTCCCTCAGGGACTTGCAGAAATTAAAAACTGTGATTGTACTTTCTGAAAAACAGAGGTAAGCACAGAGATATATCCTGGTTGATATTTTCAACATCCAACCTATTACCTTTTGGAAGGGTTCAACCCTGGATCCTTTTCTCAAGCAAGCAGCTAACAGCACAAGCTATCTCAGTAAGGGTTTCAGAGCGTAAACAAGAAACGCAGATTTGCAAACAATAGTTTTATAGCAAAGAAGGAAGCCCAAATGTATTTTGACGCTAAATGGAAAGATAGCAGGGAAGGAAAGTCTCAGACCCACTGCTCCAATAATATTTCTACGACAGTCCACAAAGAGCTCTCTAAGTCGTTTTGTGAAAATGAAATACCGCTGTTGCCTTGTGGGTTGTTTTTTTTTTTAAAAAAACAGAATGTTTATGAAATGTTTTTGAATTGTTATTGCTCATTGTGGGATGATTGCATTTTCCTGCAGAGCAGTATGAGATGTGTTTATTCAGGAGAGGCACAGGGTACATACATTGCTATGATATCTTACTGCATAGCAATTACCCACCCTAGCTCCCTGTCTCCACACTACAGACACAGCAGTAACTTTATCTGAGGGCCACGAAGCCTGATATAGGGCAACCAATGAATGTGTAAGGGTACCACAGTATAGAAATATACCTCATTCCTGAATCTTTCAACAGGTAAGCAACAAAAAGCAGGAATTTTAATGTTGTGACCCTATTTCAAGTTTGCAGCTCTCATGGAGGCAATGCTGCTTCTGCAGTTGTGGTCAGCACTGCACCAAAACCACTGCAACAGCAGGTTGCAGGATACCTTTAACAGTACAAGAAAACCAAGGGAAGAAATGTATCTTCCACAGAAATCACATCCTTATTAACCAGAAGAAATCCATGCTTAGCTCTGAAGTTTCAAAGGTACTTCCTAAATAATTAGATGAAGCTTTGTGTGATGACAGACTTCTTCCAGAGACCAGCCTCATCACTGCAACAGCAGCCCCAGGTTTTCATCGGAGCATGCCGATACAAGCAGGCATGATGGCAAAATATAACTAACGTGCCAGCACTACTCCAGACATCCAGTGACTACAATCATCAGCGTATTTTTATTACCTTTGTAATCACCAACTGTCGTGGTTTAACCTCAGTCGGCAACTGAGCACCACACAGCTGCTCACTCACTTCCCCCCCCCGCCCCACGGTGGGATGGGGGAGAGAATCGGAAGAGTAAAAGTGAGAAAACTCATGGGTTGAGATAAGAACAGTTTAATAATTGAAGTAAAATAAAATAATAATAATAATAACAAATAATAATAAAGGACTACACAAAGCAAGTGATGCACAATGCAATTGCTCACCACCTGCTGACCGATGCCCAGCCAGTCCCTGAGCAGCGGCCCCCCCGGCCAGCTTTCCCGAGTTTATGTACTGAGCATGACGTCACATGGTATGGAATGTCCCTTTGGCCAGTTTGGGTCAGCTGTCCTGGCTGTGCCCCCTCCCAGCTTCTTGTGCACCTCCAGCCTTCTCAGTCATGAAGAAGCATGGGAAGCTGAAAAGTCCTTGACTAGTGTAAGCACTACTTAGCAACAACTAAAACATCAGTGTGTTATCAACATTATTCTCATACTAAATGCAAAACACAGCACTGTACCAGCTACTAGGAAGAAAATTAACTCTACCCCAGCCGAAACCAGGACACCGACTCTTAAAAAGCTTCCCAAGAACAAATGAATGAAAACAAGCCCCATACACCACGTGCAAGATTTGTATTCTTGCAGCCATTTGGGGAAGGGAAAAGACAGAAAGATAAAGTAGAAGTGGTAGAAAAGAGCACTTAGCTCTCTTGATTCTGAGTCTAGTATATCATCTACGAGGCTGTTCTGCTCTCAAAAAGCTGTAGCTACAGGCTTGTTCAGCATGAAACAGGCTGTCTCCATCACTCCCTTAGCTGCGTAAAGATCTGCACAATACAAACTTAAGGGAGTAAGTTCAACCTCTAAAATCCTTTTGCCAATGAAGATTGTGTAAGCCTAAGATAACATTATGTTGCAGTTTTTCACCAGCTATTAGCTGGCTGGGAGCTGAATGGGAAGAAAGCTAGTTAAACTGACAGAGATGATGCCTAACATTGATTTTTTCAATTGATTTCACTAAATTGTTGTCCACACAAACTCCAGTGTGGACATGAATTGGTTTAAAATTGACTTATAATGATTTAGCTTATGTTGACTCTTTATTGACTCAGGTTGCGGCCATGGTTAGGGGGGGAAGAGAAAAAGTGTTCTTTGTGTCAGAACGCAGCAACGTGTCCTGTGAAACATCCTAACAAGAAGAACAAGGTTGTCCAATACATGCTCTTATCAACACCAAGGTTTACGGATT
This sequence comes from Aptenodytes patagonicus, assembly GCF_965638725.1. Classification (NCBI taxonomy): domain Eukaryota; kingdom Metazoa; phylum Chordata; class Aves; order Sphenisciformes; family Spheniscidae; genus Aptenodytes; species Aptenodytes patagonicus. The sequence goes on from NC_134955.1 coordinate 20,195,823, forward strand.
TGTCAAAGACAAGACGTAAAGCCAAGGGGATGCTCATGTAATTGCAAAAGATTCATAGACTGTATTTTAAAGAAAACAATCCATTTCATCTGGAAGTTACTTCTCCTCAGCTGAGGCAGGGAAGCCAAACGTGTGCACTCTCAGCCCCAGCTTTTTGCCTTGGTTTGTCCATTTTATTCTGTATTTACTAGATAATCAGTGTTTGTGCTGGCAGCTATAATACTCAGATGAAGAACAGGCACTTCTTAAAATACCCTACTCTGACTGTTTCCACGTGTTTGGTCATATCCTAAACTGCTAAGACACCAGGAGATGCTTACACTGACTTAATGTGCTTTGAACAGCAGTCATCCCATAACACATGAAGTCCAGTTGTATCATAAGATAACACCAAAGCCAACTTTACAACTCACTTCCAGAGTGCGGACAGTGGCCAGGAAAGACCTGTTGGCTCATGTCAGGCTACACAGCAACCTGGGTGCCAACACTAGACTCCATTGGCCCGGCATGGGAATGGCATCTTGACTGCTCACTAGTGGAAGGTGGCTCAAGAGCCACAGGTCTATTGCTGAGTCCTATAGCAACATAAACCATTTTCATAATGGTTGTGGAGCATCAGAAGAGGGTTGCACATCAATGTAAGCTGGCTTAAGCAGAACCCCACCTTCACTGGAAATCAGGGCATGTCTGGAGCTGGAACATCTGGATTCCTGGTGGGAAGATTTAAAGGCAGGTGGTTGCGGATCAGTGTGAGTTTAACTGATAGACATGCTCTATGCTGACAATTATATTGAAAGAAAAAAAAAGGGCACTTGCCTTTTGACAGTGATAAAACCATTACAAACCTAGCTCGTGACACAGGCCCAACCATTCGAGTTTGCTCATTCTTTTCGACTTTGAAATACCCTCTATACAGATGTATTTGCCTTTGTAATTGCAGATGCGAAATTAAAATCTTCTTCCCCTTCCCTGGACAATCTTTTTTTTCCTCTCCACACAGTTTATAGCAGCTCACTTTTTGATATTTTTTTAATAACTTATGTTGCGTCTGGCACTTTGGGGAGTGCCTATGACAGAAAGCACTTTATTACTTCTCTGTTTGAGTTCATTGCAGTGTGCTCACCAGGCCCTACCACTGAAAGGATGAATCTAGGCAGCAATTTAATCAAGAAGTGATTGAAAAATTAAAGGTGGTGGTGATTAATATGGATTCAGGACTTCTTTTGTTTGAATGGGTTTTAGCTAGAGAACATGGCAGTTGTTTGGGTTTTTTTCCCCTCTGAAAGAGAGAGGCGGACGAGAAGGGAAACGCAAAGGACACCTCTTTAGGCAGATCATTTCTCTCCTCCTAGTATTCAAATAAAAGCCAGGGAAAGAGGTTACACACAGTGCATGTTATTATCCTTAGGTAAATACCCATGTGTAATTTCAGCAATCACAAGCACACCTCTGTGTATAAGCAAAGATCCAGCCATAGAAACTCAGCTTGAACCAGCACCAGAAGGGAAAAATTCTGCCCAAGACATGAACAAATCTTGAGATTGAATCATCAGCCTGGCTTATGAAGAAATAGATACTTTCTAGTAACCAGGAGCATAGTCTAAACATACATGGAGTAAGGGTGTTTTACATTTAAAACAGAGGAACTAAGATCTTTGAAAGCTGATGAGAAACAATGTAGGAGTAACCTGCTAGACAGTCACACAAAATGAATCTGAAGGTCCAGCTCAGAAGCAATGTCCATGACTCTGTTCGATTAGAGGAGAAGGGATTTCTATTGACACAGACATATATGGAGAGAGATATATCTCCCTTGTAGAAATTTGGGTATGCATTCACTGTTCCCTTGCACATTCTGCAAACTTTTGCAACAGTAAAGGAGGTGGAACATACCACCATGGTTTTGGATCAGATTTCAAATCAAGTCTTTGCATGGTAAAACATCTGCATCAATCAGCTTATGAGGTTATAGAGACGCCACAACATCCGTCAAACCTTTTTGTATTGCCCCTATTTACAAGTTACTACTGTAAATTTATACAGAGTAAATTCATTCTAAAGTTGGCTCAAAGTCATTCTGTTTAACATATTGTAAACACCTTTGTGCATGCACTTACTTCAATTTAAACAGTTTATAGCACTTTAGATCATCTGAGAAATTGGGACAAGCCAGGATAAGAATGGCCATGCAAAATTTGCTTCTGCTTAATTATGAGTACTTAAAAAAAAAAAAAGTTTAGCCAAACTGACACAAGTTACATATGATACTGGCCTTCATTTCTTCCCCAGCAACAAGTAGCTCCTGCCTAGGCATCTTTGCAAAAATGTCAGAAACACCTCATCTTCTATAAAGTGTTGAAAAAATTAAAAGAAAACACAAAAAAGCATAGGCAAACAAAGAAGATTATTTGTGGACTATCAACAAAAGCCTTGTCTGAATAAGAACCAGAGCTTGCATTTCAGCTAATAGACTTATTTTTCCCAAAAGACTTATTTTTTTTTTTCCTTTTCCTTTTTTCATGCTTGGCCAGAGTAGGTGATTCACATTTTCACCAGATGTCTCTTGTCCTAGCATGCAGAAGAACATCCTCATAAGAAGTCGCTTGAGCAGAAATCTAAAGCCAGTATTCAAAGCACTTAGATTAATAAAAAGAAAAGTTACCTACAAAATGGCTCTGGAGAGAAGTTTGTTTGTATGCAACTTCAGATGATTTTTGCTAACTAACGCTTATATAATTGCCTGGTTCCCAAAGGATTCATATAAATGGGGTGGCTGAAAGAAAGTGAGTGCTGGAAGGCAGATACCCAGTAATTCAATCCCACATGCCCCTGGGCACAAACGTAATTGTATTATAAAGTAGCTCTACCGAAAATGAAAACAATTAAAGCACAATACCTATTTTACTGCTTACAGTTAAGAAGGGTGGTTTCATTTTTCGTGCATACCCACACCAGTAAACACAAAATAGAACAATTCAGTGAACCCTGCTTTCAGAAATACAGTAATGGGATACTGCAATGTCATGTGTGTACTCGAGATGTTATATAGTCAGAATGAAAGCTTTGCCAATTCATTGGCAAGAGAGCTGTAATTTGATCAGTGTTCCTTAACCATTTTGTTAAACAGTTAAATCAACATTTTTAACATCAAGGATAGCTGTGTATTGAAATTCTGCAGGAACCCAGACAAGGGCAAAGAAGTCTCTCTGAGAATGCTGGGGTTTCTCCTGTCTTCTGCATCTGAGTGTCCTATGAGAGGCTGAAGTAAAACAAAATCTCTTTGTGCTGCTCATGGTTGAGGTTAGTCAGAACAATAACTCCAAAATGTGAGACTCCAATACACAACTTCATCACATAAAGGATCCTGACAGAGACTGGGAAGAGTGGGCCAAGGCAAACAGTCACTGTCTAAAGAATAACAAGTACAAAGAACAGTCTATGGTAGAGCAGCAGAGCAGAGAAGTAGGAATCGCAGCAATGTCCAGGATTCCTATGGAGCCCTTTAGCCCAAGGAAGTCTCTCAGGCCAATGTTTTTCAGAGTAGCCTCGGATTTTGTCCAGTATTAAATGCTTTCCAGTTTCATAAATGCCAAGCACTTTAGTTGATGCCCAGAGAGGCTCTACATGATCAGCATCTCTGAAAATCTTGGGAAATGTCTGCCTCCTAATACAAGAAACTTCTGAAAATGCTGGACTGTACTTCTCTGCATGTCAGTCTCTCCATCTGCAAACTGAGCATGAATATATTCTTCCACCATAAAGGAGTAGCATACGGCTTCCTTGCTATTTGCAAAGCTCTTTTGAAAGGGGAGAATAACCAACACTATAAAAAAGAAAAATCATCATTATCGCTATCCAGATGCCTCATAGTAATACAGCCCAACATTTTAACACCTCTAGGGACTGCCTCTTCCTAATAAAGGGTTCAAAATCATGAATGGCCAAAAAAGAAACCTAAGGAGAGCAATGGAAGCTGCAGATGTGGTTGAGAGAGAACCACAATTACAAGGAAAACCAACTTCCTACTACTGCTACTACCAAAGAAGTAGCTGCCTGATAAATATGCGGTGACAACTTGCCAGCAAGTGTAGAAATTTCTTTTTGCTGTTGAATCACAAAGGCCTGGAGAACTTCTACGGCACTTTATTTCCTGGCAGATCACTTGAACCAGTTACCTACACAGCATTGCCTCCACAGCTTCTGACACACAGTAACTCTGCAAGTCTGCTGTCACGCACAGCAACAGACCTCACATTAAAGCACTGCAGAGCATTATCCCTTTATTTTTCTGCAGTCAACATTTACCCTTAATGAGATTTTTTTAACCACTGCTTCCTCTTTCTACCTTTGCTTCGCAGGACAGTGAGCCCAGGCAGCACAGATTGCCTGATACAATGTTTTCAGTGTCAGTCTTACTGTCCCATTACATGGCAGAGTTTAATGTGCACACGCTGGGTCTGTCAACCCAGCAGTGGCTCCACTGCTCTTCAGCACAGCTCTGCCAAGCAGCCTGTGGAGCTGATGTGTCCTCCCCGCCTTCTCTTCCCTTTCTCCACGCTTTGCTCAAAACAGGTCTTCTGCTCCCCACCGCCAAATAACCTTTCTCAGCCCTCAGGGGCTCAAAGGAGGAGCCATGTTGTTCGTTCTCAGCCCAGCAGCCCGCATTACTGCTTCAGTATGAAAAACTACAGCTAGTGTATAGCATAAATTGTTACTATCACTCCCTTCCTCTCATAAAGCAGCCACTGCCAATACCAGACTGCTGTACTTCATGCATAATTCATCAGGTTCCTTAATGTGCAAAGCTCTCCTCTGCAGCTCTTTTCTCTGCATTAAAGTTATCTGGAGGAAAAAAGTGTCCATCTAGCCCCTGCCTGAAATATTAGGAGGACACCTGAATTATAAAGTGTCTGTTGGCTTCTTTAATTTATCATAAAAACAAAAGGATCAGCAGTGTTCCCATGACTGAAAGGTCTAGGATGGGACAGAGCCACAGAAGGTCACAGGGATATAAAACCGAGCTCTGCCATAGGAAATACAGCTGTGGTTGTACTGCCACTTAGTTCTGTTAAAAAACAATCCTTCATAAAAGCCCTAAACCTGAAACCCTTTGCTGTCAAGAAACACAGGGCAAAGGAGAGAGCAATGCACTCCCGGCAGCATACTCTGTATTTTTCCAAAGGCTTCAATGGAACAATATTTTCATGCAGAGTTACTGCATGACAGTACTGCACGTGTAAAGACCCCCATGAACTTTTAACTATTTTTAGCCTTTGGTAGAGTCTCAGATTGCTTTTGCACACTTGCTAACCACCCATGTAGTCAACTGACAATTTCTAACTGCTTCCTTCTACTTGCCTGTTCCATCCCAGCCAAACAGCACACGACCTTCATGTCTACCCTCACATGCATGCAGTCTTCCCATTCCCTTCAACTGCAAAAGCCTGGAGCTTCCTCCCGTTCTTCATCCAACACCGCTTCTACATCTCTCCTTCAAACACATTTCCTCCAAAAGCCCTAAATATTCTGTCTCTCTCCTCCCAGTTGCTGCAGAAAATTTGAGGTTGTGGGGTGATGAGGAAGGGACAGCTTTGCTAAGTCTTCTCTAACCCCCACCCCACACCTTTAAATTTCCATCACTCTAGGATCAGCACATAATATATTAAATTATTTAGTATTCTATTATTCACCATAAATAATACTGCATGTGTCTTACCAGCAGTGCAGTTGGGGCTGCTGGCAGAAAGCCATTCCTGGCTGGGATCTACGGCCTCTGGTACACAGACTAGCTGCTAATACCATTCTCATTCAGCCACTAAAATCTAGTGGCACAGATGCCACTCTGTAAACAACATTAGACTCACACCCATTGACGCTGGCTTCTCATGCCACCCTGTTGCAGTAGCAGGGCCAACAGTCAAAGACGACTCCCGCTGCTTCCATTCCTCCCCAATTCAATGAGTAATGACTAGAAACTGGTACACTTTCAGCTACGCAACCTCCAAACTACTCTTCTCCACTCTCTTAACCTGCCCTGATTCAACCTCTTACCCACCCCTTCCTTTGTAATTGTAAAGCTGGGTCATTTTGGCTCACACCTGAGTTTAATATTGATGGTTTTGTTCATGCCAGATGAGGGCAAGAAGCAAGGCTCTTCCAAAGTTAAGGCAATTTCTCAGTTTCTGTCAACTGTTATAGAGTCCTTTTCACATTTTCCCTGAAGCAAATAACTGTAAGAAATGTTCACACAACAACAAGGTGGAAAAAAAACCCAACAACATCATGAAAAAGTAACATGACATCTATTTCTACAGTAATGAAACAATTACTAACTAATAAGAACCAAACAAACCAAGTAGGACACAAACACAAGGAAACATTTTCTAATAAAGCTTCCTGCTTGCTGAAGTGGCAAAGAGACATGTGGCTATTTCCCTTTAGAAGAGTAAAAGGCTTACAGCAGGCTGTAAAAGAGTTCACTGGTTTGTGAGGTTTTGCTCTTGTCCTGATACTTCTAATTCAGGCCATTGTTACAGTTTAGGTTTATGTCCAGAAGTGGGTTGAATGCAAAAGCTTACTGCCTTCTCCCTTCCACACCAACCCAACAAATTCAAGTGGGAGAGGGCAGACAGGAGCCTAAGAAAAAGCCAAGGTCCCTTCCCCTTAGAGGGTCCAGAGAGGACCTCCAGCTACTATAACAAGCTGTGATGGGACACAGCTGTCCCAAGGCAGAGAAGAGCTGTGGGGTTGTGCTACTTCTGAGAGGAGAGTTTTTGCTTCTCATCTTTGCTTAAACCATATTGGTACCAAGAAGGAACCTCAAGTGAAAAGTCCACTTGACAAGAGATTTCAAAAACACTGATGTGGTGTAAGTCACCACAAGACAGATGATACCAAGTGCCCATTGTGCCCACTAATAAAACATATCCCCCTCAACACCCTGTACGCAGTTACATGGCACAATTCACCAAAGCTAACTTTCAGTGAGACAATACAGGCATAGGAAGCCTGCTACACACTGCTACAGCATTTCAATCAAGCTAACATAGCCAGTTTTTTAGGAGAGCAAAGTTACCCAGAGGAACCATTTTACTACCACAACCTTACTACTCCCTATGCCTCAGTCTTGGAGAAATCTAAGCATTATGCTATGCAGACATGACCTTTCTGCTTGGCTACAGCAGGGTCTCTTCCTTTTCCAAACAACAAAATCCCATGCCATATAAACTAGCACTAGACTGTTCCCTTTTCTGCTGCTTATTTGCCTCCAGGGCTGCTTCTTCCCCTTCTGCAGGGAATCGGAAGCCCAGCCCCTCCTCTGGCCTCCAGCCCAGCAACATGCATTAAGCACCATTGCTCCTACCCATCCCTCATGAATCTTCCTAACTGGTTTTATAGCCACTCCTCCCCTTCTTACATTTTCCCTTGCACAGTTCCTTTCAGCCTGTAGCTCCAAAACCTGCACCTCCAGCTTTCTCCTGGCATTCACCTCCTCCTTGGTAGTTTGCAGCCCCTAGTTCTCATCAACTAACTGGTTCCAGCTGGGGGAGGTAGCGAGGTCCATCCTTAACCATTTCTGATGCACCATGCTGTCCATTCAGTAAGCCCGACAGAGAAAACAACACCGGGATTTGGTTCATCTTATTACAAATATAGAAGGGGAACCTTCAGAGATTTGGACCATACTTACACAGTCATGACCTGTCACCAACCTAAAGCCCACATGAAATAGTGCAGCACTGTGTTGTAAGCTGACAAAAAAGTCATACACCCTTGCATGAGGTGCAGCAATATTGGAGAGGCTAGCCCTACCACACAGAGCTGTGCCAGGCTTGGGAACGAGCAGATAGGAAGAGTTTGAACCTTTGGACCCACGGAGCTTTGCTCAGTTAGTAAGCATACAGAAAAGCTGCTTTCTTTTGCTGCCAGCAGCATGGGGATGCCACCTAGAAAGGTCTGCAGGAGAGAGCGTATATTGCTTTACAGGCAGATTGTCTAAGCCTGGGGCTGGGTCTAGGCTTAGCATATGGTCCCCGTAACACATGTAAGAACCAGCTACTGCCTAGAGGGAGGAAGGTGACTTAAGCCGGAATAAGAAAATTGCAATGCCACTGAGTGATTCTGTGCCCCATGGAGGTAGAGTTCATTTTAGGCAATTATCTCATATGCTCCCTACCAACTGCTCTCCTCAACGATGATGGGCTGCAGTCCATACTAATAAAGACAATGAAAGTGATCTGGACACTGGAGTGATTCCAGGAATAAATTCCCACCTCCCCAAAGGCTGGAACAATCTAGCAAAGAAGGGCATCACGCAGAACATATGGCATGCCAGGAGGGGAGAGCTGGAGCCAATCTATTTCATCACCTATGGAGGAAAAAGAAAAAGGAGGAAGAAAAAGGAACAAACAGCTTGTTAGAAAGACGCAAGACAACATTTCACGTTGCTTAGGATGACTTATTGGGCAGCGCAGGCATGATGCAGGCAGTGTCTTTGTTTCCTCTTTCCCCTAAAAAGCCAGTCAATTTTGGACAGTAAGAAAAGTTACCTGTTTCACAAGCCTGACCAGTTGCTTCAAGCATAGACTGAAATAGAGATACTTGTCTGATTCCTAGGAGGGGTTATGTTTCTCTTGCTAATGGATGCTAAGTTATACTCATTGCCTCTCTATTCAAATGAGAATTCATAAGGTCAGATGAGGTTCCAGGTCTCTATAGTTCCTTTTGTCTCCACCAGGCTTTAAGAAAGTTACACCAACATGAACCACATGAGCATTTGGCTCTGCCTGAGCATATATATAAAAGGTGATGATCCATTTGAAACTAGTAGATGTGTGACAGAAGAGGTATTAACTTGCTTTGCGGCGAATTGGCTAATCTCCTTTTCCACCATGTCTGATCTCTGTAATGCCAAGAGAGCAGCGAGAGCGCACAGAGATCATACCAGGCTTAGATGCAGGAGGAAATCAATATCCATGCGCTGCCCTGGCCAGCCACAGGGAGCCATGAGAGGCGATGCAGCAGTCAGCGGGTGAGTGTCCACAGGGTTCTGGAATCAGTGCTCACCTTCGACTGGAGCTCACTTTCACCAGCTGCGATGCAATCATGGGACATCTTGCTCAGATTTGCTTTCCTGAGCCATCCTGTGCCCTTACATGGCCAGTCTTCAGAATTTAATTCTCACTACAATTCCCTTCTACTAACATATATAGTTCCCATTCCTACAGCCCTGCAATCACGCAGGAAACAAGACTTTGGACCTATTCTGAAAAGGGGCCTTAACAAGTGCTACAGCTTTGTTTCACTGATTTCCCTTTGGATTTCCAGGTTTACATAAAGGTGCCTCAGTGGAAACTGGAATCGAGTTCTCTATTTCTAAATCCTGACATATAAAATTCGTGCTTCTTAATTCACATGCCTTTTTCCCATATCCCCCAATCTCAGTGTTTTTCTTTAAAAAACCCTGTCATGGAAAAGAAATACATTTAGCTGGATCATGCCTAGTTCTGTGAGGTTGGTACTAAGTCCTAAGGGAGAATAGCGTATTCGAGTTTTTGCCAAGTATAAGTTACATTAAATATGCTGGACCTGTGCAGGTTTCTGCTAAGATGCCTCTGTAAAACTGAAATTCATTTGTCTTTTAAATAACTGAAATTGTTCATGAAGCATAAATCATCCCCCTTCCTCACTCACCCCACAAACTTAATATATTATATAAACATAGAGATATTAAAATTATACGTAACTTTTAAAGTAAGTGGTATCTGCCTTTGAGACATTAGGCAGGTAAATTATAGTCTCAGAGACTAAGGAAAAGATTTGGGGACCATTAGATATATGGTGCTATGAACATCAAAAGCAGAATAAATTAAAGCTGAGGTAATTTTAAAAGTTGGATACTCTCCAATTCTTCTGCAAGAAAGTCAAATGGAACAAGGGCACTGGAACAGAGTGTCCCAGTGGGAACTGAAAGCAGAAGAGGCTTGGACACAGAATCTGCATTTAGTTTATTATTTTCTTGGTACTTAAACTGTCAATCTAACTTGGCTTTCTGCCTCCACAAATTAAAACAGCACGACTTTACAACCTTAGTGCTTTACCCTGTCTCTAGGGATCTCTTGCAAACATTTATACCCTTCCGAGATCTAAGAGAACACAGAAACATGGGGCCTGCAGCTTTTTAGGGCAACAAGGATAACAGAAAAGGAAAATGCAATGCTTTGGTAATACTGATCTTGCCTTTTGTTAAACTCTCTCAACATTTCCAAACAACTGCAGAAACTAATTCATAGAATCATAGAATCATAGAATAGTTTGGGTTGGAAGGGACCTCTAAAGGTCATCTAGTCTAACCCCACTGCCGTGGGCAGGGACATCTTCAACTACGTCAGGTTGCTCAGAGCCCCGTCCAACCTGACCTGGAATGTTTCCAGGGATGGGGCATCCACCACCTCTCTGGGCAACCTGCTCCAGTGTTTCACCACCCTCAGCGTAAAAAATTTCTTCCTTATATCTAGTCTAAATCTACCCCCCTTTAGTTCAAAGCCATTCCCCCCTGTCCTGTCGCAACAGGCCCTGCTAAAAAGTTTGCTGCCATCTTTTTTATAAGCCCCCTTTAAGTACTGACAGGCTGCAATAACGTCTCCCTGAAGCCTTCTCTTCTCTAGGCTGAACAACCCCAACTCTCTCAGCCTTTCTTCACAGGAGAGGTGTTCCATCCCCCTGATCATTTTCGTGGCCCTCCTCTGGACCCGCTCCAACAGGTCCATGTCTTTCTTATGCTGAGGGCTCCAGAGCTGGACACAGTACTCCAGGTGGGGTCTCACCAGAGCAGAGTAGAGGGGCAGAATCACCTCCCTCGACCTGCTGGCCACGCTTCTTTTGATGCAGCCCAGGATACGACTGGCCTTCTGGGCTGCGAGCGCACATTGCTGGCTCATGTCTCACATTTTCTGTGGCTCCATTATCTGGTGCCTAGAAAATGAGAGCCCAGTGCTGTGCCCTACGACCAGATATCCTGCACCAGTGTTGCTGATGGGCTCTGCTGACTAGCTATGTCCAGCACATGGAGGCCACCACACAGAATGTGATGGTCGCAGCCAACAGCCAGGTGCAACTTCATGGGACTCAAAACGCAACCTCACATGAAACCTTCCACTTCTCAATGAGGCCAAGGAGGAGAGGAGTAGATTACCTTTGTTGTGTGTCTCAGCATGCAAGAAGCCTTACATGGGGCAATAAAAAAGCTGAGAAGCCTTTTCTTCTGTGAAAATGATGATGTTGCTGCAATGCGATTGGTTTTGCAAGCTACATGGCACCTTTGACGCAAGAAAGCATTTAAGCAGGGGCAAGGGTCTGAACAGAAGTGGTAAGAGAAACAGGTGAGAACGCTTACGTCACAGTAGTATCTTAATTCTGAATTGCCAGGAGATGAAAAGGAGGACTGTCAAGCACAGTGCTAGGTTCAGTGATACAAGGAAATCCTACTGCCTGCCCAGGTGAGAAAATTTGTTGACTTTAGGTATGATATTTTCTCGGTAGTAGACAGGTATGTAATACTCTGAGTAGGTTAGCATATGTAATCTAAAACCACTTTTCTCCCCATCTGCAGATTCAGTGAAGCTGGTAAAGGATTCCATATAAGTAATTTTAAATATTCATACAGTGTTCATCAACCATGTGTCCCAGTAAACCTACAAGGACAACCTTGGGCTTTCTAGGCAATTCCTCTTCAAAAATAGTACTCTTGCATTTGCCTGCATGCTGCAATGAGAGCATATGCTACTGTTTGCAACATTAAACATTATTCAAAAAAATAATGTTCATGCTATTAACACAACAGTACACACACTGTGAAACACCTTAACCCCTCTCCTAGAGCCAAGTGGAATACAGAGCTCTGTAATCCCCTTTCCTGAATTGTTTTGTCAAACAGCATCATTCTAACACCATCCCCCCCTTTTGCTCATCACATCCAAAGAATACCCTGCAAAGACATTCCCTGACTCCTAACAAGACTTATTTTGTCAAGTCTTCATCTTCTCCTGAGAGCTGGAGATGTCAACATTGTCCTGCATCTTATCTCTAGTGCCTTGCTATAGAGGGAAAAGTATCTCCCTTATGGACAGAATTACATATTCTCAGCCTGACAGTAACAGATATCACTGTACTGCATTGGGTAAATTACATTAGCTTGAACTAGACAAGGGATATATCTTGAAATATGAAAAAAGGCAGCACATCTTTAGGTTTTTTCCCTACATCACAGTGGGAACACACTGAAAGGAAACAGAAAATGACTGCAACAGGGCATCAACTAGAAACTGCAATTTGGATCTTCTGCTTTGCTACTATATAGTAGCTATCCAAAAACTATTTCAGCCCAAAGAGTTCACAGTCTTAGATGTTTGGTTTGTTTAATTTTCATTTTATTTTGACGTGTCTTTACCATTTGCTGCTCATTCCTTTTCCATCAGGTCTGGTCACTCTCTGTGGCCCGATCTGAAGCCCACTGTATCTCATGATACTAGAAGACTCTGTTACTCAGTGATATGCAGGGGGGAGGAAACAGCCTGTGCAATGTCATACATGGAAACATTTTACTGAACTGTCTGTCTGTCCATAAAAAACAAAACCAAAAAATCTAGCAGCCTGTTTCATATACTTCACCCTCTTCAGCTACGCAAGAATTAATTCTTCTCAATTTCTGTTATTAATATCAGCTAATACCTAAGTTATTTATAAAGATTAGCTAATGAAACCACCAGCTTATCAGAAAAATAAGCATTTAGAACAAGAAACATTTTAAATTGAGAGACTGCTACCAGCAGAAGACTTCAGAGAGAGCTGGCTACCGCTTTTTGCTCTCAGCCTCTGTTTTTCTACCCTCCTCAGTCTTGCAAAATGAGATTGAAAGGTGCATCTGGTATTAACTGCTCTTTGAGGTTTTTATCTGCAGATGAAAATCTGTTCTTGAGACAGATATTACCAATGTTTAATTAATTTTTGAGGAAAAGGATCCATGTGTTTTTTGAATCTTCAAAAGTATGTGGATAATGCCTCTCATTTCCAACAGGTCAAGTTAAAAACACTAACTGCACAGTTTTCTCTGCATCTACAAAAACACTTTTCTTGTACAAGCACAGAAAATAACGCCCTGCCTCTCCTCACCAGCGCCATACCACAAGAAGAATACAGAAAAAGACCAATGGTAGTAATCTTAAAAAATGAGCATTTACTCATTCAATCAAAATTACTAAGTAGGCTCCACATGAACAGGAACATTAATGACAAATATTCTGCTTCTAATAGAAACACACTTGATTTAATAAGCATTGCTTCAAAACAAGGGACTGCCAAGGGTCAGCCAAGCACACTCCTGAGCAAACTACAAATGGGCTGAATAAATGAGATTAAAGTTTACTCTTAAAGCAAGCAAAAGAAATAAGACACCAGTACTGTCCAACTCGATTCAATCTTCCATCAAGTACAAAGAACTTCATCTCAGGCACAGGACATTTCTGAGCATTTCAAGATAGTTTTCAATTATTTAGAAAGATGTTACTTCAGAGTTTTCAGTCTGGTTATAATAGCAATTGTTACAATGACCAGCAACTTTAGTTAATTTATTTTGCTAATAACCCCATCCCCTTCAATGTGACATACTGGGCCTGGTACTCATCTCTACTACATTATTGAACTTGATGTGGCAAAAAAGCAAAGGGAGTAATTAAAAGTTTATGTAAAATACTGTAATGGAGGAAGAAAAAAAAAACATGGTTTTTTTTTTTTTACTCCCCCAAACCAGAATTTGAAATTTGCCTGACTGCTTTGTTTTACACCCTCATCACTGCTTACTCTGGGCCTGCACAAATCTGGCAATAATGCTAATGAATTAGCAGTCTATGACTATACCAAACTAGAGCTGAGAGGTGGGGTGGAGAGACATAAAACATAGCTCTTCTAGGATATTTTCAATAACACAGTATTGTGGCAGCAAGGAAAATTTCTGTAAAATGTAATAGACCATTATCACTAACTTACCAAGGAAAGATTTTTGGAGACAAATTGTAATAGAATCATAGAATCATAGAATCATAGAATCATAGAATCATTGAGGTTGGAAAAGACCTTTAAGATCATCAAGTCCAACCGTCGACCCAACACCACCATGCCCACTAAACCATGTCCCTAAGTGCCTCATCTACTCGTCTTTTAAATACCTCCAGGGATGGGGACTCCACCACTTCCCTGGGCAGCCTCTTCCAATGTTTAACCACTTTTCCAGTAAAGAAATTTTTCCTCATGTCCAATCTAAACCTCCCCTGGCGCAACTTGAGGCCATTTCCTCTCGTCCTATCACTAGTTACTTGGGAGAAGAGATGGACACCCACCTCGCTACAACGTCCTTTCAGGTAGTTGTAGAGAGCGATGAGGTCTCCCCTCAGCCTCCTGTTCTCCAGGCTAAACAACCCCAGTTCCCTCAGCCGCTCCTCATAAGACTTGTTCTCCAGACCCCTCACCAGCCTCGTTGCCCTTCTCTGGACACGCTCCAGCACCTCAACGTCCTTCTTGTAGTGAGGGGCCCAAAACTGAACACAGTATTCGAGGTGCGGCCTCACCAGGGCCGAGTACAGGGGCACGATCACTTCCCTACTCCTGCTGGCCACACTATTTCTGATACAGGCCAGGATGCCATTGGCCTTCTTGGCCGCCTGGGCACACTGCCGGCTCATGTTCAGCTGGCTGTCGACCAACACCCTCAGGTCCTTCTCTGCTGGGCAGCTTTCCAGCCACTCTTCCCCAAGCCTGTAGCGTTGCATGGGGTTGTTGTGGCCCAAGTGCAGGACCCGGCACTTGGCCTTGTTGAATCTCATACAGTTGGCCTCAGCCCATCAATCCAGCCTGTCCAGGTCCCTCTGCAGAGCCTTCCTACCCTCGAGCAGATCAACACTCCTGCCCAGCTTGGTGTCGTCTGCAAACTTACTGAGGGTGCACTCCATCCCCTCATCCAGATCATCGATAAAGATATTAAACAAGACCAGCCCCAAAACTGAGCCCTGGGGAACACCGCTCGTGACCGGCCGCCAACTGGATGTAACTCCATTCACCACAACTCTCTGGGCCCAGCCGTCCAGCCAGTTTTTTACCCAGCACAGAGTACACCTGTCTAAGCCGTGAGCCGCCAGCTTCTCGAGGAGAATGCTGTGGGAGACAGTGTCAAAGGCCTTACTGAAGTCCAGGTAGACCACATCCACAGCCTTTCCCTCATCCACTAGGCGGGTCACCTGGTCATAGAAGGAGATCAGGTTGGTCAAGCAGGACCTGCCTCTCATGAACCCGTGCTGGCTCGGCCGGATCCCCTGGTTGTCCCGCACGTGCCTTGTGAGCGCCCTCAAGATGAACTGCTCCATAATCTTCCCCAGCACCAAGGTCAGGCTGACAGGCCTGTAGTTCCCCGGATCCTCCCTCCAGCCCTTCTTGTAGATGGGCGTCACATTGGCAAGCCTCCAGTCATCCGGGACCTCCCCCGTTAACCAGGACTGCTGATAAATGATGGAGAGCGGCTTGGCGAGCTCCTCCGCCAGCTCCTTCAGCACTCTCGGGTGGATCCCATCCGGCCCCATAGACTTGTGAGCGTCCAGGTGGCGTAGCAGGTCGTTGACTGCTTCCTCTTGGATTACGGGGGGTTCATCCTGCTCGCCGTCCCTGTCTTCCAGCTCGGGGGGCCGAGTACCCTGAGGATAACTGGTCTGCCTGTTAAAGACTGAGGCAAAGAAGGCATTGAGTACCCCAGCCTTCTCCTCATCCTCGGTGACAATGTTCCCCCCCGCATCCAATAAAGGAAGGAGATTCTCCTTGGCTCTCTTCTTGGCATTAATATATTTGTAAAAACTTTTTTTGTTGTCTTTAACGACAGCGGCCAGATTGCGTTCTAGCTGGGCTTTTGCCTTTCTCATTTCTTCTCTGCATGACCTAACGAGATCCCTGTACTCTTCTTGAGTCGCCTGCCCCTTCTTCCACAAGCGGTAAACTCTCCTTTTTTTCCTGAGTCCCAGCAAGAGCTCCCCATTCAGCCAGGCCGGTCGTCTTCCCCGCCCGTTCTTCTTACGGCGTATGGGGACAGCCTGCTCCTGCACCTTTAAGACTTCCTTCTTGAAGATCGTCCAGCCTTCCTGGACCCCTTTGCCCTTCAGGACCGTCTCCCAAGGGACTCTCTCAAACAACATCCTGAACAGGCCAAAGTCCGCCCTCCGGAAGTCCATGGTTGCGGTTTTGCTGGCCCCCCTCCTTACTTCACCAAGAATGGAGAATTCTATCATTTCATGGTCACTAAGCCCAAGACAGCCTCCGACCACCACATCTCCCACCAGTCCTTCTCTGTAAGTAAACAGCAGGTCAAGCGAGGCACCTCCCCTGGTAGGCTCACTTACCAGCTGTGTCAGGAAGTTGTCTTCCACACACTCCAGGAACCTCCTAGACTGCTTCCTCTCTGCCGTGTTGTATTTCCAGCAGATGTCTGGGAAGTTGAAGTCCCCCATGAGAACAAGGGCTAGCGATTGAGAGACTTCTGCCAGCTGCTTATAGAACGCTTCATCCACCCCTTCATCCTGGTTGGGTGGTCTATAACAGACTCCCAGCAGGATATCTGCCTCATTGGCCTTCCCCCTCATCCTTACCCATAAACACTCGACCGTACCATCATCACAATCATTGAGCTCTAGACAATCGAAACACTCCCTAACATCCAGGGCCACCCCACCGCCTCTCCTTCCTCGCCTGTCCCTTCTGAAGAGTCTATAGCCATCCATTGCAGCACTCCAGTCATGAGAGTCACCCCACCATGTTTCTGTGATGGCGACTAAGTCATATCTCTCCTGCTGCACGATGGCTTCCAGCTCCTCCTGCTTGCCGCCCATGTTGTGTGCATTGGTGTATATGCATTTGAGCTGGGCTATCGATTTCGCCCCCGGCATCGGCACAATAATAATACTCCTTTTGCAAATTCCAGCCGCTGCCAACCCAAGTCTCTAGGATCTGTGATGAGTTGTTTGTGCTTGTGGCTATGTGAAAGGTTCCCAAACTATGTACACAAGCAGGAATCAGGATGACCATCTTTTTCTCTTGAGAAGACTAGGTACTGCCTGAACAACTAGCCATCTGCCTCTGTACATGGCCTGATACGGAGTCCAAAGCTATTTGCAGCCACTACTACTGTCAGTGCCACATGGTACCCCATAATCTCTGCTTTTGGTATCTCAGCAAGCTCAGTATACAAAAACCCAAGGCTATACTGTTAGTACAGTGGGATGTAATAAGAGGATATCAAAGATTATGAATGGATATTTCAGCAGCAGCTCCTGAGCCCTGAAGGGCAGAATTAGGTATGAGGAGAAGTTTGGTTATGCTGACTGGTAACACAGCAGAATGGAGACAGCTACTGCATGCCGAAGTAGCCACCCAGGCAAAAACAAGCCTTGTGATACAGAAAAATGAGTGTACTGTGATGGGGCACAAACACGGTCTGAATAGCAAAAGTCCCTGAATTTATAGATAAAGCAGCTGATTCTCCTGGTGCTCTGCAAGGAGTCTTTGTTCCTTCCCCAGCATCGGGAGAAGTCCGTAGCTGTATAAAATAGGATGGCAGTATCCTCCAGAAGCTGACTTACCCATACTCTTGCTCATCTATGATTAACCAGTTTAGCAGTAGCAAGCCAATGCCTGTACTTTGCAACAATGGGTTTACAAGACAATTGATCATGAGTTTTCATCCAACAGTACAAGCAGAGCTAACCCAATGCAGTACCTTATTTAAGAGAGCAGGGGTTTTATAGTCTCTTAGTTTGCCAACAAGGACCATTGCGCCGAGTTCAATAGCAAAGACTGCACTCTTTGCAACACAAACCAAATCGTTTGTAGTTCTTGGCCCCAGAATCTGCAATTCCCTTCCCACAAATGCAATTAGAACCAAGAATGTGTAGTCTTGGTATCTGAAAAACTACTCTGTCCTATAGTGTGAATTCCATAGCTACAGGAGAAACAAAACAAAACAAAAAAGTACTGTCCCCCCACTCTTTACCATCAGGACTGCTGTGGAAAGGTCTCCAAGAGCATATACTTATCATACAACAGAACGTGTAATGTCAGGTAACAACCTCTCCAGTTGTGAGTTATTTATATGTAAAGTTGCCACAGTGAAGCACCATATTAGTTCTGCTCTATTTCAGCATTCACTGACTAATGCAGAGGTGACAGCATCAGAACAAATACCCGAAAAGAGCAGGACTGGGGGAAGCCAAGTTCATTTCAAGACTTGATGTTTTGAGAAAAGTCCTTGCCTCAGCCAAAGCACAAGTGAACCAGGGCTGAATTATGACACTGAGTACAAATTCTTTGAAATGAAATGGTTCTGCCACTAATATTTGCTTGGTCAGATGATTTCAGGCTTTGAGGGGGTGTTGGTACATAAGAACATAACAGTCAATCAATCTTGGGAAAAGAGGAGGTATTATAGGACAAAACAGCAAGAACAATAACACAAACCCTGTGGGCTGAAAGGAGTTTTTAGGGAACACTTGCTTACAACTTAGTCATATTCATGTCCTTTGGAAACATACCATTCAACTTGGAAACCTTCTCTCTAAGCAATGCCTGTTACCACTGATAAAGGGGAATGTATTCACTATCCTTTAAACAAGAAAGGCACTTTTTTTACCCTTCTTCATTGTTTTTCCTCTGTTATCATTACAATGAGAAAGCACAACAGCTTTCCCTATTGTAAAGCCACTCACTGTTGTCTGCATCTTTTCAAGGGAAGAGAGAACTGATACAGAAATACAGTGAATACCTAGTAAATTTCATCTCAGGCTCCTGTAGAGCTACTAGGCACATACTGGTACGAGATAACCCTAAATGGGAGTGCTTTATAAAAGGTGATGTAATAGTAGCAGACTAAATACAGGAATTGCTTATTATGAAATCTGCATATTTTCTCCTATTAAAGAAATACTGCATTGTCTCAAAACACAGCTCTTCCAGACTGAAACTGCCACCACAGAATGGCCCTTTTTAAAAGGATTTTTCCCTAGAAAGCTTTTCTGATGGGTGTCCTTGAAATTTTGCAGAGCCAAACAACTGGAGCATTAAAATGATCATTTGGCAGCTTGCTGTTGTTTGCTGAATGTCTCTCTGAGCCAGCTCCTGTTTTGTTTTCTTCTCTCTCTTACAATGTTCTCATACAGCGTGGATATCTCAGAGACTGTAGCATGGAACCACAGTTCCATGGGTTTTTTTCCCCCAAGACAAAGAGAGGTCTTTGCTTGAGATGAACTTAAATACTCCATCCAACTTAACCCCACCGCAGTTCAGGTGTGAAAGCAAGTGATCCTCCATATCAGAGGGTTAGAAAACTCTATCTTTGTTTCAGACTAGAGCAAAGTCTAGGATTCAGATGCTCCAGAAATCTGAACCTGATGTTGTCTCCTCTCTAATTTGCACTGCACGAGCTCTGATACTAAAGTGAGAGGGGCAAATCACTTGTCTTCTTTAAATGAAACAACCACAAAAGCTTGTGCTTCATTTCCTTTACAGTAGCTAAGGTCAGGACTTATAGAAAACTGGTGCACTCTTATTGCTTACAGGTATTTATCAGGAAACATTTTTGTCCCTTTAAATATGTTTATCTGCTTCTGCTATTTATCTGCTCACTGAATTTACACTGAGCTTTCAAAAAAATCTCTCCTTGACTCTCTGCAATTCAACTCTATAAGTGATAACTGATCAAACCAAAACATTGCTGAAAAGTCTGTCTATCAAATATCATAATTTGTGTCTTTTCTACCTGCCTAGTTCCATCCTCCTACTGGGTAACAGAAAATACAGCTTCACTTTTCAGAAACCAGCCAGCCACATCTTCAGCATTCAACCTCACCCTTATATGGCATATACTAGTCCTTAGCATTTACTTCTGAGACCTTCAAGGTGCATAGGTGGCAAAGAGAACGGGGAATACACACCAGTGCCTGCCTCTTGTTTTCACCAGTGGAGGTATGTCAGCTCTGCAGGAGAACCCACAGGGGAACCTTTCAGGACCATCAGACCCATTTCTTGTGTTTCCACTGTCAAAGAGGCAATGCAGATACTAAAACAGAAATGGTGGTCCTGAGGTATGTTCTGAATACACGATAATGTATGTGGCATAATATAAAAATTTTATTGGTAACTTGTTAAGGATGACTTACATAACTTGGTGTGGATGTAAAACTTTAGCCAATAAAACTTGTGGCCATAAACTTTTGCTAATAAAAACCTTCTATGCTGTATCATCAAATATTTTCTCTTTCTCTAATTATATACAAATACAGTAATATGATGAATAGGTAGATACAGACATTAGGCCAGGATGAGATACGTCTAACTGCGGTAAATCACAAGATATAAACCTGTCCAAATCTGAGTGGCAGTGAGTTAGGAAGATTTAAAAATTACCATGGCCAACAGATCTATGATTACCACACAGGAGTTGTTGCCTGCTGTGTAATTTGTTTGTTCTCACCGAGCTAGCCCATGGTTTACAGGCATTTTGAAATGGTGTAAAACATTCCAGAGAAGGATGACTACTGCTGATGGAGAAGCGCTCTCCATTGCAACACGCAGGCCAGGAGTGCTCCGTTAGCCTCTGTGCGGAGACTAACACCTTCAGAGCTGAAGAACCCAGTTTATATCCTGCTGCCTCCACTTGGTGCTTTATGTGCACAGCTGGCTAATGACCATGTTGTATTATGTATAAAGCCATTTACTGTGATATGCTCATGTTGTTAATATGCTGTAGAGTATTTTTGCTCTGTTTAAGGGGCAACTCTGGGAAACATTAATGCTGGATGGTATGAAAACAAGGGCAATTCCAGTCCAGACGGCAAGAAGAAATCTACAAAGTGGCCAAACATTTCCATCTGCTCAGTGAACAAAGAGACTTTCATGCCTCAATTTATGCCTTCTGCTGTGAGCTGCTGTCACAGTGACCAAGGAAGCCTTGCATTCATAGGAGCCATGTTGCTGAACGCTGCCAGCAATGCTTCCCTTGAGTGGCCTCCATGCTCCTTGTCCCTCAGTCTGTGCATGAGGCTTTTAGACTGTTTTGACTGGTCCTAGCCCCTTTGCAACTTCCCCCAGAGAAGACGCTGAATACAAGGAGCCCTCTGCTACACCAAAAGAAACCAATGGTCTGAAGAGATGAACTAGGTTTTAAGAGTTTGGTGCTGATAATTGCACTCTCTTCCCGAACCATCAACTTACCACACACTTCTTGAAAGTGTAAAACAGCAAAGAAACCTTTGCTTCAGTCTGTCCTGCACAGTTAAATCATTTCTGGAGTCTGCTCATCCTAAGAGGCCCTTGTCTGCTCAATATAAAAGCAATGGTGTTCAAAAAGTAATGTAAGCCTGTTACCTTCTCACTACAACTTGTAATTACAACCAGCTTTTTCTCCCTTTTTTTACTGGTTTTGTACTTTCACTGATGCACCTCTAGAGTATTTGGCTTGAAGAGCCTATTAGAGACCTCAAAATATTGAAAAGCACCATAAAGGCACCTTAGAGAAAGCCCCTAGTGACATTAGTCCTTAAGATTCAAAAAAATTATGGTTGATACTTAAGATGTGTGGATCCATTAATGTCTCTGCCAGCATACAGATGCAGCGCACGGTTTTATTGCTCACAGTTAACATCTGAGTGGGAGTTCCAGGTCATTACCCTGTTAGTATCAAGCAGCATAGAATGAACTGCACTTGGTAAAATTTCCTGGCTATTTCCTCACCCTCCCCTTTTCCATCTTCTTTCTGACCAGGATTTTTTTCCAGAATGAGCATAACAACAGTGATGGAGGAGCTCTGGCTCCCTGCGGTGGCCAATCTGCTACATCACTGATGCTACAAGGACAACTCACCTCACCTCACTGTTTTCTACCTCAACAGAGAACGCCCACAGTGTCTCTAGACTCCTCCAATGCTTTGCCTCTCTGCTGGTGTTGAGGGATGCTGAAACTTGCACCACAATATGGAAATGAAATGTTGCATTGGGTGACTAACATCAAGGCTTAGTTTATGCGAAATGCTTAAGTCCCTTAAGTCACATTTTAATGAACAAGTAGTGTTTCCTGAGACGCTCAGATACTGCCAGATGCCCAGGTACTCTCTAGCAGCCTTGTCACCCCTTGCTGTACCGCATCCACAACACCATTTGTTTGCAGCACTGACAAGAATCATAGAATCATAGAATAGTTTGGGTTGGAAGAGACCTCTAAAGGTCATCTAGTCCAACCCCCCCCCGCCATGGGCAGGGACAACTTCAACTAGATCAGGTTGCTCAGAGCCCCGTCCAACCTGACCTGGAATGTTTCCAGGGATGGGGCATCCACCACCTCTCTGGGCAACCTGCTCCAGTGTTTCACCACCCTCAGCGTAAAAAATTTCTTCCTTATATCTAGTCTGAATCTACCCCCCTTTAGTTCAAAGCCATTCCCCCTTGTCCTGTCGCAACAGGCCCTGCTAAAAAGTTTGCTGCCATCTTTTTTATAAGCCCTCTTTAAGTACTGACAGGCTGCCATAAGGTCTCCCCAGAGCCTTCTGTTCTCTAGGCTGAACAACCCCAACTCTCTCAGCCTTTCTTCACAGGAGAGGTGTTCCATCCCCCTCATCATTTTTGTGACTCTCCTCTGGACCCGCTCCAATAGGTCTTTCTTATGCTGAGGGCTCCAGAGCTGGACACAGTACTCCAGGTGGGGTCTCACCAGAGCAGAGTAGAGGGGCAGAATCCCCTCCCTCGACCTGCTGGCCCACGCTGCTTTGGATGCAGCCCAGGATACGATTGGCCTTCTGGGCTGCGAGTGCACATTGCTGGCTCATGTCCAGCTTTTCATCCCCCACTACCACCAAGTCCTTCTTGGCAGGGCTGCTCTCAATCCCTTCATCCCCCAGCCTGTATTGATACTGGGGGTTGCCCCGACCCAGGGGCAGGACCTTGCACTTGGCCTTGTTAAACCTCATGAGGTTCCCATGGGCCTACTTCTTGAGCTTGTCCAGGTCCCTCTGGATGGCATCCCATCCCTCTGGCGTGTCGACCGCACCACTCAGCTTGGTGTCATCTGCAAACTTGCTGAGGGTGCACTTCATCCCACTGTCTATGTCATTGATGAAGGTATTAAACAGTACTGGTCCCAATACAGACCCTTGTGGGACACCACTCGTCACCAATCTCCATCTGGACATTGAGCCGTTGACCACTACCCCCTGGATGTGACCATCTAACCAATTCCTCACCCAAGGTCAATGATTGACTAGAATAATCATTGCAACATGCTGCACATGAAGGCCATTCAACAATTTCACCTCATTCAGACAGAAGCCACCTGTTAATGTTTCTGCAGAGTCTCCATTATACTTTCAGGTCCCTGGATCTGTGCTGCCTTCCAGATAATTGTGCTCTGCTTGGATTAATTTGTTCAATAATTCTTCTGTTGGCTTGGGCTGCTGATACATCCACCTTGTTCATGAAAACTATAAAGATGATTCTCCCCTGCTATAGTTCTGCAGAAGCAGGAATGGGTTTACAGGCTAGACTCACAGATAATGCAGTGGGAAGATACAGCACACTGCAGCCTGAATCACTGTTTTACAGGTTTGCCACAAAGACTATTTTCTCAGGCAGCTATGAACAGAGAAAGAATGCCTGGCATGTGTTTATCCTTATCAGGGGAGGACAGACTTAAATGTGTTTGTTTATAACAGTGTTAAAGTTTGCTAATGTATTTTAATAAGTAGGTAAAAAAGAAGAGGCTCTCAAAAATCTAGTTTTCCTTTGATGGAAAGAGGAGGAGAGAATCTAAATTAAAATAGATATGTTTTCTTACACAGAAAATAATACAGTGTGAAGAGTTGTGATATTTTTCTATGAATAACATCCATAGAAGCAGACTACGCTTTATGATGTTACTCTTGCTCTGAGGGTAGGGGAAGCTTGTTACCATTTTGTGCGGTGTTGTGAGGAGTTTTTCTGGGGAGTCGTCTTACTCACTGATCCTAACCTATGTAAGAATCACTATGAGGTTGCACTCGTAATCAGGACACAAATAGCATTAATGGGCAAAAGAAGTTAATACACAACAGGTAAAACCTGGAGGGTGTACACAGCATTTGCTTTTGACATACGTTTCGCATCTTTCATTATATGTATACACACTGATGACAATAATGGTGTTCATGCTTACATATGCTTTTAGGCTGTGACAATTCATCCCTAAAGAAAAGAAGATCAATGCTTTAGTTAAAAGTAAACTCTATTACAAGATTTGTCAGGAGAGTCTAAAACCGTTGTTCTTTGCAGCATTTTATTTATGAAAGTGTTCTGGTGATGCAGATCGATTTTCTTGGCTCCATATTTTACTATCTCACCTGTCTGTAAGTGGAGATTGCTAGTACATTGATTAATGAATTGAAAGTTTCTCTAGTTACACTGCTGTTTCACTAAGCACTTCTCTTTATTCCCTACTGATAATCCCCAAAGCTCCCCTCAGTGAATCACAGTGTCCGTACACTGACATTGCCCTCACAGGACTCTCCTCTCTCTTCCACCAGTGATTAAGAAATGCCGATTGTAAAGTCTATATGCAAGCCAGACTCCAGGCTAGGTCCAACTTCTGCAGGACACCAGACTGAAGCAAAAGCTTGTCTAGAAACAATATTGAGGATCTACCAAGTGCTGGAATAAGTAACTAACAAAACATAATACTGTTGATTCCAGTATTTTGAGCTTTTGCCTTTATGTTAAATTGCAACCATAAAGACAATCACAATAAAATTTATTGGGGCAGTTACCAGCCATTTAGTTTTCTATGTACATATTGTAGATTCAGAATGGTTTTGACAGCAATAGCTGTTTCTGCCTGAGGGACACCACAAGTACCAGGATTATGACACTCTGTAATGCCCAATGCCAATTACTGCACAAGTGAGACAGCTTTTTTACCATGCATTAAATGTTTTATACAGCCACGGCTGGAAAAATTACTTTATATTCTGCTATAGATATGAAGAAAATATCACTTGGAGAATCTTCTAAGATAAAGCTGCATGAGCTGAAGCAGCCATTTTGAAAGAGCCATCTGCAAATAGAGGTTGCAACTTATTATTTGGCTGATACACGACCACTTGATCTTCCAGCAGGCTATTGCAAGAGCAGATTAGAACTAAAGGAAGAACAGGCGGTGTATAAAATACATCAATGTTATGGCAGACATTGTTCTACGAGTCCCCTGAAGACAGTATCATCTCATATGAGCTATCATATTATTTTATTGTACTTGACATGATACTGCCGCTGAAGAGCTTTGCAAAGTAAAGAATATTTGTAATTTAGGATGCTCCATAAGTAGAACTTTGTACAAACAACGAACTAGGTCAGGTCATCAGATTCAGACTGAATGACATGCTTAATGCACTGTTTGTCCTATTCTTTTGAAATTAAATATTTATTTAACTGAAGGATGATAGAGATTTGCGTTGCTTTGATCTTATTGGGAACATAGTGAATGCATACAGCGAAGACCCAACGAAGGGATGCCACAGTAAATTAGTATATCCTGAAACATTAAAATATGTGCCCTTAAAATTTGATTTTTACAAGGCAAATAGATCTAGCCCTCTCCCTCTGTACACTTTATTTACATAGGATAACTAGTATTTATTTTCAGCAAAACACTCTGCTAACATCAAGTTAATTATAGTACGGTGTGTGTGTACATATATATATGTATAGTATACCTTCACTCTAGAATAATTCAATCATGTTGAGATCCATTGCAGCAGGCACCCAAGCTAACTAATAAGAAGGTACCTACCAGCTATACTACATTGTTTCTGTAATGTAAAAACAGCCTTAGCACAACAGGCATATGTTCAAAGTTAACTCTTGAGTTAGGGTCCTGAGCAGGTGATAAGCTAATGATTTTTTTTTTTTTTTTTTTTTTTTTTAGTACACCATTTCACTGAATTCAGTATGGCTGTGGACACCTATTTCAATAAAGATGAACTGAAATGACTGAGGTTCATCCAATGTTTAACTTTGCTATATTGAGAACCAAGAGTGTGAAACAGCAGTTACCAAGTTAAATTTACATCAGTTTCAGCAGGGACTGAAAAAAAAAAAGGCTTGAGATAGGAAGTTCAGCTACCTCACACTTACAAGAATTCTGATACGGTCTCTTCTCCTTTGACCCATGCTCTATTTGGGTACTGTAGGCAGCTCCCCTTCTCCACCGGTGACCCAGAAAATTAGGCAAACAGGTCACATACGGAAAAGCTGGAGGAACTAATAGTTTAGAAAAGAGATGACTCACGGGGAACATGATCACAGTCTATAAATATCTTCAAGGCGATAACATAAATGTATAAATGAAAGATGGGAATTACTCCGTCTCAGACGTT
Source organism: Aptenodytes patagonicus (assembly GCF_965638725.1). Taxonomy (NCBI): domain Eukaryota; kingdom Metazoa; phylum Chordata; class Aves; order Sphenisciformes; family Spheniscidae; genus Aptenodytes; species Aptenodytes patagonicus. Next base: position 20,222,299 of record NC_134955.1, read on the forward strand.
GGTAGGTAAGTTGGCAGTATAAGTTAAGGAAAAGAATAACTGGCAAGTGAATAGCGTCTCCAGGGAAGCTGGCTAGGAACCAGTACTGTAAATATTCAACAACAGGTAAAATCAGATACTAGTGGGAAAACTGCATTGAGCAGACTTGCAAGATCCCTGGAGCTAGACTACATGTTTTTAAGGTGTCTTTTCTGGTGCTACTTTTGCTATCCATGACATTAGGGTAAGCCCTAAACAGGGAAAAGATTACATTCACCAAACTAAATGTGGCTGCTTAAATTGCAATTATCTGTAAGCAGGTGTTTCATTGACTCAGCACCTGCCATCTACTTCCTAACAGTGATAGCTTTTATGACGTGCTAATGTAGAAGGTACCACACAACATCGATAAAAATTCATAGTTGCTAATTATACTATTAATAACATTGAACCTATCTGCTGCTAATCTTACTGATATAAATAGCATTATTAATTCCATCAGGCATCAGCAGTGATGTTGAATGACACTGCGTACAATAATCTCCCCGAATGACTCATTAGGCTCACAGAGAAATATGACCTCCTTACATAGCCGCACCTGGCCTGCCTGAGGCATTAATGGCTCAGATGTCTTTATTTCCTGTCAAACAAATAGCCAGTAAAGTGTAATGACATATTTTTTTTAAATTAAAACAAACCAGAAAATCCTCCAGCACATGAAAGCTAGGATTGCAAAGCCAGACGGTAACAGGTTGCCTGTCACACTTCAGGTTTCTCTCCAGTGCACATGCATTGGAGCGCAACTGCCAAAAACCATGTTTCCATAGGAATTATGGCTCATTTAATGACTCTATAGTTACTTAGTATTTCTTCTCAACCTCCACATTCAGTACATTGCACCACATCTTATTTCTGTACACCAATAAACCCTATATCGATTGCATCACACTTCCAGGCCTTTCTTTGTTACGCTAACTAGCATCAGAAAATTTCTCATTTTGCCTCGATATTCCTACAATGTTTGGCATTATTACAATCTTTTTTTGGCAGACATGAAACTAAAACTAGCAGTGAGTAAAGCCGAAGCAGCTAAAACTCTACATTTAAGGAACAAACTTGAGATCCCCAGAGTGTGATTTTCCAAACTACTTATCATTTTTATGGCACCCCATACATGCAGAGCACAGATCCAAGCTTGCAGCTGGGAACATTCAGCATTTATGCAAATCTGGCCTAACATACATCCTACCAAGTACCTGCATAATTAGGAATGTGCAAACTGCGGCTCAGAGTATTTTGGCATTGCACAGCCTTATCCATTGCCTGCCAGAAATCCCTGGCCATATTCACTGCGTAGTTTCCAAACAAGGTAAGGGCTCTACAGAGATCAGACTCATTCCCTGCACAACCTTGCAACTTTCCCATGTGTCCTGTATGAAGAAGGCACTCCATGGAACAAAATAGCATGTGAGCACCTAATTAAAGACTATATCATAGTGCATGAGCACAAAGAGAGTGAGTTAAGACTGCAAAGACAATGAACCAGAATTCCTTTGTCTATTACACAGGAGGGCTTCACCTATTAACTTCTTATATGATTGCCACTTTTGGAAAAAAGCAAAATAAGCATATTTTCCTAGGTAATAATTTAAGAAACATCCTCACTAGATTTACAAAAGCACTATCCTACAGTTTCCTACAGTTCTTTAGAAACCCACAAACACTGGATGTCATGGTAAACACAGGAGGATGTGTGGGTTTAGCAATAACCGTATAGTGCCTCCTGTTCCCTATTTAAAAATTCAGAGATGAGTATGAACTAGCACAGCCAGTGCTTTACTCCAAAACTGTGACCATTCTCTCCCACTATCACATAATGAAGAGATCAAAAAATTCTTAGCATGGAAATTTTTTCTCAATGTTTGTATTAAATCTGGCAAACTACATCTCTGCTTCATCACTGATTCTAACCATGTGTTATCATTGCATAAATGATGCTTACAATTTCGGGTAAGTCAGTTTGAGCAGTGATTAGTTTTCTAATCTGCTAAACCTTTAAATATTTGATTTGCAAATGGGTATGACTTTTCATCCCAACTGTTTTCCACCATTTTTTAATAAGTTATACGTATACTCTGGAAGATAGCTTTCCCAAGCATCATGCAAGTACAGCTTATGTTTATGGACTTACTATGTGTGTTGTTTTATATTTCTATCCTTACTATACCTTGTTCCCTACATTTCTCCTGGAAGAAGCACAGAACAACCAGTTAATGCCTCACCTAAGCCAGCTGCTAGGGACCCCTGCTCTAGGCATAGAGGGAGGGTCACCTCCTTCAAGCTCAGGAGCGATGCACCCCAACAAAGAGGAAGTCAGGCAAAAACGCCAGGAGGCCTGCATGGATGAACAAGGAGCTCCTGGACAAACTCAAACAGAAGAAGGAAGCCTACAGAGGGTGGAAGCAAGGACAGGGAGCCTGGGAGGAATACAGAGAAATTGCCCGAGCAGCCAGGGATCAGGTTAGGAAAGCTAAAGCCCTGATGGAATTAAATCTGGCCAGGGACATCAAGGGCAACAAGAAAAGATTCTATAGCTACGTCGGGGATAAAAGGAAGACTAGGGAAAATGTGGGCCCTCTCCGGAATGAAACGGGAGACCTGGTTACCCGGGACACGGAGAAGGCGGAGGTACTCAATGACTTTTTTGCCTCATTCTTCACCGGCAAGCGTTCGAGCCTTACCGCCCAAGCTGCAGAAGGCAAAGGTGGGGACTGGGAGGATGAAGAGCCGCCCACAGTGGGAGAACATCAGGTTCGAGACCATCTAAGGCACCTGAAGGTGTGCAAGTCCATGGGACCCGATGAGATCCATCCGCGGGTCCTGAAGGAACTGGCGGATGAAGTTGCTAAGCCACAATCCACCGTATTTGAGAAGTCATGGCAGTCCGGTGAAGTTCCCACTGACTGGAAAAGGGGAAACATAACCCCCATTTTTAAAAAAGGAAAAAAGGAAGACCCGGGGAACTACGGGCCAGTCAGTCTCACGTCTGTGCCTGGGAAGATCATGGAACAGATCCTCCTGGAAGCTATGCTAAGGCACATGGAGGACAGGGAGGTGATTTGAGACAGCCAGCATGGCTTCACCAGGGGCAAGTCCTGCCTGACTAGCCTAGTGGCCTTCTGTGATGGAGTGACATCATCAGTGGACACAGGAAGGGCTACAGATGTCGTCTATCTGGACCTCTGTAAGGCCTTTGACACGGTCCTCCACAACATCCTTCTCTCTAAACTGGAGAGGCATGGATTTGATGGGTGGACTGTCCAGTGGGTGAGGAATTGGTTAGATGGTCACATCCAGACGATAGTGGTCAACCGCTCAATGTCCAGATGGAGATTGGTGATGAGTGGCATCCCGCAGGGGTCCGTATTGGGACCGGTACTGTTTAATATCTTCATCAATGACACAGACAGTGGGATCGAGTGCACCCTCAGCAAGTTTGCAGATGACACCAAGCTGAGTGGTGCGGTCGACACGCCAGAGGGACGGGATGCCATCCAGAGGGACCTGGACAAGCTCAAGAAGTGGGTCTGTGTGAACCTCATGAGGTTCAACAAGGCCAAGTGCAAGGTCCTGCCCCTGGGTCGGGGCAACCCCCAGTATCAATACAGGCTGGGGGATGAAGGGATTGAGAGCAGCCCTGCCAAGAAGGACTTGGTGGTAGTGGGGGATGAAAAGCTGGACATGAGCCAGCAATGTGCGCTCGCAGCCCAGAAGGCCAATCGTATCCTGGGCTGCATCCAAAGCAGCGTGGGCCAGCAGGTCGAGGGAGGGGATTCTGCCCCTCTACTCTGCTCTGGTGAGACCCCACCTGGAGTACTGTGTCCAGCTCTGGAGCCCTCAGCATAAGAAAGACCTATTGGAGCGGGTCCAGAGGAGAGTCACAAAAATGGTCAGAGGGATGGAACACCTCTCCTGTGAAGAAAGGCTGAGAGAGTTGGGGTTGTTCAGCCTAGAGAACAGAAGGCTCTGGGGAGACCTTATGGCAGCCTGTCAGTACTTAAAGAGGGCTTATAAAAAAGATGGCAGCAAACTTTTTAGCAGGGCCTGTTGCGACAGGACAAGGGGGAATGGCTTTGAACTAAAGGGGGGTAGATTCAGACTAGATATAAGGAAGAAATTTTTTACGCTGAGGGTGGTGAAACACTGGAGCAGGTTGCCCAGAGAGGTGGTGGATGCCCCATCCCTGGAAACATTCCAGGTCAGGTTGGACGGGGCTCTGAGCAACCTGATCTAGTTGAAGTTGTCCCTGCCCATGGCGGGGGGGGGTTGGACTAGATGACCTTTAGAGGTCTCTTCCAACCCAAACTATTCTATGATTCTATGAAAGCAGACAGCGCTCCCAGCCTCACTCCTAGTGAGGTTTTCTGCCTCTATTTCTCCATGTTTCCCTTCACTCTCAAGCTCTGCAGTCCTTCTTCTTGTGGCAGTAATTTTGCCCAGACTGCTTGAGAGCCTTGAGTTAGCCCTAACCTAAATAAATGGTCACTATTCACATGACTAAAGTAAATGCCCTCCAGGAAGATTGTGCATATGGGAACAACAAATACAACTATATCTATATCATGAGAGACTGCCTGCAGAAACGGTAACTAAGCAAAGAACTCGGTGGTTTTAATAAATAATTATTAGACAACAACCTGTGAGAACAGCAAACTTACAAAAAGGGCAACTTCAGCCCTAAAGAGAGTAAAACCCAGGGAAGCAATTCCTGGCTCTGTGTGGGCAGCACTCAAAAGACCGTTATTAGACTGGTGTGTGCAGTTCTGCTCTATATGTAACAAGGTGGTAGTGGGCATCTTAAAGTAAGTGCAAAGGAGGATCACAGAAGCATCCCAAGAACTGACAAATTCATCCTGACAATGTAAGGACTAAGAAGCTTTTGATGTATATAGGATATTGGAGAGTAAACATAGAGGTGATGTGAACACCGTGAAACACTTTTCATAGAAAGGAGATCAGATAGTGTAGCCTTTCAAATCCTGCTGATAATAGCATAGCAAGATCCACTGACTGGAAGCTGAAGTGAGACAGATTTAACCTTGAAATAAGGCAAAATTTCTTAGGGAAAGCATAATTAAGTACTAAAACTGGTTACCAGGAGAGGTGATAGGCTTGCCCAGAACTGGAGACTTTAAAATGTATATCTTAATGCTGCTTCTAGGAGAAATTTTACGGCCTAGACAGTTGGGAAAGAAGAGAGGGAAATTGGCCTAAAGGTTCCATGAGAACCCTCCTGGCCTTGACCTCTATAAATCCTCTCCCAAAAGAGGACCAAGTTTACTTCTACTGTCCTCATCTTGTAGTTCTGTATTGGAGCATGGGTAAAGTCAAACCTCACTGTACAGTCTTGGGTGTTCTGTGGCCGGAATCAGGAAGGATTTTTCCACCGATGCATGCTTGGCCGGGCACACTGTGGCTTTCCTTTGTCTGATTATTTCTTCCTTCCCCGAGGCATCAGAACAGCTGCAGCTAGAGCTGTGGGCACTGGATGGAGAGCTACTGCTGTGCTATACGAAAGAGTCCTTTTTCTTGAGGGCTGGCTGGTGAGTGTTACTTGGATGCTCAAGAGCATGCAGATCACTTGATGTGAAGTTGAAAAGGAATTTTCTGGAGGCCTCGGGGGTATTTTTTTTCCCCTATCTCCCTTGCACGGTGCATAGCTTGCCTGCTAGAATCATGTGGACGTATTTCAATTAATACGTTTCTCGTCTCTGCTGCTCTCTGCCAGGAGCAAAGTTTAATGTTCTGAGAAAAGCAACTCCTCAGACTGTCTGGTCTTTGGGCTTAATACTGGGAACCCTGATTGAGCATCTTAGTACAAAATTATTTACCAAAATATTTATTGTCTCTTTTCCTTCAGTGCTCTTGAGTATGTAAATAACACTCAATTTACTATACAGACAGCATGAAAAACAGACAACAGACTGGGCTGAGTAGAATCACTGTTTCACAATTCAATTTATCCACCTCCTTTTGGGTATTTTATTTGTTCTCTGTATTAACAAAGTATGTAGGAAGAGCAAGGAGCAGTTACTCAGATCTGATGTACCAATCACACAAGTCTGGAAGGTATATCTGTTTCTGTGGGTTGACAGTCCCTTTTTTCTTCTAAGTCATACTCACGGCCTACAGACTGAAACGCTGTGACCTTTCTGGTCTATCTGCAGGGTGTTCACACTGCCTGGCTTTATGCATGCAAGTGCTGAAGTTTAGTCTTGTAATCATGTATATCCACCATGATTAATTCCAGTTTGCCTGTATAAAATAATCTCACATTAATTAGTGCATGTGTGTGCACATGTGTATATTTGTGCCTGTGCCTACATGTATGTACATGAGCTTCGGGCTCTTAGCTACAGCATTATAGTTCACACCAAGCCAAACGATAAGCTCAAAGCTATCACAGACAGGTTAAGTGCAGCCAAAACCAGGCTGTACAAATTAAGGGTTCAATTTTTATTTTTCATTCAGGATCTCAGTGTCTCTTTCATACACACTTTCTGGAGCTGCCAAGCTTTCCTGATATGATTTCTTATCAGGAGATTATTCTGTGTCATCATTTCCCTTGTGACTGACTGACTGGCAGCATTTCCCCTAAGAAGTGTGGCAGCATCAGCAACACTCTCACCTGCAGAGACCCCAGAGAGCTGCCTTTGCAAAGCTGACATTTCCACAGTGTGGAAGAGCAGGCTGCGCTCATCACTGGCACAGTATAGGGACCAAAAAGAAAAGACAAACAGCTTTTCAGGGAATCCTGGCTCAAAAGATGCAAATCCTGCTTCAATAAAAAATGAACCTGGGAGAAAAAACACAAGGTGTGGGTGATAGCAAAGAGAAACTAGAATGCTAAAGAGCTTAAGTATTCAGGGTCACCTCCAGCCACAAATGACATTGTATTTTTTCATTCTTAAAGTACAACAGTAGATATGAGAGGCAAAACCTGGGAGATAAAAGCAAGGTTTGATTCTGATTTCTGTATCTGGAGGCCTTCACTCAGACTTTTCACCTAGGACAGCCTCTCTCCTGCAAGCACAGGACCCTAAGTATTTTTCCTTTTTCAAGTCTTTGAGCACTTTCAATGGATTCTTGCTATCTGAGATGCCCAAAGACTCTCTCCAGTTCCACTGCTCTATGCACACTTTAAAGCGTCCCTTTTCATGTCTGCCCATGATCTCTGCTAAACTTCATTCCTTCATTCCCATTATTGATATTCATGCCATTTATATCTCCACCTGTTTGCTCATAGTGGAGACTCAGTCCTGTTCTTCCATGCACCACAAAAGAGGCTTGATGATGTAGTTCACTTAGAATGAGAACAAGGACACACTTACCAGGAAATCATTTCAATGGGCAAAAGAAAACTCTAGCCCCTGGGAGGTTACTGCCAAACACATCACATGAAAAAAACAAATAGAAAAAAGGACATTTTTAAAATTCCAGTGCTATGAGATAGCAGTAGCAAGCAGACAGTCAGAAGTTTTTGTTAGTCAAGTTGCAGAGCAGAAGCTATGTTTTGCACAGGAGGGCACAACACCAATAGGTCAGTTCACCCACACCTCCATTCTACCAAAACATTAAAATTGTTAGGGAGAAAACTTGTTCTAGCCCACTTGTCTCTCTCCTTTCCAGAGGAGAGGAGCATCATCATAGATGGTTATCAGCACTTCCCCAAAGACCAACCACATCCCCTGGAGTTCAGTTGTCTGAGACCCAATACCTGGTGTGCTGCAGGACAGCCATGAGAATCTGGCTCAGCTTTATTGTAAAAAAATGGTTATTGAGTTGTGAGACAATTCGTAAGCTAAAGCCAAGCAAGACAGAAATGCAGACAGAAATGAAACTGTTGAGATAGTACCAGTCAGTGACTCAAGAGAAAAACAGACACAAGAAGCTATAAAGCCCTAAGAAAAAAATGGAAAATCAGAGACAGCAATTCAAAAAGAATGGTCAAGGATCAGCTTAAGTGAAGGAGCAGTAGATGCCAGCCCTTTCCCACCTGACTAACTGGCAATTAACCCACCACCCACTACGTTTCTGCATCTACAATGGAGAACACATTAATATTCTGCTAGCCTGGTAGCACTTTTGTCCTAGCTGACTACTGTATGCATTAGTCAATAAATTATCACTGTGTACTCTTAAATTGCATATATTCTGCTTGCACAGTCTCTCTGCACACAGTCAGAGATGCCCAAACAGAAGTGACCCACTACAGGGAGGGTTACAGAAAGTCTCTCAGTCTGCAGAAGCAATTTGCCTAGTACATTAAAATGATAAGCATCACAACCAGACACTTCCATGTGGCTGTAAAGAAGAACCAGAGAACGACACTCCTTATTTTGTTCAGGGCTTGACGACAGAGGCAGACAACATGCTGATACAGACACATGAAGGCAAGTGCATTGGTTCATTCTACCTTTTTGAATAGCATGCCAATAGTAGTATAATCTTTCTCTAAATATCCAATATGTATCTGAAAATTATATCCCAAAAGCACAGTAAAAGGGGCTCAAGAGAAAGAAAAAGATTGAGTGACAGTGTTGCTGCTGCTACTGCCATTGCTGCTGCTTACTCTGACTGGTCATAGGAAAAGAAAAAGCACACACAGATGACAGCTGCTTTAGAGCCAAGACTGTCAGATCAGCTCTCTGTTTTCCACAAAGCAGCAATACATCTAAATTTCTATGCCCCAGAATGGGCATTTGAAAGAGCACTTTCCAAAACCTCCACTAATAACTTGTCAATCCTTAGGTACCTCTTTAGGTCATGTCCCACAAAGTTAATCTGTATCTAGTAGGATCAGACTGAGAGCGAAATCAGCAGTACTAATGCAACACTTCAACATGCAGCCTACCTGATTGCCCAGCTGTCTTCTTTACAGAGCCTACATATTTTCATTTCCCCTGTGTCACAAGAACTTAAAATTTTTAAAAGAACATAAAGCTTGTGCACCTCTATAGCACCAGAATATGGACAAACTAAAAGTCAACATACCCTGGTTTTTGCCTGGGTGTTGAAAGGAAGGATGGAAATAATGTAATAGGCAGCTATTAAGGAAGCAAGTTGATAAAGGGAATCAGAGCAAACGCTGTGAGCACGTTTAAATTAAAACTCATACTGAAGTCCCATGACACTACTGGGACTTTAACACAAGCTGAAATGGGGTGTAGGTGAAACTGTATTGCAATTCTGAAGAAATCACAGAATACAGCAAAGTTACCTTTAGCTGACTGAAAAAGGAGGAATAAAATGAAATGGAAATTATTTCCTCTTCTTTTTTCCTCCTGTGTTGAAAATCTGTACTGAAATTGCAAGTGCATCCTCTCTCATTTGGGTAGGCAAAGAGTGAAGGATCTTTAGCACTCACACTCCGTGGACTTTATTCTTTTGCACATCACATTCTGCCAGTGTGATGCTCACCGGAACTGAATATGTCAAAGCCATTAGCAAAGGCAGAACAAAATGCTGCACTTCTTAAAAATCTGTAAGCAATTTTTGGATATGAACAAAAATATCCCTGTTAACAGGACCTTCATGTCCATCTCTGGGGACAGAATTCAGTACTATGCATCCCTGAATCTCTAACAGTGCACTGCATCTCTTACATCAGAAAACAGAAATGACTTGAGTTTCTCTTGGTCTCAACTACCCACTCCTATATGACCACATTTCTTTCTAACATCTGAAAGAAAAAAAGATTATAACTTTATAATATATTTATTACTAGATGTAAACAATCATACTGTATGTGTGAATTAAAACCAGACTCTTTTTGGATAGGATTCACCTCTGCCTCCTCCCCTATACTCTGTTGTTTACTGAGATTTTGCTCCTTTCTGCATCTTCTCTCTAACCCTAGACAAATGAGACCCAAGACCCAGTTCACCTGTCCCTCAGTTTCAGACCTTAACAATTATCTGTCTCACTCATTTCAGGTATCTTCTTCCACTGACTTTACTTGTGCTGCTTTATCACTTTTCTTCCCTTTTCAAGACCAAAGCCAAACTTTCCCTGGTCTCCATTCCTGATGCTTATCCCTCTTCTAGCTCCAATGTAGTTACAACCCACAGGGAACGATGACCAAGGAGATATGGAAAACCCATCAGGTCAGGAGGAGTCAAGGCATGAGAAAGCAAGCAACTGGAAGAAAAGGACTGAATTGCCCCAAGTGCTTTCAGATGGACAACCAGAAGAGCCAAAAAGTGGGCACAGGGACAAGACGTGGAAGCCCAGAGATTACATCAGGTCTATATTGCTGTTTCAATGTAATGGAAACATTTCTTCTTGAATTTTTGGTTCTGCTTCCACTTGATAGCGTGCCATATACAGTCATTAAAAGCTGAGTAGATTTTTATAGCTGCTATTAGAATTGAATTTTACCTTCCTCCAAACAGATTCCCTGTTTAATACATTAAATTTCAAAGGCAAAAATAATCACTCATTGCCACGTACATTCCTCTATTTTCACTATAAAATAAATTAAACAAAAAGAAAGTTTTCATCTGATAATCAATATCCATCAAATTCTGAACTTCAGCTTCAAGCCAAAGGCTAATAATAATAATATTTGGATTACTGACACACAGCAACACATCCCTGTTCTCCCTGGATCCCAGGGCCTAAGCATTTGCATGAATCACTAATGCACTGAACTGCTGATCCAGATCAACAAAGCTTTCAAATACACTGTCTTGTTGATAACCTCTATAAAACACAACCATAGCTCAGAAACGCTGATCCACACTAATGCACTTACTTCCCAGTACTTCACTATATAGTCCAATAAAAATATTAATGCACTAGAAGTGCCGATGCAGCCCCATTAGAGCAAGATTTCCTCACCATAGAAGCATCCTGGTTTTCTTCCCTGTGAGCTATGCTTTCTGTAAATGTTAGGCTGGAGCATCCCAAGGAGTTCTGTCCTCATCAGTCAGACAAGGTTATGGTGATTCAGAAATGATGACGTACTTCTTGCCAAAGAGCCAGGGTGAGAAAAACAGGAAAAAAAGTATCCTGGCAGATGAAGGAGAGAAGGGACAACATATGTTGAGGTAACTATGCTCTAGGATAGAAACAATTTCCTTTTGCTTTAATTTGGTTGCACATGTCAGGTGGTAGGTCCTACAGGGCTAGAAATAAGCGATTCCCCAGGTGTGTCAGGAAGCAGCTTGGTGGTTTGGGGAAGACGGTGAACTACTACCACTGACTCCAACTGGTGTGACATACATTGGCCCACCCATTCCTCTCCTCTGTCACAAACGTTGCATAGATTTGAGAACAGAAGTTTCTTACAGTCTTGAGCACTGTTTTAACCACCAGTGGGGATCCAGAGCCAGGCACAAGATGCTAAACTACAAACATGGCTCTTACAAGATGGCCTTTATATAGCTTCACAAATAATAGGAATTGCACATTAGGAAAAGTACCCCAGAAGGACATTATATGTCCTGTTGTGATGACATGATGCGGGGGAAGAATGACTGGTTGTAAACCTGATCAGCTTTTCTAAAGTCTAAAACTCTCCATTTGAAGAATGAATGACTTGAAATAGGCAATTCCACTGTTTCCACTTCCAAAGACACTGTTTATTCATTCACCTTGAAAGGTGATGTCAAAGCCAAATGCAACTGTCAATGTCCTAGTTCTGTTTAGTGGTATACTTGTCATCTCTGGATGTACACATTTGCAAATAAAAGGTATTTTATTAATCAAATAAACATGAGGGTTAATCTAAACAGGCAAATTGCTTCTAGAAAGTGTCATTAAGGTAAGTAAACTGGACACACTGAGGTAGTCATCTCTAAAGACTTCATATATTCTAACCAAGATCTGTACTAAAAAAAAAGGCAAAGGATACCTGAAAGAAGCTCAAGAAGTTACAGCAGCTCTTTGTGGTCTAAAGTACACCAGTAGAAACGGGGTTGTAAGATTTTCTATACGAAAGCAAAAATAAATGTAACATTGTTTTAGCGTAAACAGGTAGATACCCAAGAGGAGCCTTGACACAACAGCACAGTGTAATCTATGGCCAGAATAAAGTACATGTTATATACATTTAGAAGATGACAAAACTGCAAAGTGAAACTCCTTAAGGTCAAGAGATGAAAAACATTTGATTTACAAAACAGTTTGTAATTAAATTACCACAGTTTAGTCAGCTTGGTTTCCTAAGAAGATGAGGCTTACATGGTGACCACGCTATCTACCTGTCCACGCATGTATCTCTTTGTTCCTCCTCCCCAGCAGTTTCTAAATCCATTCACTTTCTGAGCTTTCTGTCTGTCAAATTCAGACAGCAGGTGTAGATGTTTATAAGACAATAAAGTTCCTATAAGTTTTGTAAATACCTAAAGCTACAAAGAGGAGAGAAAGTCATACCTGTGGTGGCACTGAAGGAAAGGAAGGAAAAACAGCCGTTAGTCAACCTTTTTGGCAGCAACTAATCAGTATGTGCATATAATGTGCACACTGGATAGCCGAAAAGCATGCATTTAGCTCTGAATTTTATCAGATGTGGTCTTCTGAGACAGGGCAGAGCCTTCTGCTGCCCTCCAGACCAGTTCTCACATGCGCACAACCCACCCACTCGACAGGCAGGCAGGCACTGCATGGAAATTTACTTAGCATATATATAAAATCACTCCAAAATTTTATTTGCTAAATCACTAATGCTCAGAAATCATATAAATACAGATGGTATAAAACATCAACTAATGGTTGTAAGAATAAATGACTGGGGTCCTAAATATTTTAAGCTTTTAGATCCATTTTCACAAAGTCACCTGCATGTGTACTGGGTGTCCCTGGCGAGGTGCTGGCAGTGGGGGAGTGCAGAGCAGCCACTGTGAGGAGAGGCTGGGACTGCTCCATGCTGGACATGGCCGATTCCAGCTGGGTCCACAACGAACCCCCCGCAGGGCACAGCTGAGCCCATCAGCCAAGGCGGTGGCACCTCTGGCAGAACACATTGAAGAAAGGGCAGAAAACGGCACATGGGCAGAGGAGGGGGGAACAAAAAGAGTGGGAAACAGCAGATGGAGCACCAAGGCTAGAGGAGGAGCTCCATGGCAGAGCAGACATTCCCGGCAGCCTGTGGAAGACCTGCACCAGAGCAGATTTTCCTGACAGGTTCTGCAGCCTGTCGAAAGCCCATGCTGGAGGAAAAGTGTGAGAAGGAAGGAGTGGCAGGGAGAAACCACTATATACTGACCATACCCTCCCCATCGCCCCCCTGTGTGGCTTGGCAGGGAGGGGTTGGAGTCTGGAGTAAAGTTGAGCCTGGAAGAGGGGGAAGGAAAGGTGTTTTAATGTTTGTCTTTTTGTTTCTCAGTACCCGAATCTATTTTAATTGGCAATAAATTAATTTTCCACAAGTCAAGCCTGTTTCGCCCACAACAGTAACTGATAAGCAATCTCCCTGACTTTACCTCAACACACAAGCTTTCTTGTTCCTATTCTTCCTATTTTCTTTCCCTCTCCCACTGAGGAGAAGGTGTGACTCAGTGGCTGGGTGGGAGTTTGGCTGTTAGACAAGGTTAACCCACCACACTATCTCTCACCCCAAGTCCATTAATTTTTATGAAAATATTCACATCATATTGAATTTAGAATGGCCAAACCCCAACTCTGAATATGTAGGTGGCTCACGTAATGTAGAGAACACAGCCTTCATAGGAGTTTGTAACGTAAAACTGTCTTCATTGCAACAAAACAATCTTTGTGCCATTATTCAGCAAATAATTAACAGACTTTTTTCCACCTGGCTGGATGCATGTGGCACACTGAGAATCCAGCCCCCGATCTAGTATTATCTTGAATTTTCAGGTAGTAGAGAAAAATTAAACAAGGAAGTAACACAACCACAGAGTAATCCTTATGTTAAAAAAATGTTACTAAAACGAATCTTGAGTATGGATTAAATTGATAATGGAGATTCCACCTGTTAGGTGGAATATGCCTGAAGACCAGTAGGTGGTCATCTACATTTACAAAAACGTGTTAGTGTTTCTCACAATACCAATTCCCTACAAGCAGGAACTGATGGTAACAGGTAGAATGAACTCTGAATACAGGATACCCACACACATACATGTTTATTTACCACACTCTTTCTGTTTCTCTACAACACTAACAATTCACTTTTAAATGAATTCAGAAGAATCACCACAAAATTTACAAGCCACCAAAGGCCTAAATTATACTGGGTTTTGAGCATACAAGGCAAACACAGACTGCGGTTTGGCTTTCCACTTAAGGGTGCCAATTAACCTCATCAGATTGGATTCAGAAAAATCATGAAGACAATTTTCAATTTTAGAGACTTTTGGAAGAAGTAAGAGTTCTTTTTACCCCACAGTCAATGAGGGATAACTACTGTAACACTTTACCAACAATTACCACATTACCACACCAGCACTAGAGAACACTGGATCAAAAATGATCTAATAACTACCAACATGTTCTAATATCCAAGTTGGGTTTCTTATACATAACAAAATTCAGTAAGTTACTACCAATTTATTAATCTGCTTCACCTTTTAATGCACAGAAGTTTTTGTTGCTATCACTATACACATTTGCACATCACTTTTCAGCACGTGTCTGTACCTGCTGACCAAGGACAAAACCCCCTCCTGAAAAGAGAAGAAACTAGTCCTGCACAGAATTGATGCCTTACATTTAGGAAAATCTCAGAAAGGCAGAGCTGAGAAAAACATGTAGCAGAGTAAACACTAAGGCCACCACAGCAGGCACAACTTATGGGAAATCTGTCCTTCTATGAATCCCATTCCTGTCTGTGGAACACAATTAAATTTTATTTTACTTGACAGTGCTCCATTGAAATTTCAGAGTAATGCATTTCAAAACGCATTTATGGAGCAAATGAAGTATCTTTATAGCTGTTATTACAAATTTTTTTCCTATGTAGGTTATCATTGAACAGATAAAGTTGGGGGCAGATCTGTAATTACTATAAACAAGTATGTTTTACTCAGCTGAATTTAATGGAGTTTTATTGAAACTGATTTATTGACATTACAATTTGTTTCATTGACTGGATAAAGACTGGCAGGATGACATCTATGTTGTTCTTTTACTTTTTTGATGCATTCCACAAAATGTTAAAAATACAACTATACAATCAGAGATGGGCAGAAGAAAACTTTAATGTCACTCTTTACTCTCGGGTAATAATGCCACACAGAGAGATACACAGGATTCTGTTGGAAAGACAGGAATGAAAATGGACTGTGTTCCTAGGGTATACTCATCATTAAAACTTTCCTCTTCTGAATGCTCCCACAAGCACAACTCCTCACTTACAGTCCAGTAGTTCCTTTCAAAGGAAAGTCTTAGAGTATTTTATAAGAAAAAGTAAATTTTGTAGCTTACATATGAGAATCAGTACTGACACAATAAAAAAACCCAACCCTAAAAATCCTAAGCTAAAAATAAGCATTGTCAACTCTGTAAGCTGGAAGAATTTTTAGACTCCAAGTAAATGGTGAAGCTGAAGAATTCAAGCAGAAAAGACATGGAAGAGAATGTGTACAAAATAAACACAATGCAATGCTGAAAAAAGGAAGTAGAACAAACACAGTTAAGGATGATGGAAACAAGAAATTATTTCCAAATATTTATGACTGTCCCTTCTCTAACTTAGAGCTTCTTTATCTAATAACATCTGTTGATTTCACTGTGAATAGCATACTCTGGTCAGGAAGTTACTTTTTAATTCCAGACTGACTGCTTACACCCTCTGCAAGACCTGTCTGTCAGGCAAACAATATATGTCTCAGGGAATAGAGAATTGATAAAGGCCAAAATGATAGTTTTCTGTAAAAGGCCAATGTGATATTTAGCCTTACATATTTAGAAAGCTATACAGCAGCATGAGTAACAATTTTAACTAAACAAAATTTGCTTTATTAAACTATGTCTGCCCTGTCAAATTGACTTCCGGCAGAGAATGTCAGCAGCAGCAAGATCAGAGGACCTGATGCTGAAAGGTTTTAAAAGGCTAGCATGCACAGGACAGGACTGTTTCTAGCACCAAAGCAGAAAACATTCAATCCCAGAGACTTTAATATACTAGGAGCATGCCTCTGGCTATGCTGGTTTGGAAAATTTCAGTCTCAACAGTTCTGGCATTTCCTACAAGGAGGTTAGAGAAAAATACATTGTTTTGCTCATGTTTAAAAACAAAAGGAAAAAAAAAAATCTTTTCTTTAAGAAGCTCTAGATTTGCAGCGTGGAAGTGCAACTTGGCAAGGAAATAGCTTTCCAAGAATAACAATTCATAAGCTGTTAGAAAAACTGGAGCCAAGTCCTCCTTAGCAAAGATATTCAAGTTTGTTGCAGCTCACTTTGCTGAAGACTCCATTCACCCAGAGCAGGCTGCAGCTAGGGCTGCTGGAGGCCAGCCAAGGTTTTTCTACAAATGCAGATTCCTCACTCAGCCTTAGCATCACAAGCACATAAACAGTTTCTTGTTTCTCCCCAGGCTCTGGCAGGGTGGAGAAAAAAACCATAAGGTGTAAAGGTATAAAGAATGGCACAAGAAGGTGGTCAACATGGAAACCAGAGAAGCATCCAAGTTTATGAAGATGAGATAAGGAAACATTTTAACGTGCTAAAAAAAGCCCTGGACCTCCAGAGCCTGGAATGGAATCTAAAATTTGAATTCAGCATTTCAGAAATACCTTTCCTGCTAGTAAACAGCTATGTAACATATTTGAAAATTTATGTCTTATTCCTATTTCCATTAAAAACCCCAACCTACTATTATTTCAGTTACTCCATTAACAACATTGGTAAAAGACTAATGGGTGAACATGAAGCATCTTCCTCATTAATACATGATAGGATTGCCATTATTATAGGATGTAAGTACTAAATCTTCACCATTAGTCATTTAACACAGAAATGCCAAACTAATGCTACATAGGTTACTCCAAGTCTGGTGTTTTCTAATTTTAAAGCACGTTACAGTTTTATTTAGATTCTTTTGGGAAATTTGTTGGCACATAAATACACCTGGAGATTGTTGGTATTTATGCACAGTTTTATGATGATAATGAAAGCATCCTGTTTGCCTTTATTCTGAGACAGGGAATACTCACAAAAAATTGTGCCATTCCAATTCAAAGGGCAGGAAATGAACCAACTAAAGGATTGAAGCATAATCCAGCAGTCAAGCCAAAACTATGGGATCCAGAAGATCTTAGAGTTTTTTCTTAAGTATTTACAAAATGGGAAAACTGGCTACCTCTGACTTATCTCCAGCTCATCTGCTGGAGTCTGGCACCCAATTCCTCAAGCGTGCCAGCCACATGTACTCAAGCATTTACGGTTTTTACACCTAGAGCTAATGCGAAAGATGCAGCTGCTGAAAGCTTTAAGAGCAGGAGGTGTGAAACAATAACAGTGTCACATTCTGAAATTGCTGTTTATGCATTAGTTTTAAAAAAATTATATAATCAATTCACTAACTTTTAGAGAGACTTGAAGTGCAAGGCCCCTCTAACATGCTTCCAATCTTGCGGCAGCTCTTAGCAGTTCTAAGTACTTTTATGGTTCCACATGTGTGTATGAACACTTGCAAGTACACTGACAACTCAGTGCTTGAATGTACCTACACAGCTACTGATTAATGTTTTATAAAGTAGACAGTGCTTATTTTGAAACAGAGAGGCTGGATTAAATGTTGTTCATTTCTCATGTGTTCAAATAAGCATGCTTTAACAAAGATCTTCAAAACAGAGTACATAATATTCAAATGAATACAAATGATTGAAGTGGTTCAGTTACAAACACGTTTTTGAAAACACTTAACTAGTGTGCTCAAGTTATGCTCTGCATTGGTATGTAAATACAGCTGACTTGGTTTTCAAATGGAAGCAACATCCAAAAGCTCACACCAAAACCCCTGGTTTTACAGCAGTTCATTTACTATGGAAAGACACCTACAGCTGACTAATGACCAAGTTTCTGAGAAGAAACATTACTTACTGTTGAAGGACAGAAGAGATTCCCCTGGTTTTTGGTGTCCCCCGATGAACAACGTTAACCAGGACAAATTTGGAAACTGAATCAATTGTGGTTTGATCCAGAGAGCTTGAGATCACAACTGGAACCACAAAGAGACACCTGAGCTCTAGGGAGGAAGTCAGTAAAGCAGTGTGTCCGCTGCCAATCCAGTTAGGTAGTTGGTTGAAAATGCCTATGTGGATATCTATAAGCATGGAAAAAGCGTTGTGACTCTTTCTACCCCTATATATAAAGCAAGTTTAAAGAGAAGACAGACAACAGTCCTTTGCTATAAACAGCTGTCATCAGAAAGGACAAGGGTCTTCACTGTATCATCAAGATGACCTTAACTGCTGCCCTGCATATACAAGCAATTTCAGTAAAAGCAAAACTATATTCCAGATGTCAAATCAGATTGTACTTTGGTCAGTTTTATGCTACGATAGCAAACTTGTTCAGACAATAAGGATCCTTGAAATTACTAATGAGGGAACCTAGAGCTATAAGACAAGTCTAGACCAAACTCACTGGTCCTCTCCTCTTCCCTCCCTCCCTCCCTTCAAACAACAGATTTATTAAGGCACGGCCCAGCAGCCTAGGTCAATTACTGGGAAAAGACCAGGGCACAATATGTCAATTGAATTACTTTCTACCTCATTAAAGGTGAAAATAAAAGGGATTTGAGCAACAGCAGCCTCTTCTGTGCTTGCTGATGGGATTTGAGATTTGCTATTGATTTTCCAAGTGGAGGCACTTAGTTTTCCTTACTTTACTGAAAGAACATTTTGTCATTAAAATGAATGACACAAAAAATCCACCCCTACAAACCTCAGCCTTAGTTGAAGTTTCAGGGGATATGTAGTTACCTGGTATTAAAACTCCTCCCTTATTGACTACTACTTTTACAGGGCTTTCCTTAACAATTTTGCTTTTATTGATATGGAAAAATTAGGCAGAGCACAAGGCCCATGTGACTTCCAAGCTGGAAGGTACTCTAGCACTTCAAAGACAACTAAACCACTTCAAATAAAGTTCTCAAACTGGTGTTCTAGTATCTTAATTCCTGACCTGCTCCAATTAAGTATGGGATAATGAATATGAAATATAACCCCATTAATTAAATTACTAAGTTAAGAGCCCATATGCTGAAATAAACAAATACGTAGGGGGAAACACGCATGTTAGAAACAATCAGAGGTTTAGAAACAATCAGAGGTAGCCCTAAAGCAGATACAGGCAAGTAAGTTAGAATTTGAGGAAGAAAAAGCAGAGAGATCCAGAAACTCTTATTTCCCTGGCCAGAAGCACTGGGCCTTATAGATCTTCCTCTCTGGCTCAGACATACAACTGCTCTAACAAAGTTCCCCCTGAAAAACAGAGATAGCATTTTTGTCTTCATGATCTCTGTTTCCATAAAGTCAAGATATTTTCTTTTAGAGCACCCTCCTTCAATTCAGGACCTGCATATTCCTTAACTGAAGAAAACAGCAGAAGTACACAGCATGATACCATCAGTCCTGTATTGCATATCAGCCCACCAGCCAAACTGCTGGTCTGAACTGCTGGTCCAAACTGTTAATCAGGAGTACTCGAAAACCTCTACAAAGCAAAACCTCACTCTGCTGGAACATCCTGGAGTATTTTTAATTTGTATTTATTTTTAGTTTCCTGTTAATCAATTTAAAAGAATACTTTTGGTCTGTTTCTGTTCAATTAATTAGCGTATGAAGATTCTGGCACAAAACAGCATGCTCAAACATGAGCTTAGTAACAGATAAAATAGCACTCTTTCAGGCACTACTTTGTCTCAGACCTAATTAATGAAGACAAATCCAAATAACATCTAAACTTTGTTTATTAAATGGCGAAGACAATTATGATCTTAAAAGAAAACATAATATGAAAGGCAACCACTGAGCAGAAGTATGCCTGGCCTAATGAGACCCGTCAGCTATCTTGGGCAGAAACAGGAAGCTTCCTTGGAGCCTTTGGCACTCTCAGGAACACCACACACATTCTTCTGGCTTGGCTTCCTTTGTCACTACAGAGCTAACTGTAAAAAAGAGGTCAAATGATTTTTGTGGTATTTCAAATTCAGAGCAAAAGCTAGTACATGTCGTTAATCAAGTAAATTGTAATGCCTCATTCTGCAAAGTAAATTGCTTAAGTTATATCTCTTTTTCTGTAGGTCTGGTTAAGAACACAGAAGACAAATGGGGTTTCAGCATTAAAAAAGTGAAAAAATATATTTTTCATAATTCATGTGTGGCACTAGGAGGATGGGTTGGATGCTTGGTTGCTTTTTAAAAGGTCATGCATAGAAGGGCATGCACCTAATCTGCTACCCTATAAGCTATCCTAATTCTGAAGTTCAGTTTACAGCAAATGTAGCTCACACAATGCACAATTATCTGAATCCCTAGGAATAAAATCACCGACTAAAATCCACAAAGAGACATCAATTGTTGAAACACCCTTCCAATCACAGTGTAGAAGACTTGGCAAAATGCCTTTGCATTCGGCTAAGATTTCCAAAGTGGATGAAGAGAACTAAATGTCCAAATGTTACTGATGTTCTGTAGGAGCTGCACACTTCATTTTCTTGAGATTAGTCGACAAGGCTGGATTTAAAACAACAGCATAAGAGCGCGCCACATTTTCTCACATGCAAGAGAGCTAAGATACTAAGATAACTGAAGGGTGGAAATTTTCTCACTTATCCTTACACTAAACCGTGTTTCTTGACCATGGACATGCAATACTCTTTCCCAGACATACATCAGCAGGCAATAGCAAATTTCGAACCTCCAAACATACTTTGATTTACTATTCTAAATTGGCTGCTGGAGGCTCCTCGCCTTGAGTGATCCAGAGCATTGAAGGAAGCCAGTCAGTCTTATCCTACTTTAAACAGCATTTACACATTTTCAGGTATAATTTGGAATCACAGAACCCCTTCAACTTTCGCCTAGTACTAAATCCAGAGGATACCTATACATAGCAACTTATTCAATCAAAGATTTAACACAGACCCACCACTTTGTATACAGAGAATTCCACTTCTTCATCTGCAGCTGGAAAGGTAAAATGTAAATCTGCTTGCTAAAACATTTAAATAAAATGGGTAACAACCCAGTTTGCATCTGAAGAGCTAAACGGATTTGAGGAGCTTACTGTACTTTCAAATTAAAAGAAGCTGGAGCAATAAAGACCTCCTTTCCCTTCATGTCAGACTTCAGTGAAGAGAGATGTCTGTGAGAGCAACTTTCTCTCTCACTGGAGGCTGGGTCTACAGCAGCCTTTCTTGCCCCCTAAGAGTAGTGGAATAGTGCACTTTCTCCAAAACAGCTGAGGTTTCTGCAGAATTAGCCAAGAGCAGGTGCTGAGCAGTGTATGAGCTGTCTATCGCTACCCTGAACACTAGTGAAGGCAACAGGCTAATGTTACAAGTAAAAGTCTAGACATCATTTCTTGTCTAATTTAATCTTTACGTCAGCCTCCCCGCTTTCTTCTCTCTATTCCTTTGCTCATCTGCTGCGTCCTCTCCCATACATAGTAAGTACACCATTAAAATAACAAGGCATAGGCTCCATGACCATTCCCACCTCTTTGCTTTCAAGCCTGTCCCATCTCTGGACCATCTGTACTTTCTGTCTCAGCAGAAAATAAACTCTATCGATAGCATCTGGCACAAGAGGATGAACCAACGGAAGGGAATTTTAGTTGCTATCAAACACTTGTAAAGTGATGGAGAGACAAACTAAGGCCCCCATAAATATATGATCCTTATCACTCCTGACGGGTCTTACAGCAAGCAGAAGGAAGCACACCTTAAGTACGAAGCAACTTCATAGGCTAAGATATTATAAAATGAGGCTTAAAATGTATCAGTTTGCAAGCCTCTCTGGGTGGAAACACTTATTTTACAAACGCACGTTTGTGTAACATTCATAGCAGACACTATCTGCAGATCTCCAACCACTAACACCATAAAAATAAATAATTACAGTAATAATACAGAAATTTTTTGGAACAGCAGGGAGGGAATAAGCTGAGATAGATGTGCAGGAAGAGCACTAGAAAGTTCTGCAGCAAAGACTCAGCCACCTGCTGACTGCATAACAGAGAAACCTCTTATGAGGCAAATACAGTCAGAAAGCCAGCAAGTGCAAATTCAGTTAAAGAGAAATATTCCTGCCTTCTACAGACCTATAAATACTGCTTTCATTACTATCCTAACCACTACCTACATATACAGGCAGGAATCCTTTAATTCACAAACATTTGCAAGAGGCAGTGCATAAAATCTAACAGGAACATATGTTCAGACCTTGAAATAGCCTGAGCAGTTCCTCTTTACGACAGTAGTGATAGGCACATCCAACTAACAGCTTCCCTACTGCTAAGGACATAGGTCCCCCTCACTGTCAGAGACAAACAAAATCCAAGCAGATCAGAGAGGAGCTGCTTAGCTTCTGTGAATGCACAGAGGCCCAGCTCAGTTTGCATCTTAGGCTCTATAAGCAAGGAAAAAAACATCAGCAATAGGAGAAAGGGAAGGACTGAATGAAGGAGACAAATGGAGAAGAGGAGGGAGGGAGAGTTGGATACCACATTCACACATTTTCTATTGAGTTAATGCTGCCCTTAGCTGGCTTACAGAGGCAGCTGCACCTAAGCCTTGCTTCCCTTCTCACAAGACAGTGCTTCAAGGTGTCCAGAAATATTTGTCAGGTACCAGAGATGAGATGGATTTTATGGAGCTTTGAAGGGAGGTTGAGAGGGCAGTAGGAAATGAGGTGCTAATGCTGATCATAACAAAAACCGCTGGAGCCAGCCGTAATGGGACAGTGGGAGCATGTCTGAAGTGAAAACAAAGGCGTTAAAGGATCTATCACACTACATCAGTGTCAGAGACTGCCTGGTACCTCTGAGCAACTCAGAAATAGAAACATGGCACGATTGCTCATGCACAGCTCTTTGTGGTTATGGCACCCTCTCAAAAATTATAAAGCAAAAGCTTTCATATTAATGAGACAATTGTGTGGCAAGGTTGTGGTTAGTACAGTCAGAAGACAGAGATGCACTTTGTAACAAAGGCATTCTCTTACTTACCAAGTTCGTTTCCCATTTTTACTTAATATATTCTAATTGGAGGGAATGAAGCTAACAAAAAGGTTAGGAGCTGTGGTTAACACAGCATTTCCCAAGCCTCAAATAACTTGGCCCTCTTCAGCAATACAGAACCAAAATGTATACCCTCCTCTCTCCCACCACTTGTTTTTAAGTGCCCCATCACCTTATTTCTACACAGGTCCACAGTCACTCCCCTTTGGACAGGGGAGTAAGGAGAGATTAAAGAGGCACAATAACACTCTTAAAACATTCCAGGTAAGTAAAATGGCTGTTTTATAAAAGCTTAGGCAGTGATTATTCTTCACTGGGTAACTTCTATTTCTGTTTAGACTAGTCTATCATTTTTATTATACTGAACTGATTAATGGGGCGAACCCTTACTTGTGTCCTGTCTGCCAGGCACTAGAGGACCTGACCTGACAGATCTGCACCAGACTGAGCCCCTCTGCACTTTTGAAGAACTTTGAACAATACCTTGTAATAGTTGTGCTTCTGAGGGAACACAAGATCTCTGAATCTATGGAGTTTTGCTTTGCCCTCTCCAGCGAGTGCACGACTCCTTACAAGATGATACACTACTGCCAGGAGCCCAGTCTTTCTTTACTCAGACGATACAGTGTACTTAGATGGTACCCATAACTACTTTTAAGGGACATTGTGTTGTATCAAAATGAGACTATTTTGTCTCATTACTAGGTTTTTGTACTTTGTGGGATAGAGTAGATAAACATACAGGGTTAATACTTTACACTGTGAGGAATACATTTTCTCAAGTATGTATATGTGGCATATCACATTACCTAACACACAGTCATAAGGGACACTGGTTCTTAGGCACATGTTCACTTGCAGAGTCCACAAGCCATTTTTCGCTCACCTACTAACCATGACACCTAACCACCTCACAATGGGACTAGATGCTAAGTAGAAAGTACACAACCCGATCAATGAGAAATTCTAAGTGCAGCTGAAACGTTATTCCGCGTTAGGAATAAGAGGCTTTAAGTTGCAGTGATGTAACTAGCACCCTAGTACCCTAAAGATAAGTTTCTAACAGCCCTTTCTCATAAAACACAGCATGCCATAGCACAGGAACTGGCACATCCAAAGCCCTTGAGATTCAGAAGAGAACTGAACTTTGGCACCCTGAGCAGCAGCTGTAGCCACTGAACCCTTGGGTGAAAAGGCTGCAGAGGCACTACAACCAACGGGTGGTGGTAGACTTCTCTGATGGGTGTGTTCCCAGAATGCCTGCCAGATGCAGTTTGAGATGTGTGTAGATTTTGATAAGTGTAAGCTATGAAGTATAAAATACTTCATGAAGTATAAAACATTGCTTTCATCTCTATATTTCTAATACAAGTTTCATCATTACACCAACCTTTTATTCCCTTCGTGAACTGCCCTTAATTTAATAAACTGAGCCTCAAAAATTTGTCCAGGTAGATATGCTAGCTTACTGATTAATGACACTTGTACAACTGGTGGCATGTGGAATCTTAATGAAGTCTGGAAAATGTTTATTTTGCTAATTCTAAGGTGAAGAATTAGTTAAACAGGTCTTTTTTTCAGGACTACGCATTTCCATGTATTACAATGGCTTTAATGCAATTGTCAGGCCCAGCCTTTGTAGTCACTGAGAGTTACACTTGTTTATTGTGTCTGAATAAATTTGACACAAGAGCACTCTCGGGCACTGCCGTAAGGTTTATGTATGCTTGGGTGGTACAATCTGCATTTCTATATTTTGAAATATTTAGGTTCATCAATAAAGCTAAAGGGCAGTGAATTAAAAATCAATATAAAGGCAACAGAGAGGGAGTTCATGGAATACGTAATTGCTAGAATTCATTAAAGACAGGTGTGGGTAATGAATTTTAAGAAGGACCCAGTGTTATCATTATGCAACCTCACATAAAATGGGTAGTAAAAAAATCACACTTTGGAGTATGAACTGACAGATACAAAGGTCATGCAGTAACTCCTCTGCCTTTTCAACCTTAAGTAAATTACTGCACAGTTGATTAGATAAATTACTGAAAGGAGCTGTGGGTCACCTTGATACGGCTCCATCGCTGTTACAGGCACTGTGCTGATACGCCACAGGAGGTAATGAGCTAATTCAATATGGCAAAGTCTGCATTAACAGAGTATTGTTTCCTATTATGTTCCTAACATAAGGAAGCTTGCAAAGCATCCCTCATCCTTCCCAAAACATAGAGAGGGAAACAGTAAGTTTTTGTTTGCCTTGTGAGAGTAGCGGCCTTGGACAACCTTCAGAAAAAGTAACTATGTACAAGTCCAAGCGTACCTGTGACATAATGGTGATGGAAATAAATTCCTCAGGCTTATGCTTTCGGAAGACAGAAAAAACTGAACAAGAAGGAAATTCTCTGCCAACACAGGCAGTGACAACCACATTTCATTTCAAATCAAAGTTCCCTTTTAATCTCATCTGAAAACTGGTGTCAGCACAACACTTAAAGACAACTTTAAACAGAAAATACTGAACTGCAGCTAGTTAAGGGAAATCTCATCCCAATTACTTATGGCACTCTGAAAAGCTGTTAGGATTTTTTTATCCACCATCCCCTGCGTGTGTGTTGGCCAGTGCCTTGTTTAAAGAGAGAACTCAAAAGCAGCATCTACAAAAGAAGTACAAAAATTTTAAGGAAATCCCCAAATACTTCCCATGAGACATTCATAGGATTGACTATACTAATACCTAAGCTAAGCTGCATAACAAGGCTAACATGAACTAGATAATACCAGATACCTAATCAGGTGGTAGCTGTTTTCGCCAGTCACCAGTCTGACTCTGGGCACTTATTACTTTAAAACCCTGTCCAGTGCAGGGATGGAGGGTTAGGATTACCCTCGCTATCCTAGCACCCTGTTCAGCAGGTTTTTTAGATTTCTTCTTTCTTGATTTGACAATTGTAAAACAAACCATTATTGAATCTTAATGACCCATAAATCTCTGAAAGCAACGGGAAACTGGACAGCACTTACAGAAGCTCTATAGCAAAATTTCATAGGGTCTGACTGGTATATTGTACAGCCATCAGCAGAGGGAAGACCTCAGTCACTAAATGAAACTTGTAGAAATACAAATTTTAGGAATACTAGAGCCTGCTAACCAAATGTGCAATTGACAAAAACAGTATTTTCCACTGGAAAACTGATTTGCTGAAAAATACTAAATACTATTACTATCACCATCTAAGAAAAATTTAGCTGAAAAATCTCATTAGAGAGTTTCTTGTCCCGACGATGCTTGAAGGCTTTTTTCAGTGTGAACTAACCCAAAATGTTTCCTTGAACTTGGATTAAGAAATTACTAAACTGCATTTCCCCAACATGTTGATTTATGTTAATTGAAGTATGGGCCCACATTTTCTAACATAAACTGAATGGCCCAGAAGATTACATTTCCTATAATGCAATGCAGATCTTCCTCTGAGGGAATATATTATAGAAACTGCATAATTCTGAATGGTCCCTGGAGATGTAGTCCAGAGAAGCAGGCCAACCCAAAAGGGAGAATGGAAAATACATCATGCTTCTTAACTGCAATCCCCATCTTGTATGTAGCTTAAAAATTAAACAGACTCAAAATGAAATACTGCAGAGCCAATCAATAATAGAAATTAAGCATTTTCAACCTGAAAAGTGTTAAAATATTTCTTTTCAGTTAAAGAAAAGTGAAATGGAGTGTTTCAGAATTCCCACTATGTTAAAATGTCCTATTCCACATTTTAGTACCAACTTGGAACAAACCCAGATATTCAAATGAAGGCATTCCCACTGTAATGGAAACTTCAAATTTTGCCCAGCTCTAATCACAGTTAATTCCCGTCTTTAATTTCAAAGGCAACTCTGAAGTCACGCATAAGGAGAGTAATGTACCCTTTTCCTGTGGTTTCTTTTCCTTTAATAAAAAGTCTCAATTTTCTGAAATGTGAATGACTTCAGTGAAGTTTGGAGAGCTTCTATTTAGACGCTAATCAAATGTATATGGACACATCAAGGCACCAAGCTCAGACAGAAGTCAGCAGGTCATCTATAGAAGATCAAGTCACATTAATGGGTCATACCAACATTGATCCATGTAAACAAATACTAACACTTACATGGAAAAATTATGATCAGATAGTTCCCCTGGACTGCAGAAGACAAATTGCAGTGAAACCATGATACTCAAATCCTCCTCTTCTGAACTGCCCATGCACCACCACTCATTGAGACATGCTTTTCTGTGTGCATTAGGTAGATCCTTCCTTCTTGCCCCATGCACGTACATGAATTTCTCCCAGGTACCAAATGACTTGGTATATACAAACGTGCAACAGTGACACGCAGTCAAGTTCATGCAGCTAGGGAGCCAGCGGCAGCTGTAGGCAGCTACTGCATGTATGACAAGCTGGGGTGTTCCTAATGAAACATTCAAGTGCTGATTTCAGGGAGGAACATAACACTACATATTTCTCATGGGCAAGCAGAGAGAGATGCCAGCTCCCCAAGCCAGCAACACATCTTTTCCACTCCTCACACTGCTAATAGCACAAGATCTTTCAGCATTAAATAGAAGTTCCTAAAAGCTAAGCAGACTCCACCATCTCCAGAGGCAGCCTATGATTACTCTTACATGTAGAGACCAGGGAGCTTCTGCTAGTCTCTATCTTTCACGATGATACTCCTAAACATTACATTAAACCCTCTTTCTTGACCCGTTAGTTTTCACAAGTGTTTAAAGGTGATAAGCTTGATGCCACATTGACTTAAACACAGAGTTGTAATTTTCATATCACAGAGAAAAACTCTAAAACTTTCAGTTGTGCAATATTTAGACCCATGTTCTATAAAGCTTTCTATCCACAGAAAGTCATGGCTTACCTGAAATTGCTACCCAGGGTGGCTTTGGAGGTGATGTGGCATTTTAACCCCCCCTTGGTAGGTACAGAAAAGGGATATGAAAAGAATGAAAGATAACTGTTGGCATCATAGCCCATTCCACAAATACCATCACAGGGGCACTCTAGGCCCATTCAGTTCTGCGTGGTTATGCTACCTTATAATGTATAGATAAATTTGGCAAGTTGAACAGGATTTACCATTGTTTTGTGTATGTGGCAGCACGCAAGGCAAGATCATGCTAACGAAACAGGCCTTGCATCTGTTACCCATCCTCTCTTTCCAAGAATTCCCTCGCTAAACATTTATAGTAACTGTCAGAGCAAAAAGCTGACAAGATCACCCCATCATCATCACCACAACCACCAACCCAGCTTTCTTCCTCCATCTATTAGGTGTATGAGCTCCAGTCATCCTTAGTCCTGCATCCTTATCCCTGCCCACACTAGCGTCAACGTGCTGAGTCAGCCACTATTGCACTACCTTATGTCAAACACTCCTGTGTAATACTAACCTGTGTGAGAAAGTTCAGCTTGATCCTAGCTGTTAATCAGATTATGCGCTGAAGTATTTATTGTGCTAAGGTTTGCACTTTTGAAGAAGTTTGCATCATCGGGGAACAGTGCCATTAGTAGCCTGTCACACACTCAGCGGCTTAGGGAAAATTTTTCTTCTGGCTGAAGGAAGTTTCCCTTTTGGGATTTTAATGACTATGTGGCAGGTTCCTCGTTGCACATTTCTGCTGACAGGCCATGCTCAGAAAGCACCACAAGAAAGAGTATTGCTCCCCTATCTCCATTTACTCATATATTATAACCCAGCTGTGCCGCACTGACCACATTTACCTTTTGCAAAAAAACATCCAACACAAAATGGTATGGCATGAGCCGTGAGAGGACTGGAGAATCAACAAACTGAAATTGGAGGCAGTCAATTAGTGAGAGCCAACAGCGGCTCTTACTCTTTCCCTAACTTTCTGAAAAGCCTGGGGGAAAGGCATGAATCAGGCTGATGAAAACAGGAGCCACTCACCTTCAGGTTACCGGTTCAAACTAAATCCCGAGTCTAAAGCAGCAGAAAGTCTCTCTTATTCCCTGAAGGTTATTTGGCAGTTTATAAGAAACTTGCTAGAAATAAGTCATACTGTATGGAGTATTTATTTACTGCCAACTAAATGCCCATCCAAAAGCAGCACTAATGCCAGGATAAAGCCCATGGGACCATCACACCATCATGGTCCAGCTATACCAAAGGTTATTATCTCTCCAGCAGAACAAGGAAAAAAAACAACCTCCTTCTGAAGGAGGCATTACCTTTAAGGGCTGCTAAAAATTCCCTTTTTTTTCTTTTTACAAGTCTGACTTACAGCAGCTCCTGTTTGGCTACTTTCTCACAGAAATACTTCTATTTTACAACGTCCTTTCTCCTGTATAGCTTTACTCTGATGTATTTGTAGCCTCCGCTCCCCCCAGTACATGGTCACTGGACTTTTCTGGCAAATGGGTGGAAAAATGCATCTCCTGGAAACAACTGTGCCTTTATTGCATAGCAGGAAGTACAGTTAAACAACGTGACAGCCACAAAGGGAGGCCTTCAGCAATAAGCACTTTTGAAGCTGTAACAGCGATGCTAATTACTAACAGGCACCTGAGGCAACACCTGAACACAACAGCTATCTCCCATATTTGAAGATCATTGAAAGGCCAGAACCTCGGGGGTACAAATTTAGATATGCAGCCATGGACAGGAACCCTTGCCAAACTTTATTCTCACCTGTTTCTCGAGTATGACATTTATTGAGCACTACAAAGGCGGTCTGTGGTGTGCCCACTGCAGCAGGGTGCTGCGCAACATGAGCACAGTGGACACACGAATTGCCAGTAGACCCGGGGCAACCCGACTGAAGACAGACACTGCCCTCAGTGTCATCCCACCACATCCCAGCGGGGTGGGCAGAGCAGGCTGGGGACACCAGTGGGTGCCATTGGCCATCCCCAATGATGTGAGTTGATGAGAAAAGCTTGGGATCAGCTCAGGTAGTCCAGTCAGGACCCGCCGGAGATGGGCTGAAGACAGGGCACCCACCGGGCTACGCTGAAGCCAGGACCGGGGGACTACTACCAACAGCACCCATACAGGAAAACCAGTTTCCAGATATGAAAACCAGTCTGTCAGCTGGGTCCCAGGCTGGACACTGGCCTCCCTGTGGGGCAGCCCCAGCCAAAATGGGGCCGGGTGGCTGGGCACAGCCAGCAGGGCCTCCTGCTGCCCTCTGTGCCCACCCAAATGCCTTGTGCACAGGTGTAGCAGAGCACTGGAGCAGCTTTGGTCTCAAAATATATATACACAGCATGTGACAGGGAGTTATTTTAAATGCTTCCCTCCATGTTTTGCACACACACTGAAAGGTGGTGTTATGATTTTGAGCTTTCTGTTTAGAGCAGGCCACAGCTGCAGCAGCGGGACCAGAACTGAAGTTATTGGATTAGCAGCTCAGTAATTCTCCTTATTGCCTTCAGCCATGTCAGAACAAACTTGTCTGCTTTTCTGAAATTTGTATTACATTTGCAGGGCACCAGGCCTTGGCCACTGCTTGCTGTGCCACCCTGCAAGGAACCCACACTGCACCTCAGCCTCCAGCCGGACAATCCCTGAGAGGGACTCTGCAAGCCTTCACTGGGCATTAGGCTTGCCAAGGGTTACTTACTGGTGAAGAACACCGTAATTTTTCCTTGCCTTCATTTGAAGCAGACCCATTTCAAACATCTTTTTCTCCCCCAAATACTTAGTAAGAAGAAATCTGTAACAATCAATTGCCAGCAGATTTTTTTGTATTCATACTTCTAATTCGGTTTCCAGCCAGACTGCTAACCCCTGCTGGTAACAGCACGCCCCCTCAAAATCCATTCACAGCTCTTTCTTTCCAACCTGTCCTCCCCTCTTCTACCAATCAGGATTACACACAATATTTATGACCATAATTACTCTGTCTCTTAAGAGAGTAGCCATCTGTGAAAACCATAGAACACTGATGCTACATTTCACATTAATAAGTCTCATAAATAAACCTGACTTAATTTAGAATAACTGCTTTCTCAGAAATACAAAACTTCCAGTCCAGTTTATGATTCCTTGCCGGCTGTTTAAAACATTGGGGTGTTTCTTCATACTAGTGCACATATTTTATAGCTACTGCTGCTTCATACTGTAAAAAGAAAAGAAGTAGAGAAAAGGTTTGGTTTCCTCCCTCTAATTCAGTAGTAATAAGAGTTAAAAGAAATGTAAAGTAACAGCAGTGAATTTACACTTGCTAGGAAAATTATTCCTGCTCCCATTATGCTTTGAAAGGTATATTAAAAAACGTCTTAAAGGCTTCACTCTTACTCATGCTATAATGTGCTACACAAGAATAATTTCTAATATTGTCTATCTGGTATAAAACTAGCTGCGGTGACATTAACAATATTTTGTGGTTAGAGAACTGGCCTGGGGACTCAGAAAATTAAAACTAGGGCTCAATATTTGACTGTTACGGATTTCCTGTGCTTTGTTGGATACAGAATTTCATCCATCACTCTAATTAGTTATCTTCTACCTAATTCCTCCTTCATCCTTACTGAGCTGCCATACAGCTTATATATATGAATACTAACCAAACTACCTCTTGGATTACACTCTCTCCCCACCTCCACAAAAGACCTTACCTACAAAATCAAAATGCAGGGAAATGTGTTCACATTTCCTCGCGTTTCTGCCAACTGCATGTTCTCGGCGCCAGCTCACTCGGGTCAAACAGCATGGGCACGGCCTCTCAGCCTTCCTGAAAACCCACCTGGTACGTGGCCACTGTCTGGCAACCTGTTTGGCACAAGAGTGTTTCTACAGCAGTTCACAGCTCTTAACCCCTTTGAAATCATATCTTCAACGTTGCTTTCATAAAGGGGTTGGGATAAATGTTAAGTAACTGGGATCATTTCAAAAAGCAAGGACTTTCCAACCTTAGCTACAGTTGAGGAGACACTGATAAAAAACATCGTTTACAAAATGTCTGTATGTCTAGCTGTATGTTGGGTGTGACTGCAATATGCATTTGCATGCAGACCTCTTGTGGTTTTGCATTGAAGTAGGCATTTGCAGAAGGTTTTCTGAAGACTAACGGCTACATAGGGCACAATCACCATGTGTGATCCAAATAGTAAATTTGTTCTACACCAACATGATAATCTATTGATTACTATTTAAAACAGATTCATTTGCACTCTATTCAGTGCATTACCTGCCAAGAATCTCTAAGAGAG
This sequence comes from Aptenodytes patagonicus, assembly GCF_965638725.1. Lineage (NCBI taxonomy): Eukaryota > Metazoa > Chordata > Aves > Sphenisciformes > Spheniscidae > Aptenodytes > Aptenodytes patagonicus. The sequence goes on from NC_134955.1 coordinate 20,254,716, forward strand.
AACATTCTGGTGATGCATTATTACATTTCAGTCTTTCATATTTCCTCCTATTTGAAATAACTCTGCAGTGCAGCATTTTATCTCATTTACACTAGTTTGCTTATGCCTGTGAGATTTTTTTTTTTTCTTTCTTTTTAAGAGGACAGTTAAATAGCCATCTCTGCTATTCAGTCACAGCTCTGGGGCACCACATGCAACTCTTTCTTATTCTAACAGCACCTGAACATGGAAAGGCAGGGGTCTGAATGGATGTCTTATTCACATTCCTGATTATGTTACTGCATCCAAACAATAATTTCAGTTAGGTCTAGAAATACAGATTCAGATTCTCTCTTAGAAACAGATGACTGCTATCAGAAAACAGTGTAACAGCAACAGAGTCAGTTGTAATAAAATCACTCCAGAGTAAAGGGATCCACAGACAATATAGGGCTAGCATAGCACTACCTGTGTAAAAATACAAATTCCCCCTGTTTCTAATAACTCACAAAACAGGTACTTACAGCTTATCAGCATTATCATCATCTGCAATCTGTTTAGTGTTTTCCTTACAGTTCTAGCTCCTGGAACCCTGGATAACCATGGGGCTTGCTTTGAGAAACCTGGTCTACTGGGGGCTGATGGGGTCCATCTGTCAGAGGAGGGGAAAAGCATCTTCAGTCATAGGCTTGTCAAGCTGGTGAAGAGGGCTTTAAACTAGAGATGCCGGGGGAGGGGAACCTCAATCCATCCCACTCCTACCAGTTTGATGCCAGGGCCAGCAATAGATGCCCAGAGCCTGGAGAAGGAGCACAGGTCAGCAGGAGAGCACCTGAAGAGCAGCACAAAGGAACTCCAGCCAGTAAGACAGCTTCATCGGGGGCCCAACTTAAAGGCCTCTATGCAAACGCACGTAGCATCGGGAATAAACAAGAGGAGTTAGAGACGTGCGCATGCCGGCAGGGCTACGACCTTATTGGCATCACGGAGACGTGGTGGGATGGCTCCTATGACTGGAGTGTTGGGATGGGGGGATACAGGCTCTTTAGGAAGGACAGGCAGGGGAGACAAGGAGGGGGTGTCACCCTCTATGTCAATGACCAGCTGGAGTGCATGGGGCTCTGCCTGGGGATGGATGACGAGCTGACCAGGAGCTTGTGGGTCAGGATTAAAGGGAGGGCAGGGACAGGTGACATTATGGTGGGGGTCTGCTACAGGCCACCTGACCAGGAAGACCGAGCGGATGAGGCCCTCTATAGACAGATAGGAGCAGCCTCACGCTCACAAGCCCTGGTCCTCGTGGGGGACTTCAACCACCCCGACATCTGTTGGAGGGACAACACGGCAGGGCATAAGCAATCCGGGAGGTTCCTGGAATGCGTCGATGATAACTTCCTTCTCCAAGTGGTAGAGGAGCCAACAAGGAGAGGTGCTATGCTGGACCTCGTTCTCACCAACAAGGAGGGGCTGGTGGGGAACGTGAAGCTCAAGGGCAGCCTGGGCTGCAGTGACCATGACATGGTGGAGTTCAGGATCCTTAGGGCACCGAGGAGGGCGCACAGCAAGCTCACTACCCTGGACTTCAGGAGAGCAGGCTTCAGCCTCTTCAGGGATCTGCTTGGTAGAGTGCCATGGGACAAAGCCCTGGAGGGAAGAGGGGCCCAAGAAAGCTGTATAATATTCAAGAATCACCTCCTTCAAGCTCAGGAGCAATGCATCCCAACAAAGAGGAAGTCAGGCAAAAACGCCAGGAGGCCTGCATGGATGAACAAGGAGCTCCTGGACAAACTCAAACAGAAGAAGGAAGCCTACAGAGGGTGGAAGCAAGGACAGGGAGCCTGGGAGGAGTACAGAGAAATTGCCCGAGCAGCCAGGGATCAGGTTAGGAAAGCTAAAGCCCTGATGGAATTAAATCTGGCCAGGGACATCAAGGGCAACAAGAAAAGATTCTATAGCTACGTCGGGGATAAAAGGAAGACTAGGGAAAATGTGGGCCCTCTCCGGAATGAAACGGGAGACCTGGTTACCCGGGACACGGAGAAGGCGGAGGTACTCAATGACTTTTTTGCCTCAGTCTTCACCGGCAAGCGTTCGAGCCTCACCGCCCAAGCTGCAGAAGGCAAAGGTGGGGACTGGGAGAATGAAGAGCCGCCCACAGTGGGAGAACATCAGGTTCGAGACCATCTAAGGCACCTGAAGGTGTGCAAGTCCATGGGACCCGATGAGATCCATCCGCGGGTCCTGAAGGAACTGGCGGATGAAGTTGCTAAGCCACAATCCACCGTATTTGAGAAGTCATGGCAGTCCGGTGAAGTTCCCACTGACTGGAAAAGGGGAAACATAACCCCCATTTTTAAAAAAGGAAAAAAGGAAGACCCGGGGAACTACGGGCCAGTCAGTCTCACGTCTGTGCCTGGGAAGATCATGGAACAGATCCTCCTGGAAGCTATGCTAAGGCACATGGAGGACAGGGAGGTGATTTGAGACAGCCAGCATGGCTTCACCAGGGGCAAGTCCTGCCTGACTAGCCTAGTGGCCTTCTGTGATGGAGTGACATCATCAGTGGACACAGGAAGGGCTACAGATGTCGTCTATCTGGACCTCTGTAAGGCCTTTGACACGGTCCTCCACAACATCCTTCTCTCTAAACTGGAGAGGCATGGATTTGATGGGTGGACTGTCCAGTGGGTGAGGAATTGGTTAGATGGTCACATCCAGACGATAGTGGTCAACCGCTCAATGTCCAGATGGAGATTGGTGATGAGTGGCATCCCGCAGGGGTCCGTATTGGGACCGGTACTGTTTAATATCTTCATCAATGACACAGACAGTGGGATCGAGTGCACCCTCAGCAAGTTTGCAGATGACACCAAGCTGAGTGGTGCGGTGGACACGCCAGAGGGACGGGATGCCATCCAGAGGGACCTGGACAAGCTCAAGAAGTGGGTCTGTGTGAACCTCATGAGGTTCAACAAGGCCAAGTGCAAGGTCCTGCCCCTGGGTCGGGGTGACCCCCAGTATCAATACAGGCTGGGGGATAAAGGGATTGAGAGCAGCCCGGCCGAGAAGGACTTGGGGGTACTGGTGGATGAAAAGCTGGACATGAGCCAGCAATGTGTGCTTGCAGCCCAGAAGGCCAATTGTATTGTGGGCTGCATCAGAAGCAGCGTGGCCAGCAGGTCGAGGGAGGGGATTCTGCCCCTCTACTCTGCTCTGGTGAGACCCCCACCTGGAGTACTACATCCAGCTGTGGAGTCCTCAGCATAAGAAAGACACAGACCTGTTGGAGCGGATCCGGAAGAGGGCCACAAAAATGGTCAGAGGGATGGAACACCTCTCCTATGAAGAAAGGCTGAGAGAGGTGGGGTTGTTCAGCCTAGAGAAGAGAAGGGTCCGGGGACACCTTATTGCAGCCTTTCAATACTTGAAGGGGGCTTACAAGAAAGATGGGGACAGACTTTTTAATAGGGCCTGCAGTAATAGGACAAGGCGGAATGGTTTTAAGCTAAAAGAGGGTAGATTCTGACTAGATATAAGGAAGAAATTTTTTACGCTGAGGGTGGTGAAACACTGGAGCAGGTTGCCCAGAGAGGTGGTGGATGCCCCATCCCTGGAAACATTCCAGGTCAGGTTGGACGGGGCTCTGAGCAACCTGACGTAGTTGAAGATGTCCCTGCCCACGGCAGCGGGGTTAGACTAGATGACCTTTAGAGGTCCCTTCCAACTCAAACTAATCTATGATTCTATGATAACAGCAGAGTCTCAGCTAACAACAAAAATTACTTGCTGTTATGGTTTCAAAGAATAGCTAGAAAATACAAGACTTAAGACTTAAAAAATAAGATGGGAACAAAAGCATTCAAATCTCTGTTTAAAGTCTCATAATTTTATAGGTAGAGACTAGAATGTTTGACTCCCCTATGAAGTTGAGCCTTTGCTCATCACCATAAGTTAAAGAAACCGCAAAGTAAGCTTTTGACCAGCCTTGTCGAAATGTAAATTTCATCAAGCAGAGAAGTATAAAAGGACCTAAAATTCCACTTGCTGTATCTTCGGGTCTCAACACACATCGTAAGTTTTAAGCTGCAGATTGGAACTGAAGAGAAATGTTATTAAAGTTCATATGACTAGCAACATTAACATTTTTTCCTCCAGATGAGACTAGAGTTTTTTCAAAATACATAGTTTTTCTATTTGCAGAACTCCACATAAATTGCACTGTGCCAATCTAATGAGACACAAAAATCATGACTGACCCACCAGGTTTTATTGTCTTAGACTACGTGCAGAAAGCAAAACAGAAGAGCAATTTTTTTAAAAATTGATTTTTCCAACGTCTTAATGACTGCTAGCAATGCAGACAGTCATTCTAAAACCTAAATAAGTTTTAATATAATAACTATAATAGATAGGTTTTAATATAAGAGCTTCCATTTAAACTAGAAAAGCTCCATCTAAAGTTTAAAGAAACAAAGACAAGAGCGTAGTGATGTGCAACTGTTAGTTTTCTCACTTGCTTCCTTCTCTGGGGCCATCTGCACTTTCCAAAGAGACACTGAAGTAGCAAGTGGAACAGTTAGGTACATAATTATGTGCTTTACCAGAGGCAATAAACACTGGAATATCACGAGAAGACACAAAATGATCTGGGAGATACAAAAATCAGGCACTGAATATAGTCCCATTCTGTAAAGACAATATCATCTTTAAAAACATCTTTGCACGTTAAATTTAATGGAGGTGACTGACTTCCCTGGTGCTTCTTAAAAGCATGCTTCACTGCCAATGCTTTGCTGAATGCAAGACTGAGTGCCCAAATGGAAGCACAGTACCCCAAAGACCTGATCCCGATCTCACAGCAAACTGTATAACACAAGCCATCTCTCTGAAGTTAGCGGGTACAAATCTCAACCCCTGTGAATTAAGCAGTAATACTCCCATTCAGTTTAGATAGATCAAATGCCACTCAACTGAAGTAAAAGAAGTAAGAGAGAACAGAAGCAGAATTGAAAAATACAAGCTGTTGGTGAATGAGGTAGCAGACAAACTGGAAATGAGCTTTTGAGGTTTCTCCCTAATTAGCCAAAGCAAAAATGGGAAAGATAAATCAGTCATGACTATAAGGTCAAAATTAAAAGAGAAAGTGAATACTCGAAGATTACCCGTCCCTTGAAATGATTTAGTGTTTTCTTCTGGTGAGCTGGAAGGTAAACATTTCTGAATACATTATCCTTTTTAAGTCTTGATTCATGCTTCAGTACTTTTTTTGAACATGTGCTTAAGTTCTGTTGATAGGGAAACTTCTTTAATCACCTGCTAAAGTACTTTTCTAAATTGAGACCTAAATCAGCGTCTATAAAAGCTTCGTTCAAATCAATGGGAATCTTTTTATAGACCTTACCAAGAGCTCTACAGTCACTAAGTCAAAGGAGACTGAACCAAGAAGTGGAAAAACCCAAGCTGCTTCTCCTGGAAGAATAAGCTCCAAAACCTTTTTCCTTAGTAATAACTTTCTTTCATCCTCTAATATTAAATGACAGCACTAATAATATGCAGTATCAAGTTATTAAGCATCTAGTCCCGAGCCATCCAATTAGTCTGCTGCAATGTAATTAAAACAAAAACAACACTAACTCAAAAGCGAAATTCACTGCATTTGATATGAGCAAAGCCAAAGAATAAAAGTTCATTAGAGCTAGATGAAATTCATATCCAGATTGGTCTAAACTCTGGGTAATTAGCTTTAAACAGCTTGGCATTATCCAAGGAGGATATGGATAATTGGGTTCAACATCCCTGAAGATCTGCTGTTTCTTGTGACAATAAACCATTTGTGCTTTGAAGCTGCTTCCCGTTTTCTCCATCAGCCTCATCTGACAAAGGCTATTGACCTGATAATTTACTTGTCAAAACTTGTTAGTCAAGGCAGGACAAAAGCAACAAGGCATGTAGATAATCCAAGAGATTAATTTGTCCTAATGACTTTCAGAGATCCTAACCATTGTAGTGGAGATCAAACACATCTCTGAAACAGTTTAGTCTAAGATAGGGATCACATGGTGGAAGAAAAGAAGCAGGCCAAGAATTACTGTATTATTTTATCTAAGGTGGCTATAGAAAGATAAAACCAGGTGTAAAGTACACACCCAGCAAAGCACCTGATCACTTGACTTCAGACCCAGGTGCAATGCAGTCCTCTACTTAAAACACTTATTTATGCTTAAGTTTAGTGCCAAGTAAGGGCTTCCTTTAATTTATTGTCTCCTGACTCCAACCACCACCATGTCTGAGAAAGGTTATAGCTGAAGAAGGAACTGATCTCCAAACTCTGACTATGGGGATTTGTTAGCCTGCTACTGTGTCGTGAAATATGACGTTGCAAAACTGACACAGTGCCCCCCCATTTGGCTCAACTTCTCTTAATTGAGAGAACAGCTAGCAATTTATTCCAGAAGACAGGACATTTTCTCCTCAAAGGTTGAAGAAATAGTACCTTCCAATCACGCTTACATTATCAGTCATGTAGCTGACCCAAAGTAACAACAACAGAGCCCTGACAACTTCCCATTATGCCCAAAATGATCTTTGAGCAACCCCACTACCTCCCACGATTTCTTCTGATTTATAGTTGACTGAGGTTGAGTCAGCTCACTATATTGCTTAAAACAGTGTGTTGTAGATACAAAAGGAATAAAATCCAGCTCAGTTTAATACTGCTAACCTTATACATACAGAAATCAAACTCCTAAAAGTGTGAAGCTGGATTAAAATGCAGGATACATTTCTTTTATTAAATGGTGGGAGTCTGAATCTTCCAGAACTTTTGAGTGACACCTTTTCCTTTGGAAAAATGAAGTTACAAATGTGCTCACAGAAAAATGAAAAGTAATATTCTGAAGTATTAACATGAATATAAAAGTTGGGATTTTAGCAAAAATAGCAAGTATTGTAAGTACCACAAGAAAATTCCATGAGGACAACACTGTCATTTTGCTACATTGGTCTTGTAAGAATAACAAGGGTAAGAAGAAAAGAATGTCTCTTTGTATTCAGCACCTCAGATTCTGATGCCACAAGCAATACAGTCCAAAAAGTACAGCAATGCACCATTTACAGAGCTATTTTCCAGAACAGAAATACAATGTCAAAACCCTATGTGAGTTGGAGAACACATATGGTTTTATCAGCTATGCCATCTCCTCCAGTACTACCCTTGGCAGTAGAGAAGGGAAGGGACTCCAGAACTGGAAATCACCTGTGGTTTCAGTTCACGGGGTTGCAGAATAGTCAGTTTTTAGCAGACAGAGTTCAGTCCTACTCCATGTCACAACTCCCTCAAGCAGCCTCTCTTCCACCAGTCCGCTCTGCATCTGAAAGTCTGACATTCGCAGAGAAAAGGCACCAGGGGAAATAAAAAATAGCAAACCAAATATGCAAAGCTTTTCACATCCTACTGATGAGCAGATATCACCAGCTATAGCAATAAAAATGTTTTCCTTCCTGCATGCACATGGGACAAGGAAGCAAAATTTAATTCTAAATGCGAATCTCAGAAGAAAAAAATCTTGCAGAAGGGTAAGGGTACTAGGGAAATCCTAGAAACAAAATAAAGACAAAGCATATGAGAAAGCATATATAGAAATCAGAGATAATAGCTCAAGGATTTTTGCTTGTTTGTTTTTATTATTGGCTTTCATTAAAGATTCTTCATTTTTTCTGTTCACATGGTTCATTTTCCCCCTCCCATCAGCCAGCAAGAAACCTGAGCCCTAAAGGTTATTTTTCAGTATTGATAAGGTTCACCATCAGTTTTTCCATCTCTCAGTTCTGGTTGAAGGTTTCGAGTCTCCATCTTACTGGGAATATTGACTATGCTGCATAGGATCACACATAAAATCAACACTGGATCCTTCTCCATGATAACGCAGGCTTATTGTCAGTTCAGACAAAAAGCTGCATGCTAATAAAGTCGCTGCACACGAGACCAAAAAAACCCAATAATTCCACAAGCTAAAGATATTGTTAATCAGGCTTAACAGGTAATATGATTAAACAGGTTTGCAAGCAGATCTATTTTAAGTTGTGAAAAGAAAGGTCATTTTATGTAAAGGAAAAGCCAGAAACTTCAGGATTTGCTCAACATTCTCCAAAGGAAGGGGAAATCGAGTTGTTGAAATGGCTAAACGAGAACAGTAAAAAAAGACAGTGACTGAGAACATTAGATCAGGCATCCCCTGTTCCTGTGGCCACTGAGGAACTGAAAATGCAAGACTCCTAGAAGGCCTCCCACCATGTTGCCTAAGGCACTTCACAGCTAATTTACAGAAACACAAGCTCAAAGCCAGACTACCTTGATGAAATTCTTCAAGGTGGGATATACAGGAGATCAGATTAGATGATCCACTGTTCATTTTTTACTTCGGTAGATATGAAGCCATCAACAATTACTTCAAAGGAACTCCAAGCAGCGTAACATCCATGAAAAAGCTAAGACATCAAAAGTTAAGTGATTTGCCCATAATCATGGGGAAGGTTCTCGTAGCATGAAGAAGACAATATTCTGCTTCTGCTGATTCTATCTCATTGGTATAAGCTGCAAGAGCTTTCTCCCCCTCTTTTAACCACATATGTGATTCTGTAGAATGGATGGGAAAAGAATATATTGACTGTAAAAATCATCCAAGCCCTTTTCTCCACTCCTCCATCCAATTAAATGGTGATGGCAGAAAAAGACCATTTTGCAGCAATGAATTAGTGAAGATATTGTGAATATTGTGACATTTTCCACTGCCTCGTAGCCAGCTTTTTACTACTTGTTTATAACAGCGAACAATGAGAGCGAGAAAAGTCATTCTGTTCTCATTAGATTTTCAGATGTCTCAGACCGAGCTTTTCTGTTGCATCATTCTTTTTGTAGTCATGTATTTACTGAATAGAAACAGAAATGAATGTGTTTGAGAGTGGTCAACCACTGGAAGAGGTCCTCAGAGAGACTGAGGACTCTCCATCCTTGAAGATACTCAAAACTCGACTGGACAAGCACATGAAAAACCTGATCTAGTGAGACCTGCTTTCAGCTGGCTTATATAATCACTAGAGATCCTTCTGAACCCAAATTATTCTGATTCTGCAATTGATTATCTTACATTGTTCTTCTACAGTCCAAGGCAGCTGAGAGCACTTCTTCCTCAAGCAATCAGCTTCAGAGTGGCAATGCAACTACTCCAGCAGGGGAATGCAGCTGTCATTTGTGTTGATGGAGGCCCTGAGGTTGCCTCCGTTCTTTAAGCCGGATTCTACTGGTGTCATTCAATGCTTCACGTAGAATTGAGTTGAACCCAGATCTGGTTCCCTGAATAGGAAAGACTACGAAATCTGCTGGTGCTGAACATAACAAAACCATTTTCAAAAATTGGGTGGACAGATCAAAAATAATAATACAAAAATCTGAATATCTCATAGGCATAAGACAGAATGAAGTCCAACATGTGAAATGAAAGAATTTACATATAGTGCCTGAATTACAACTCGGAACTTCATACTTCTTACATATACTTTTTGTCTGACAAAGCAAAAAATGTAGGATTCTGAACCTTCTATGTGTGCAAAAAAACTTATGCTGCATATTATAAACTGAAAATGTGAATGCAGAAACCGTAACGAATAGGTGGTAAATTCTCTTAGCTCCTTTCACATTCATTCTGAACAACACTAACTAAAGAATGTGGAGGAAGAGTTTATCTGAAGCAAAGCTGTAACACATCTTCTGGTTTTATTAAAAAGAATTTATACTTTTAGTAGAGTGACACCTCCTAGACATTTTTCAGTGCATGAAAATTCATCAGAACTCAGCATAAATGCAAGTGCTAATGTGATGTTTTTAACGTAGCAGCAAGTACCTCTTTGGAGTTTGTGGAGACCTAGAAGTGTTCTCAGACTTGGACAGCACTAAAATGCCTGCAATGAGCTGGGAGTTATTTTAAGTTACCAGATCTATAGAAGGTAGGTCACAGAGTTCCAGAGTGGAAAATGATCTGCAATTATTTTTGCCTCTTCATGGAAAGGCAAGACCCGGTGCCCTCGAGTCAAAGACTCAATTCAGAACTAATTCTTATATGTAGTTAGCAAGGTACACATCTTGGATTTGTTTATTCTTCTCTGAGGTTTGACTACTGCTTTCATTTTGAACTTTACTGTTGAACTCACTTTGCGCAAGCTATTTAATTCACCCTAAGTGACTTCTCAGCCACTGCAGAATTGTTAAGTATACTTTACCTCCTAGTCATCCAGCTTCATGTTACCGTGGTGGCACCATCAAGACTTCCACAGATGAAAAGGAGATTTTTCCCCCAGTAACTTGTCCTTTCTAAAACTCATTCATTTACTGTTGAAGAATTCCTTTCCCTCTTCTCTCATTTTACCCTCCATGTTATCATACTTATTTTCCTCCACTATATTCTGCCAGATTCTTAAACCATGCTGCTCACAATTACCACCATGCTTTTTTTTACCCTCCCATTCTTCTCCTGTAATTTTACATATACTATCTGAACCCCCAATGGTATCAGAGGATTCAGAGCCAGATTTATAGACCTTATTTGAAAGGCAGGTAAAGGAGAAGTTGTCACCTCTTTGTTACGGGCCATAATTTATTCAACAAAACCAGCCTGCACTCCTGCTTGTGCTTTCTGTTGCCATACCATGCTGTAGACATGTACAGTCTGATATATCCTGTTTACCGCTTCTGAAATTACTTGTTTCCTTCAAACATCAGTGCAAATTATTTATCAGACATATTCGCTTGACTTCTGCCATGATGAATTTCATTCTCATTCCTATCTATATTCAGCTTTCCAAGTATCTTTAAAACATTTCTTTATCTTCCTTACTATTCAGGGGACCTCACAACTTCTCTCATCCTTATCACTTCTTCCAGACAGTTAATTGAACTTCCAAACAATACTCTTCCAGATATTAAATAACAAATTATTTATTAAGAAAGTAGGAAAACTTCATGGAAGACAACAGATGTAAGTCATACCAAGCTTCTGCTTATTAGCACTTCCCTACATTTCTCTCAACAATTTTTAATCCAACTAATATCAATGTAGCAAGTTGTCTTGTCTGAAGTACCCTACCAACCATTCCACTATAATACAGATACATTCATTTGGTTCCCCCCCCCCCAATGCCATCCAACATACAATACAGAGTTAAAAAGGCCTAAAAGGAAGATACAATTTTTACGATCATGACCTCACTGAAATCAACCAAGCTATGGCAGTTTAACCAAGCTGAGAATATGGTCCTATTTATTTTTGTTAAAGATACACTTTCTCCTACAGTACATTAGTAGTCTAACCAACTGACAACTACACATTTTGCTTCAGCTGAAATTGCTGGTCACAAGCACCATTAAATACTTGGGCACGACCATACTAAAGCAAGGCAAGGCGTTCTGTTAACTCTATCCTTGAACCATACAGTCTCTTGGAAGTTTCAAGAAGCACTAAAAATCCAGGAAACTTTAGAGATGGAATCACAGAAACCAGTTTATCATGGCCAGTGGAAAATGCTATGTATCAGCTAGTAATTCTGTACTTTTAAAAGCCCAGGGGGGACTTTTAAAAGCCCTCGGGGGTGGTGGAGTGCGGAATTAAAAGAGATAAAAAATAAGATTTCATTAAAAGAAGAAAGACAGCTGATGGCAAGAGGCGGAAGCAGGGCACACTGTCAGATGAACCAAGGGAGTCTGGTTCACTACAGTCTATTTTTAGCTGAGTGGTTTTTAATAATGTCTCATTCAAAGGCAGCAACAACCATGGCTTGTGTCAAATAAACTGGGGGGAAATGCCAAGAAAGAAACACACACCTTCACCCTGTTACCAACTTAGTCAATGACCCACCTTGAACAGTTGAGTGCTCTGAGACCAAGTTGAGCATCACTCCAGTGATGCTGCTCCCCGCTTCACCCTAGTTCTCTAGATTAGGGGCCTGGCCAGCAGTCAAGGTTTACACAGACCTGCAGAAGTGTTGGTGGGCACTTGGCAGGTCTCTAGCCCAATGTCGTTCTCTAAGAAGGACTACTGCCAACACTAGATCAGCTCAGCCATGGTTTGGTCTACCTTAGTCTTGAAAATGTCCAAGGATGGAGACACATCATCTCCAGGTACCTTATTATAGGGCTGCAGTACCAAACAAATGCAAAAGCTCTTCCTAAGCAGTTTGAAGCTTCCAAGCTGCAACCTCTGGCCACAGCACCCTTGACACACCACTTGCAATTACTGGAAAGGGTTTGGCTCTGTGATTTTTGCTACTCCCTTCAAGTAGTTGTAGGTTTTTTATTAGGTGGCCCCCTTTGCTTCCCCTCACCAGAGTGCACAAACCCACTTCTCTCAAACTCTGCCCATAATTCATGTGCTCTCAGCCACTAGCCATCCCAGCAGGTCTTTGCGGGACCTGCTTCAGTTTCTTGACATCCTTCGTAAAGTGGGACACCCAAAACTAGACCCAGCATACCAGGCAAATCCTCACCAGTCTCAAATAGAGGGATAATAATTTCCTTCAATCTGCTAGCCACAGTCCTCTATATGTAGCCCAGCATGTAGTTCACCTTATTCACATACAGAGTGAGCTGTTGGTCAATATTCAGCTTGACATCCCTCATAACTTGCAAGGCCCTCACAGCAGGATTGCTACTCAGCCACTTGGTTCCCAACCTGTACAGACACACAGGGTTACTCTGCTGCAAGAGCAGAATTTTGCAGTTCTTGTTAAGGGGTCTCCCTTGGACCTTCAGGCTTCTCAAGATGCCTCTGGGATGAAGCTCTTCCCTTTGGCATACCATCAACAGAAGCACATAGTTTTCATCTCTCAGGCTTTGCAACCAGAACTGGTCACGATGGCTTTTCCTTTTTCTTTTAAAATAGTTCCACATTCCAAAGAAAATTAACAGAGCTCCAGCAGCATAACTGCCATTCCCAAATATGAGGTGTTAAGTGCCTCAAGCATCCTTCTCAGGAGCAAATGTTTGAAGGGAATATTATATTCCCAAGGGATAGCAATATTGCTGCTGTGTGCAGAAAAACATTCCCATGCATCTAGCCAAAGATTCAGCATCCAATTCAAATGACGTGCTATAAAGCAGGAAAAGCCACATACAGCAGCTGGTATCTGGTTTGGGATGCCTCTGAAGCATTAAAGAACCTCTCCCAAAAGATATTGTATTTCTGCTGATAAGCTCTACCTTTCCACTCCAAAAAAGCAGAGGCCTGCCTATTAGACTCTGTATCACTGTAGCCATCCACAAGTACAGGGTATCTTGCACTTTGCAAAACCGAGTAGCACCTCCATCTGAAACCACTCAAACCACGTTCTGTGCAAATAATTTTAACATAACCTTATGTTTTGGAAACTGAAAGAACGTTACTGTCTAACCCTTTGCATTTTAGGATACCCAGTCATATCCCAAGAACTTTTACTGCCTTACTGACTAGGTAAAGTAAAAGGTACTCCCCTTGGGATTTTCTTCTGAGGTAATCAACAAAACAAAAAAGTGCTGATTCCATTTTGGTTCACAGAGACATACTTTTCCCATGATGGTCTGCGAAGACGCAGAGCTTGCCCACCACCCCGAATCAGGCAATTTAAGCCCAACAGGCATGTAAAGGTTAACCATTTAAAAGCACTAACCGATGATAAAAGCAGTGGACCACAGCAGAATTATTCAGTTAAACTAGAATGACCTCAAGGCCCTGAAGGAATAGGGATGGTGCAAGTACAGTTCTTATTCAAGATCATCCCTCTTTAATAGACATTTTATTTTAAATTGTAGCTATGGAAAGGGAAGGGTTTTAGCTCTTTATTGCCAATGAATAGCTAAATTAGACTTGGAATAGAGATTCTTATGGCTAATGCAACCTGACCTGTGACTGTACCTGTAACATGACTGCACTGCCAAACATTATTCATTGTCAGGTTAGAACTAATACAATGTAGACTTCATTGCACACTTACTTTTTTAACAAAAACCATCTGTAAAATGCAAGAAAACATCTTTCAGATCCACCTATGGATCCCACCCAGCTTCCTTCTCCATCTCTGCATTAGATGTCAGCAGATGCTTGTCTCTGCGTTCCCTCCCCGCTTCTTGAATTCTTGGCAGATGGAGGGTTACTCTCTGTTTTTGGCTTCTGCCACCAGGCTCAGATAGTTAGCATACCAACTGCTGTGCAGTACCTACTGTGTGAAATGAACTATTGGTTCAGGTCACATTTCTAGCTGACAAGTCTCCATGTCAAAAAAAAAAAGAAGTTATTTGCCTTGGTAACCCTGAGGACAGATTCAGCAAAGGCACTGAAGACCATAGGCTCACAAGCAACGGGCTACCACTTTTCCCTAAGCTCCTCTATTTGTCCACTGCCCCTTGAATCACATCCAAAAAAAACACTGAAGGGAAATGAGATTTGTTGGGGACCCCTGAAAGAGTAATTTTTTTAAGAATGAAGAGTAGCGAATGTAGTCCAGCCAGGGCTTGTAGGTAGCACAGACAAAGGAAGTTGCTGCTGACTGACTCTTTCAAGGTCATCCATCTGACTGTAGCTGGCTTTCCTTCATCTGAGGCTTGTAAAACCTGTGCAGACAGCTCCTGAGCAATACAGAACAAAATGCATGTCGGCATTTCAGTCTTGAAAAAGGGTAATATGTCTCTGTGCTGCAGAAACAGTGCAGTATTGTCCCTGCCTCCTCATGCCCCTCCAAGATTCTTTGAAAAAAATTATGCAAAAGCAGCTACTCTCTGAAAGGAAATCAAGCAATTTATAGCTGATTTATCTCTGCCACACACCACTTATCTGGAGTGTATGTTTTCCCTTTCTTAGAGATTGAACAGGATGAGGATATTGAATGGCTCTAAAAAAAATTCAAGCTAAAGCCATCAGCCTTCAGAGCCAGCCAAAACAGTCATCAGCATTTAAAGCAGCATAAAACTACTGAGGATCCCCAATCAGGCAGCACACACGCACACTTCCATTCAGCCTACCAACCTCCCCTGAAGTGAACCACAGAAATGCTGCTTTGGCTGCTAGAGTGGAGCCTGAACTACTCCTGCATTTGAGGGAAGGATGAATGGAAATGGAGGAACAACTTAAACTCCTGCTGCAGCAGCGCATGAAGGCACTCCAAAGCTAGGCTCAAACTCCAACTGGCTGGACAAGAGCTCTGTCAGTCCCACTATCCCAACTATTGCAAGAGAAGAGATTGGAAGGTGGTTTGTTGTTGGGTTTTTTCCTATGAAAAAAGCAGCAGCTTACTTATGTCAATTTCCAGTTGACAATGCGAGGTCCACCTCAGCCAGCAGAGCTCTTCAGTTCCCTGATGTGGCCAGCCCATAGGTTATGTAAGGGAATGATCCCCTCCCCAATCTGACAGTAGCATTTGCTTCTCATCTACACCACTGTGGAGTTTGTACGAACTGCAAAGGCCCCACAATTTGCTTTGAACCTTTCTTCTTCCCTGACAGCGATGCAAAGAGCATGAAACTCAGCTTTTCTAACAGAAAATGCTGCAATGCAAGTTCAAGGTCAAGGTCTGAGTCACCCTGACTCCCCTAGCACCTCCCTCCACCCCCCCCTGCCCAGAGGGCTCACTCTAAGCTCAGCCCTGAGCCTTCAGTCCCTGCCTCCACTGTTGTAGAGATGTGTCTGTCTCCAGCTCCAGCCCTGCCTGTGCCTGGCAATGGACCTTGTTGATCTGGACCCTGGTCTGTGTACTGACTTCCCAGATTGACCTCAAACCTGCCTCACACGCCACTATGGACCTGCCTGGTGTCACTGGATGTGGTCCTGACCCTGACTTGCGTTCTTAGCTTGACTTCGGACCAGCCTCATTACCACGGATGTGTCTAATGATCTGCACTCTCAGCTGACCCCGACTGCCATCCCCAGCCTGGCCCTGCTTGCCTCGCTGGGGTAAAGTGAAGATGCACCCTGGCCAGCCAGACCCCTGCCCTGCCCACTGTGTTACTGTGCTCAGGTGCCAGACCCTCATCTCTTAAGGAGCACAGCCAGCCTTCATTGCACCCCAACATTCATGTCAGAGGTGACACATCCTGAATTTATCTGTTACATGAACAAAACAAGCCCAAGCCATGTGCTAAAAAAGAACCAGATAAAATAGACATTCTCAAAGCAGAAGGTGAGAAAGAAAACCTCTAGTATGCATCAGATGTGATTTTTGCACTAGAAGGAAATTCTCAAATGACTCTGTCCTATGAAGATTCTGTGCTGCGTCTCTCCTGTAACACTCGCTCCTTCCTGGCTTGCAGGGAGTTGGTACAGAGGCAGTCAGCTACCTGAAGCCAAGACACAGTCTACTGCCAGAGAAAACTACTCACGCCTTGGAGACAATGGAGCTTCCTTAGAGAACCCCTGTTGTCTCTAAGACTTTGCTGAACTTTAGAAAATGTTCCTTTTTGTGAAAAGCAGTAGCTTAGCAGCTGACAGAGGTCTCTGTTATAACTGCACGACCTGGGACTCATTAGCCAGCTGTACAAAAATACAACTAAAAATAGAGAGGATAACAGCCTTCCCTCATTCAAAAAGTGCTCTTCCAGCACACAGCTACAAGCTGCACATTTTGCATAGCCAAGGAAACTGGGGAGCAGATCTTCAGAGACTCTAACCCAGTGCAGGTCAACCTTAATTCCAAGGAATGAAGGTCAACTTACAACCTGAAAACAGAAACTTGGGATTTCTAGGGTCAGGCTTTGCTGGGTCTGCAGCAGAGCAGACAGACATAAGAGAACTCATCCCACAGAAATAAATATCAAAGGGAATATCAATGTACTTTCACTTTCTCCCTAAAAACATGCCCTCTTTAGTTTGTTACTACTGTGTATTTTATACTCCCTGGAGGAAATGACGACAAACCTTCAACTTGTCAGCACTGGGAGGACCTGCTCTGATTATTCAAGTAGTCAAATGGGGGCTTTCCAAGTTGTGGTTGATTGACATGTTAACATGCTTCTCTCCACCAGAGCCTACCTGATTTCATAAACTTCAGTGCCATCTGCCCTGCTGTCTGTGGAGTAAAGAGCACATTTTGATTGCAGTCACTCACATGCCTGGCCTCATTTACTGGACAGACTTTCCTTCTTGGACCTGCTGCCTTCTGAGCAGAACATCACTCCTGGCAGACCACACCACCAAATGTGACCACAAAAGGAGGGCTGCATTCAGAGTAGGTAGCATTTATCTCTGCATCACTCTAGGTATTTCACACTCCTCTCCCAATGGTAACAGACTCTTCATATGTTCACTAACACTGACTTGTAAGTAGGCAAAATATGCAGAGATTGAAACATAAGCCTCAAAAGAATGTCTGAAATCATCCTGGGAACTGCTTTCCACAAGCTGAGAGCACCCACAGTTCTGGATACAGCTTCCATGAAACTGGGTGTCTGGCAGCCCAAGGAAACATGCCCAAGTATTGAAGTTCCTGCACCCGAAAAGTAGGAAGAGGCTTTGAAAACACACACACTCCTGCACACAGACAGCAGAGAACAGCAGGAAACAACTCAATCACTTTCAAGCAGAAAATAAGAAATTCACCACCCATCAGTTTCTAACTTGGGTGTAATTACTGAGCATTACAATAACCTCATTGCATTGCTTATTATGCTAATCTTAACTGGCTTGCTGTTTCTTTGCACACCCTCCCATCTGTTTGTCCTTTGTGTCTATTGTCTCTCCTCTGACACTTTCACTGCAAACTCTTTTGAGTTAAGGACTGATTTTCTGTTAAAGGTGTAGAAAGCCTGGTCTAAGGAGATCTTGGTCTCTGTGATTTTCAGAAACTGTCAAAACACTCACAAATTAGTTGGCATCAAACATATCTCAGGTTATTTTTGTTTTGCTGTTAAATTAACTTTCATCTTAAAACAAATGGTACTAAACTGAAAACGACTCTCTAATTATCAGTAAAAATATACCAGCGAACAGCAGTGACGAACAGCAGTGACAGAATCAAATCTGTAACATCATATCCCTTTCCTTTAACTCTTTCTCTCTCCTTGCTTTTAAATATTTATTGAGTGACATGAGTGAAACACTATCTTCTGTTTGATTTCTCTGAAGATCCAACACTTCCTAACAACCAAAGAACGTGTGAGCAGCAAATGTATAGGCTGTTAATGATCATGGCAAAACACACACCCCAAATCAGAGGCTTCTTTAGAAAATACGGGCTTCTATTTTGGTCTTTCTTCTTTCATAAGTTTTTTTCCTGAAAACAGCTTGAATCAGTAAAGTCATTTCCCTGAGGTAGCACTAATGACTACAGGGGACTAAGTGTCATCCAAATGCTGAGACCTGGAAACCTCCTCCCAGAAAAAGATTTCCAAATCCCTGCATCAGGACACAGTCAGAGTCCCTAAAGGACTAAACTAGCTGTTAAATAATAAGCATGCATCTCAGCTTGATGGAACTTCTGTTTCTATAATCGTCTGAAGTGGATTTATGTTCACAACCGTATAGATGCAAGAGTATCAGGACAGCAGTGTCCATCTATATGAGGAAGGTAGCAAAATTGTATAGGATATTTCATTACTAGTTTATATCTTAATACAGCAAAGCACTAAGTCACAGTGTAACCAAAACCTAAAAGCTTCCTTTTTTAACAAAAAAAAAACCCTTTCCCCACACCTTTTCCAAAAGAAAACCATAGGAAAGAAAATGTAAATGAAAGCCCATTTGATCTATATTGAGACTGCTCATGAGAACAAAAACCCATTCCTGACCAGCTCTAGCAAACACTTGTTAAGAAGGAGTTCAGATGGTGCAAGAGGCATGGATCTTCTCCGTATTACCTCCAAATGCTGATGAACAAGCTGCCAACTAGCTTCAGAGTTCAGAGTCTAGGGGTAACACTGTAGGTAAAATTAAAACAAACAGTTCCTCTCCATATCCACTTCACAACATCTTGTCCTAGTTTGCACTTTCAGTTACAGTGTTGTATTGGCTCAATCTACACTAGGATTCACAGCCCTGCCTTTCCTCCAGCCCCTGCAAAATTTTCAGAAGCAGCTTGCTAAATCAGTAGAGGAAAAAAAACCACCAAACTTATGCTACCAGAGACACATTAAATGAGCGCTTGTTATTAGTTTCAGGAAGTTTTGGATCCAAGTTTGCTGCCAGCAGGAGACAACTGCATCCCTGCTCAGAGAGAGGCAGAAGGGTCACCCCAAGACTCAGACCCAGAAGCCATTTGGACATTACAGCTGTATCACATCTACACAAGGATCTGAAACAAAACCCTTCATCAAGGGAGTCTCAAATTCCTGGGGCTTGAAATCCAGGCTGAAATTGAGATTTTACATTTCAGCTCCATCTTGAATCAGCAATGCAGCAGCTAAGCCTCAGCGTGCCTGAGCAGTATGTGGTAGGAGTGAAAAAAGAGCGTAACATAGAGTCTTCCGCTCTGCTTACTGTCAGTATAACCACTGGACATGGATGCTCATTCTCCAGAAGCACAACTTCATAAGGCGCAGAAATACCAGCCTCTGTGACAGGAGTGAGAAGATAACACATGGAGGAAGAAGCAAATTGTTCACTACAGATGCATATTTTATGCACTGCTCTGCTAAGATGCACCTCTTACCCTTATCTTCTGATGCGGGCCCATGCTGAACCCTGTGAGCACCAACAGGCCCACCACCAGAGCAAGCAGTTTATAAAGAAGCGACAGCAGAGAGCCTGCATTCATTCCGTTATTGCTCAGTTTACAACTCAGTGATGGGCTTTTTCTCCCCTGACAGTTCAGAAATCTCATTTTGAGATTGGGAAAATCATGCTACATTTCTCCTGTCTCTAACAGCAGCACAGGTAATAAAGACTCCAAACTGCATATTCAGGACTGTGCCTATGAGTGAAAGCAGCAGATGCTCTAGGCAGAAAAGACTGCAGGCCGCTCTTCCATAGTTTTACAAGGTCTGCGGGGAGAAGCAGCATAAAGACTTGTGTTTGTCAAAATACTCAAATGTCTTGAAAATACACTAGGGGACCATTCTAAAATAAGGATGGAGTTATTTTTACTTAGTTGTTTCTCTGATCAAAACCACACTTTAAAATATATATTCTCTGGCTTTAAAAATCTTTGAAATATAGCACATAACTCATCAGAGAGAGCAGCACTGAAGGAAGACTGTACCAATATCTAAGTATCTGGACATAAAGTTGATAAACACAAATATCAACACAACCCTGCAATAACAGGAAACAGTGGCAGGTGGGAAAACTGGCAGAAGCCAATTTGGACTCAGTGTGTGTGCCTCTAAGGCTGCTTTTTCAGCCACACTGTCCAGGCAGCGACACAACAGATTGCTGTCACTGCCACCCCACGGTGCAGCCCCATGCCTTCGAATCCACTCTCATCCAGGTGGAAGACTAAGAGGTTGCCTCTGCCAGCATCACAGAAACTTCAAAGCTAAATTGTTATTACTAATGATCCTCATTGACTTTATTTGTGGATAAGTAGATACTTTTTCTTTTTTCTAATTTGCGTATTTCTCTATGGAAATGAATTTAAGTGCTCTGCAAAGTCTGAGGCCAAACAGAATGGCTGTACCCAGGCAGAACATGGAGAAGAGCTTGTGCAGGGCCGTAAATACAACCCTGCTGACAACCCTCAGTGCAGATTCACAACTCTTCCTACTGCTTCAGGTTCTTCTGAGCAGAGGCTGTGAGTAATATCAACCTGTCAAATGACCTAAGGAAAGTGCAGAAAAATGATGCAAGGAGAGGAGCCAGGCCAAGCACTCCTTAGAGCCTTTGGGATCAACACTGGTGCTTAGACCTCTAATGTAAGCCGTTCAGCTGTAGCAAGGTTACTTTGCCTACACCCAACAGCAAACCTGAAACAAGCACTTGCCTCTTCATCGCACTCAAACCTTGTATTAAAGCTGCCATTGGAACATGCTCCCTGTTTGATACTTAGGCAAGTTATTTAACCTCACGGGGCTCTGTTCCCTGTGAGGGAAACCCCCTTCTAATTTTTCTTGCCTTTTTACATTTTTCTGGGCAGAAATTCTCTTCCTAAGTGTTTGTGCTGTACCTTTCACAACATTGCCCAATTTCAGTCGAGACACCTCAGTGATGCTGTAACGCACAAAAAACCCCAATTTTAAACTAATCTGCTCCATGCATGGAATCTGCTTCTAACACAAGCAGGTACTGCGCTGCACGGGCATAACCCACCTGCAGAGTGAAAGGCCAACAACCAAACCCCAAGACAAAATGCCCAGGAACACGTGAAACAATTTCTGCTACCTTGCCCTTCTTGAAAACTGAAATTTGAAAGAACCAGAGACCTTGAGCAAGATGTCAGTCCAAGGGTCCATCCCCTTAGCAGGCGCTGCTGGCAGACTGACTCTCCTAAGCATTTTGGCTGCTGGGTGCTACACAGGGAAAGCTCCATTAGCCCCAGGGCAAACCAGGCTGAACAGAGCTGAGAACTCTCCCAAGAAGAACTAGAGTAAATCTCCCTCTCCTCTTCCCACCCCTCCTTTTTCATGTTTGCCTAAAGGTGTGAAGACAAAACAAGTTTGTGCCTTGCATATTTTAAAGGAATTGCTTTTCTATTTCAAAAGATATTCCTGTCATCAGAGAGCACATACATATCACAGCCGGCAATAGCTCCTTCGCATTTAAGTCTTCAATCTGATTGTATAAATATGTATACTGTGGAACAGAAAACACTCTGACAGGTACATAGGAAGCCTGACAGGATAACCACTCCTCTGCCTACATGCACTGAGCCATCAGGTAAATAACCATTCAAGCTTGTGGGCTTTTTTCTTTCTAAATACATTTTATTTACTTGATCATCTGCAATGACTCCTCTCTGAAATTGTTAAGCTCTTATCGTGTAGCACCATATTTAGATGGATTTACACTTACACTCATAAAGAAATAAGACGGCACCACTCACCTAACGCTGTCACTTGGCATAAAGTATTCTCTTTTGCTCAAATAATGGCTAAATTCCAATCCTCGTGCCTGCAGCAAATAATACCTTAATCTACAAGCTATCCCGTATTCCTGGGGTCAGGCACAGAGCAAGGTGATATTCTTTACGATTAATGCTCTGAAATCTGGTATTTCATGGCCTGAAGTGCAAAGAGGGATTTGAAACCATCTATTTTTTGGTGCCTAAATGGAGAAGTTTTCACACAGCCTCCTTCTCAGGAGGTGAGAGCCCAATATTTTACTCAGAAATGGTTGCATCAAATCAGAACAAGCTTCCATCCAGAACAGCAGTGAATCTCTAACCACATCCTACACCAGAGGAAAGAAAAAGTGCAAGGACAGAGGCAGCATACAGGAACACTTCCCCAGAGCCCTGCCTCAGGCTCGAGCTCTTGGGCACTTCCTGAGTCTGAAGTGTCTTCATATTGCATAGCCTTTAATAGGTTTTCTTCCCAATTTTCTCATTTTTGAACTCACGCTGCCCACAGTATGCCCTGTGGCAACAACATCCACAGGCTTAGCCACATATTCTTCAAGAAACCATTCCTTATTCACCCTTTTCCATGCAACCCCTAATTTTATGCTTACAAAATCCGTCAAGACCATCCTCAGCCGCCTGTTTCCTAGACAGAAGAGATCTACTCTATTTACCCCTCATCTAGAAGCCATTACCTATCTCTGATCCTCCCATCTCCCTTATCTGCATGTTTTAGAATTGTTCTAGGCTTTTTGAGATGAGAAGCACCAGAACTTTACACAACATTCAAGATAAAAGCCTCCCTTCAAAGGAGGCTCACAGGTTAAGCACAACAGAACAGAAGCATCCAAAAATCACTTGTGTTTTTAAAAAAAGTCTTGGCCTTGAATTAATTTGTATTTATAGAAAGACACTTTCTTCACACTGCTAGCTTTACTATCTTTTAGATAGGGAAATTTCAAATTAGACCAGCAATTCACCTATTCTTATACTTATCTCCAACAGGGACAGATGCTTCAGAGAAGGCAAAGTAAATTCTAGAGCACACAGTGAAATAATATATTCCACATAGAAACCATTTTCCAATCCCCGTAAGTGTTTTAATTCTTAACACATTAAGATTTAAATTTTTATTATGTGCAGGAAACTCAGGAATTGAAGAGACTCAAGAAACCTAAGTATCCTCAATGCCAAAGTGTTTGGAAAAAGAAGAGGAACACAGGATGCCAAATTTCACATTTAGAAATGATTTTTCTATCTTCATTAAGACAACAAGTGCAATTAGGTTAATTTCCAGGTACTTTCCTTTATCATTGAAAAAAATGATCTTCCACCTTTGCTGGACATCATCTGTTCTTACTTTATGGGAAATGGAAAAGAGGAGCACATGAGATTGCATTCATCATTCTGTCCTACACTTACCACACCTTCTTTGATCAAACTATGTTAAGTTCTTTGCACACCAAAATGTCTTTTGACCTCAATAATCTGCATTATTCATCAATAAAACCCTTTTTGAGCTGGATGGAAATGCCAGTTGAACAGGACCAGTGATTCAACCCCACCCTCCTTACAGTCAAGTGGCCAGAGATAGCTTTCAAGGAAGATAAACTTCAGGCTTACTCCCACCACTATTTTCAGCAGCTCAGTTACAAATGCTGTTAATAGACGTGAAATTTTGAGTGCTTTTCAGGAATTTCAGCAACTTCAATGCAGTAGTGAATTTCACAGACTATCTTGCCTCTAAAGTAGATTTCTGACTTTGATCATATTTTTTCTGACCTTTCATTGCCTAGGAACGTCCTTTGTTCTTATGTCCTGGAAGCTGGTAACAGAGAAAGCCTAATCACTGCATCTTTGCTGGGAGGACTGAAGGTATGTGAATAAACGTTATGCAAAATGCACGAGGAACAGAAAGGCAGCAACAAAAATGAGAGTTATTTAAAATTAATAATAAGGAGAGGGACATATTGGGAGACTCACGATTTAAAAAGCAATAGCTTGTTAAGCTTGCTTTAATACCAGCTTAGTTCGTTACTCATTACAGAGTGACAGGGAAAATAAAGCTGGAGGAATTGCTAATGATGCCAGAAGTCTGTATTATGCATTTTGTAGTTCCTCATCTCTTAAAACTAAACAACAACAACAAAAAAAAAGCTAATCATCTGTTCCTAGTCCCCTGATTTCATATCAAATTGCCAGCAAACAAATCCACTTAAGGGGAATTTTTTAGTTCCTTTTCTGCTGTAGTTTAATTAGATTCCACCAATAAGTCTCTGAAAGTAACATAATTTCTTGTCTCAAAGCAGTTAGATGAGGCTTGCTGTCTTCACGTGAAAACAGTCTTTGCCATCCTACCTCCTTCTGCTGAAGTACTAGACAGTGGTCCACACTGCCCTGGCACAACCTTCTTCTGGCTCAGTGCCTTCTAGAGTTGCATATCAGCATCACCTCCCACAAGTCAATGCTTTTGAACCTGCTAGTCCAAAAACTTAAAAGGCTTTTTTTCCCCATTTCTGTTAGGGGTGCTCTCTCTGCAGTCACTAAGGTGAAGCAGATCTTGGGTGACCTAACCAATGCATTTCTAGAGAGTCCTGGTTTCATTCAGCTGTTTCCCAAATCATCTACAACAGTGTTTTACCCAGCCTGATTAATTTCAAGTGTTGGAAATGGTGAGAGCTGTGAGTAGAAAACTCTTCTTACATGATATTATAGCATGCTAGCTACTTCATGCAGCCAAAGACACTGCAAGAGGCAGCACTGTAGGACTGTAAAGTACGCTCCCTCTTACTGATGTCAATCAAATGCTCTTTCTCAAATCCTTTTTTCTAAGGATCTAGCCAGCGATGACAATTCAAACAACAAACAGAGACAGCATATACATCCACTACAAGGTCAGCACATTAAATACTGGAAACATGTTTTTCCTTTGATAAAGGCAAAAATATTGATGAGAATAGTCAATTTGCCATCAACAATAGAAACTTGCCAGTCTCTGGTTTTGTGTGGAGGTTGTTCCCCTGGAGGTCTGTTCTTCCACTCACATCTAGAAAGACACATAGCAAGCTTTGGGAGGATAAAAAAAAATCTGCTTTACACTGACAGGTAATTTATTGCATGAGCCTCATCGAAAATAACAAGACTTAACTCTTGAACAAAGCAATTCCATATGCTTGCTCCATGCACATCTTCGAAGAATCCCTGCTTGGATGCAAATAAGTCTTCATTCATTACATGCATTAATGCACAGCTAAATATAGCGCTCTCAAAGCAACTGGATCTTCTTTCTGCCTTACAAATTTCTGACAGCTCCTTAGCTGAATTCTGACAACAAAGACATTAGGAATAAAATTTTGTAAGCAAAATTGTCACAGTGGACAAAAATGTCATCCCACTGGAATCATCAAAATGTATACCTTCGCCAAATGAGCCTACTCCCGTAATAATCATACTCCAAAAAATGGCTGGTATTAAAATGTAATCTGCCTCATTTAAAATGAGATCATAAGGTCTTCAAGAGTTGGTAAAGATCCCCAAATGCCCACTCATGCCCTTTTTCACTATTTAGGAGAACTGTACTGTCATAATGGGAGGCACTAAAAGGTGTGACTTCTGAAGTGCAGGAAAACAGAATCTAAAGGCTATATGTAATTGTGCATCCACTGAAGCATTTGAAAAAAGATCACAGAATCATTGAATTGTTTAGGTTGGAAAAGACCTTTAAGATCATCAAGTCCAACCATTAACCTAGCACTGCCAAGTCCACCACTAAACCATGTCCCTAAGCACCACATCTACACGTCTTTTAAATACTTCCAGGGATGGCAACTCAACCACTTCCCTGGGCAGCCTCTTCCAATGCTAAATAACCCTTTCAGTAAAGAAATTTTTCCTAATATCCAATCTAAACCTCCCCTGGCGCAACTTGAGGCCGTTTCCTCTCGTCCTATCACTAGTTACTTGGGAGAAGAGACTGACACCCACCTCGCTACAACCTCCTTTCAGGTAGTTGTAGAGCGCGATAAGGTCTCCCCTCAGCCTCCTGTTCTCCAGGCTAAATAACCCCAGTTCCCTCAGCCGCTCCTCATAAGACTTGTTCTCCAGATTCCTCACCAGCTTCGTTGCCCTTCTCTGGACACGCTCCAGCACCTCGATGTCCTTCTTGTAGTGAGGGGCCCAAAACTGAACACAGTATTCGAGGTGCGGCCTCACCAGTGCCAAGTACAGGGGCACGATCACTTCCCTACTCCTGCTGGCCACACTAGTTCTGATACAGGCCAGGATGCCATTGGCCTTCTTGGCCACCTGGGCACACTGCCGGCTCATGTTTAGCCTGCTGTCAACCAGCACCCCCAGGTCCTTTTCTGACAGGCAGCTTTCCAGCCACTCTTCCCCAAGCCTGTAGCGTTGCATGGGGTTGTTGTGACCCAAGTGCAGGACCCAGCACTTAGCCTTGTTGAATCTCATACAGTTGGCCTCAGCCCATCGATCCAGCCTGTCCAGGTCCCTCTGAAGAGCCTTCCTACCCTCGAGCAGATCAACACTCCTGCCCAGCTTGGTGTCGTCTGCAAACTTACTGAGGGTGCACTCGATCCCCTCATCCATATTACTGATAAAGATATTAAACAGATAAACGATTGAAAGCGGCTTACTGAGTGCCTCCGCCAGCTCCTTCAGTACCCTTGGGTGGATCCCATCTGGCCCCATAGAGTTGTGTGTGTCTAAGTGGTGTAGCAGATCCCTAACCATTTCCCCTTGGATTATGGGGGCTTGATTCTGCTCCCCGTCGCTGTCTTCCAGCTCAGGGGGCTGGGTACCCAGAGAACAACTGGTCTTACTATTAAAGAAGACTGAGGCAAAGAAGGCATTAAGTACCTCAGCCTTTTCCTCAGCCTTTGTCACTATTTTTCCGCCCTGTATCCAATAAAGGATGGAGATTCTCCTTAACCCTCCTTTTGTTGCTAATGTATTTATAGAAACATTTTTTATTGTCTTTTACGGCAGTAGCCAGATGAAGTTCTAGTTGGGCTTTGGCCCTTCTAATTTTCTCCCTGCATAACCTCACGACATCCTTGTAGTCCTCCTGAGTTGCCTGCCCCTTCTTCCAAAGGTCATAAACTCGCCTTTTTTTCCTGAGTTCCAGCCAAAGCTCTCTGTTCAGCCGGTCTTCTTCCCTGCCAGCTCATCTTTCGGCACATGGGGACAGCCTCCTCCTGTGCCTTTAAGATTTCCTTCTTGAAGAATGTCCAGCCTTCCTGGACTCCTTTGCCCTTCAGGACTGCTCCCCAAGGGACTCTGTCAACCAGGCTCCTAAACAGGCCAAAGTCTGCCCTCCGGAAGTCCAAGGTAGCAGTTCTGCTGACCCCCCTCCTTACTTCTCTGAGAATCGAAAACTCTATCATTTTGTGATCACTATGCCCAAGACAGCCTCACATCACCCACAAGTCCTTCTCTGTTCACAAACAACAGGTCCAGCGGGGCGCCTTCCCTAGTTGGCTCACTCACCAGCTGTGTCAGGAAGTTATCTTCCACACACTCCAGGAACCTCCTAGACTGTCTCCTCTCTGCTGTATTGTATTTCCAGCAGACATCTGGTAAGTTGAAGTCCCCCATGAGAACAAGGGCTAGCGGTTGTGAGAGCTCTCCCAGCTGCTTATTGAATATTTCGTCTGCCTTTTCATCCTGGTTGGGTGGTCTATAACAGACTCCCACCATGTTATCTGCCTTGTTGGCCTTCCCCCTGATTCCTACCCATAAACACTCGACCGTATCATCACCATCATTAAGCTCTAGACAATCAAAACACTCCCTAACATACAGGGCTACCCCACCGCCCCTCCTACCTTGCCTATCCCTTCTGAGGAGTTTATAGCCATCCATTGTAGCACTCCAGTTGTGTGAGTCATCCCACCAGGTTTCCGTGATGGCCACCATGTCATAGTTTTCCTGCTGCACAATGGCTTCCAGCTCCTTCTGTTTGTTGCCCATGCTGTGTGCATTGGTGTAGACACACTTCAGTTGGGCTATTGATCCCGCCACTTTTTTGGGGAGAGAAACCCTAAGTCCTACGTGATTGTTCTCAGGCACTTCTGTGGTTTCTAACACATCAACAACCCTTGCGTCTTTGCTGCCGCATGGATCTCCATCCCCTGCCTACACTGAGACAGCAGACCGAAGGACCTCGCTAGCACATCCTCCCTCAAACATTGACGTGCCACCCCCAGGCTTATCTCTAGTGAGACTGGTTTTATCCCTTTCCTCCTTCAAATCTAGTTCAAAGCTCTTTCAATGAGCCCTGCTAACTCCTGTGCAAAGATCCTTTTCCCCCTTTGAGGCAGGTGTACCCCGTCTGTCACCAGCAGGCCTGGTATTGTGTAGACTGACCCATGATCAAAAAAACCAAAATCCTGCCAGTGACACTGGCAGGACACTGCAATGACACAGATCCTGCTCGGAGCCAGGTATTGATCTGCTGGCTCTTCCTGTTTCTTCCCTCATCATTCCCTGCAACTGAAAGGATAGAGGAGAACACTGCTTGTGCTCCTGATCCCTTAACCAGTCATCCCAAGGCCCTGAAGTCTCTTTTGATCACCCTCGGACTTCTTGTTACAACTTCGTCACTGCCTACCTGAAAAATCAATAATGGATAATAATCTGAGGGCTGTACCACGGTAGGAAGCTTTCTCTTCACATCTTTAACACAGGCCCCAAGGAGGCAGCAGACTTTCCTAAGAAGTAGGTCTGGTCTGCATACTGGGCCTTCTGTTCCCTTCAGAAGAGAATCTCCTATGACAATGACCTGTCTTTTTTTTCTTTATGGAAGCGGTTTTGATGCAGGGCGTAGGCTGACTTAACTTTGGAGACACCTGCAAGCTAGATGAACCATTGTCCTCATTATTCTTTCGGTTCCACTTGCAGAGCCTCATACCTATCATGCAAAGGCATCTGGGAAGGTGGGGTAGTCACAGAGGAGACGCACCTGCTGCGCCAGGCAGGAACTTATCACCATTGCCCCCTATCCCTTAAGATCCTTGAAAACAGTGGTGCAACCCTAGGTCCCAAAATAACTTCCTTGAGACTTCAGTGCAAGAAACAGAATCCTTCCTTCCTGCTGGCAGAGAAGGTGCTCTCTCACCAGCCTTGACACTTCTGGGTCCTATGGAAGTGTGCAAGCACACAACTAGTTTTATTGACTTGCAGGATCAAAACCGTAATGTACTTGTTCCAGCAGTTCCAGAATATATGAAAAATCAACTAAATTAAGTAAAACAATTGTCTTTGAAGTATTCACTGTGCACTTGGAAAGGGCCATGTAAAGGAAGGAGAATATAGTGGTTTACGTTGCCTTGACTTGCAGTGTTTCAGCGGTGGGGGGGAAGAAAAGCAAAACACCTCTTGCAAGTCTGTGTGTGGTTCGTAAATACTACTGAAAGGAGGTGGCAATGAGAAAACATACAGTCGGGACAGGTAGACACTTGCAAATGGTGGCCAAAATAAAGAAGAAGAGAGAAACGAACAAAATAATCTCTAAGTGCTTTTCCCTACCACTTCTTATTTAGTAGATAGGCAGACTTGGAGAAAGGCCTGCTGTAAAGCTAATTAAGTCAGCTTCTTTCCAATTGCTTTAACTGGCTTTTGATGAAGCTTAGCTTTCAGATCTTACTATTCCTAATAATCAGGATCATTTCAGTAGTGCTTGAGAACCAACCAAGAATGAAACCCCACTGCTTTAAGCACAATGCAAACAAAACAAAAAACGTTCTTGACAAAGCTTTGTATGTAATTAAAAGAGAAAAAAGATAGGAGGATAATTTACAATGATCTGCACCACATCTGCTGTTTTGCCACCTAAAAGCCAGACATGGCCAAAGGAAGAGGAAACACATTTCTGCTCTAGCTGCCCTATGCTATCGAAGAGCTGCTCAGAGAAGCTCTGCAATGAATGGTACGGGGCATAAAGTAAAATACAGTCATTGTGATCTTCCCCATTCCCTGAAACTGCACAGCCAGGTAAAGGATAAGACCCCGTGCATTTAAACTATGCAGTACAGTCTTTAAAGAGCCTGTGTAATCTGACAGAGCAGTCCCAACTGCTTCCAGTTACTGAAAGGTAATACAAAGTACATTCTTTGGTAATATCACAGAGGAAAAGTGCTTTCAAGGGACTTGAAAATATTTACATGCCAATTTCTCTAACCAACAAGAACAAATCAAAATCTAAGATAGAGTTGATGAAATTTTAGTGAAATTCTTGATATGTCATGAGACTTCGTATTGGTTAAAATATGCATTAATAAGCATTAAAGAAGCCCCAGGGCATTCTTATTTCCAGCTGAATTATTGGCTCACAGCATGGCAACCACTTGTGAAGACCTCACAGGAAATTACACTGTATCTCGGGAAGGGAAAAAATAAAAAAAGAAGAAATATGAAATTACAGTGTGTCACTGTAGAACAATGCCCCAGTCAGATCTAATCAGAGAACTGGAGAAAAACTGAACAGAGTACCAGAAAAGTTAGAGAAGATTAGATTGATCCCTAAGTCAAGAAAAAGTCTAGGAGACAAGAACAAAATCAATCCACACTGCACAGAACAAAGAAATAGTTTGCTAGAGTCCACAAGAAAGTCCAAAAGATCTTATCTGGAGTGGATAATATGCACTCATGATAGTATTTATTTTTGTACAACAGAATAGGTTAGAAGGTGAACGAAGAATGGAAAGTTGGAAGTAAACAAAAAAAAACCCACCCAACCCAGACTGTAGAACAGAATATAATTATTTTTTATATAACATGCTCATTGCAAAGTGTTGTAAATCACCTTGCTGCAAGAGAGTCAATCACAACCTAAGTGAACAATAATGTTTTACAGCAGGATAAGCAGAGATGAAATGGCTTAGAGAGGAGGAGAGAGAAAAAGTATTGGGAAAAGAAAATCCAACAATGTCAAATATGATAGGGTCAGTTTGGAGTAATAAGGGAATTAGTGTGTGAGCTAAAAAAAATAGCAGGCTTGAATGCACCTTTGTGTGGAGATTGAAAGTTTTTTTTCCTCCACAACAATAACAAGCATTCAACCAGATGGAAATAATCCAATGGCGTCAAAATATCAACAGAAACAATTCTATCAGAGGGGAACACTGCTTTCTAGCTCCC
Source organism: Aptenodytes patagonicus (assembly GCF_965638725.1). Lineage (NCBI taxonomy): Eukaryota > Metazoa > Chordata > Aves > Sphenisciformes > Spheniscidae > Aptenodytes > Aptenodytes patagonicus. Next base: position 20,285,850 of record NC_134955.1, read on the forward strand.
CTCCCCTTCTACATTAGCTGACCAGTATCTTAAGCAGTTATTTCAGTAAGCATGCAGAGATTTATTTTTAAAGGTCAGAACGGATCATTACAACCACCTAGAACCTGAACTCATGTAACACCAGGAACAAGTAGTGTTGTACTCTCCAAGGTTCACATCCATCGACACCATGCCAGCTGTGCTAAGAAAGCAAGTGCCTCTTGAACTCATTCCAGCGCTTGCCTCAGAATCCTTACCCAAACCCATACCCTCACATACACTCATACCCCAGAAGACTGTTGCCAACTCCTCTGTAACAATTTCTTAAATAAAACATTGAGTCTCACATGCTAGGTGGTTACATATTCAAATCTACGCTGCCTTATTTGTTTAGCCCTTACACCTACTGACGCTGAAATCCACAATCCCATCTTTTCACCCCAAATAGCACCCTTTCCTAAGCCCTTTCTTTTCTAGCCACGTGAATATAGTCTGTAAATCCTCTTCATATCAAGGGACTTGCTCTCCTCATCTGTATTCACTGCTGCCTTCACCTGAAGAGGGCTGCCATACGTCAGCTATTGATTTCTGTAGGCAGTTTCCTGTCATCAGCATTAAGTGATTGCTTAATAGACAGACGGGGAAAACTCAAGCATGTGGGCAGTGTTATTTATCATAGAAATGAAGAGCTTCACAATAAGAGGTGAGGCTGGAGAGGAGGAAGAATTCTGCCAGGGTTGAAGGATGCCAGAGCCCAGGTGAAGCCCATGGTTCTGGAAGGGCAGGTGAAATCAATTCTTTGCAATGGCTGGATTCCCAGAGAAATCGTCTTTAAGCTTGACCTTTAACCTGAGAGTGAACTTGGCCTTCATGATTAAGAGGGGAGCAACAAAGATAAAGAAGCTGTTGGATTAAGTATCTCTTACCCTTTTTGGATTAGGTCAGTGGTATCGTAGAGTGCACTAGAGCTCAGAAAACGACTCTTGCAGAGGAAACGCAGAGCAGTATTGATTCCCTAGCATTGCTGCAGACACTTAAGGTCTGTAATGAAGTTTAAGAAATGTAATGAAGCAGAGAACAGTGCCTTTCCTCTAGAGACCTGAGCAGCCCCACACCTTCCAAGTCCATGCAAAACTGCAGTACAAGCAATTTTCTTTCTCCCATCCATGAATAGTTTCCAACTGGCAGAAAACACCAGCGTGTCTACAGGTGTTCACTGGTTAATTAAGTAATTGGAAGGCATCGTACTCCTACATAAACACCTTGAAGAGTCATTTGAGAGATTGTCACCTTTATAGAAGATTTCCTGTCCTGAAAGTTAGATCAACTTCCCAGGAATAGCAGTCTGTAGAGAACAGTGTCACAGAAAACTCTTGTGGGCTACAGTCGTAATCACATTCTTGTAGCCTACAATACTCTTGATCCTAACAGCATCCAGATCCGTAGCAATATTTAATAGCATGGCTTTAACTAAAATGAAGTGAAGGAAGGGAAATAGAAACACCACCACAAACAGTTAAATATATTCTGTTTGGGATATCAGGGGAAACATCCTTAGGAGGATGCTTCACATCCCCCTAGGCTGCCTCCCCTCTGCTTTCTTATACACTACCCTATCCAGGAGAATAAAGTGGTTTTGATTACTTGCTAAAAATAGAAGACATCAATAAAAGTCACTTCCAACTTCTTTAACCACTTCATACTGCAGAAAATGTGCTGTTACAGGAAGAAGGTTTGAGCATGCAAGTCCATTTCCATCTCTTGGTCATCTGCACCCTCACAGATAAACACTGAAAACACAGGCGGTGTACTCCTGAAAAATACCATTTTAAATGGGCCTCATCATTTCCCTCACATTGTGCACAAGAGCCTTCACAACTAATTCAGAGCGAAGCATCGCTGCTTTCAAGACCACTACAGTTGTGCATATTGCTAGGGATTTGGCTCCAGATTTTGGCTCTTTGTCCAGATCTGAGGAGTTTTTGCCTACTTCTACAATATCAGGGATTTTTTCTTGCTGATTCCTCACCATAAAAAAGGAACAGATTTCTGTGAACTCAAAAGTATTACTTAACTCTGTAATCACTATAGGACAATAAGCATTTTTCAAGAGTAAAAAGGGGTTACTTATCTGAAAATAATTATGCACCTAAAGATACACGCAGACATGGAGATACCTACTTCATATTTTGATTCCTCAACACCTTTAAAAACCTGGCTTTCTCTCCTTTGGGCATCCAGCAGAAAACTGGCCTCAATCTCCTTTTTTCTTTTCTTTTTTTTTTTTTAATCTTTTTTGCAGCAGCAATCTGACATCCTGGTGCCCAGCAGTGATATTAATCATTGAAACACTCTTCGGTTCCCCCAGCTTCTCTTAACCCGAGAATGTTATGTAAAAAGAGCGGAGCTCAGAGGGCAGTTGACAAAACATAGTTCTTACAGCTGCATGAATGTCAGACTGAAATGCTGCTACAACCTTCCCCACCACCACCAAAAAAAGAAAAAAAAAAAAAGAAAAAAGAGGATAATAAGTAGCAATGCAATTTGTGAACACAATTATACAACTGGGATGTTTTTACTGAAGCTTTATAAGGGATGGGATCACGGACTATGTCACCTAGCTTCCAAGCCATGTCTACTTACTGTTATGAGGTTCTTGAAGCTTTCTGTCCAAGTCTAAGGGTGTTCAGACGCAGATTTTTCACTAAGAATTTGTATTAAGTAAGTGGCTTAGGGTTTTAAGATAACAAGACCAAGCAGTTTGAGTGAGGAGTCTCTGGAAGAACTGCAATCTTAAACACAGCAAATATTTTACTTTCAAAGGAAAGTGCCATCAGCCTTGAACTCAAGGGCGGGGGGGAGTGGTGGCGAAGGGAAGCCTCTACTGTTGTCTCCTGTTTCTCAGACCAGATTCTGATGCCTTTTCACTAATGTAAAATCACACTAGAAACAAAATCACAAAAATCAATAGGGCCACCAACTGAACACAGCAGTATTCAATGCAGATAAGAAAAATAATATCTATCCACAGAAACTCAGTCACCGAAAGCCTGACTCTACTCGATTCAGAATACATAACCCAGTACCTTTGAACTAAGGTCTCAATCCACAATAAAATTACCTTGGTTTAAATGGTTACTACTTGTCAGTTCATCTGCTGTGACACTGCCTGTGTGCTTTCAGCAACAGTAACTTCAAGAAATATGAATTTTTCATTATGAATGAAGCTAAGCACAGTTATCTCAAATATATCATGGATTATAAGTGTATATGTAGACTATCATCAGCACTCAGCTGACATGATAATTCGATCATGCATCAAAGGCCTAGATTTTAACCAGAGACATACAAAAAATGCTATGATATAAAGGCTGATGCATAGCATCAAACTGACATTATTGTTGTTAATCCAAGATGCTATCTAGGTACAAGACAAATTCCACGTTTGGGGGGGTTTGTCTTTAATAGGACCACCATACAGTGACACGAAAATGTGGGTATTTCCACATTATGATTAGCAACGCTGGTTGTGGGCTCTGTAATTTAAAGGATGCTTTTCAGTGAGCAGAATGATACAGATTGTCACCAGGTCCAACTCCCTGCTCAAAGCAGGACCAGCTTAGATGCAAAATGGGAAATTGGATGCAAAAGAAAGACTGGCAGAAGGAAAGAAGAAAAAGAACAAGAAATTCATGAAGGAGAAGCAGCACGATGGGGGGGGGGGGGGAGAGAGAGAGTACAGAATAGCACTGGGTCATTCTGAATTCTCATCATAGTACTATATAGACTTCACAGACCACAACTGCTGCTAAAAAGATACAGAGAGTAGGCAGAGGAATAGATGGGTGATGGTGAAACAGCCAGAGTAATGTTAGGACAGGGGGAAAAAGAAGAAAAAAAAAAAAAGGAATTCAAAGAGGCAGAGAAAGGAGAGCTTTGAACGGGCCTTTATTTTATCCCATAGGTAAACTCTGAATGCAGGAGCATCTCTGGTAATAATTCCTACCTGCCAGCTAGTACCTACACCTGTCTAGACCTACAGCCGATGTCAGATAAACTCTCTTCTAAATGGGTGATAAGGGAAAGGAATCTCAGAAAGTCAACACCAAGGAACTCTACATCACACATTTTCCACTGCCTTCTCCCACTTCTTTGCTCCTGCTTACTCTGAAAGATAATGTGCCTACATCTCTGGAATGAGTGTCCATCTGGCACCTCTTCCAAAAAGCAAAGGCAAGGTATTGCAGCATCCGATACCCTACCAGCTCTGTTACACTTTCTCTGTAGGAGAAGTAAAAGCAAATATTATAGTAAAAGCAAGTATTTCATTAATAGACTGTTCCTAACAATTTGCTGAAGCAAGGAGAAGTGTAAGCTTACCTACAGCTCAAATGGAGTCCTGCCTGCACCTATTCCATGGAACAAACTAACACAGCAACACAAAAGGAATGAAAAATTCTGTATGTCATTGAAAGATACAAGGATACTGAAGTGGTCAAGCTGTATCACATACTGAAATTCATCAAGGATCAAGATCATTCTTTTACTAAAAGACTGTCACTTAAGAATCTCTGAAATGTTCTAAGCTGGTCTTATATTTTGGCCAAAGCCTTCACTTCTAATGACGTATTTGTCCCCCAGCTGCCAAACTGGACACTTTATAGTGTCTGTCTCATAAGGATGCTTCTGCTCATGATATTTCATGTTTCCTGACATCCTCCCCAGCTACTCTAAACTAGATTTAGTCCTCTGGCCTGAGTAGCAGCAGAAATGGTGCTGCTATTAAGTGAGATTTGGTGAATGTTTCTGTTAACACTGTTTCCACGTAAAGCTCTGGGACAAGGTTGAGAAAAGTGAGTGCAGCTTTTCTCAGAATTCTGGTTAGCAAGATACAAAGCACCAGGCACTGTGGGTTACTCAGTACACTTCACTTTAAACAGAGGGTTTGCCATCTGTTCTGCCCTCTAATTACAAAATATAAACCAAATATAACTCACTACTGAATCATAAAAAGCAAGCTATAGGAGATTTAAATTCACGGGGAAAGCTCTTTATTTAATGCAGAAAGCATCTGGCAATGTTTTTCTTACATCATCTTTCAGGCAGTAATCTAGGGAAAATGAAAGGAGAGTGCTTCCCCAGGACACTGCCAAACATGCTTCTGGCAAACCAGGATGAGTCCCCAGGCGGGGGGGGCTTCAGTTTAGGAAAAATATGTTGCACAGGAACTTCCGCACTGGTTTATTTATCTTTGCAGAAGTAGAGGTATTACTATCATAAAATAGGTAACACAGCCACGATAGTCTAAGGACGTAACTGGGCCAAGAACATAAGAAAAAATATCAGCCTTTATTAGAGTGATTGATAAAGTTGCCCCCCCCCCCCCCCCCCAAAAAAAAAAATTAAAAAAACCCCACAGATTTTGGCTATGCAATTTCTTCATTACGGACTTATATTAAAAAAAACGCTTGTTCTTTTTTTCTCCAACTATATCCGATTATAAGACTACAGTATTTCAGTTTGTTGAGTGACACAGAGTCTCACTGTAATGGGAACACAGATATAAGGAACAGCTGAAGACAACACCAGGGTTTCTTAGAAGCTGGAATCACTTTTGTGGAAGAGTAGCAAGAAAGGAGGAGTCTGCGGCTTCCCTTTTATTCAGCCTGTTGTGGCTACAGGCAGCTCTGCCACCTGGGGTTGTCTGTACTGCAAAATTTTGGAGACCCTTTGCAACACTCTGCACTCTGACACACAGTTTCATTACAGACTGGATGTGATGAGGACTGGCAGCTGCCACAGGAAAGCAGCCCTTGCGGCCCCCCATGCGACCAGGCAGCAAACAGCACCATGGGAGCATCACGACAACACAGCCTGCTGCCATGGGACTGGCAGTCCTTGCATGACCTGGAATTTTGCAGATGTGCAGCATTTTGCTTGATTAGGAGCTTGTTTCCTTACCAGATCAATGTGCCTAATTCCTATTTCCTGAATAGATGCGGATCAGTGATATTTAATGAAGGTGGAGATGTGGGAAAGGAGGAGGTAAACGTAAGGAACTGTCTTTGGATTTTGCAGAGTCAAACATAACCATTGCTTAAACGCATTTTAATACCCAGCATCTTTCACTATAACTGAGCACATTTAGTGAAACCACATCTGATGATAGCAGGGAAAGTCTGACAATAAAAGCCTGCATGGACAAATGCCTGCATTGACTAGCTCTCTTAGACATAAGGAACTACAATATATAAATCATGACCCCCATTATAAAACCAGGAGGACTGACCAAGCTAAAAAGCATGTGCTAATCAGACCCACTGTGGACAATCTTCCCTGACCTGACTCTCATGTGCATCCTGGATTTAGACTCGAGGCACATGGGGTTTATGTCAAATCAGGTCTGATTAGTTCGAAGGTGAGGTATGTACCAATTGATGATACCAACTGAAGGATGGCTCTGCCAGATAAATCCATCACTAGTTCCTGTGTATACCAGCAAAACAGGCATTCATTAAGGGGTTGATAAAACTCCTCCTAGTACAGGCAAGTGCTTACTTTTAAGGGCTAAGTTGGTAAGATATTTGAATGGGTTTATGGGTAGAGTGTCCTGTTTGCCAAAACATTCCCTACTGCGCAATGTTAAAGACAAGACAATTTCTAAAATTCTGAGCCAATAATCAAGAGAAAACTGAAGACAAGGATAGAATACTATGAGTGAGCTACAGGAAAAACAGACCAAAATGGAAGAGGTACATTTGGGATACTTTCAGGGTATTAGGGGTCTTGAATTAAAGAAAAAAAAAGGGGGGGGGGGGGGGGGAGCACAAGCCTAGAAATAGAAGCAATAAGGGCCTGTATACCAATATGAGAAGCTCAAGTGCTAAACCAGATGAGTTGGAATACCTGCTAGTAAAAGAGGGCTTTGACAAAAGAAGCACTTCCTGAGCATGGCAGCGACAAAAATCAATGGGATGCCATTCAGGAAGGACAGACTAGGACATAACCACTGGGAAGGTTACTCTACTGAAAGATCCCTGTAACCTACCAAGATAATATTATTGACTGAACAGAGGGAACTGTATCTTCAAAACTATAGAGCTACAAAGTCTCCAAGCTATAAGAGTACGTGTCTTCTAGAAAAATTACTATCAACCTCCAGAGCTGGCACAAATTGCCAACAAAATCCTGATCTTACTGGAGTCTGCAGAGCTGCTTACACTGGTTTCAACAGAACTGAAACACCATTCTGGGCTTTATATACATAGTTTTAACATCCCCAGATAAGACAACCATAAATGATCTGGAATAATTGCCCATTTTAGGTTTTCTGCACCTTCTCCTGAGGTGTCTGGCACGGGCTTCGGATTAGACAATGCTTGTCTGATCAAGTGCAGTAATGCTTGTGTGATGAAAAATGAATGCCAAATAAATAAAAGGAAAAAGGCTGAGGATGTAGCTGATGTGGATTCAGAACAGTCATAATAACAATAATAAAAATCAGTTGCAATAAAACCATCCAAAGGAAATGTTTAAATTGACTCCTGCAGACAAAGAGAAGGGAGACATTCAGATGGGCAATCACTTCTGCAAAGGCAGAGTCAGTAGCAAACCTTCCTTAGGATCTTTTCCCTAAAGAAGATAAGGAGAAGCTGAAGTCAATAGGGAAAATGCTGGGTAAAAGACAGAATCAAGGCAATTCAGAGCAGTGAGCAGGCCTCCAAGCAGACTGCAGCAGCAGCACTTGTGCTGCTCAAGATCTGCTGAGAGGAAATCATTGTGCAGGCAAGAGCTGTGATAAGTACTGTTGATGAAAGGTTTGGAAACGATAAATAAGAATGGTGCTTTGTAAGACATACAAATGAAAGTCACACTTTCTGATTGTGAATGATACGTGCAAATTCCCACACAGGTCCTCAGTGCTCTTGTCCTCCCTCACTGCCTTAACACATATGTCTGTACATGCATGAGATCTTCGGGTTACCCACAATTTCTTCAGGCAATGAGTGATGGCAAAAGGGTCTGGCTCCAACAGCCCTAGCTAGTGACATAATTTCACAGTAATCAACAGTTGCATCATATGTGCAACTAAAAGAGCATGGTTTGGTATCACAGTCCTCTCCGTGGCACTTCCACCCAGACATGACATCGATAAAAGAAGCAGGAAGAATGCTCCACAGGAACTGGCACGTTTAACCCTTTGAAGACAAGACAGATGCCTTTCACAACCGAGTGACCAATAGCTTCTAAAAATTATACAAATCACATAGGAGGGGGGATGGGAGCAGCCCCAGGCACATCACCAACTACTTTGACTTGCAGGGGAAAAAAAAGCAAATGCTGCCAAAAGATCAAAATTAAGCATTTGTTAGAGACTCGCACCAAGTAAGACAGCACTGCTGCCTCTGTCACTGGTATGCTATTTAACAGGCATGTGTTCCTCTGAAACACTCAATTTGAAGTGGGGGCAGCAAGGGCAGAGGTTTCCAAATTTATGCTACATTTTTGCATCGTGTCTGTAAAGCTGCTTTCACATTTTATGAATTTGGTCAAATAACTCATGAGTAAACATTTTTAATAGTTTATTCAGCTCTACCTGATACCAGAATTAAACTCTCCCAGTTGTATGATCCTTCCATCAGGCTTACAGGTAGTAGATTAGAAGGAACTGTTAAAAACTTAGGATCAAAGGTAATTAAAAAAGACTGCCATGTATAAACAACATCTAGATCACTGCACAAACTCTCTGGAGTGTCAAGGGCAGCTATAAAGTTCAAGCCAATAATACAGCTTCCTGCTTAATTAATAACATTTTCAAAAGAAGCAGACAGCAAGTTTAGGGCTTCCTAGAAGAGTGCACCTGCCAATTACAGAGACAAACAACCAGGGCAAAGTAGAAGACTTAAGAGCTCATTAACAACATTTCCTTGGCGATAAAATCCTCTTGGGGATACGCAGGTCCTCTGGTTCAATGGCCCCAGGTGCTTCTTCTGAAGACTCAGGAAAGTACAGTCTATATAAATGAAGTAAGAAAAAAGAAAACCAGGAAATCCCTGTCAACACTATCTACACAATTGCAACATTCATCTAAAGAACGAACCCACCAGTGTGTACCTGCATGGGTAACTTCAGAGACGGAGTAAATTGCCAACAGAGGAAGAAGGGCAAAAACAAACTGAGGCTAGAAAGGGAAAGTCCCAAAGCAGGGACTTGTGGAGGGGTATATGGATGCCTGCCAGCCCAGCAACACCCACAGAAGCAGTGCAAAAGTGGCATTTCTCTGTTGCTGGTCATTTTGTAAAATTGCAGATCTATTCTTCTCAGATTATAAATTACTCAAATTATTCAAGACACAAGAAGCCCAAACCCTCTGCAGCCGTTTTGTAAGCAGAGCCTATTTTCTAGTTTTCAAAAAAACAATCCCAATATGAGGTGCAGCAGTAGGCACAGAGGTAGGAGCTGAAAACCAAATGCAATCTGCTAAGAGGTTATCACAGTGTTACAAGAAAACTCAGTCTTGCTTTGCCATTCTCAGGGCTTTGCTCACTTGGAAAAAGGGACTTGATCAGACAACTAGAAGCAGAGCATCTAAATACTGAAATTACTTCAGCCTTCTGCCTTTCACACAAAACCTGGATTATATGACACCACACATGACATGGTTAACGCTTCTGCTCAGTCTTGACATTTGCTAAGAGAATCACATGAGTCCAGAGTGTGAGAGATGAGGACCCGCTTTCTCAGATACATGTCACAGGTGCCTTGTTCAAGGGCAAAGCTCCTCCTGTCTTCAGCAGGCACAAGTAGCGGGCACAGAATGGAAGAAGTTGTAACTGACTGCAGGGTCTGAAGAGAGAGACTTGGAATAAAACTTCAAAGGACCTAATAGATGTTCAGCTGTAATGGAAATTCAACAGGACATGGATATTTAAGTTGTATTAGTCCTTTTAAACATGCCAGGCTCAAAATTGTCACTATCATAAAATCTCCCCAGTACGGATGACTCAGTCATTCTCAATCATACAAATTAAACAGTAATTAATGACCAAGTAGTGGAAACTTCCCGAAGAAGTTAAGAAACACACAGGCTCTTCAAACATCCTCTTTTTTCCTTCCTCTTACCAGATGTATATAACTATATACTCTAAATGTCATCAGACCCAAAGCACAACTCTTTTGGAATCCCTTCACTTCGAGCTATAACATTTCACAATGTTTTTTCTCTTCTGGCACACCTATTAACAACCTAATAGCCTGGAATGGCTGCTATTAGATAATTGAGTTTGTAAGGAGATGTTGTTTTCCAAAAGACTAGAACTTCTGCTCTGCTGAATATTTTCACATTTTATACATAAGAAATTTTTTAAAATCTTGTCTTCAATTTTAAATAGAAAAGTAAATTAAGAAAATCCTATAAGTAAAGCCAGTCTAAAATATTACCGTATTTCATTTTTATTTAACCCCCCTTCAACTTTTTTAAAAGCAATGTCTGTATTAGACAACACAATTTTACATTTTCATACCAAATGACATGCAGTTAAGCTATCTGACACAAGCTAAATGCCTCTCCAGCGAGGGAGATGAGCATCGGGTTCTGAAGCACAAGTAAATGCGGTGATGCTGGCTGTGCGGAGGCCTAGATTGAGCTCACCATATTGATTTTAAAGCCGCTATACAGAAACAAAGATTTTCTTTGATGATATTGCTCAAGTGGTTTTCTGAGAATGAAAGTATTTATTTCCATGTCTCAGGTATTGTTTTTAATTGGATAGTAAAGGGAAATTGTTTATTTCAAATCTTTTGAGACTTCCCCAGTAATGCTAGCGATAAACTTCTATTTCATCAAAAAGAGTTTCAAATATAGTTCCACAGTAAGTAAATAGCCTGATTTGTGAATTCCTTTCCTAACAGGTAACCTGCCAAAATGTCTACTGAGACTTTCTATTTCATGTTCCATGGATCTTGGTAAAGTAATTATTTTGTATCATATATCTCTGATATATACAGTGTCTCTTGCAACTCCCACCTCCTATGTTGTACTATTTATTTCAAGGACATTGATATGATTTTCTCTTAATATCCCTAAATATTCACATAACTTGATGTATATTTTTCCTCCTAGAACAAAATACACCTGTCCAATATATACACCTACTGTTCTGGTGTAATCTTTGTAATTTCCAAACCTGATAGATATCTAAGTCACACAGCTGTCACTTGTTATTTCAAATTCTAAGTGAAATAGGATCTTGTTAGCCAAAATTGAACACCCGCTCACAAAAACTCAGTTATCTCGCTCTCTCATACACATGCACACACACATGCACGCAGCGATGAAACCGTTCAGCTAAAACAATTCTACATTCCGCACAGAACAAGAATATGTCTGGGGTGAACATACAGCTATTATTTCCTATAGCTCTTCATTTTTTTTAAGCATCTGCTTTTTCAGCTCAGGACAAAGTCAGCAGCAGCACCGAATTGTTACAACAAAGTTTTTGTAAACCTTTTGGAAGGTTCTGGAGATCTCAGAACATGCATCTAAGACTGATAACCTTGCAAAAGCTTCTTACTGTGCCTTTTATAAAGCCCAGCTTTACCTTATGAATCCTACTTCTTTGTATACTGGAAAATAGCCTCATTCCACGATACTTGCATATAGCAATACACACCACTACATTCCCACTAAAACCTCTCAGTGCAAATGCCAATGGTAACATTAGTGCCAAGATGAGCAAGGTTGTACTTGGTCCTGTACTTGCAATACCGCAGGGAGGCTCTGTTTCCTTTCCTTCTTGCCACCACCTGTGCGGAGGTACCAGTACCAACTGGCACAAGGACGTGGCACCAGCCTGAAAGCCACAACATATATACTGCCTTCCACAGCAATGGCACGGGTTTCCACCTGGTCCCAATTCTTCCATGGAGGCTGGGGCTGAGCTGAGGGTATATAGGGCTCCCAGAGCCACTTTAGCAATGCTGGCACCCCTGCTGCCCCATGACAACCCCTGCAGTAAAAACTATAAGGCACCTGCACCTGTGGCTCAGGAGCTACAGGCTGGACAACCCAGTGTAGCAGTGACAGGCTTTTAAGCACCATCTGAGTCCTCTGGCACCGTCTGCTCTGTCTTCTGCAGCAGAAGCCACATAAACTTCACAGCAGAGTCCATGAGTAGCTGAGGCTTAAAGCTTTTCATCTAATTAACACACCACACGTATTGGGAAACCAGCTGTGCCCCTGCAGCTTCCCCAGTTTACGAGTGTTGTTTAGAAAGAACGGACAAAGCATTTGGCAATAGGGGCAAAAGCCTAATTTGGGAACAGAACAAAGCAGGGTGTAGCCGCAGAGACAAAACCAAAAATCAAACTAAAACTACTGTGTGCAGCACTGGATCTGTGAGCAACCTGCTATGTAGTCAGAAAAAGGGTTAAATTGGACTGATGTTTGGGGAAAATGGACCTGTTTGGTAATTCAGTGGAAGACTTGGCACCTCTATTGAGCGACTGAAACAGTACATAATAGCTAATGATATCTGTGATGAGAAAAAGATGGCTGTTTTACTGAGCATAACGGGGACTGAAGCCTATAACTTGCTGTGCAACTAACAGCTCCTATTATACCAGCAGACAGCAATGCCTGTGCCAAGACTGTGTGAATCCTACAGACTCCCCAGCCACAGACACCGTGTGGCCACAGAGCATTTTCACTTTTACAGACACGATAGAAGAGCAGAAAAAAAAACCCAAACCTCAAAATGTGGCTGGAATAAAAAAAATTAACAGGGCATTGCCAGTTATGACAAAACGAGATGATGCACAAAGAGGATTAACTCACAAGCAGTAAGCAAAGGGAAGCAATCCAAAACCGGGTATTGATGGGATCAAATGTGACTCTAAAGCATCAAGGTCTGGCTCAGATCTCACCAGCAGGATGGAGCATTTGTGCAGCTGCTTGGCCACGTGATGGAGGGCAAGTGCATATGCTGCGCCAAATGGTATACAGTACCACACCCCTTATTGCTTTCAACTTCCATTTTCTTTCTTCTCCTTAGTAACTTTTCAGCCTACATATATGCCAGGAAGTTGTAATATCATCACTGAAATATGCCCACCCTCACATGCATGTTTCCTGAACAAAAGCACGCCAGGGAGAAAATGATGTGAGGGTGTGCTTTTGGTGTCGCAAACAATTTCATAATCCAAATGAACCCTGGGTCAAAGGCAAATCCCATAGGGACCGTGAAAAATAGCGATGTTTACAGAAGTTGTAAAAACCCATGAAATGAAAAAGAAAACCATGTTCTTTTAGAAAGAAATAGCGTGACATGAAAAAGCACAACTAGTTTGAAGAAGAACGTGCCAGAGAACTTCAGATTTCTTAGTTGTCCAGTTCTGTTTGGAGTCTATGGAAAATAGGGTGCAAGTGCCCAGCACAGGGGACAACAAAGTACTATATATATATATAGATATATATACTCCTCCAGCTAGTAGGGGTGAGATTTAAAATGAAGGGCCTTCTGCTGTTTTCATAATTTCACATCAGAATTATCCAGGTACTAAAATGGATTAGGTTGCAAAAGGGAGCGCTCCTAACACATGCACAGGGAAATCCACACTGCTATTACAGAGAAGGTGACATGTAACTGTAAGCAGCTTGTGCTAAAAACACTAAGCTGGGAATTGAATGGGTTGGATATTATTTTGGAGAGAGAAATTTCAACTGCAGTGACAAAGCATGAAGTATTTCCAAGCTCCAGCCTGAAAATAATAACTCACTGCAACTTTTGGGTAGAGCAAGTGGAATCTTAGAGGAAGGTACCAGCAGCTAAGAAAGCAAAGGAAAACAAAATCTGTGCTTGAAGAAGGACAGATTCCTTAATTTTGAGAATTCTATGAAGTATTTGCTGAGACATGAAGGCAGAGAGAAATTCAGTAGTTGGAAAATGCCAGAATTTCATCTAAGGTTTTCCTAGGGTAGTGAAACATCCCTTTAGTGCCAGCAGTGGAAAAAAATAGGACTGTCCAGACTGTGTTTTTTCAGGAGTACAATTTAACCAGTACCATAAGTGGAGGCATACACTCTCCTTAGGAATAGAACATTTTTCTCAGTGATTGTTAGTCGATTTTTCTCCAAGAACTATCTACCTAAAACCTATTTCCAAATGGAAATTGCAGAGTGAGAAGGGATACATGTTGTAACTAACACACAAGAGCATATTCAAGAAGACAGACTGATAAAAGTATGGTAAAAATATTTCAGGTCCTGAGTGAATTTACCCAAGGAATACAAATGGAAGTTGTCATAAATTACACAAAGGATTTCAACGATGCTTATTGCAAATAAATCGATTCTAACTCGCTACGCTGTTTCTTTGCCTCTGACTTGAACCTGAGACTTCCCTGTGGCACTGGAGCAGTAATTTTACCTGCCATATGATCCCCCTGAAAGGCCTGTTGTTTTGCTGCCATGTTATCATGCCTTTGCAGAACACAGCGATGCTGACATGGAAAAGGGACGCAAGAGTTTAGCCTGGAGTGTTAAAGACACTTCCCACTTTGGCTATCAGAAACACTGTGATCGTATATACCTCTAGTTTCAGCTTTCCGTAGTAAAAAGCACCAGGAAGGCAACAGCCTGACTACAAAGAGAAGTAGTATGCCTGGGTGCTCCATGCTGTGACACTGAGCTCTAACGCACCAGCCAAGATGCAAATAGAGATCCCTTATCATATCTGCCACTGGGAGAGGAGGGCAAGGGCACCAAAGCAGCGCAAGATACAATCAGCATGTTCTCCACGGTACAAACTGAATCCCACCACTGACAAAAGACATGGAACAACAGAAACCTGAAAATGAGCTCTTGCTGGTTATAATACATATGACTACAATGAATGGACTCATGCACGCTCAAATTATTCCTGGTTTTCTTTGCACTGAAAGACCAGCCAAAAAGCTCTCAAGGTTGCCTCCTTTTTTGCACCAGACTGTTATTGCTACACAGTTTGGAGCTTGCAAACATCAGAAAAGTACTACAAAAGTGAAAAAGTCTTGTGGTTGGAGGTTGTGGAATGACCCGTGAATAAACAACAAAACAATGTCTGCTTTTTCACACCCAAAGATGCTTCAGTGTATCCTTTGGTAGTGGCAGCATGTGTATATAGGACGCATTAGATCATTTCTGGGTTCTTTGGTTTAGTTTGCAAAGTCATTCTAAAACAACCAAGTATTCTGCATGGATATAACAAGTACAAAGCAGATGGTGTATGTGTTAAAAACTCTGGCCTTCGAGGATGGAAGCTCATAACAGATTGCAAGTGGCAGTGGAACTCGATTCACGTCCAGAGTTCCCGCTGTTTTGTTCAAGAAAATGGTATCAAACGTGTCACCTCAGCTCCTTTCCATGCTTCCACAAATGGATTAGTGAAAAAATTTATTCAGACCTAAGTAAACAATTTGTGCTACAACCCTGGATAAATGTCACTTACAAAACAAGAACACGAATTTTCAATTGGCCAATATGAAGGCAGTCCATTTACAAACGTTTACAAACTTGACAGGAGCAATATGGTGGATAGGATATAACTTAAGGTCAATTTGTAGAGGGACTTTAGAAAAAAAGTAATGTAATAAAATGGCCATGAATAACCACATCTAAAAACGTCGTTTCCACCAGGGCGGGAGGGGATGTTAGAAAATTGTTACTGAAAGACAACCAAGATGTTTTTTTGAATGCTTAAGTGGTTCAGGACAAACTGGAGCTCTGTTTTATGTTTTATAAAAGAGCCGTAAGTCCATCTCACCCAGTATATACCTTCATAATAGCCAGTGGTGAATACTGAGGGAATGAAGAACATTAGCAATGTCACAGAAATGCTCTATAGTAAGATGACATAGAGAAAAATCCAGATGCTCAATAGAACCAAACACACTCATGTATGGTGTTTCCCAAGGAGACTTGTACCCTTGCTGCTACTACAGGTGACTCCCAGGTTGTCACAGGAACTGCGACAAGACCAGAAATTGCAGGTACCACTACTGGGAGCCCACAACATGGGAGGGGAAAAACTCCTTAGAAGGTTTGAAGCCCGCAAGATTGTCTCCTATGGAGGAAGCCATCAGATCAGCATTTCCAAGCATACCAGCACAAAGAGGTACCTGGTCTTGGTGCTTGTAGAGAATTGAATGATCATACTTACTGAGAATCTAGCTCCTTCTCTGTGCTGTTCCTTCTAAATATTGTGTAGACAGCAAGGGCAAAACAACTGGTAATTAAAGAAGGAAGGAGGAGGTATAAAACAAGCTGGAGCCACTATCTCATTTTGCCACAGCAGCTGCTGGCTGCTGTCTTTCCTTAGAGATTAAGCTCTCACCCCTCCTTTCTGCTCCTGGGGGAATCACCTTGCTCACAGCTCAGACGGTAGTGCCTCCTCATGCTGTTGCATAGTTTAAGCCTACAGCCACTGAGCAACAACAAAAATCTCACTTCCTACAGCCAACATTCGCCTTCCCTTTAACAGACTCCATTCTGCCTCTTTGGGTCCAGTGCTGTCCGATGGCAGCACAGAGAGAGCATCACTGCTTTTAAGCCTTGTGGGCTACAAAAAAAAAATTGTTAGCACGTTATACCAGGAAAACCCCTACTAGTGGAACAACTAATACTAGCAAAAGTACTTTTTGCTATTACGGCCTACACCAGTCCTCTGAACAAAACAAGCTTTCTTGGCACGAGCACAATTTTGCTGGTGTAACTGCAGTTTATGCGAAGGCTTTGTAATCCCACCATAGGCCTGCCACATAGTCATTTGTTAAGTCAATGAGATTTTTGCTCCTAAATGCTAAGCCTGTTTTAAATAAGAGACTTAATCTGTTTAATTCCAAGTATTGCACCGCGTGCTGGCTGTTTGATCATTGAAGTTGGTCACTGTGACAAAGAAAAGCCACGTAGGGAAAAAGAAAGTGAACTTCACGTGGAAAAATGAAGTGCAAACTGACATCTGCATGAAGGGCAGGTGGTTGGTTGGGTTTCCCTTCCTCACAGCAGAGTTTTCCTTGTTCTCCAAGTCTCAAACTAAATCCTGTTAGGCGCAGGGGGAAGATGGCTGACTATTTGAATGAAGTGGGAGCAGACACTTGGTAGTTTTACCAACAAAGCATCTACTAATCACTACAAGCGGAAGCCAAGAAAGCTCACTCCCACTGTAAGTTATATCCAGAGGCCTCTACATTATCAAAGTCCCCATCGATAGAGCCAGGAATGATATAAAGAGAAAAAAAAAAAAGTTCCTCCCTGAACACCTCATGTAAAGAAATGTGTAAGCATGGGGTGATGGAGGAGGAAAAGCATTAAATAAGATGCCAGCACAGATTAATCGGTATGCGCAATGAACATGTGTAAATAAACAAAATCAGCACTAGTAAATCACTATCATTTTGCGGTCATCAGATGCAGTGTTTACAGGCATCACAGCAGATGATTTCTCAAAAAGGAGTTTACAAAATACAGCTGGAGGGGAAAGGGAAGCTTTAGTAACCAGGATTTTCCTGTAAAGGATGGATCGAGGTGAAAACATGAAGATGCTTGTGAGAAGAGCAGATAATCAAGTACGGCATAACGTGCAGAGCAGAAACAAGGGTAGACAAAGTAATAATATAATAAGCCAGTATGGATCAAGCTGATCTGGATTTAGAGCCACCCCTAAAGCGTACAGCTCAGAGGGACTCCAAGAATAAGATGACATAGAGCAATAGCTGCTGCTGCACTATTTTAAAAGTACTTGAGAACAAACAAAGGTATCATGGCCAAGGAAAGAATAAAAAGGGCTATATGAGCAATCTGGAAAAGCAAGCAGAAAAACAAACAAACAAACAAAAAAACCCCAACAAAACAAACACCCAAAAGTCTTGGAAGTCTGTGTATAAAAACTTACAAGACCGAGTCATTCTGGTCCTTTGTCCTTGTACATCAACCTTCTGTCTCACCCAAACTACTATTTCAAATGTATGGCATCTTTAGAACAAGCCTCAGTTGAATCATGTTAAATTATAAGGCTCTGCATGCATTCACACTTGAAGCAGGTTGAGAGGGTTTTTTGGAGGGTGTTAGTTTTTCTGTTGAAGACAGATTTAAGATGCGTTACAGTATGACAGTCTAATTACAGACTGCAATTTCAATTTCATTTACTTCTATTGCATCTTGTGATGGTTTAACATTTCCTGGAGAAACAATTACAGGACAGTACTAAGAAATACAATTTACTGTCTCAAATCTGCATGAGTATGCAGAATTCATTCCATCCACGTTTCATTTTTGACCTAGCAGTGCTCACTTTACACTATAAATACCAGAGAGAAGTGTCTTTATATATTTTATATAGATACTGTATATTATTCATATAGTAACTTGTACAGATTTGCTACCTTAGCCAAAAGTTATGTTCTAAACAAATAAATCACATAGCAGTATTAATAGCTATCACATTTGAAACAGTAGTGTCTGGAGACAAACTGAGACTGGGATTTTGTTCTTCTAGATACTGAGGGTACAGAATTGCAAACAATCCCCTGGCCAAAAGGTTCATATTCAAAATAAAGGCCCAAAGGGGGTGAAAAGGATCTAAAACACGGGCAGAGTGAACTGTGAGGTGACAGCATGTGTTGTGGCAGCTACTCTGACTTTGACCATGGCCCCCACGATGGGAAATCATGCGTAAGAAAGAAGCCCTGGCTAGCCTTCAAAAATCTTGAAGCCAAGATATGGAGGAGGAGGAATAATGATGGAAATTATCTCACCTGCCTTTTGTCTTCCTCTGTATAGTTCAAAGTATTGGCTGCAATAGATTTACTATCTGTCATTGTCCAGAAGAGGGAATAATGTTTGCAGCCATTTCATTCATTGCTTTAAAAAGGCCAGTTTCTCCACAACTGCAACATGCCATATCCTGTGGGTTTATCCACTGATGGGTTTCCTCGGGGTTTTTTGTACTACCAGTAAGTCTGAATTAGGTACAGTGGATATACCTGACAGCAAAACTTATAAGGCAAGGTGCTTAGTCCTTGCCAATACTCATGGCCAAAAAGCATATAATATGTTTGCAAAATCCACCTAAAGCAATGAAGCCACTCTTTGTCATAAGTAACGGAAGCAGAAACTGGCCCATGGTGAGCAATTTCAAGATGGTATCTATTATATAGTCAACTTTAAGGCAATTTTTTTCTCCTCTATTAAGAGCCTTCTGAGCCTGGTTTCCTAAAGAAAAGAAGATTATGAAATTGAACTGTGTTGGCTGAGTATCCCACAAATAACTTGTGAGTCCATTTGTCACTGTTAGCCTGATTTAACAGATATGCACCCTTTCAAAGTCATTAACCTCCTAAAGGTTTTCAGAAGGTACACATTTAGGTAGCAAATGTAGCCCTTAGCAATGCTTTCACTGGGAGATAAGACTCCAGCATGATCCCCAACCCCTATTAGACATCAGAATCCACAGAGGAAAGAGACTGTATGAATGGCACCGCTAAGGGAAAAAGCTCTAATTGGTGCCCATATACATCAGACATCAGGTAATACAATCATCTCTCTCTCACACTTGATATCAGCCCTCAATAGTTCTGCTTCTCACGGAAATGCCATTTTTTGAAGTCTGTAATTGCCATATCAAATGACTCTCCTTTCTTTAAAAGCAATGCTCCTTAAAAATACATCCTCAAAGAGCCCTCACAAAGTCAGAGGCAGAGATAAGATGTCAATCAGACTGAGCAGTTTCTGGAGGAGATAAGTAACAAAGGAGAATCAGAGACTCGGAGGCAGTTAGAGAAAACGACATTCTGGGATAAACTTCCCATGTTTTAATTACATAGAAGCAACGTCTGTATTGCTGTTTAATCAAATTTTTGTTTGTCATAGATCATCCACTTGTTATACATATGAAAATACACAGCCTGTCTTATTTGTAATCAAACTATCTTCTCAGAGCACCACCCAACTGGTAGACACGTGACTGTCTTCCTTGCAGAACAGCATGCAGCAGCTCCAACTGATAAGCTCACCTCCATAGGATGAGTGGCAGCCCTTGCCCATCAGAGGAGAACGTGCACAAATAATGATGATGAGATGGTGGGCCTGCTTTTAAAATGGCTTACTGCTCTACTGGTAATATTTTTTCCACCAACTTAAGACTGCAGCCAAGTATAACTACAAAATGATTGCTGTCCTCAGCCACTAACAATCTGTAGAGTTTCTGGCTGTTTTAGCCATCAATCTCATTCAGCTGACTGATGGAGGATGCAGATGAAGGACAAGGAATCCAATTCAACAAAATCAACAACTTCTCTCACAAAATTCCCCAGCTTTGGGAAAAAGCTCAGCTAACAGCTCTCCTCTCAAGCTAATAATGTCAGATGGTTTCCCAAGGAGGTACAAAGAAATGAAGAGGCACCCCTCTGCCTCTACCCTCTGGCCAAATTTGTCCAGGATCACTCAAAGACCATCCAATGCCCCGTGGTGCATTTTCAGATCAAGCTGTTCCTTTATCCAGCTGCCCTGCACGCTCAGTCTTCCAGATATTATAAACATTTGCATAGCTCTTACAAGACATACCTGTGCCACTGAAGTTGAAGTGCAAGGAAGGAAAATTATGCCAGTAATGAGGGACTTCTCATTTTCATTACTTCCCCTCCTTCTTTCCAATTACGTCCAAGTAATACAGATTGACTGCTGGCAGTATCACTAGTGCACCAGGCCAGCAGTAGTCATTAGTGCAGAGCTTCTCAAACTGTGGTCCACAAACCATCAACAGCAGCAAAGCCAGAGCAAGAGACCCACAGCTGGTCCCTGGAATCAGATTAAATACATTCTTTTTTTTTCCACAAAGATCCTAGTGCATTCACTAGTGCTACCTGCCACTTCCTTGGCTCTGTGTTTCCATACATTTCAGATTTGCACTTTGTGTCTCAGAAGCCAAGATACATCATTCTCAGGGCTGTATCAGTTGGAATTTTATATGGACCAAACGGCAAAACAAAGCAAAGTGCCTTGCCTCATCTCTTTAGGCAGGAAGGTGGAAAGCAGAGCCCCAACTGCTCATCCCAGTGTGTCCAGCAGATGGCAACTCCCAAGTTTTCAAGCTACAAGAGGATATTCCCCGGGTCTTTGGGAGCCTACCTGCTGGAATTAGAGCCTTCATATACCATTTTGGAGACTTTGACTTCTTTATAGTGTATACAACTTTAGTATGTCTTAACAATGGAAAGGAGACACATGCATAGAAATGATTAATGGTAAGTTTGATAAATAATAAACTCCTTTGTCTCCTTTCTTTCTGTTGCTGTCTCCTCTCTATAACTAGTCTTCTAACAACAGCATTTTGCAAATTCTGTGCTTTACTGAATTTCTCTATCGGTTAAAACATTACCTGAAGAGTCAGATATAGGTATTCAGTTTTTTGATGGGCAAATAACTACCAATCTAGCTAGTTTTCTCTAGCACAGGATCTCTTAAGCAAAAGCCACTGGAAACACGAGTACAGTTCTGTGCATTTCCTTTTTTGAGTCTTGGAGGTTTGGAAGTTAGAAGTCAAAGAAAGTGGGAATGCTGGCATAAGCCAAGGGGGATTAAGGAGATGACATTTTTCTTTCTATAGCACTCTCTCAGCCCTTAGGATATATCCTACCTTTTTTTAACAAAAAAAAAGAGAAGGCAAGCAGAGCCTTGGATTACAAGCACAGAAAGAAAATAGTTCATTTTACCGACTGTCATAAAGAAAATCTGCATGTTTGGAGGACAGAATGTGGAAAACAAATGTTCTTCCCTGGGTATTTCACAGTGAAATACAAATATTTCTTTATGAAATAAAAATATTCTGCTTCGCGATCATCTGAAGTGATCTCTAGTCTCAAGGGTTCAGCAATTCAACAAAAGAAAATCGAAGTCCATAAAAATGAATGAAGTCAGGCAGATATTATGTATCAGGTGACAAAAGTTATTTCGGGAGCTTACAAACCAGTGCAGTGATACAATGATAGCTCCTCTGCATCTGGCAATATTTCAGGAAGTGGCCTCTGAATGGCAATTCCCATTAGAGTGGCAGCGCTGCTGTCTAATAATGTTTTGTCCCTGTTTCAGTACCTTAATAACCCAGAGCACTTGCAAATGCACCAAAAGCAATTTGTGCAGGACTCTTCATGGAGAAAAGAGCTATTCTAGGACTATCAGATTTTTTTCTCTACATTAATAGCTGCTGATCTGCTATACCAATGGACTGATTCAGCACCAACACTGACAAGGCACCTCAGCCTCTGACACTTGTGAAGGAGCTTTGTGTTCCCTTCAACCGTCAGAAAGGGGAGAAGAAATTTGCTCCATTTCCACAGTTATATGACAGCTTTTAAAAATTTTATAGCATGAGCGCAGCACCTAATCCAATAAAGCTTGCCAGGAACATTTAGAATCAAGGCCTCTGAGATTTTATTTCCTATAAATTCACCAGACTTATAAGAAAAGGGTCTTTTCCTCAGAAATGCAGCACCAATCCCACTGGAGTTGCACAGGGCTGAGGACTATTCTTCTGCCACGCTGTGCAAAAGATAGCTGAAAGTACTGGGAAATAGGCTGTAGGGATGCACAAAATGGACTGGAGTTAATGAATAGGAACAGGAAGAAGAAAATGAAAATATGATTTCTGAAGGAAATCAAAGCATTTGCTCAAAACAGAATAAAAAGCAGGAACAACCTATAATAGGCATTTAATTCATTTAATGCAATGACTGCTCTCTATACATAGAAATAACTGCAGTTTTTATTTGGAGGTCAAAGCATGAAAAAAACAATTCCTCTTCCTACTTACTATTGTCTGTCACTAACCAACTACCTAGAGAAGGGTGGAGGGGAAAGGTGGAGACAGCAAAACTTCAGTGAGCACGTATGCAAAGAGAAATCCTGTCTTCTTGCAGAGATGCTTCTCTTTTAATTTCACAAAGTAAAACATGATAGATAACTGACAACAACTTGAAAAACAAAACAGCAGCAGCAGCAGCCTGTAATCGTTCCAAGATTTTTGATCACTAGAAATGGAAATTTTTTTCTGCTTTTACTAAAGATAGGTCAGCTTAAGCCAGTACTTTTTAAAATCATCTCTTTTTAGTTACTGTCTCCACTGTGAAAAGGTGAAGAGCTGCATCTGTTATAACTACATGCTGTGCAAACCTCATTTGGACATGACCATCATCAATCACTCCTGCTGTGCAGGTAGCATGTGAAAGGGGAACAAAACAGAAATCGTGCTGCAGTATTTGACATCACCCACTCCCCTGCTCGTATGCTTTAGTTCACAAAGAGCCCAGTTGGCTTAAGGTTATTCTCTCCTTTTGGGACCCCTGTTTTTTCTCTCCCTCCAAGCATATGAGAATAGCTTTGATGGTTTCAGGGGAAAGACAAAAACCTTTCCTTCTCTCTCAAAGGATTAAGGCTTTCCTATTGAAAAGCATGCCAAAGATATATTATTATGTGCCATCTTGCCTTTGTAAACACACACACATCACTTGCAGCAGTACTTCTTATCATATGCGTATGCTTCAGTGGAAGATGAATATTGTAAAAGGAGTCAGAATGCAGCGAGTATCCTTTGTGGCAGTGCCATGCATAGTCCTGAAAAGAGCTATTAATGCTAGCATCCTATTGCATTTCTCTAGTGCACACTTCAACTAGCTGTCAGTGCTATAATCTTGACCAGGGACAGTCAGTAGAGGCACAAGGCTTAAAAGAGCAAGAAAGATAGTGTTTGTCTTTGTCAGAAAGGTCTGGAGTAAGCTGCAATAAGTATTAGACAATATTTAGGAATGCAGAAGCAACCAGAGTCAGAGTTGAAAGACCGACTGTAGTCTTACCAACACTCTTTCTACCAGCTTATCTAGGGTGTAAAGAGAGCGCCCTCCTTGTGTTTCATAGCTCTGGTTAGTACCATGCCAATTCAGTGGATTTGCACTAGTTTATCACATCCTGACTACTTGGTATGACTCAGGTCAGCAGAAGTTGCCTGTACTTTGTGTTTTCTGATGCACCAGCACTGCAGCATGCCTGGTTTTAAACAGCTGTACAGCAGTGCACACTAGAGAACAGCTCTTTCCATCTCACTCCCAGCCCTCCATGTACCTCCGACAATTCATGAGAGCACAGACAATCAGTAATACAGACATGGTAACATCCAACTGCAAACACACACCCCTTCCTTAAGTGCCAGGACAGAAGTGGTGTCACTTCACAATACCCCTTATTTCCCTCAGCATGTTAATAAACCACTCCGGAAGAACAAGGCATTTAAAGGCACCTCCTGAGGACCTCACAACAGACCCTCCCACATATGAATTTGGACAGGAGACTTTGAACTAGAAACCACTTCCTCCCCTCCCCTAGCAATCACGCTACTCCCTTTTCTAGAACGCAAACAGCACTTGTAACCTGAACCCCCCACTGAGCTTCTTTAGTCTATGTCTACAGCCTATGCTCCATGTCATGGCAGTGAAATGCCCAACCACCCTGCTGTTGACAGCCACCTCATTTATTAAAAAGATGATGCAGAGATGCACACCCATATGTCCCATCACGGTGTCCTGCTGACACACACATGCCTCACAGAGATTTGATAAGTTTTTGCCACAGAGTAGCAGCCCCAGAAGAAGTGAGGAGGGCTCTGGTCTCCCTCCACCCTTCAGAGCCATGTCTTCAGGAGGGAATGGCAATGCTAGGACCCATCACTGACTGGGACAGAGAACGATCACCTAGAGTTTCCTGATACAGGCTTTAATGTTGTGATGTACTGAGTATGCCATCCGTGATACAGCAATGGACGTAAGCATGTGCTCAACCTTAAAATCATGAATGGCCTCAGTGATTTCTCTAAGAGTATGCATGACTTTTGAGGCAAGAATATGCAAGAATGAAAGATCAGAGCAACAAAGGGAGTGTACGGGTCTCACTGGAACAAAGCAATGAAGGCATTCATGCAACTGGCCTCTAAATACACTCTTTTGCCTTGTATCACAGTTTTGAAACACAGCTGAAGGCCAGGAAATGAGAAGGTGAAGGAAACTCTCAGTAGGTTGTCCACATAAATTAATGAGGCCACTGAAAGGGTAGCCTAGGCACCACTCTGTTCAACTTCCAAGTTTAAACTTCTAAGTTTAAAAGCAGCAACAAGTTCACCTTCCATCTCGGTAAGCAGACACAAATGCAACCGTCTCACAGTTTCAAACATGTACTCACCCAGAAGAGAAGGTTGAAGACAAACATTAGGTACTTGATACACTGCAGGCAGTTGTGAGCCATGCTGCACCTCTTCAGTTCTAGGAGAAAAATAAACGAGAGATCCAGGTAAAAGACAACGTACTTGTTTCCCTTGGGGGACGTGTACTTAGCCTTGGTGGCCTTAGGGCCTGGGTTGGTGTGGAATCCAAAAAAAGAGTTGCTGGCAGCCCCAAACTGGCCACCATACATGCTGCTGTAGCGACGAAAGGCGCCATTTGGGAAACTGTAATCCTTGCTGTCCAGGGAAGGGCTCCTGTGATAGGTCGACTCATCGGTGCTAGACCTGCGCATGGTGGCTTCAGCTCGTCCTGTCGCAACTGCTGCTCTGACAATCGTTGGATGTCAATGGTGCAGGTGAAAGGTTTGTGATTTTCTTTCCTCCTCCTTGCTATGGATCCCCTATTGCTTTGCACCAGCTGTTCTTTTGTCTGCCATCCTGTCAAGGAGTTACATGTGCTGTACAGCAGCAAAGTTGGTGAACTGAAGTCTGCTTAGCCAGGAGTTAGGGAGCAGCGTGCTTCCACATGAGAAAGACTTCTGCACAAGTAAACATTCTCTCCGATGTCACAATCGTCCCTCCCGGCCCACCCCTCTACCAGAGAAGAAAAAAAGAGAGAGAGATATACTGTACCCAAAGAAATGAATTTTAAAAAAAGGAAGCGTGACCTCGCTTGGATCACAAATGCCATATAAAACCCCAGCTCCACATGCCACACACAGACAAGAGAGTGCCGCTGCACAAGACTCGTGGACAAGGGCAGGAATTATCCAAAAGGCAAGCAGCTCCCGCGGCCCTTTCCTTTTCGCCACATTGCTCTGCTCCGAGACGCTCGGCTCACTTTAAGGATCCCCGTATCCCCTTCGTGCGGAGGGAGCCTGTGGCAAGCCAGCCACGGAGCTCCATTCACAGCGCGGCCGCCACTCCTCCGAGGCTCCGCGCCAATCGCGCTCCCCGCCCGCCCGCATCGCCGCGCCCCGGCCCGGCCCCGCGCCTCCCGCCGAGGCAGAAGGGGCCGCCTCGCCCCGCGCACCCCTCCCTACCCCTGCCCTCCGCCCGCCTGTCGCAGCCCCACTGGCACACCACCACCACCACCTTTGCAATAAGAAACCTCCCCTCGGTGTCGGGATGCAGCGGGCGCTGCCTCAGCCCGGCGGGAGCGCAGGTGGGGACGGCGGCTGGAGCCCCCGCCTGGGGAAGGTCTCGGGGCCGCCCGGCTCTGCCCGCCCGTGGTCCCCCCCAGCTCCGAAACTCTTAGCACGGAGTAACCGCACGGAGATCGAGCCTGACGTGCAGTTGGCTTTAAAAGGGCTGCCCGGGTACACAGGCAGTGCTGCCGAAAGAAACAGGAATAAGTAACCGTTCTAAAAATTTCTTAGGCATAAGCGTTCGGGATGCTTTGGGGGGAGTGGGGTCAGAACAGGCCGTGCTTCCCTTGCCGGAAGGCTTGTTTGTTCCACTACAGATCCATCATCAGGATTTTCCTAATTCGCTCAGTCCCACGGAATCATCACTCAGCAAAATGTACGGCCAGCTCATTTGCTTCTCTAGCAGCCTATCTCCCCCTGTCAGGTAACTCACTGATTGGCATCATACTCCGTATGTAGGGGAACACTTCCCTAAAATCTGGCTACTCCCGCAGGCAGTAAAGAGTTGAAAATCTGCCACACAACTTTTCCGGAACGGAAAAATCTGACTGAACCTGTGGCAGTTACAGTATTAACACTCAGGAAAGCAAAATTAATTTACCATCTTTACCCTAAATTCCCTGTGGGATTAACTCACTTTGTCTCTGTATGTGCCACTTCCTCATCTGTAAAATGGGATGGCCTGTCTCTGCTTTCCTTCTCTCATCCTCTGTCTGCCTTATGATTTTGACTGTAAGCTCCTGGAGCTAAGTGAGAAGATGGCTGGCTAATATTTTTTAAAAGGCTTGCCCCAGCAGGGAATTAATCAAGATGAAAACAGGTTTCTTGCATGAAGCATCTTGCCAGTCTCAGCACAAATCAAGAGACACAGGCACCAATTAATTAAAGAACAAATTAGTAAAAGTAAAATGAGCTGGTTTTGCACATAGCCTGAGCAGTTCACCCTTGCAAACCACCCTCTAATTCTGTTAATTTACGAACTGCAAAGCTTGAGTCTAATTATTTCCCTTCATTTCTTCCACAAACTATAAATACACTGGGCATACCTGGTTCAAGCTTTAGAGAGAAAGAACTTGAGCACAAAACACAAGGGTAATAACTCCTGCGCCATCTGTTTCAACAGTTTTGGATGACTTACAGCTTTTCCACTTTTTAATTTCCCTACCTCTAAGAACAGAGATACTTCATAGCCACGATGGAGCTTGCTCTTCTACTCTTCTTCCCTCCCTTTCCTGCACGGTATAAACTCTGTCCCCAGAAAGGAGTCCTCCTTTCCTAGGCCATAAAGATGGTCCCATGCAAGCAGATCTGTTCTCGGTCTGAGTTTCCAATACACCACTTATTTTTCCTATGGCACCAAACAGTTCTACCTCCAATCTTCCTCCTTGTCTGTATGGCAACTAGACCAGTTTGGCAATGGAAACCCAAAGGTGATTCAAATATTTCCTATGTCCCCTGTCAGTATACAGAAATGCCTATGTACAAAGCTCCATATTAAACGGTAAAAAGAAAAACTGGGTACAGCTCTGTACACAGATTATGTTGAAACAGTGTCAAGTCAGATAATCGTTATTTAACAAGGGTACCCACGGTATTGCAAGCACATAACAGAGGCCAATTTGGCATATTTACTGTAAACTAGACATCTGAAGACTCAAAAGCAGCTCACTTACTGCTATCTGGATAAGAAAAGGGATAGAAATCTCTTGATTTCACCTTTCCTTAAGGCAAGAAATCATCAATTCCCAAAAGAATTCAGTCCTTAATATGAGTGGAATAACTTATAAAGCCAAGATCTGAGGTAGAAGGGAGAGTTTCTAAATGCTGCTTTTAAATAAAAAATAATAAACATCAACACACAGTGGGTATATTTCAGACAGATGCAGAAAAATGCATGAGGAAGGCAGAGGTCCCACACGACCCTTATAATAAAGGGTACTTTTACCCCAGCCTCCTTTCACCACCATCCGTTGGCACACCTCATTGAAATGACAACTTTTCAAAGGCACTTTAGTGTAAAATTTAGCTCTTAAGTCCTCGCTGTTCTTCTTTCTCATGCCAATATCAACAGCTAATTAGAAACAGAGTCATTTGGGATACAGACATTATACAGCTCCAGAATCTTTCTTTTATTAAATCTTCCACGCTAGGAAACCCAGTTAGAGTTGCTAGCTTAAATGGCAAATCCTTGAGATAGCAACGTTGCACCGGCAGGCTAACCCCGGCTTGGATGACATGCTTATATGAAGGAGTAAGACCCTGCATGGGAACTGGGGAAAAGCAATAAAAAGAGAAGGGCTGATGTGCTCTACTTTTGCCCATCCCTGGTGGAAAGTGAATGAAAGAGGCAGGGGCATGCTGGTACCCGTATCAACATTTAAGCTGTTACAATAAAGTAATACTTGCATAAACCAAGAAGACTAAACCTCAGAAGCACTGCATCACTGGGCCATTATGTCCACAAGGGTGACTCAAGGGGCAGGTGAATTATAGCTTTCACAAAACTTTTTGTTAATGACTGAGCCTAAAATCACAACCTGGACCTAGTGACCTCTCTTCACCTCAGATCTCCATCTACTTTTTCTCTCCCCAACTGCATCCGTATATTCCCATCCTGTGGCCAATTCATATTGATTCCTTTACACAGGAAAGCAAGCACTGTGCAGTCTCACCAGCACAGGTTCAATTTGTATTGATTCCGGTGGCATGCTACCATTTACATTTTAACAACTCTGTCTCTGCCCTTTGAGTGGAGGGCTGGTAACACTTCAACGCCTCCAGCCAAAACCCTGGCCCTGAAAGAGGAGAGGCAGCACTCTATGTCAGATGAGCTCCAGGCAATAGATAGAGACTGTAAAAGGTTTGGGCATCAGCAGTAGATGTTAACTGTGTTATCCCCCTCACCCTTTCGCCGAACAGCCTCATCCAAGGCCTCAGCTATCACCTGAAGGCACACACCTACTTGTTCAGCCCACACTTCCCACCTGCCACCTCACCCTGCGCTTGCAGTCACCACAGGCCCTGCACCACGCTCCTACCTCCCTTAGCCGAACCTACTCCCAGTTCCCTCGTTTGTTCCTGCTGCTGTGACCAGCGCTCCCGCTCCCAGCCCCGGCTACACCACCTTGCGGGGCAGGCGGCCATTACCTGTGGGCGGGCTGATCACGGCCCCACTCTTTTAAAAGGGTTGCGGGTGCCCGGGCCAATCAGGATGAGCCACGCGGCGGCATAGGTACGCGTGAGAGCACGCGGCGCGCCGCCCGCCACAGGGGCAGCAGTGAGTCCCAGGTGGGGCTGAGGCCGGGTGGTGCTGCTGGGCCCTGATCCCCGGGGCAGGGACACTGCCGCTGCCGAGGCCTGAGCGAGCTTTGTGTGTGTATTCTGAGCTCAAGTGATGGTTAATGTGTCAAAACGTTCTACCAAGGTTCCCTAAAGAACCTGCCTGTCCCCATAGTTTGGATGAGAGCTGCTTTCCGGGCCTCTTCGGCCCCCTGCTCAGCTTTGGCTCCTCTTTCGGTGCACCGTGTTTTTCCAGACCCAGCTGCTTCTTTCCCTGTTCCACATCCAGGGCTTCCCCTCCTCATGCCTCGCTGTGTGTGATGCCTCTGGACCCAAAGGAACCATCAATTGAAACCAACAGGTATTTCAGTACCGCTTTGGATCAGACCTTCCTTTTATCCATTTTGAATACTGCTTTCTCTTCCTGCTCCTTGATGTAACTCTCATGATCACAAAACACCAGCTCCTTCAGGTCACACAAAATGCAGCCACTAACTCACCTCCTCATTAATTTAGTCTTATTAATCCTTTAATGGTTGCACTGGCTTTCCCCCTACTGATGCCTCTTGTCACTGTCTTCAAAACTGCGTACCTGCTCCATCCTTCTAATGTAATAACCCACTTTGCATTAACCTCAGTAGCCTGTTTGTGAGCATCTCATAAAAACCGTTAAGAAGTGATCCACAAAATAAATTTCAAAAAATCCTGCTAGAAGCTATTACTGAAATGTACTATATAAATACAGGGTATGTATGTGACAACTGCTCCTGTTCTGCAACAGGGGGGTGTGCAAAGGCATGCACATGAGAGGTGATGGTCTTTCCCGGTAGTTTCAGCAAACAAACTGTCTAAGATCAAATATTACTACAAGAGTGGGAGTTTTTTGTGGGTTACTAACTTTCCTCCACACCACAGCATTACAATCAGCTAAGGGTGATCAATTGATAAATACACTCCAAATGGTTAACTTTTTAATTTCACACACACACAGAGATCACCACATAAAAGCATTAATCAAAACTGTTTGGCACTGCCTGTCCCCTCCTTCAGCAATGTGTCTAGTGAGCAATCCCTTCCCTCCCCCCTCAGTGCACTCTTTGCAGCTACTGTTTGGTTATGTTTGATTCAGCAATGCAGGCTTTGTAAAAAATGTACCTCTTCCAAAGACTAAGAGAAACATTACCTCTTCTGACTGGAGGGTGAACCAAAGTTCAGGGCCAGGCTGGCTGTTTCGGCTAGGAGAAAAAAAACGTTGTGATGGAGTCCTTGATTTGTTTGCTTTTTTATATTCATTTTGCATGAATATAAATGACTAAAAGCACAAGGCAAAAGGGAATAAGAATACGATTTTTAACCTGACAGCCTCGCACTGCCATAGGTGTGCAGTCTCTACTCAGCCCTAGCCAGTATTGTTTAATATCTTCATCAATGACATAGACAGTGGGATGAAGTGCACCCTCAGCAAGTTTGCAGATGACACCAAGCTGAGTGGTGCGGTCGACACGCCAGAGGGATGGGATGCCATCCAGAGGGACCTGGACAAGCTGGAGAAGTGGGCCTGTGTGAACCTCATGAGGTTCAACAAGGCCAAGTGCAAGGTCCTGCACCTGGGTTGGGGCAACCCCCAGTATCAATACAGGCTGGGGGATGAAGGGATTGAGAGCAGCCCGGCCGAGAAGGACTTGGGGGTAGTGGGGGATGAAAAGTTGGACATGAGCCAGCAATGTGTGCTTGCAGCCCAGAAGGCAAATCATATCCTGGGCTGCATCAAAAGAAGCGTGGGCCAGCAGGTCGAGGGAGGGGATTCTGCCCCTCTACTCTGCTCTGGTGAGACCCCACCTGGAGTACTGTGTCCAGCTCTGGAGCCCTCAGCATAAGAAAGACACGGATCTGTTGGAGCGGGTCCAGAGGAAGGCCACAAAAATGGTCAGGGGGATGGAACACCTCTCCTATGAAGAAAGGCTGAGGGAGTTGGGGTTGTTCAGCCTAGAGAAGAGAAGGCTTTGGGGAGACCTTATTGCAGCCTGTCAGTATATAAGGGGGGGCTTATAAAAAAGACAGAAAGAGACTTTTTAGCAGGGCCTGTAGTGACAGGACAAGGGGCAATGGTTATAAACTGAAAGAGG
Organism: Aptenodytes patagonicus; assembly: GCF_965638725.1. Lineage (NCBI taxonomy): Eukaryota > Metazoa > Chordata > Aves > Sphenisciformes > Spheniscidae > Aptenodytes > Aptenodytes patagonicus. The sequence continues at coordinate 20,317,677 of NC_134955.1, forward strand.
GTAGGTTTAGATTGGACATAAGGAAGAAATTTTTTATGATGAGAGTGGTGAAACACTGGAAGAAGTTGCCCAGAGAGGTGGTGGATGCCCCATTCCTGGAAACATTCAAGGTCAGGTTGGACGGGGCTCTGAGCAACCTGATCTAGTTGAAGGATGTCCCTGCCCATGGCAGGGTGGTTGGACTAGATGACCTTTAAAGGTCCCTTCCAACCCAAACCATTCTATGATTCTATTAAGATGACTGGAGGACTCAGGCATTGAGCCAGCGCTGTCTGATTACCTCCCTGCATCTCTACCCACAGGCTAAGCAATGGAGAAATCCAGTGACAGTGTCCCTGCATGTCAACCCCCTTTCTGACAGCCCACACAGAGCAAAAAAGCAGCAACCAAAGGGTTTCCTCCCTAAATCCTGCTCTCTCCTAAAAATTCGCGTGGTCCAAAGAGCCTGTGCTGTCACGTGTTGCTAAAGGCTTTAAGAGAGGCACGAGTGGGCCAGATGTGGAGCCATAAAGCCAGTTCCTGAACCAAAAGCAAGACATGTCAAAGCAGCCCCCTAAGAAACAGGTAAATCAAACAACCGTTAGTCCTACTCTAGGCAGCAGGTCCTCCAGCTCAAGGAGTATTACCATGGGGCTGTAAGCTGAGGATCTCTCAAGAACCTTTTATTGTAGAAAGAAATATGAATATTTTTTTAACAAGTCAAGCAGAAAAGAGCATGTTTCACTGAAACCTCAAACTTATCACATACATAAGAAGATCCCACACCTTCCCTTTTATTTCCAGAGTCCTTGTGCATCCATTAGCAATTTCAGTATCTGTAAAAGCCTATATTTGCTGGAAAGTGGTTGAGCCCTGGATTGCATGGGCAGGAGGAGAAAGTCTGATGTTCTAGAGATTTCCTCAGCTAATACAAAGATCTTTTGATATTCACAGTTGTACCTGCAACTCCTTTAAAGATTTACTGATGCCTCCAACAAAACTTTGAAAAAATATTCCAGTCACAAGCAATTTCACTTATATAGCAGACTTCAGGGTTTGTTGTTTTTTTTCATTTTCTTTTTTTTCTTTATAAATAAGGAAATTTGCATGAAAAAAAAGGATCTTCAATACTTAATAGCTCATCTCCTTCTGCTCACATGCCACCTGAAGTCATGATCTTTGGTTTATGGCATAATTAGTTGCTATGGAAATAACATCATCATAGACACAGAGAAAATATTTTGGGTATGATTTGCAATGCTCTTTATTTAAGCCTGTGCACAAGTTACTTTTGTAGAAACCTCACTGCTTTTTATGTGCTCTCATCTGCATAACGGTATTCATCACCTCTGCCTGTGCATTCAGACACACTGGTATTGGTACGTGCACTGCTTCCACTGAAGGCATTTCCTTCACCCGTACTTGAGCATCTACATGTTCAAACAGTGATGAGAGTGTACATGCATGCAGAAGAGCTGGTGCCAAGTCAGACTAAACAAAACAAAACAAAAAAATCTCTTCAAAAAATGACTTGGGATTGGGCCCCAAAACCCTGTGCACCACAGAGCCCCCTTGCCATTTGTGCCTTCTGGGCTTTTGTCATCCTGTTCTTTGCTAATGATTTCTTTTGTCCAATAATAAAAAATTTAAGTAAGGAGATTCCCTGTTTCCCCAGCAAATTCTGTGTATTTAAGTCCTGGCCAGAGAGAATTATTGCTGCAGATGAAAGACAAGCAGTGCCAGTTACTGAACTCCTGGAGAAGCAGAAGCTCTGTTCCTCTGCCAATGCCCTCAGTAATAAAGAATGAAAGAACAGAAATAAAGAATCCATCTGACACCCCACAGAAGATGAGTTGTGGCCCAAAGAAAATCTTTGTCAAAACCTATCTTTGCGGTGTCAGCAGGTCTTAGCAGCACAAATGCAATTTATGTGCTAGTTTTCTTAAAATCAGGTTACTTTCTCTAACCTGAGAGATCAGCTGGTGTTCGAAGAAATACCACTTCAAACACGTGGTATTCAGGATCTTTCTGTCAAGTATGAAGTAATCAATCAGACATGAAAATCTTTCTTTAAACTACACAGTTCTGATGGTTTGTGAAAGCAGGTATTTTAAAGCAGAAGCAAAACAATGACTTAGAAAAATTCAAAGATTCTTTAATGTTCCTTAACTGGTATCTGCCTTCTTCATGGATTTTTTCCTTGAAGATTCAAAATGGATTCTCTTCTTGTCTTGCATCGTTAAAAACAGGGCTAGCGTTTTGCAAACATATGAGCATGAAGCAAAGTTCATATAACCATATTTCAGCTCCATTTCCAAAGCAATGAAGGCCCAGCAGCGTTCACTGACCTCACAGGGATCCGAGTGCTCAGCACTTTTGAGAATCAGGTCACTGAGAGCCCATTTCAGCAAAGTACTCAACCACAGTTTTCACTGCATTGAGATATTAATGTACTTAAATAGTAAGCACACACTTAAATGCTTTTGTGAGTGGGATTGTACATAAGCATGAGAAATGCAGTGTTTAAAAGGTTGCAGACCGAGCTGGACTCTGTATACAGCTGCTGTAGTGGAAGGAATTACTCCCTGAGCACACATCTTTGAAGCTACTGCTTCGCAGATCTACCTGCAGAGCTGGCTGGGAGGTGCCTTCAGCTAAAACAAGCAAAGTTAGTTCAGGTGGTTTGAAATGGGGTAAGGAGGTCTCCTACCAGCAACTCAGTCAACAGATGTGAGCAAGCACACCACGAGCCCAGGGCAGGCTGGAGAAATGATCTCTCCTGCTGCATTACTGGGTCTGCGTCTTTCTCTTCATAGCCAAAAGACCTCAATTTGCTCCTAGCTCCCTTAGGCTCTTCCAAAATCCTAGGTTAAAGATAAACATACTTCTTTTTCCAAAAAAGGACTGAAAATAAAACCCCTAAGGGAGCAATAGATGTAATTTTCATCTTGAAAGATAACTTCTTGGAATAAGCAAACGGACATTATTTTTTATGACATGGAAGTTCTGTCACACCAACTCAATGCATTTCTTACAATGCAAGCTATGCTGGAGAGAGCTTAAAATTAAAACTGAAGTATTAAAAAGCCTGCAGCAATTAAAAGAGTATTTGAAAGGGAATAATAAACAAAAACACTAGGTGATGATTCAATATTGATATTAAAATGGAATGGACCTGTACAAAGAAAATGCAACTGGCCATACATATTTTTATATAATATGTTATCAGCTATTATTCCTTTTCTTTATGTTGTAAGGAATCACAGGGCTTATATCATCCCACATTGTAAAAGTAAACAGCAGTGGATCTCTTATCCCTGACATCTCTGTAACCATTCAAGCAAAAAGAGAGGAGCTTCTGCTATCAAAAAAAAATATTCTGCATAGGAGCACAAGCTTTGACTTTCTGCTTTGCCATTCTGAGCATTCATAACAGTGAACAGTCAAAAATAACTTCAGGAGTTGTACCAGCAGACATACATTCAAATATATTTCTGGAACAGATAACACATACAGGTAAACAATTGAAAACAACAGCCTAGGATTTACACTCCTAAAAGATGTATTAGTGAGTATAATAGTGATAATGCTTGAAATAAAAATGCTCTTTTGGAAGAAAAAGTATCACCTGCACTGGAAACCGTATATCTGTATTTACTTGTTCACATCACCACAATCTGGCTCTTTTTATATTTCACTGTTAAAAGCTGTAATTAAGCTCATTTCCCTAAGGAAGGGTACATCTACAAAGAAATAGGAGGCCCCTGTATTTTAAGGCAGCACAGGTGTGATACCCTTTTTGCAAAACATACCTAAACTCAGTTACCAAAGATAATACAGAGGCCCTAATTCAGCAAATATGAGTTGTCTGAAAAAAACCCGAGAAACTCATCCCTATTTATTAAGGCGCTTAATGCTATTTAACTTTAATCGTGGGGCTTTGTTTGGACAGAAATAAGGACATAATTTAGAGCTTTACTGATAAAGAATGAAAGACAATCAGTGCCTGAATTTAGATGCTCTCATTGAAAAGGTACTTCCAAAGTATCTGTTTAGTCTTTAAAGTCATCACCCATTTTGCACACTGGCTAAGATTCTGGATTTAATCAAAACCAAATTTGTGCCTAAATTTCACCTGAGTGTTTGTGCTCAGTGTTTCCTATTGGTTTGCACTAGGCTTTCAGATATTCCTATTCTGTAAGAAACACTTGGCACAGGACCTTTGCAAAATTTAATCCTGCTAAATCTAAGCTCTAGCATACATTAAACTGCTAAAAATGCAAGGTCAACCTCTTCTGCAGTCTGACCTCCCAGCAGTTTGTGTACTGTGTTATATTTATGGGGATTTTTATGAAGGCAGAATTATATACTAAAAAATTATTTCCGCATCAGATCACCAAGAAGCCAACAGAAAAGTAATTAGGAGTGTTTCCACAAAAAAGTGTATCTATTCCATGATGGTTTTCAGAAATGGCAGGGAATGCAGAAAGAAGAACCAGCCCTCCTGATTTCTGTATTCTGCATTTCTGCCTTTAGACAGAATTTCATATTTGATAGGGAAAGAGGACCTCCTTAGAAACATTTTTATTTTACACAAATTTCCAGGTATCTGAAGACCAGATTAAGTTTCTGCATAGCTCTGGTATTGCTAATGACATTTTGCTCAAATAATGCATAATTATGAGCCTATAAAACTTTAATTAAGATGCTTTATAGCCCTTTATAAGTGTCACCCAAACCTATGCTGTAGCGTAAACTGTACTTTTAATTTCTATTTGTTATATTTACACTGTGCAAAGAGATTCATTACAGTAAAAGCTAGTTATTATTTTTTAGAAGACTACACAAATTCCTTGGTCAAAGTTTGTCTGGATAAAGCAAACAAATAATCGTTTTTGTTTGCTTCCATTTTGCTTGGAAATAGAAAAGCTAAACAAACTGTAACACAACTCTATCAATTCCTACAGGGGTCAAACACTACACAGCCAAAACCTCTGCTGCTTTCCACATGCCAAGAATCAAGATGCTTAATGTATTTGCAAGAACAAAAAGTGTGCCTGGTTCAAACAGCATACTGTGTTTGGAGCCTGATCCAAAACACACTGAAATCATTGTAAGGTGCTAGTCCAATCTCAACACCTCAGAAGTCTGACTGCTCTTAGTCCAGGCAAATCTTGGAGCAAGCTTCTGCCCCCCCATTGATGCCTGGATATTGTTGTCAGCAGGACTGCCATAAATTGGTCATACTCAGATGAGATGGCATTAAATTTTTTTATGCCAGACAGAGAGTCAGGAGGGTTGAATCCAGGACTCCCTTCACCACTGTGGAATGGGATTTCTTTATTAATCTGTTTAAGACAGGATAGGTATGATAAGTATGACAGGACACATGTAACAGGGCATTAAAGCTCCGAGAACTGGGAGGGGAGAAGGGCTGACATCCTCACCAGAGCCTGCAAGGGCTCCCTGCTGGCCTGCCAGCTCTGTGGGTCAGACAATTGGTCCCAAAGGCATTCTGGACACTTGTTCCTTCAGCCAGGTCTTAGACCCTGTCCTATAATGAAATGTGCAGCACCTTTCTTGCCTTATAAAATAACCACAGGAATAATTTCAACAGAAACATACCCCTTTCAGACAAACTTTAAAAAATGCAACCCAAAAGAAACCAACAAACACCAGCTTATCAATAAGCAAGTAAAACTAGAAAAACATGAGCTCTAGCAGTGTGAAACTCCCCTTGCTTGGCACAGTGAGGGTGCACGTTCTCCACTCCTGCGCTCCTCGCGAAACAAGTAGGACCCACATCGCTGCAGTACGCTGCATCTGGCAGTCTGATGGCAGCTATTAGCCCCACTATGAGTCCTGGTATAATCCTGGCCTGGCCTTAGCTGCTCCTCCAACAGCAAACTCTGCTAGAAAGGGAACGAAGCCAAAGTTGGCTTTGGCAAGACAGAGGTGCAAATCTGATTTTCCTTCATGGAGTAAGTTACAGATCCTGCAAACTCGTGCCTCATGCAGCTGGAAGCTGACAGCTTCAGATGAGAGGAATTTATCATTATTATTTTAGTATGAGAGCAGCTCATTGATTGCAGCTTGACAACTCGAGTTAATTAGTTGATGAAGGGTCTGCTGCACACTGGATGGCTCCACATCTGTGGATGATGACACAATCAGTAGAATGAAATCCATACTTAAAAGGTCTTTGGTCTTTTCAATCCTAAACTACAAATCACAAAATCCACATAACAAAACCTGCAGATCAGAGGAATTACACAAGAGGTTCCTCCTTCCCTGGCCCTCGGGACAGTCTGGTCTCCGCTGCTTATTGAAGCTCATAAACAGACAGACTTGACTTCAAAAGCATCCTCTTTTCTTCCTGGAGTCCCAGTAGTTCTCAATAGTAAGATAACTGGTTTGAGCTCAACCTGGCAATGTTCCCTTATGGCTGCTTTCCCCAGCATGGAAATAGCAATTTGCAGGTTTTTCTCTGCTCCTGCCAAACAGCAGGTGGGATTTACCCACCTTGTCAAAGCGATTATGTCAAGGTCATCTGGCCCCACCTATCAGATCAATGCACGGAGCCCGTGCATCCAAGTTTGCAAAACATTAAGGTTCTTACTCAGCTAAAATAGTATGTGAGGCCATAATGTCCCAAGCTCCTGAGAAGTGGTGGAGGAGCACAAATGGCAGGGAAAGCTGGCTGGGAAGTGATCTACATGGGGCTGGAGCCACTGAAAGCCACTAAGCAGTGAGGGACAGGGGAAGCACATTGCCTAGTGGGAACAAGGCCGTTGCTGGTTGACCAGGAGCCTCGTATCAGTGAGATCTACTGCAGAAATTCAGCCAGCCCTCTGCCAGACTCTACCTGTAATTATACGGCCCTAGTTCTTAGCACAGAGAAAGGCATTTTTTTCCTCTACCTTTCACATCCATATTTTGCACTTTTCAGGGCACAGCCTGCTTCCATGTCCCTTTTTACTTACCACCTAGGAAGTTGAACTGCACTTCTAGGTGCTCTCCTATAACAAATCAAAAGCAAAAAAGGAAACCAAGAGTCACCGGGCATGTCTGAAATGTGGTCAATCAGAGGTTGCTGGAGAGCAATCAAGAGAAAGGAGGTCGCTTCCTTTAGATGAAGATGACAAAATTTCAAGACAAGCAGCTCTTGTCACCAGAAGCGATGAGCAGAGTATATAACTCAGCAGTCATCTCACCTGAGCCTCCTGAGTCCTGAAAGGGGCTGCAGAGAACGGCACACAGCTATGGGCATAGGAGCCAGTATTTCATAAGTAAGAGATGTGCGTGACAAACAGAAATGGCTGGGTTCAGACGCTACTACAAGGCTTTACTAGTTTAATTCTGGTGTGTTTTAATCTTGTTTTATCTACCCACACAAGGACTCTGTTGACGGAGTCTGCATTCCTCTAACAGAAACATTTCAGTCCTGGATCCCTGCTTGTCTATCAGATGAAGATTTTTTTTGTGTTATAGGACTATTTCCTCCTAGTTTGAGAGCAGCTCAAAGGAATTGGCTTCAACAACTTTGCTATGATTTAAGTTTATTTTTTGACCATGCTGAGCTCTGACAGAAGAGAAGCTCCAGTGAGAGCCATGCTTTATTCTGCCTCCACTAGAATGCTATTGAAAATCTTGGGATGAATCAGGACAGCACAGGTGCTGCACACAGAGTTTAAAAGCAAAACATTCTGCTGCAATAATGTTTGAGCATTTAGGGGACCTCAAAAATGATTTTTTCTTATTACGCTCTAAACAAAAAACACTTTCCATGTTGACATTAATTTCTATAACATGGCTTTAAAAACAAAACAACCCCAAAATTCAATAGACTGCACCCAGGATGGCAATGCCTCAAAATTAGAAGCAGCATGTTGGCATTTTTCCCAGAAAAAAAAAAAATACACGTGTATACACACTTTTTATTTTTTGCAAGATCAATGAAGCTCTGGGGCTTATTCGCACCTCACTCAGCCAGAGGCAGGGACAGGTCTTTGCAGTGCATGAACACTTAGGCACGAGAAGGAATTTGTTTACCTGAACAACTGCGTGTGTGCATCAGAAGTAGTGAGCAGCATGGCTCTCAAATCCATGATGCTGAAGCCTTATCCTTCCTATCCAAGACAGAGACTTTAACTTGAGGGCTGCTAGTCTCATCTCAGTGCTTCCAGAACAGAGTTATTAGGCTATAATAAGCAATCTCCTAACAGCAGGTTGATGAGACTAAATGAATCGCCTTGGTCATCCCCAGCCAGTTGTGAACAAATCCCTGCACTAACAGCAAGGTTAGCTAGGATTTTTCTGTGGCTTCAGTTTACAGAAGCTCCTAATCTTAAATCCTCCACCAAACCTACTGCGATGATGTCTGCAGCTCTGTTTGAACCAGCAAGAAGCGTGAGTCAATTCTTGCGGTAATGGGGCAGAAGAGATGCAGTTCCATACATACCATTACGCACTCTTGAAGAGGCATCTGAATGCTGTCCAAAAATTAATTACATGGCATGACAAGCTCTCACAATTAGCTAACTAGACTGCTTGATGGCTAGGATTTTAAATAAGGATCTTTCAAGGGGAAAGCTCTGGAACAGGCAGTGCTACTGTCATAACAGTCCGAGCTGTCATGAAAGCATAGCACCAACAAGACAGCCCTACAGGCTTCACAATTGCGACTGCAAAGGAAAGAAAAGATCCTGGGGGAAAAGGACTTATTTAACTGCACCTGTACCTCACAGCCATCATCAGGACATCCCCCCTTCCAAGAGGGCTGGAACAGAGGACGACTTGGGTCTTCTCCAGACTACAGTTGGCCCCCATGAAGCAGCAAGGGAAGCCAGGACCACCACCTGCTATCAATGGGGCTGGAAGAGGCACTCTCTTTCACACCACGTCAGGCAGAGGTCACAGGCAGGCCTGCAAATACAGCCAGTCCCTGCACGGTGTGACAGCAGGCCCAGCACCCTTGACACCGGCTAGACCCAAAAGTGCACTGCCTCCAAAATCTCCCATGCATCCACTCCAAGCAACCCTGAAGGTTGCTGCTCCTCTACCTCGTCACTGAAGGGGAAATTTGGCAAAGGGCTTTTGCTGCCGCGCACCATTTGTGCAAGATTTCTCTGATGGCTGCTCATGGAAATCAGTGTTTCACTCACACAGCCCTCACCTCTTTTGGGAAAGAAAACAATGCTTCCATTTTCTCAGTTTTCTCCCTTTGTATGCAAAGGAAAGGGATGAATAGGCAAGGATTACAGGATAGTAAATAACCAGAGTGACTTGACAGCAAGTAAATCAAGCACTTTGTAGTGTTCATGGCAACAGCTTTTGGCATCGCAGGAGAAGAAACAATTCATTACACAACAAATAAACTATGATCTTGTATTTACAAGGCAGACTTTCAATGGAGCCAATTATATATGTAGTGGTGACTGAAAGCCTTACATTACCATTTACAGATCATCTATGAGATGACTGGGTTTTATCAGTATATCATTTTTTATGAAAAAGGATCAGGGAATGTATTAAATAGGGAAGATGGGTTTCAGTTGAAGCTGGATGCCTGTTTCCCTTCTATACATGTGAAAATCTTCTGTCTCTTCACAAGTCTGTTGCAAAAATATTTCAGTCACAAAAAAATGTTTTTTCAAGTATTTGCTTCACAATTCGATATTCTTCTCTGATATGATTACCTACATTAGTTGGCAGTTTCTTTTCCCTGGCCTTTAGAAGGTTTCAGGTTGGTTCTGGTATGTACACTTATGATGAATATATATATTAATAAGCATGTGTCAGTGTATACACTTTCACAGAAAATCAGAATCTTAAGAACTTCACTGATACCCCTGAGAAATTGACAATTTCATGTTTTTTATGTTTATTTTAAAACTTTTTATTCCTGGGTTGGACTGTGTCAGGGTTGGGCTGTGACCTGCCAGCTCATCTTTCTTCTTTAGAATCAAGGATCAAATCTCTATCTAGATAGGTGCATTGAAGCGCTGTTCACGTAAACTAGATATGCTTTTAACACCATATGCTAATTAACCATCGGGTTTTGATATGAATCCCTCAGAGGCTCATGCTCCTCAGTCATGATTCAGATGTATAAGCAAGATTCTCAGCCACTGCAAAACAACTTAACTACAAGGAAATCAAAAGCACTGTATGGGTTTACACCAATTGAGAACCCAGCCAACCGTCTTAAAATTGCAGAGACTTCTGCTCAGGCAAGCACCACCACTGAAGTATTTCTCCCCCACGTATATGCTGCCTTTTTCATTCCTGTCGCTGCTGTGGAAAGTATCTGCAGCAGCATTTCTGAACTGCACCCTGGGATTCGCTTACATTTCCCCCTTTCTTTGAGTAGGGTTTCTGTTTTCCTGCTTCATTTGAGCTATGCGTGCCAAGGCTCGACTCGTGTAGTTTATGCTGCTGTGGCACAGGTGAGATGCCCTTCCCTCAAGCTGTCACCAGCCTCACTGGAGAATCAGCTGCCAGCCAGGCCTCCGCATCTACAGAGAAACCTCACGTGTCACGGTGCTAGACTCCCTCTTGCTCCTCCATCTGGGAGCACGGCTGGCTCCTTTCTCTCTCAAGGTGAGCAGTCAGTAAGGGCTAGAAGTCACTTCACGCTGTTACTTGCTACCTGCCAATCGACATACCCAAGCCAGCTTCATTTGAGAATGTGGCTTTTAGATTTGTATTTCCTTCCAGGCAAAGGGGTAACTGGACACTGCTGCCGAATACATGTTTTGTTATAGCCTCCCATTGCTGCCAAATGCCATAATTTATTCTGTATCAGGCTGTTCATCATAGCCCTGTTTTATGTTTTTAAAAGTGTTTTTGGAAGATGCATGGTCTGAATGAAGATTGCCCAGGACAGAGGCACAGTGCAATACTGCATGGAAATTTCCCTAAAGCAGATGAGAGGAGATGAGGAGGCCAAATGGCTCCCTGGGGTAGGGACCCATGCAGCCATGGCAATGAGAAAGCTATTGGGATTTATCAGCTCAGCTAGTGTTTATTCCAAAATTCAAATGTTCTTTTTCTTCTCCCTGTGTGGACCTATCCAGCACCCACTGAAGTCAGTGGGAGGTCTGCCTATGAGTCTGAAGAGCATAGAGGCAAACTTTTGAGAACCTTCTTCATTTAGAGAATAATTTAAAGCCATCTCCCTGTAGATGTGAAATAGCTAAATATCAGACATCTGCAGCTACTTTACTGACAGCTGCCCTTCTACACTGAACCTGTAGAGTTCAAAAACCTTGATGTGCCTCCCAATGTGCTGAACGAGAGGATTAGATCTGGCCTTTTCCTAGAAGAAGGAAGGGAAAGATGTGAGTCAGTCTACTTTGCAGAAGAAACAACAAGAAGAACTAGACTTTGTCCCTAAAAATTAAGTAGGCTTTCAGACTGAAGCCAGAAACCAAGTTTCCATTCCACCTCTGACACAGACCTCCAGTGCTGGGTACGTCATTCAATCCCCGTGCTTCAATTTTGCTCTCCAGCCTTTTTTTTTTTATACCATCTCTCACCAGCTTGTTGAGGTTTCTAGGTATCAGTGCAACACTACTGGCGATGGACGTGCTCTATGATAGTAGTAATACAGCATAATGATAATGATGATGAGGAGGTACCCAACACAAACCTGAAATCTGACTATGAGCACAAGGAACATGAACACGAACTCATCAATACATAATGTATGCTAAGATGCTTTTTTAATGGTATCAGTGGGTACCAGGAAAGAGCTTTTCTGAGCAAGAGGTCAACTTTACTGTTAATTACCATTATAACAACTACTAGTCTTCACTAAAGCATTTTTTGCTTTCACTAGAAGAGCAATTACATGTGGATAGTCATTCCAATGTTACTTACTCTGTGCTCAATTGTTACACTGGCTGGATGAAAACTCACTTCAACCAGAACAAGTATTGCAACCTATGTATTGACTTGATTCCTCCGAGACAGTCTGCAAATGGAAATGGAGGTCTGCCACACTTCTAGTAATCTTGGCATTGTCCTAAAGTAGTTCACTAACAGCACTCAGTATAGGCGAGGGAAGACAACATAGAAATGGGGAAATACAGTATGGACAGGTGGTGATAGTGAAAAGGAGTGAGACACACTGTCATCACATAGGGAGTATTTTAGCTTTGCTTAAAGAAATCACGTTACATAGCAAAAGGAGCTGCTAGCCACACAGTCGGAGCCAAGAATTTCATTGGATTTGGGCATGCAGTACTGAACAGCTTTGCATTTCCTAAACATACAGCTTTTCCATAGTGGTAACCACTGCATTCCCATCATGCTGATGCAAGACTACAGCACTGGTCCCACTTGTCCAAGGTCTGAGTAAATTGCTCCCCTCTTCTGTGCTCCTTTCACAGCAGAGAGCCCACCCTAAGCCCTGCTCTCCCTTCCCTCTCCCAACGGCTCCTCTCTCAACTTATTCAAGCATGTTTGCAAGAAGGGAACAAGTTGTTTTTCAGGCACAATGAAAGTCTCCACAAAGGAAGAGTTCACTTTTTATAGCTGATAGATATCTATGCTGAAAAGGTGCAAGCAAACACCTTTGAAACCGACCACCCAAATGTTAATAATCAAGCTTAGGGCTTCTGCAAGTTATTTCAGAGGAAGTCACTGAATTCTTTTATAACGTGTGCATGTGGAAGCACAATGCAATGTAGGTAGGTACTGCAGTACAAACTAACATTCACTAACAAGCTAGCATTTTCAAAAGGCCAAAGGAAAGCTCTGCCACAGGGATACAACAAAATATAAGGACATGTCAGGTGGATTTTGTTAGCAGATGTATAGCAAGTGAAGTATACATGAAATATATATCAATAAATGTACCCGTCAGCTCCTCTTTTTTTACTCTGTCTTTGCTACTGACACTTACATTATAAATCAATATATTTTTGGCTCCCAGAAAGATCTTGTTCCATCCACTTTTTCAAGACATACTTAATAAATCATATTTGGCAGCATAAATCATAGCTTACCACAAATGAGATTTAGAGGAACTAATCTCCAAATGTAGTTGCTTAGCATATGTGATAGACACCCCTTATATTAAAATTCACATCTGTAATATTTTAGCATGTATGATAGCAAACAAAGGAACCACAAACAGGTCCATTTAATGCATCTTTACACAGCTTAAAAAATATCTTTCCCTAATTTTCATTAACATTTTTCCAAAGAGCTAAAAAAGCTGAAAGCCTTAATAGCCTCACAGTGCTGGAGCCATATATCATATTGCAAAGGTGAGAAATGCCCTTCAGTTGGTTTCACAAGCACACCCCACATTTAGCAGTGTACTCTGGCTTTCAAAGAAAACTAACGAAGGCTAATTTCTGACTGTGGAACGAAGCAGAGCATATAGAGTTCAGAGATCTGAGCCCTACTGCCACTTCTGCTACATGCTTTACTAAAGGCTTTATGCAAAATGCAGTGAAATTTTCCTATGTGTATATGGGCTTAAGACCAAAGCTAGATGTGTTTCCATCCCTTCAGACCTCAATCTGTAGAATTGAAACAGAAAGGGCCAAACCAGTCTCAAGGTTCAATCCTGTCCTCATTTACTAGATGCCTTGAGACTGTCTTTTTAAAAGTCCAGTGAAAGTCTCTTCAAGACAGATGCTGCCAGAGCCTGAATAAAAGCTGATGGATCAGAATCACTTGGGTCCAAAGCCCCAGAACAGAAAAGCGTATTATTAAATGCTCTTATGCTTTAATGCCTTTGCACATTTACTCAATGATCTCAGCTTTAACAACTGCTCTCTCCAAATGTGTTGCTTGGCGAGAGACCTGTTCTGTACTGCACCATGTTACATACCCCCATGCAAATAACAGAAGCCCTGATCAACAGAAATGCAACTGGATTTTTGTTCATGAATACAAAGAGTCACTATTTGGTCTTTTTTTACTATGCCTACATGTGCAGTTTTCTTGGTACTCAAGACAGATTATTGAGTCACTAAAATGGGCTAAAATGGTCACTGCTGAGAGCCTTGTGCCGATGACAGTAGGGTAGAGGAGGTGATATTAATATCTAAATACGGTAATTCATATCAAGCAATCAGGTTCCACTTTAGATTGCTAGTTTACACATAACAAACACTGGAAAAAACAAAGAGAATACACTGTTTCTTCACTTACTTCCTCCTGGCCTGTTATCCACCTCACACCCAAATACTCCCTCCTGATAGAAGCCAGAGCTTTCTGGCTCAATACTTCTGCTAACTTGGAAATTACTCAGAAATACATATTTTATTTATGATATTCTGTATGTTAATTAAAAAAAAAAACCAAAACCAAACCTAAGTTTTGCCCCCACCATAGGCCTGTACCAACACAGAAGCCACTAGCACTGCAGGACATCAGCCTCACCCAGAAATTGCACAGGGGCTCTAATATGTAGGAAGACAAATGAGCAGAAAAGCCAAGTTTCCAAATGCCCTCTGCTGGCACCTGTCTGTATTAGTAAGAATTTCACCCTGTTCCTAATTAACCTTTCAGAAAACTAATTCTTAAGTTTTATTATTTGAAGATATCCTGGGTTTACATTTACCCTAATAAATTTACCCTCTTCCAGCTTTGCTTTAATGCCCAAGTTTGCTTGCGTTTAACCAAGCACAACCGAAATCCAAGTGCTGCAGTTCTCCTTGTAAACATCATGGGTAGATTGTCTTTTAGTTGGAAAGTATGTCTGAAAAATTTTTCAAATCCACTAACTTCTAGGGATCATCACCCTCATTATTTTGACGAGCTTTGCGGGAAGCTGGTGTGAAGTTTTTCTTACCTTCCCACCAAGTACTAGGGCTGTAGGAACCCAGCCATCCTTCTGCCGCGGGATACAGGAGCAGACTGCTTGGCTAAGTTTTTACCCCCAGCGATGTGTTGGCTCACAATACACAGAACAGCTGTCACAGTGACAGCCATCACAGTGAGTGCCATAGCTACCACACAGTCACAATCACACAGCCACAGCAAGCAAGGCTGCCCCTCCCCACTTGCACCAGACTCCCAGCACTGGATGCAGTACAGGGCTACAGCTGTAACAGCATGAACAAAGTGCTAGGCATTTTTTTAATTACTTTCCCCATTTTGCCCAAAATAACCTGGATCTAGTAGATTTCCAAGCATGACGGAATGACCACCTTATTTCCAACATCCCCTTTAACCATCCACTAGGAACTTGAAAAAGTCATTAGAAACTGGTAGAGAAGAAAGCCAGGTTACAGTTCCTTGATATTCTGGCTGTGAATTACTATTCCTTTACTATTACCTTTCAATTACATGAGGACATTGCATCTAATGATATTTTAAAGTTATGTTTCAATTCCATGTTAACAACTAAGCCATTGTATCAGGAGAGACCAACAATTAATAGTACAGATTGGGAATACATATCCTGGAGCGATTGCTGACCTCTTGAAAGAGATGATTATGTGTTCGCATGGCAGAGCTCACTCACAGGAATAGCTGTTGAAGACACAGACCTGACAAAGCAACCTACTTTCCATGAAGCACTCTTAAGAGATGAAAGCATTTCAAGCATGTTTGTTAACAAGTGCTGCTAGAAGAGAAGGAACACTCCTGCCTCTCACAGCGTGCACAAAAAGGGACCATATAATAAAACACCAGTAACTAAAAATGTCGAAACCTGCTTCGTGAAGAAATGGTCATTGCACTCATGAACTGAAGAGGACGGACATAGCACCGGTCTGGTTTAGGACAAAGAATAAGCAACTACACCCTGTGGTTCAGGGTCCTCTTGTTGGCAGTGTGCTCCTCTGTGCTCCCTTCACTGAAACACCACAGGACTTCAGGATGATGCCTTGCTAGGGATACACTTTTGCTTTCAGGCAGGAATAAATTTTAATCAGTCATTGCTTATTAGCTTCACCTTACTTCCTCTGCTCTTTGCAGGCAAATAGAGACAGAGCTCAAGCGCTCTCCCACCCAGCAGAGAACTTCAATAATGACATTTCTGCCATCTACTACTTAGTCAGGAAAAGAGGCACCTCTCTTGGCGTTGTACGTCTGAAGTCAAGTTTAATAGGACTACATTTATTATGTTTAAGAAATCTTTGATGAACCTATAAAAAAGCCTTATCAATCAGAAGACCAAAGCTGTTAAATCATATCTGATTAACCGAAATATATGTTCAGTAGAACAGATTGTTCTTACTACTCTGATTGCACGACTAAACAAGGCTTTTAATAACTCTGCCTATGTTGGTGGGCGATGGAATGAAGTAATTTGGGCTATCCATTATGGACACAGCCCTTAGTGGAACAGGGCTGTTAACATGCCATCTTTTTTTTTTTACAGCTGTCTCTAGGCTGGCAAACTTAATTTCCATAATTTGTCACCACTGCAGCTCTGCTAAACTTGGGGTTTTAGTGCACACAGAAGTCAGCTTAAGTTAGCAGGTTAGTTAGCAGGTCAGTTCAGGGTTAGCAGCTAACCCTGAAAGGTGGGTCCCACGTTTAGCAACATGGATATAGCCATAAAAACCCTGCTCGTATAATGTATCATGGCACGAGCGACTCTCCTGATGACAGATCACCTCAGCCTGCCACTGCTTCAGGACCAGGAACCGACTGTATCTTTGCAGACTGTGATTTCTGTTCTTGCAGTTGATCCATAGGGTAGGGAATGCTGTTTAAAAAAAAAGCAAGCTCAGGCCACCCATGAAAAGCTGTTTCAGCCTAGTGTTCATTGTTACTCACGTGGAATAGATACAGTGACTACCGGGTTACCTTTTTGATTTTGCACTAGTTTGGCATCTGTATGGATGACAGATTTTAATTTTGTCATCCTTTGCCATATTTACATTTAAGTGCTTTTTGGATGGGATAGGGAAATAATTCTGTTTGATCTACAAACCTGCAGGGCACCTTGCTTCCAGAGGAGAAATCGACTTGACCTTCACGTTCTGGTCAAATGGGACCCATAATCATTAGCACAACACGAGAAAGACATTTGGTTTTTGACATGGAAAATATCAGGATGCAAGGGATGGCAGGAGAGGAAGAGCTGGCACTTCAACATAAGAACAGCAGCATGCCTTCATTTTGACACTTACAAAATACATTCCAGTTCAGTAAATACCCCAGTGGTAAAGCAGAATAACATCCTCTAAGAAAGCCTGCAAAATAGTGTTTTCTACTCGGAGACAAAGTTGCTGCATTGTCAAGTCTTCCTCCCAGCATGGTGATACCTGGTGCTTTCCAAGCTTTACATCTCTACAAGCAACACAGGGAGAGCCCCTAGAAAAAAGACTGAACTGAGAACTGGAGCACTGAAAAGTCATTTCAAAAGAAGAGTTCAGAACAAACCCTTCAGAAAATGTTTGCTTAAAGCCTTCTCGTTGAAAAGCTGGTTCTAAAGTAGCACCATGGTATTCTCTTGCTGATGCTCTTCACGGAATTTCAAATCAAATAGCCTCAATTTGCAAGAAAGAATATCTTACTCCCCAAATCCTTTAAATTCACTGTGGGAGTCCCAAAACTCCAGCTGGGTTCTTTCCTTCTTGCTAACAGATTTCAAGGGACTTGCACAGAAATAGCAGATTAGAATTTAGGAAATAAACAACGAAATGAACCACAAGTTATACCAAAATATAGCTCACTCCTCTAGTTCTATTTGTTCTGCAGTGATAACAAAAGGGGGGGGGAAACTCCCAACAAAACCTGACACTAAGATTCAATGCTGTATCTTCAGGACATTTTTACATATTCTGAAAAATGGGTCCTGGTAAGTTGTCTCACGTTGGGCTCCAAATATTGAGAAGCATCAGTTAGGCATTTTCTGATACTGAGCTTTGCAGAATGATTAGTAGTGCCTGGAAAATAAAGATTCCAAAATAATTTATAGGAGGATAACAACTGTTCTGGATATTACAGGTATTTACTAAGCCTTGGGTTGAAAATGAAGATGTAAAGAAAATACTGAAAAAAGGAACATGAGAGAATAATGTTAATCTCTTGAAAACAAAGTTCAAAAACCCAAAATACAGTTAAGACAATAAACATATAATACCATCCTATTATAGAATCATAGAGTCATAGAATAGTTTGGGTCAGAAGGGACCTCTAAAGGTCATCTAGTCCAACCCCCCTGCCGTGGGCAGGGACATCTTCAACTAGATCAGGTTGCTCAGAGCGTCGTCCAACCTGACCTGGAATGTTTCCAGGGATGGGGCATCCACCACCTCTCTGGGCAACCTGCTCCAGTGTTTCACCACCCTCAGAGTAAAAAATGTCTTCCTTATATCTAGTCTAAATCTACCCCCCTTTAGTTTAAAGCCATTCCCCCTTGTCCTGTCGCAACAGGCTCTGCTAAAAAGATTGCCGCCATCTTTTTTATAAGCCCCCTTTAAGTACTGACAGGCTGCAATAAGGTCTCCCTGAAGCCTTCTCTTCTCTAGGCTGAACAACCCCAACTCTCTCAGCCTTTCTTCATAGGAGAGGTGTTCCATCCCCCTGATCATTTTCGTGGCCCTCTTTGGGACCCGCTCCAACAGATCCGTGTCTTTCTTATGCTGAGGGCTCCAGAGCTGGATGTAGTACTCCAGGTGGGGTCTCACCAGAGCAGAGTAGAGGGGCAGAATCACCTCCCTCAACCTGCTGGCCACGCTTCTTATATTCTGTATAATTTACTACAGTAAATTATTTTCCAGCCAACTGGCTGGAAAATGGCTTTGTGGAGAAGAACCTGGGGTTCTGGTGGCCAATAAATTAAAAATAAATCAGTATTGCCCTCAACGGTGAAGATCAGCTGTGTACTGGGCTGTATTAAAAAAAAGCAAGCCAGAAGATCAATGGAAGCAATTAGCTTGCTCCACTCAGCACTTGCAAGACTGTGTCTGCAGTAGTGGGGCCAGTTTAAGGCTCACCAGTACAAAACAGACATCGACACACTGGAACAAGACTAACGGAGGGGCACCAGGATGATTAAGAAGCTGAGAATTGGGCTCAAGCTGTCTTAACAGAGGGTTAAGGGATGGTATTGCTGGCTTCAACTACATAAAGGGAAGGTATACAGAAGATGAAGCCAGAGTCTCTCCAGAGCTGCGTAGTAATAGGAGGAGAGGCAATGGCCACAATTTGTAATAAGGGAAATTCTCAGTAGATATTGGGGGGAGGGGGAAAGGAGGAATCACTGTGAGGTTGTCCAACACTGGAACAGGGGCTCTGAGACATGGGCAATCTCCATCTTTGGAGACGAAGACGAAACTTAAGATTTAAAAAGGCCCCAAGTGACCAATCCAATATAACTTCAAAGCTGACCCTGCTTGGCACAAGGGATCAGACCAGATGACCTCTAGATGTCACTTCTAACATGAATTATTCTCTGACTCCTTGATCTACAAGAAAGTTAGGGCTGTGTAACGCGGTGATAGAACTCAAACAGGCTGTATATTGAGAGCAAGGCAGGAGGTGAAACACCACAAGAATCACAGTGTTTTGGAAGAACAGTGTCAAAGACAATAGGCTGCCTGAGAGATGGAAGATGGTCCTACTGTGTCTCAGATTGCATTCCAAACATTAAATGAGGAATATATTTTTACTGAGAGTAAGTCACCTGACAGACAACAAGAGATACTTTGGCAGACCTAAGCTGTAGGGGAAAAGTATACAGAGACTTTTTACAAAAAAATCATGGAAACGTGGTTACAAATTATAAGTGGCTTGTCACAGAAGGGACATAGAGAGTTTAAGTATGGCCACACAGGCACAGGCTATTCACACAGTTATGTTAAAAAAGAAGATATATGGTGGAAAAGCTCAACACTCAGAATGTAGGATGAGGGGCCAGGCCCAAAGGACTATCAATCACATTACAAATGGATGTACTTGAGTTGACCTGAGTTGTATATAAAGTACAAACTGACAAAGTTAGAAGTATTGTGCACTGATAGCTCTGCAAAAGTATGACCTATAAATATCAGAGAAGTAAAACCACCATAGATCAGAGAGAGTTGTAGAGGAGAAAAGCATACAAATATCACAGGATTTTTCAGTAATTTCCACTCCTGAAGCATCTGTAAAAGACCATACACAGTGACCATAAGAAATGGAAGAGAGAGAACGTTTCATCACAAACTCTCCTCTTCGACTTGATGAGAATAAAGTGATTCAAAACACAAGAAAAGGCCATCACATTCGACTGACTGGGGGCCTAAAATCACAATGACAGTTGCTGACAAAGCACCGAAATCATCTGGGGAAATATCACAGTAGCACAATACAAATTGGTATATTATCTGACCTCAAGCCCTCGAAAAAGCACCATGGACAGGGCAGCTCTAAAATACTTCAGAAGGCATTTAAAGTCCCTGATGCTCATTTTTCGGGTAGCAACTATGTCTTCCCTTCTCTCACTCCTGGCCTGTGGTGAAGAAAATAAAAAAACATTTGTGTCCAGATCCTATGTATGCTCTTCACTGGTATAGCCCAACAAGCTTTAAAACAGAGATTATTATTGTTATTGCCATCTGACAGATAACCTAGTAGCTGGTACAGTGCTGTGTTTTGGATTTAGGATGAGAACAATGCTGATAACACACCAACATTTTAGCTGCTAAGTAGTGCTTACGCTAGTCAAGGACTTTTCAGCTTCCCATGCTCTACCAACTGAGAAGGCTGGAGGTGCACAAGAAGCTGGGAGGGGGGCACAGCCAAACTGGCCAAAGGGACATTCCATACCATGTGACATCATGCTCAGTACATAAACTGGGGAAAGCTGGCCGGGGGGCTGCTGCTCAGGGACTGCCTGGACATCGGTCGGCGGGTGGTGAGCAATTGCACTGTGCATCACTTGCTTTGTGTATTATTATTATGATTATTATTGTTGTTGTTATTTTATTGCAATTACTAAACTGTTTTTATCTCAACCCATGAGTTTTTCTCACTTCTACTCTTCCAATTCTCTCCCCCATCCCACCGGGGGCCGGGGGGGAGGGAGGAGTGAGCGAGCGGCTGTGTGGTACTCAGTTGCTGACTGAGGTTAAACCACAACAATTGTTCATTGCTTCATCATTAGTCTAGATCCATGAAGAACACAGACTGAAGACAGTTCAACAATAGCCTACCTTTTCAGCTTGCTAAAGTTGCATTTATATTTCATCCAATGCATACTGATGATCTCTCCCACACAACTAGGCTCTTCCCTCTACTGCTGCACTAATATTGAAAAGCTCCATAGTAGATAAACAATTCCTTATTGTTAATATTTTTCCTGTAACACAGGAACCGTTTCCACCACAGGATGCTCAACTCACATTAATCCATAGACAGAACTTGAATATCCCTTTTGATTTGGCTTAGATTCCCATCAATGGAAGGAGAAGGAGGCACAGGAGCAGGCTGTCCCCATACACCGTAAGAAGAACAGGTGGGGAAGATGACCAGCCTGGCTGAACAGGAAGCTCTTGCTGGGACTCAGGAAAAAAAGGAGAGTTTACCACTTGTGGAAGAAGGGGCAGGCAACTCAAGAAGAGTACAGGGATCTCGTTAGGTCGTGCAGAGAGGAAATGAGAAAGGCAAAAGCCCAGCTAGAATGCAATCTGGCCGCTGTCGTTAGAGACAACAAAAAAAGTTTTTACAAATATATTAATGACAAGAAGAGAGCCAAGGAAAATCTCCATCCTTTATTGGATGCAGGGGGGAACATTGTCACTGAGGATGAGGAGAAGGCTGAGGTACTCAATGCCTTCTTTGCCTCAGTCTTTAACAGTCAGACCAGTTATCCTCAGGGTACTCAGCCCCCCGAGCTGGAAGACAGGGACGGCGAGCAGGATAACCCCCCCCATAATCCAAGAGGAAGCAGTTAATGACCTGCTACGCCACCTGGATGCTCACAAGTCTATGGGGCCGGATGGGATCCATCCGAGAGTGCTGAGGGAGCTGGCGGAGGTGCTCGCCAAGCCGCTCTCCATCATTTATCAGCAGCCCTGGTTAACGGGGGAGGTCCCGGACGACTGGAGGCTTGCCAATCTACAAGAAGGGCCGGAAGGAGGATCTGGGGAACTGCAGGCCTGTCAGCCTGACCTTGGTGCTGGGGAAGATTATGGAGCGGTTCATCTTGAGGGCGCTCACAAGGCACGTGCGGGACAACCAGGGGATCCGGCCGAGCCAGCACGGGTTCATGAGAGGCAGGTCCTGCTTGACCAACCTGATCTCCTTCTATGACCAGGTGACCCGCCTAGTGGATGAGGGAAAGGCTGTGGATGTGGTCTACCTGGACTTCAGTAAGGCCTTTGACACTGTCTCCCACAGCATTCTCCTAGAGAAGCTGGCGGCTCACGGCTTAGACAGGTGTACTCTGCGCTGGGTCAAAAACTGGCTGGATGGCCGGGCCCAGAGAGTTGTGGTGAATGGAGTTAAATCCAGTTGGCGGCCGGTCACGAGCGGTGTTCCCCAGGGCTCAGTTTTGGGGCCGGTCTTGTTTAATATCTTTATCAATGATCTGGATGAGGGGATCGAGTGCTCCCTCAGTAAGTTTGCAGACGACACCAAGTTGGGCGGGAGTGTTGATCTGCTCGAGGGTAAGAAGGCTCTGCAGAGGGACCTGGACAGGCTGGATCGATGGGCTGAGGCCAATTGTATGAGATTCAACAAGGCCAAGTGCTGGGTCCTGCACTTCGGCCACAACAACCCCATGCAACGCTACGGGCTTGGGGAAGAGTGGCTGGAAAGCTGCCTGGTGGAAAAGGACCTGGGGGTGCTGGTTGACAGCCGGCTGAACATGAGTCGGCAGTGTGCCCAGGTGGCCAAGAAGGCCAATGGCATCCTGGCCTGTATCAGAACTAGTGTGGCCAGCAGGAGTAGGGAAGTGATCGTGCCCCTGTACTCGGCCCTGGTGAGGCCGCACCTCGAATACTGTGTTCAGTTTTGGGCCCCTCACTACAAGAAGGACATTGAGGTGCTGGAGCGTGTCCAGAGAAGGGCAACGAAGCTGGTGAAGGGTCTGGAGAACAAGTCTTATGAGGAGCGGCTGAGGGAACTGGGGTTGTGTAGCCTGGAGAACAGGAGGCTGAGGGGAGACCTCATCGCTCTCTACAACTACCTGAAAGGAGGTTGTAGCGAGGTGGGTGTCCATCTCTTCTCCCAAGTAACAAGCGATAGGACGAGAGGAAACGGCCTCAAGTTGCGCCAGGGGAGGTTTAGATTGGACATGAGGAAAAATTTCTTTACTGGAAGAGTGGTTAAACATTGGAAGAGGCTGCCCAGGGAAGTGGTGGAGTCCCCATCCCTGGAAGTATTTAAAAGACGTGTAGATGAGGCGCTTAGGGACATGGTTTAGTGGGCATGGTGGTGTTGGGTTGACAGTTGGACTCGATGATCTTAGAGGTTTTTTCCAACCTTAATGATTCTATGAGAAGGAGGGGAATTTATATAGCTAAGTTTCTGGTGACTAGCAGGAATTACTAGCAGGAAATGCTTTGATGGCAGCAGGGAATAACAGAAAATAGCCTAAGCAAACACTATCACTGTAATAAGCAGAAGGCAGTTTTACATACCTGTGAGATTATCTTTTAATTGCCTTGAAAGCTGAGGCTTGCAGTCAGAAAAGTGATTGCAATAGAGATTGTCTTGTTCACAGTATATGCATTCACCGCATCCTCGCCAATAAAACAATGTAAATCAAGGGAAATGTATGACTTCTGGAAATAGATGCTGAGCTACATATTAGTTTACAGAGTTCAGAGAATTCAAGCCCAAAAAGGCAAAAGGAAAGGAATGTGGTGCTGTTTCTGACTTCTGGCATTAAGTAAGGAAGCAAAATTGCCAGGCAAGGGTGAAATACTGTGCATCTGCTGCCTGTGACAAGAGTTTTCTGGTGTTAATACTTGGTGCACAGCTTCTTCCATTTAAGAAGCCAGAGTCCTAGGATCTCCACAAAAGCATGTTCCAAAGTATAATGCAACTGGCTATATTTTAGAGTCAATACCGATCTAAAAATCCATGTAACATAAGCAATGTGCCTTGCTCCAGTCTCATCCTCGTAGCAGACATTTCTGATGGTATGTGGCACGAAAGGAGGGTTTGTAGCCATGTCCCCCCTGCCAGTGCTCCCGAGGGGGACAAGTTTTTCTGGGAAGGCATTTCAGCCAGACGACGTGTTCCCATTCCTTTAGCAAGGATGAATCAAGTGTTTTCAAATTCATCAGAAATAGTTTGCTTTCTCTTAAGTAACTTGCTATCTGCTCTTCTGTGCAGCTACTTTGAATCTATTGCTATTGAAAGGCACCAGACTGATAGCCCAGGCTTTGATTTTTCACAATGCTAACATTTTACCCAGGCAGTTCCCCCACCCCAGCAGCACTAAAAGACCAGCTAACAGGAAATTATTGATCCTACCACCTAACTCAGCTCTGCAGTGCCATTTACTCAAAGTCCTACTATCCTCTGTGTCTACAACCCATACAGTACAGGCAACCATGGTAGGAAGCTCCTACTCAATGATCTGTCTGTTAAATTGCCTCCAACTTGGTTTATCGAAATCCCTGTCGGTAGAGTAAGCTACATCCAGTTTGATATAGCCACTGGCATACCTGCTAAGCCTGCCACCCATGAAACTTGATTATACTGGAGCATTTCATGAGGTGAACACCTGATTCACCACAACCAGCTAGAAGCCACTAAATTAATTTCACATCCCTGAAGACACATCAAATCCAACAACTGATTTGCAGTGGCTTCAAAGCAGCTGAAGTAAAAAATTCTGTATTCCATTATAAGCTGCCTAAGCCCATGCATTTCCATCTCTGGCCACACAGCCTTTACTTTGAACTGCACAAATACATTAAGGTCATTGTCAAAACAATAGGACAATGTCACCCTGGATGAGCTGAACAGTGACAGCAATTAAGCAGTAGCTGCGTGGGAGAGCAGACAGCAGCAAGTTACTAAAGGAGAACGCAAACTATTTTTCACAAAGGTGAAAATGCCCGATTTCTTTATGCTAACAACCCCAATGGTCTGGAATGTTTTAGGCAGACACTAACCAAATGGACAGCTTTAAAACTACCTCAGTGTCTGCTGCAGTGGAACACAATAGCACACTGCAGAGGCTAGCCAGCACAGCTCTGAACGGTCACCTTTATCGCTGCATATTAAAACACGCCAAATAGAGCCAATGCCTTATAAAAGGAATCTGGCTGGTTTTCTGTATTTGTTTTTGCACCAAAATAAAAAATTATTGTCCAGAGCAGATTATAACAAGGAGAACTGCGACTGCCTAGGACCCTTGCTCTGTGCTTGGGTTACTGTCTCCTGTGTGACATTTTTGGGTGAAAATCCTGGCCCTTGTGGATCTGAGGATTCTGCTGTGATGGACACATGGAAATCACAACTCAGCAACAAATGGCTACAGAAAAACACAACAGCAACAAAACAAACCCCACTATTAGGCTGACAAAGCATGAAGAAGTACAGAAGCAAGATCTGCTTTGACACAGCCACACTCAATTAGCAATTTCATCCCCCTCTATATGCCTGGTATGTGCATATAAATAAAGTGTTTGTGAACATGATGCCTTCCTGAAGTTCAGCAACAGCAAGACGTTAGAGTGCACAGAGAGATTTCCACCCAGGTTTGGGTGTCAGAAAGATGCAGCCAGCAGCTGTGATGCTATAATCCTCTCTCCCTGTTGAACCCTGCTGCTGTCTATCATGCCCCATGCAGCCATCATAATTGCTTCACATTCCTCCACGTCCAGTTTTATCCCTTCATTTGCTGCCTTATACCTACAGCAGGGATCAGGGAAGAGTGACTTCGTCATAACATCAAACCAGCTAACTCATATCTTAAATTGAAACACTGGAGAAAACATTGCTTTTGGAAGCTCACTTAAGATAGCCAATAAACAAAAAGGTCTGTTTTCTTCTGCACTTACTGCTTAGTAAATCCCAAACACATTAGCATCATGGTAAATTCTTCTCATGGCCCTTGCACCAAATAATGAATCCAGTGATTTCACAGCTAGATACTTTGGCCAGAGAGTACAAATGCTTTAGGTGGATATACCCACATGTGCGTGCATCACCTGTTATATTTGCTACAGAAGATAGACAAGAAAGTAATTCAAGAAGTAACAGAGACATGAGGTCTGCTCTGTATTAGGAAAATAAAAAAATTTGGTGGTACGCAATGCTTGCAAGTATGCATGGGAATCCCTGCATCATAAAGTGCGTTAAGAGATCCTTTGTAGCTATATTACTGAGTGAAGTCCACATACATCTTGGTTCCCAGATATAATGAAGTCTTAATACCTGTGCAGGGCACAGTAATACACTTTCTTGCATACTAAGCAATATGTCAGGAATCTGCACTGAAGGTTATTTAGACAAGATCCTGTGAACACAAGCATTATTTGTGACCTGGATCTCAACCAATTATGCCCTCTGGGATTAGGAGTCACACTCAGACAGAGTCAAAGCTAGTAGCAACAGCTAGGAAGGTGGGAAAAATGAGAAGACAAGAATCAAAATAGGAAAGATATATCCTGTTTTTCAACAGAGAAAGCAGCCAAATTTCACAAAGGAACATCACTCTGAAGCAATGACGTATATATTTCTTTTGGGGGAGGTCAGGGGTTGAGAGGGATGGGACTGGACTGGCAGGACTACCTGAAGTGTCCGGGAAACTCAGCAAGCCACGGAGAATGGGAGCACAAACAAGTCTCCCAGTCTGCAGAGCTGGTGATGGGAGTGCTGCGGAAAAGGGAACAAAACCGCTGCTGCTGGGAAGCCTGTTGGAGAGAGATGAGAGGCAGTGGCTTAGTTTGGAGGTAAAGAGCGTGGAGGGGGACCACAAAAGTTGTGGACAGGTCTGTAAGGGACAGAGGGAGATTCTGATGGAAGATTTCAGTCCTCTCTGCAGAAAGACAAAAAAAAAATACTTGTACCAAAGAACCACACCCACAAGCCTGATACCAAATTAGCTTAGCACATGGCTCTGTTAATTCTGCCCAAGTATTTTCTGTTTGATGACAGACTGAATTGCTGCTCACTGAACCAGGGTTATCTCCCCCATGCATTACCAGCCTGGCAATCAGAAGGGAACCTGGCAAACAGGACTAAGAACAAGGACAAAGTAATCTTCTCTCTGAGGCCTGCTGCCAAGCAACAGAGCTGCCTGCCTGCCAGCAGCAGCACTTTCACTGGGGACTTGGTACAAGAGCTTCTCTTCCCTGCAGGTAAGCATGTGTCACCTCAGGGGCAGCCCATCTGCTAACTTCACCACTTGATGGGCACGGAGGGGAATGCAGGAGAGGAACAGCAGGAGTTAAGAAAATAGCCTTTTGGCTTGTCCCTGCCATCAGCACTCAGTGATGCACTCCCAAGTGCTGGCAACTTCAAGATACAAGGTGCCGGGCGGTCTGGTAACATGCTCTCCCTACCCTGCTGCTCCAAGCATCCATCCCACATTGTAAATAAGACTTAGTGCTAAGTTCCCAAGGAAACCGGAGCTCCTTGGTACTGCTGACTGAGATTTTCCAGTTCATGCAAAGAGGGCAGACCAAGTTAGGTTGGACTCTGTAAGAGACCTGACGAAGCACAACCAATTACCAGGATTGCTCCCAGGACCCCTGAAGAGCTGACAGCGCAATGGCTTGGTTATTATGCTCCAGGCTCACTACTAACCGAGTCATAAGACTTCATTGCTGTCCACCACCCCCAAAAGTGGTTTATTCAAATACAGCTGTGATCGTCTAGTGGTTTTCCTTTGGTGCTACACTGTGAGTCCCAGGAAAACATCTGGAGAGAGTGCAGTAAGGTGAAAAAGCCAGACAGCTGCAAGCACATAATAAACCATGGGTGAAATTTCACACAGGAGCTCATTGATATCTGCTTTGTGGGCTTTGGGATTTTCCATGCTGTTAGGACAACTCACTAGAGCTTGCCAGAGTCCTCACACCCATCCCACCACAGGCTAAGGCCCAAACTGCTCCTCAGTACTTAGGAAACTTGCTGCTTCCCAGGCAGTTGACACCTGAGTATCAACTAAATTTCCTTCCAGACTGGGTTATGTATTCAAAGATACTGTGCTAAAGAGCAGGAAGTTTCCTTCTAACACTCATAACATTTTTAGTTCCTTTCCCACTTTTTTCCACAGCCTCTGGCTTCTTCTTCAGCTTGTGGGGAAAAGGGAATCATGCAAGTGTTCCCCCAAATCAGGTAGTCTGGGGCAGCACCCCACCCCAAAGTTGGTATCTCACTTATTTAATCCGGTAGTTGTGTTACAGAGACCTCATCAACACTGGGTTTGCATGCAAAACCAACTTGCTTCCTATATCCTCCCCTCTGCCAAACCCCACTGCCAACTCTTTAAAAGGCAGTATTCTTCATAGCCACCCACAATTTTGCAAAAGATAGTTTTTAGCTTGGAAACAATACTGAATTTAAATTGTAGTTCCGAGTGGTTGCAGAATGTTTTAGCAGCTGCTTTCTGCCCCTACCCTCATTCCCTGCTTCTCCCTTCCCATTTCCCCTCCCTCTCAGTCCACTGGGGTGTTTTGGACTCTTTGCTGGATATTCAGCTCAGATAGAGGAATCAAATCAAGTTTTAATCAAGCATTCAAATCACTGCATGTAGGCCCATTCAGCAGCTTCAATAACCAAGCACTCTGGTGACAAAAGCCACCGACGCATGAAACACATAAACTTAGTATAAATAACTCTAATGCACCACAAGAGACACTAAATTGGGGAGGCAGAGGGGGGTGGTACAGAAAATTTCCCAGAAGCCCAATGCACCTCTTCTCCATATGCACGAGTGAGTCTCATTGAACTGATTCTTGGAACCACAATCATCTTCTTGAGCTATGAGAGTAGCTCTTCTCGGCATTGCTGTCCTGCATCAAAGTACTCTCTCCTCCAGTTATTCGCTGGATCTTCGGATAAGTGAGGTCGTCTCCCATGGTTAGCCAAGGGGTACAAGAGCTAAAGGTGACCAAGAGGTAGCAACCATGCAGAACAACTTGGATGGATAAGCAATCTGGTGCTGAGCCCTGACAGCACAGTAACACCAGAGCCAAGTTCACTTTTCTGGAGGTCTAAATCTTTCTGCTAAGCATGAAGAAACAAAGTTGTTCTCACATGACAAAAATCTGAAAACAGGTGCCACGTGGAAGCACTGTCACACAAAAACATATTTTCAGTTTCAGGCAAAAGCCTAACTGCTTCTCTGTGCTCATGCAACGCTATGTTTCTAGAACTACAGCAGGGTCATAACATTACTCTATCTAGTCCAAATTTGACGTTGGGAATGCCTCCCCCATTTGGGCAGAGGTGGTATACAACTGGATTTCTAAGGAGTTAATTTTCCAAAGTACTGAGCACTGACACAACTCTCTCTCTCTCTCATGTCCACAAGAATTTTACTGCTAACTTCAGTGCAAAAAGAGTTTGGATAACAATGGGTGTACTTAAAAATTCCACCTGGAGAGATTTGTTACAGAAGTATGAAGACTGGCCTAAATGCAGTCTGAACAGAAATGTGTAGGTGCAAGCAAGGTGCAAGAAGAAACAGAATGACAAAGGGTTAAAAGAAGGGCCTGTATTGCTAATGAAGACCACACCAAGGTTGTGGTGGTCCACATCCACCGCTCCTATCCTCTTTAGCCCACAAGGAAAATGGGCAATGGGTGGCAACCTGGCCTAAAATTTATGGAAGATGGAGTAAGCAAGGCTGTGCAGCAAAGCACCACCCTGCAACAGCTGCTGATTCCTAAAGGGCACAAAAGATCTGTCCAAAAGCATGCTTGTTCCATCAGGAAGAACCCCAGAGACCTGACATCTGGCATCCTTTGTCCTCTGCATCACACACAAGTGACCCTTGCCAGACCACTTGGACGTACACCTCCTAGTGCTTGTGGGCATGTGGGTACAAGTATGCAGATGAATGAAATCTATGACAAAATGAGTGTCAGCAGGTAAAATCAACTTATTTAAAGATTTTTTTAATAAATACTACTTTCCCCTTCCGTAAGATCTCCCACTGAATTTTGTTACGCTGATTTCCCTACACACCCACAATTTCTGTGATACTCAGCCCCTAACTGCAGCAGAAGATGAGTCCATTTAAGTTTCCTTCATAAATTAAAACTCTTCTGCTTGTCCACCTGTATTCACAGCACCTCACCATTCTCAGAGTGCTCAGGCCATAGACTCTCTGTAGGTTATCCTAAGTGGGAAACTTCTCCATCAAAAGCTACTGTAACACTTCATGTGAATTCCTGCTTTTTACAGCTTGGGTAGTAAGGAGTGAACATTTAGTCCAAGGAGGTTAACAGGATAGACTATTGTATAACAATTGACAAACTATTTATACTAACACTCATCATATTACTACCATGGTTGAAACTTTAATGAAAGATGATTTTCTCCACTTAGGGGAAAAGCGAAATGCTTCCAAATCTAATGGTACTTTTAGGCATCTTAAAGTAAACTTTCCATTTTATAGGAAGAGTCTGGTGCTAACGTGTCTCTCCTGTTCTTCATTTACGATAAAATAGAAATTACAGTTGGACAGTTAATGAGCCACTTGTATATGCCACGCAAAGGAGAGATGCTGCACTGCCAAACATTTTAGTGTCTGAGTCTGTTGAAGAAAATAGCTTCATAATTCATACATGTTAAAAAAAAAAAAACCCTACACTAAAAGTAAGACCAGACATTGAAATTCATATCTGCAATAGGCTGGCTGAAAGATGTAAGGCATCTCCCAGCCCAGCCTCTGCTAACAAACATTGAGCACAGGAATTGTATCCAGCTTGTTTTCGAATGATACATTTCCTCCTCCCACTTTCTCTTCTTGACAAGATTAGTTTCCCTGGGATGAAGGGAAAAGAGAAGCATGTGGCAGTGATGCATGCAGTCCTGGTTCTGTGATAAGCAGAGACTGCAAACCCACCACGCTGAATCCTGCCATACATCTGCTCATGTGAACTAGATTACGGGACTCTCCAAACTCTACTTTGCTTCCTGCATTTCAAATTGTTTATGCTACTTTATTTGGCCATAAGATTCCATTTAGAAGGAAAAGAAAGCTCCCCAAACTCTGTCAGTATTCACATGCAATCTACTGTAGGAAAAAAACGAAACCCAATGAGAATCTCAAGAAGAATTTGTAACACATACAACACTTAAAAAGATGAACTTCTGTAAAGGTCGGATTCTACCAGTGGATGGACAAAACCTGTCCCACCTTGTGGATGAACTTACCATTAAGAATGCTGTTACTTGCTTTAATGAGACACCCCTAACATTTGATACTCAGTGGAAAGACATTAAGACGATCCTTTTCGAGTTCAATCTGGTCATTAATAGAACTTGGGGGAAGAATGGTATATACAAGCACAAACAAATGCTACTCAACACAAGACCAACATGTTTGAAGCTCTAAGCAGCATTCATAAATAATGCTCCACTTTCAGCAAATGATGATTAGTCACTTCTTGCTCCTCGGCCAAAAGAAGGTGCTCTCTCACTTGTACCTTTTACAGAAAACAACATTTTGAGATTGCACTCCTAGGTCCAAAATCCCAGTTACAGGCCACTTCAGGAAACAAAACTTTCTCCTGAAAAAACAAAGAGTATTATCACTTAGGTAAGCATCAAACCACCTCAAACCACCTAAAAGCACAAAGAAATGAGGAAGTCAAAGTTTATCCTATGGAGGATCCTGTGCTTCAAACACAGTCAGAACTTGGCCATGAAAATGAAAATACAACTTTTCATTTTATATTGAACAAATTAGAATTCAAATCTTTGTTTCATGAATCCAAGTTATTGTGCTGATAGCCCTTTCACTTTAGGGCATGAAAAAATCAATGAACCAAACAATTTCCATAGATATTACCCAGACTTCCCAATTTCAAATAGGACCAGGAAAGGTTAAACAAAGGACAAGGAAAAGAACATTGCACTGGCATCACTGCAGAATTTAGAAGAAGTTTGGCTATGAACAGCAATTAAACTGGGTTATAGGATCTAAATCTGGTGCCCTGAGACTAAGTTGATTCCTAATTCAGCTATGGCCTTGCACAGAGAGTGTGGCAGAATCGCAAGGTGATACTGTTTACATATTTTCTGTGAAGGCCAATCTAATTATCGCGTGGTTTACTAATATTATCATACTGCAGGTCCTGAGCTCTTAATTGTATTACTGTATACATGCCTGAGCTTTTTGTCCCATGAAACACTTGTGAGACCTCACCATTTTGTGGTCACTTTTGCCCTACTATCCGGCTTAAAGTGTTCCCTGCTTGGCATTCTCCAAACTACCCAGCATCGCTATTCTGCCACCAAGTATGTTTGGCTCACGCTCAACTTCTCAGATGTTTCACTGCTGCTGTTTTCTGTGCATAAAAGTGTTGATGTAAGGAAAAGGTGCCTCAGCTGTCCTTTCCATAACACAGATGCTTCTTATGTATGCGGCTGCATGTTGAGAGGGAAGGACAAGCCTCCCAGCTCCTAAACTTGCGTCCATCTTAGCATTAGGATCTATCCTGGTTTTGAGCATTGTATACTTCTAACCAAAGGGACTGTCTGTGTATGTGTGTGCCTCCATTCATACTTGCATGCTCCATCCTCATTTCCACGCCTGCTGATGATAATATCTATTGCTAGCAATTTGTTAATTCTATCATTATCTGCTTTGCACCACTTTCTTTTCCTGTAGATTAGCTCTCTGCTAAAGTTTCCACCCTCTTGTGCCACAGAGCATCCTTTCTTAGCCATTTGTCATTTTAGCACTAGTACACATGCTCCTGTGGTTTGTCTACTACAGCTCCAGGCTCCCTCCTCCCAAACCTGGCTACTTCCTATCCAGCTACACATATGCAAACTCATGATTTCCACTGGTCTCCAGACCAATCTCGTCAACGTGGGGCAAAAGTTCAGACAGACATAAAATCTCAGCAAATCTTGGTGCTCACCAGTTAGTAGGCATCAGCAGCTATGGGTAGTAAAGCCAAAAACTTGGTGGGGTAGGCTGGTACAGATGCCCAGTACAATCTGTGAAGCAGCATGCGCTGCTTTTAAAGCCACCTGCCAAGGGAAGAATGCAAATGTCCAGCCTCTGCTGACGGCATGACTAAGTCGGCAGCATTTCAACTGGAAAAAATCCCTATTCACTTCTCATCCCTGTCCTTCCTGCAAGTGTATTCCACCCCGCCTACCAGATGGCCCCCTTCGTGCTAAACTTGTGCTCCCATCTCCTGCTGAGACAAGGTGTCCCACATTCGCTCCCAGTCAGAAGCCATGGAGAGGACACTCTTGGTTTTTTACACTTAATCCTCAACTAAGTAGAGTTGAAAAGTCTAGCTCGTTAGTCAGCATAGCCTCTTCCCCCTCCCACAGAGTACACAGTTCTTTACACCACCTCCCACAGCAACAAAAAAGAAAGGCTTCAGCATTTCTCAGGAATCACAATAACTTTGATGAATTGTCTGGCGGTGGCACCTGCTGCTAAGGATACAGATGTACAAGATGAACTAAATGGCATTTCTCCATAAAGCAGATGATATCACTGCAGATACGTCACTGTACAAATATGTATTTTTCCTCTCATCTGACCAATGATTTTTGCTTTGGCATAGGCATCAATAAAATAGGGGGGACAAACAACTCCAAATAAACTTTGCAGAAATCCTAGCAATGAAACAGAGAATATAAGGAAGAATTTCCTTATGTTTCACTGAGAGAAGCTGTTCTTCATTTTGAGTGGAAATTTGCTGTATTTAAAACATCATTAAATACAGCTCCAGGAAAAAAAAAAAAAACAAACAAACAACCTGACATGTATTTCACAATCATAACTTGAGTATTATTACAACTGAGTTGTGCTCTGTGGCTACCAACCCTTTCAAATGGAAACACATACACATTCATATTATTCGTTCAACATTAGGAAGGCAAATTCTTCTGCAGGGAAATCCCATTTCAGCAAAGCAGATCAAAAGTTCAGAAGGAATTAGTGTGCACCAAGTACGACATTCTGCAGAAAAATCTCCCATTGCGGTTGGGACTTCAGAAATAACTACAGTAGAATAGCCACTAGAATATTCATTATAAGGTATATGCAACACCCAATATATATTGCAAACCCTGAGGGCATATTTGTCACTTCCACAGGGACTATCAAGGGAGTTAAAAGTGTTGCATAAAAATGCCTTTTTTTTTTTTTTTTAAAAATTAACGTTCAGGGTGAATTTTTTTTAAGGTGGGCACATGACAGCAACATAAAAGGTCAGTTATTCAGTTCCTCATCTGACTGCTTTGGCTATTCAGAGTACACAAAGCAACTGCAAAGCTGCTATCAAAACAAGTTGGGGATTTTCCAGCATCAGGCACATTCTGTCCCAGACAGCATCATTCTGGTATAGATGGTCCAAAATGGATATAGGGGCTGCTACGAGCAGGAACAGGCAAGGAAAGCCAGGTTGGCCACAGGAGGGTGTGCTGTTCAGATGTGTTGAGTCAAGTGGTCTATGATGAGGTCCCATTACCGGTACTAATTCAGAAAGCATTAATTTAAATTAGCTTGCAGGCTGCTTTAAGTTCTGCAAAGTATAAAAATTCCTCTTGTGCAACATCAGTTCTGGCTATAGTTACACCACCTGATCACAACCAAGGGCCTTCTCTTCCAAGACCTCTGGAGGACGTGCACTAGGATTGGACTATGGCTCATAAGAACATTCGCACTTATGTTAAACAGGATTTAAAATTTATTTCTAAAAGATGAGAGAAACCAACCACTAAATGAGGGGCTTCTAAGCTATGCAGTATTGGCCAATGTCCAGATTAGTTGGGTCAATGCTTTGACCTGGTGTGGTAATTTTTTGTCATGCCTACAAAGTACAGCCCCTTTTGAAAGTGTTGCTGCTTTTTAATTCAGAAGACTTATAAAATTATTTGGGAATCATCTGCAGTGAAATCTGCTGAAGAAATGTTAAAGTGCTGTTTTCTTTTTTCAATTTTAATTTGAAGAATATTTTTTCAGGGTCTGTAGATTATGGGATGCTTTAGCTTTGTCTTAAAAGGTTTGACGTTAGAAAAACAGAGCAGAGAATCTTGAGAAAGTACCTAGAAAGACATTAACAAAGTTTTGAGGAGGATTTTGCAAGTATACAATTTTTCAATTTGAAATAATGATTTCCAACCATTACTCTAGGCCAAGTACAACTGCCCTACAATGCAGCCAACCCTCAAAGGACTCTTTGCCTCCTATAGCTTTGTTCCAAGCTTCTGAAGGTATTTTTAGCTTCCTAATAAAAGAGCTAGGTACCACAATACCTTTCCAAATCTAAACACCAGTCTTTTTGCTCACTGATCAAGGCATTGTGCTCTAGAACTAGAAGACACTCTTCTATATTGGTGTACGCCTTATTGGGTACAAAATGGCTTGCATTTTGTTGGTCAAAGGACTTCTCATGTGGACATTATTCTGCCTGATTTCCATTTTGTTATCAATCTGCACACTGTCTGCCAGGAATATTCCCTCTAACAATGTGCTCCAGCAGGCTGACCCATCAGACCGTATTCTATAACAAGCTGAACATGACCAGAGGTGCTTAGCTCTAGTTATGGCCTTTCCTGGCCTTGTGTTCTTTTACCAGACAGCCTCTGCCATTGTACTCAATCGTCTTCTGTCAACACTTTGAATTGTTTGCCCCACAGGTAAAATCCATACCTTACTCTTGTCAACACAGTGGTTTTAGTGTTGGCAGAGGAAAGCTTATAGGCAGAAAAGCACCAATAGTCTGCTGCTTGCATGCCACCTCCTAGCATATCAATCCCACATAGTCATGTCCTCACAACACATAATCCTAACAGAGTGGCAGCATGTCAGCTACAGGAATTATTTTAGTATCATTCATAATATCATCCTGCTAAAGAGAGCGCAATTTTGTGAGAGAAAAAATTGACACACAGCATTTATGCAGTGTTTATCTGACCTTGCTCACATACCTCTTGGCTACTTGCAATTCCTCCTATAAGCCATGCCAAGCTTCGTACTCAGAAATGTCTCTCATGATGGGGCTTCCTAAGTTATGCTTAACAGCAAAGACTTGATACTTCACAGCACAGTTCTAGCTGGAAATAATCTAGGAAGCACATGCCCTGAAATTCCCAGCGAAGACATGAGAATGCCTGATGCCTGGGACTGAATTTTTGCTGCCTCTTCCCACTCCACCCCAGCTGTTACACTGCACTTCTCGGGTTGAAGTGGGAGTGCTGACAGAATAATTCTCAGATGGGAACAGAAGTCGTCCTGGTCAGGGCTCTTCTCAGATCCTGACAGGCAAAAGGCTATTTTAAATGTGCTGATTATCAGGCATGTGGATGCCTCCACAGGCTGTGCACTGCAGACTGGAGAAAGAGAAAATCCTCCTTCAATAAATTTTGGACCCACCTCTCCCTTCAAACTCTGACAGACACCACTTGCAAGAGCCAAGAGTGTAAGAACAGGGCAAAAACACAGCGATAGCCTCCATGGTATACAATCCCAGTCTCCGCAACATGTGTCTCAGAAAATTCTCGAGCTGGAACTGGTGTATTTATGTTTAAATGCTTTTGACAGATCTGCTGGCATAATACTGTCTAATTGCTTTCGGCACCCAACACATCTAACAGCAGTAAGTTCCTCAGGTTAACTAAACACAGTGTGAAAAAGTCCTTCCCTGTTTTGCATTTACCACCTGACAATTCAAGTGGCTGTCCTACAGCTTTTGTACCATGAGAAACTGAGAATAACCAATCATTCCTGACTCATGTCTCCACGTTGTTTACGACTGCCAAAAGATTACATATCCACCCAACCCCTTCCCTCTGCCCAGATACTATCATCAGCCCTAGCTGCAGGAACAGGTTGTCCGGGAAACACTGAGCACATTGTCTGCTGCAGAGGATTAAGAACATTAGTTTCCAACTCAAAATGTATAATCATGCAGAATTATAGAATCATAGAATTGGGAGAGACTTGAAAAGACCACACGGATGACAGCAGAACAGGTCATATCTATGTCACCCCAGACAGACATTTACTTCATCTATTAACAAACATGAATCTTCTATTCTGTGATTGAAGCCTATTATTTCTTACCCTACGCCTACAAAGAAGAGCTCTTCCCTTCCTCTTTCCAGCAGCCATTTACACATTTGCAAAATGTTGTTAAAAATCCTTAGCAATCTCTTCTTTACCAAAGAACTCCAATTCATACAATCTTCCCTTTAGATTTTATTTTGACCTTGATGATTCTCACTGCACTCATATCAAATTGTCCAGTTGATCCACATCTTTCAACTGCAGCTCCCAAAATCTGAACTATATCCCAGCTGAGACTGTACTAAGTGCCAAAGAGATGGATCATTTCACAGGTCTCATGGGCGATATGTTCTGGTTTTGCATTGCAAGATGGCTTTGCCTTTTGAAGCAACACAGCATTCCTGACTTAAATTCACTTTGTGAACTACGATAACCCCCAGATCTTCTCTTATAGGCCTATTTGTACTTATGCGGTTGATTATTTCTCAAGTGAAATATATTGCATTTATCCATTTTTTCAGGCTGTATCTCCAATTTGTCAACATCATTTTTGCTACCAAATGCATCTTTCTCTATTTCCCGCCCCCTCAGAAAATCAGATCAGGACTGAATGCTACTTGTTACAAAGTACATGGAGACGCAAAAACTTTCAGATTCTAAAAGAGTATTTTTTAAATTGAGCTACGAATCAGGGTCTGAACTAGCTTCAGAATAGTTCCCTCTTATTATCACAGGTGCAGCTCATCTCTAATGAGGTTTCACAGGATAATTAAATCCAGACAGCTTGGGCAAACATCCAAATCTTCAGTTGTTCACCTTAGCTGACAAGTCTGGAAGATAGTTTGAGGTTTTGTAATTCCTAACACAAAGGGCGCATAATATCTGGGACCACTGACTAGATATTTGAGATACCTCTCATTGCTTTATCCACAGTAGGCGAAAATGGTATTAGATAAAGTGCTGCAGTTAGAAAGGACTTTCTCATGTTCTTGTTATTTTAGGCAGCTCTGCTATTGGTATAATTACACCAACAGTTTTGCCATGTCACTTCTTTAAAATACCCATTCAACTATTTTTATGCAGTGCTGATGACTAACCTAATGTCCTGCAACATATTTCTAACTCTTACTGAACCTCCCAAAAGGGGAACATACAGTGAGGCCAGCACATAGGACTCATGTAGGCAGGATTACAGCATCTATTCTTGTCCCCGGACTTCATACAACTCTTGGAATATCCTTTAAACTATCCACAGCCCATATTCACCCTCTGTAAAATGGCATTAGTGAGAAGAACACAAAACTCCTGTTTCAGAAGCAGGATGAGCATCCCAGGAGTGGTGCATTGGCAGTTAATTTGGCAGCTCTGTAGCATTAGCACTTACATTCATGATGAACAGATTTTATCCCCATAACATCTCTGTTGTAAAATCATCTTCATTATACAGATTGGGAACTGAAAAGCAAGAAAATTAGGTGACTCAATTCCATCAGCAAGGCTGAAATAGAATCCAGGTCTGAAATAGAATCCAGGTCCTGCACTCAAGCCCAGTGCCTTCCACACTAAGATGTCCCAAGTAAAATAAAACAATACAGATTTAAAAATGCCTCATGTTTGCTAATCATCCTATAACTGTACCTAACACCTCACTAACTTAGCTTACGGCATGGAACTACTTTGACTTCTATGGTTTTACGCTTCATCTTAGAAGAACATGCTTCTCACTTTACAAAGTTGTTTTTCCATGTGAGATTTCCCAAATTCACTTCGGTTATCTGTTACAGATCAGCCTCACAATGCGGGAGGTGCATGAGAAAACAGCATCCTCTCCTCTGAATATCAGCAACGTTCAGGGAAGTAAGCTGTGCCAGCGCAGTAGAAGAGAAAAAAATGAGGCGCAAATAGCTTTGGCAGTTGGTTTGCTAATGCAAGATCACTGGTACACAGCACCATGCTAACCTATCAAGCTCTTCTAACACAAGCCCATCCAGCAGTACCTGGGGACAGCACAGCTGTAGGTGCCCGTGTTACATGTAAAGTGCCAGCAAAGCAAAAGGCAGGTGCCTGCAGCTGCGCCAGGCACGTAGGGGTAGCACAGAGCAGGTCAGCACAAGTAGACAGCACACTGATAGTGTCAGACAAGCATGTACGGCTGCATCCCAGGGCCTAGAAAGACAACAGATGAATGCACTTGAACACTGTGCCTGGCTGCAAGGTTACCATGTGTGGATTTGCATAGCTTTGCCCTGGGCAGTAATGGAACAGACGATCTGCAGACACGGCTGGCATGGGTACTTCTAGCAACACGAAATCTAGCAACTCACTCTGGAAGGAAGATCATACAGTTATTCAACTCAGAGGGCATGCCAAAAACTGCAGGAACATCAATTTCTCAAGGTCCTACTAGCAATGGCCTGGAGGATACATATTTGAAATGTCTCAGGGACAAAAAAACCCAAAAAAACAAACAAACAAAAAGGTTTTTGTTTACCGCTTTCAAAGGTAATGGTGGTCACAAAAACTTTGGTAGCATCCTAGCAACACTTTCAACAAAAAGTCCTGATTGTAAGTACAAAATTCACTCTTTCATGAAATTGTGCCACATTTTAAACCACTAGAATAATCATCTGAACTCTGCCAAAACGGGATTTAAACCTGCATAGATCTCATGCTGCAACACTGACAGAGTTTGAAGCTTTAGAGAGATCTTTGAGTTAAGTATCCATGGTACCATTTTAGGTACCATTTTTAAAAAGCACTATTGCAGGAAGGCTTTGAAAGACTACTAACTATTTATGTATCTAGATTCCCAGGAATTTCCAGGCTAGAAAATTTCTGGAAAAAAAATGCCATGCAAAAATCAAGGACAAACACTTGCACAAAACAGTGTTCAGGTGGGAATGAGCAGCACACCCTTCCGATCACAATATATCATCCCAGGTCTCTGGAAGCTTGTAAAGTGTGAAGATACAAGTCTTTGTGAAGCTAAATTCACACAGAACAGACACTTTTTAAAAGTCATCTTTGGTTTAGTGGGAAATTTTGCACAGTTAAGTAGATTTTTAATTATTCACACTCAAGTAACTACACTCCTACTGGAAATCAAAATATTAATGTACGATACCTTGCTGAGAGTGTACAAGCAACACAGGTCCCTCCCAGAGTATCAGTGGTGCTCGGCTTGGACTCATCTCAGCTAGCTGCTCCCCTCCTGTGTCTGTCTGCAGAGCTCTTGCAGTTGGTCTCGCACAGACCGAGAGCTGAGCCCTGATTCATGATTTCAGGCTCCAGCCATGGAATGCAGCCATTGAAAACCCAGAACTATTTTTACCCCTGAGCAGCCGCAGCATTTCTGCCCCATAAAGACTTCTAAAGCTAATGCCTTACCCTAAACACACACACACCCTGAACCTAACCAGCTAAGATGCATGGTTCCCTGGCATTTAGTGTGGTTTTTAAACTGCACAGTTGCTATCAACAGAACAAAGCAGCTCAGCCCCTGGCATTATTGTCAGCCCTCAGAAGTCAGACATTTGATCCCAGTTGTCAAAATTAGAAATTCCTCAGGAATGCTTTGCTCCAGGAGATAAGATTAGCTCAGAGCAATGACTGTCTATACGGTTTGTCTTGCACACCACCAACCCCAGCCTGCATTTAACAAACATGTAATAACATCTTCAGCTAACTGACAGACTGCAGACACAAATAAAAATCACTACATGTCGAATGAAATCACTACATGTTTTAAGGAAAACCACAAGGCCAAGGCAACCCCAAAAAAATTCACAAAACAGACAACAGTGTTTTTTTATATAGAACATCCAGAAATATCATAGAATCATAGAATGATTTGGGTTGGAAGGGACCTTAAAGATCATCTAGTTCCAACCCCCCTGCCACGGGCAGGGACGCCTTCCACTAGACCAGGTTGCTCAAAGCCCCATCCAGCCTGACCTTGAACACTTCCAGGGATGGGGCATCCACAACTTCTCTGGGCAACCTGTTCCAGTGCCTCACCACCCTCATAGTGAAGAATTTCTTCCTTATATCTGATCTAAATCTACCCTCTTTCAGTTTAAAGCCATTACCCCCTGTCCTATCACTATGTGCCCTTTTAAAAGGTCCCTCTCCAGCTTTCTTGTAGGCCCCCGTCAGGCTGCTACAAGGTCTCCCTGGACCCTTCTCTTCTCCGGGCTGAACAACCCCAACTCTCGCAGCCTCTCTTCATTGGAGAGGTGCTCCAGCCCTCTGACCATCTTTGTGGCCCTCCTCTGAACTCACTCTAACAGGTCCATGTCCTTCTCATGTTGGGGGCCCCAGAGCCGAAC
Source organism: Aptenodytes patagonicus (assembly GCF_965638725.1). Lineage (NCBI taxonomy): Eukaryota > Metazoa > Chordata > Aves > Sphenisciformes > Spheniscidae > Aptenodytes > Aptenodytes patagonicus. Next base: position 20,359,071 of record NC_134955.1, read on the forward strand.
GCAGTACTCCAGGTGGTGTCTCACGAGAGTGAAGTAGAGGGGAAGAGTCACCTCCCTCAACCTACTGGTCACGCTTCTTTTGATGCAACCCAGGATATGGTTGGCTTTCTGGGCTGCAAGCACACATTGCCAGGTCATTTTGAGCTTCTCATCAACCAACATCCCCAAATATGGAATTGTCTTTAATAAATAATTGGCAACAAATCAGAGCTAGACACCTGAACTAACTTTTCAAGATTATACAGAGAATACTGACCACTAGAAACTTTTACAGCTGTGCTGTCTTGAACGTACAGGATTCTACGAGTGTACTTCAGAAATAAAAAATGCAATCTAGTCTTACTGTGGAGGAATAAATAACAATAAAGAAATAACTAATTGGATTTTTGCATTATCAACTATAATAGACATAATATACAAGCACTTTGGCAGAGAACAGTCCACAAGCAAGTGCGTAGCTGGACATACATAAGCGATCCAAATACCTAAGAACCAGCAGACTCACTGACTTAACTTGCTCATATGTTGCTTTAGACAATGAAAAATAACTGCAGGCATTTCTCAGAAGTATGTGGTTAAAACACAAAAGGCACAATACAAAACTGACAGCACTACCAACAACAGTCAATTATTAGTTCTTAACCTGTGGAACCATGTAGAGGCTTAGGTAAGAATTAACAGCATCACATCATATTAAGAAATGGTCCCTGCCATCTAGAGTTTTCAGGATGATGAAAGAAATAGCGTGCAAAGGGTAAGACTGCCAAGTTCATAGGAAGACAGTTACGATCACCATTAAGCAGCAGAAGACATAACCTACCAAGCTTCCTACTGAGTTTTAGGGGCAGCAACCCCTATAAGGTCCCTTCAAAGAGCATCTGCAATGGAACCTATAGTACATATGTATACCTGGAGTAGGCCTAGAGTAAGTTACCTAGAGTAACCTTAACGCTACATGTAACTTAAAGACAAATTCTTGGCCAGATATACCCAAAGCTGTGGCAATTTGCATTCTGGATATACTCCATTTATGAAAAAGTAATGGAATAATTACAGGAATATTTCTCAGATAACTCACAACTGAGTATCTCTAGCATGATGCAGACTGATTCTGCAGCTCTGAAGAATCTGGCCCTTTCAAGCAAGACCTTGTACTGGGAATCTATCCTTTGCTATTTCATACTCACAGAGAGTCTATTAAGAAAGTGTAGGGGGAGCGCGAGGAAAACAGCAATGAAGGAGACCCCTTGAGGAATGAGAAAGCTACAACTAGAGTGTGCAGCAGAACATGAAACATACCTTAAGTGGGCCAGATCTGACATCAATGACCTAAAGCTCAGAAAAGGTGTTAAACAAATAAAGGAGCAATACAAGCTTGTAATGTCCGGAAGGCTGAGCCACTTTAGCCTAGTGCTGTGGGAAATAAAGCAGAAGAAATGCTGCTGCTGTGAATTTGTGTCTCTATGAGAGATTATTCTCAGTGAACAGCCTTCTGCTATTTCTGCAATGAGCTGACTCTCCAGAAGTTCCTTTCATTTGCAGTGAGACACCAGAAACCCCATCAGCTACTAAAAGCCAAGAGAGAGTAAGTCTAGCTAACAAAAACCCTATGCAAGTAGCTTCACAGTTTCTATCACTTTTCAGCTAAGAATTAGGAAATACATGTTTCCTACCTGCTAAATTATTACCAGTTCACGAACAGGTAGTGCCTCAAATTATTGGCTCTCATAAATAAGAGAAAGTGTAAAAGACTCGTATAAAACCCATTCCTTTCCAGCAAAATATTTAAGGTTCTCCTTGCATACTACCAAATAGAATTCAAAGGGGAAAAAAAACCCTACACTAATACAAACCTGAGGCTGTCTGATAATACCTTCTGCTTTTAATACCTTATTCAGCAAGCTTCAAACTTTTTGAAAACCAGAAGGTGAAAAGCCAAGATAGCCTCCATGAATTTTTAACCAGGCTCCCTTGGAGAGTGCCAACACCAGATAGGAAATTATTCACCATTCTCCCAGCTGAACTTACTGGTTCATATAGTGATGTTGAGGGATGGTCAGAGGAGTGTCTAAAACTCGGAGTAGCAATATAAGGCCATCTGTGAGGGCCTCACCTTTTGCTGATTTGTTTCTAAATGAAGAGTTTTAAATATTTATTTACACACTTGCTTTTAAAAGCAAGTCCTCGATTTTATGCCATATGGAAGCGGCTTGGGATCAATGGTCAAAAAGAAAAAGGAAGGAAAAAAACCTACACAAAGAGCACAAACAGTTTTTAGGTATCAAAAGAAGAAATCATCAAAAGTAATGTAGCAGTCACCATGACAATTACCAAAGAGGCTTTAATATATAAGAAAGGAGGAAGGAGAGGAAACAAATGAAAAAAGTAGCAATTTAGGGTGTCAAATTCCAATAAGTTTTAAAGTTTTTCTTCTCCCAGAAAATCTACACTACTCATCTCACTTTTGAGAATTAGCACCATGCAAGGCATATTTTAAGACATTTTCAGGCATAATGAAGAAATCCCAAATCACTTTTTCCTAAAGATCCTATATGCTTATAGGAGAAGAGCTATAATGAAACTATCGATCACTGGTGTTAAACAGTCCATGCAACTGAAGACCAACAGAAAAAAGAATGTGAAACCAATTCATCAATTTTACAGTTTCAATTTTCAGGGAGAATATCAAATTATTATAAATAGCAGTTATAATGCAGAAACTCAGAGGCATCTCCAGGTCTTTCTGTTACTCTTCAAGAAGTACACCCAGGCTGTGGATCCTGCTTAAACAGAAAGTGAGGGGAATGACCTGACAGCTGATGTAATTGCTGCCACTTTCCAGCACTGCTCTGGGGAGATTACACAGGAAGGAGGGGAAAGGAAGAGATTCCTAAAAAGGAGGTGTATTTCTAGCTTAGATCCCAAGCTAACTGCCTGATAAACCTTTTGTGCTTGCATGCAGACAGAAACCAAACACAAAAGACAACCACAAACATACATTTCTTTCCTCTTCTTCAGCAGCTTCAAGTGCTAGTAATCATAAATAGTTATTATCACTATCCATCCAAAATGCACATCATGAGAGAGACAAACACCTGTACAGCTACCAAGAGCCAGGTTTGCAATCACAGTGCAGGACAGTTGCTAACTGCAGGCTTAATTTGTGTTCATGTTATTGCAACATTATGCCCAGCACCGTAAGAAGTCTTACCCACTTCACAGGGGTGAGATGTTTACAGAATCAACCCCACTCGGGAGGCAGAGGCCAAGAACTGATCCACCTGCACTGATGAAAATCCAGACTGCAAACAAGGAAAAGCTCAAGTTGTGACATTTGCACTTACTCCTGTTTCAAAGAGGAAAACTGGAAGTAGTATCTCTCAGCCTCTGCTTAGGGCTTGTACTGATGCAGCCATATTGCTCGATGGCTTCTAAGTACAGTCAAGACACTCAAGATTTATCACTGTATGTCTTATTTCTTTTACCATTTCCTAAAGCATTTGCTCTAAGCTACTGTTGAAAAAGGATACTGTGCTAATGTTGCTCTGACTCAGAACTGCCTGCCTTCATTAACTCAAGACCTTGCAACACAGCTATTTAATATATAAATTATCCGAATGTATTGCCCAAAAGAGGTGCAACTATTGAAACTGAATGTGCCTGTAATATTAAGGGCACTCATTTTTGCGTACAAAAGAATTGTCCGTCAATGAAATCTGAGGGCGTGCGTGTGGTGCTGTTGCATATGTTAGCAGGAAAGCTTAATTCTACTTGCAACAAAACCACCAAATCCCCTGCAACAATAAAATGTCAAATCAGCAACAGAAAATGCCAACATTTTAAGTTCAGTACTGAAGCCCACCTCCCATGTGTTTACCTTTAATTTTGGCTTCTTTTATTGTTGTATGTTACTTGTCAGATAATGCAAAATGCATCAAATCAGATTTGAAGGTTCTTTCAGAAATTCTTGTAGATACTTTCCCTAAATTCTTTCTTAGATCATAGCTTAGTTTTTCCCTCTTCATTTCTTCCCTTATCCCCTCTCCTTATTTCACTTTCCTACATCAAGAGCTAAAATGTCAGCAACCTCTGTAAAAATATATATACAAATAAGGAATGTCATAGCACCTACTGAAAAGAATAATAATCTCCTGTGTTACTACATTCATGTAACTGTTCCTAGTCCGGCTCCTTAGAATGCAAATTGGGAGGAAATGGAGGACCAAATATAATCATAACAACATAGTGACATAAATGTTCAGCATTTTAACTTTTCTAAATGCAATCACACATGCAGCACTCAACAGAAACCAAACCAAAAAAAATTACTCTTCTTCCTCAGGTAATTAAATTTTGAACAGTGCGTGTAAAAAATCTATTTAGCTTGTATGACTTGTAGCAGGTGCCTTCCTTACCATAAAGTCTCATTTTATAAGTAGCAGTGGCTATGCTAAAACATTTTTCAGCACTTCCAGGTTTTCCAGAGAGGAAGACTAAGAAAGTGACACATTTTTTTGTATTTGTGAGAATCAGCCATTGATTCAGTGTAGCATTTCCATACTTCAACTGTTCCCCAGGTAAATCCAGTAGAATATTTCATATTTACCCAGGGCTGCCACACATCTGGGAGTCCTAACCATATCCATCGTGCACAGTAAGTACAGTAGCACGCAGTTAGCCCAGTTTTTTTCATAGTAGGCTAGAAAACTGAGGACAGCTGTTACTGGGTTAGCTCAAAGCTGCCACTTTTTTGTGGCTTATCAGCTATGCTTCTAAAACAGGACAGCTAATGCCCTCAGTTCTGACCAAAGGGTACCAGAATGGTAGCTCGTGCAAGATGCTCTTATCTGGGAAAGCTAAATGGTTTATGTACAGCACAGACATAGGGATCAATAACTGAAGCTGTGATCAAAGGAGACAGCTGAGCCTTGATTAATCACAGTGGGACATCTTTTATCTGATGGATCAAATCTGGAAAGGGTCTCTCTCCAGGGGGGTAGGTTGGATCTCACCAGTTTCTCAGCAGCACACGACGTAACACTTACTACCCAAGTAAAAAATCTGAGAGACATATCCAACATTCAGCAGGACTCTGCAAAAGTCTGATCACCTGGAGGTGGGATTCAAGACAGATCCAACAGCAGTCAGTTTATGAGATCAGACAGGCAGCTGCTGAAGCTGCCAGCTGCTGAAGACACCAGCTCCCTGGAAAAAGGCAGCTAGTGGGAGAGGCAGATATGGAAAGGAGTACCTAAAGGTTAATGTCTCTGCATGCATACGACACACGGTTACAGGGCATGACAGCCTTATCTAGACATATGCTGTAGCTACCAGCAAAACAACAGCTTAAACGCTATTTATTCTGACATGTATGTATGTACATGCTCTTGTCTTCCAAGTGTTCACCACCTGCATCAAAGTGTTCTTAGAAAACAATTTCTGAAAGTGCTTATATCACAATTACTCTCCACCTTTTTTTCCTGAAGTTTACTGGTTCTCAGAGATTGTCTGTTCTCTCTAGGTGTATCAGCTGATTTACTAAAACATAGCACCCCTCCCTGTAAATCTTCCCTCACACGTCTTTAGACCACCAAAGCTACCAAAACACAATTACTAAGGTGTTAGTAGTAAACACTATTACTAACATAGGGACTCCAAAGGCATTACATACCTAGCTTACTTAAAAGCTTTGGAAAATCCACGGACTAACAGGCAATAAAATACACATCCAATTTCTTTAGCTTGTGCAGTCATACACCTTCTCTGCAAAAAATACATAATTTTCACAGAAGTGCAGAAAATACTTTATTATGACTTATCATTATTTCTTCATAAAAGTAATCTATACAGAAGGCTATAGATTCAGAAAGGCACTTCAGCATATACTTAACTAAGCAACTGAATAGCCTCATCTCATACACAACCCTGCAAAACAAGAGGTGAGAAACAGGGGGCTCTCTACTGCTGTCTGATGAGGCTAGCCAAGGCTATGCTGCATTTTTTCCTCAACTGAGACACCCAAAGATAAAAAGCAGGATATTTCCTGGTACACTGACTAACTGCAAATGGGAATGCTCCTCTAGACCAAATTGCTCTCTTTAGTATGAGATAAACAAGCAACCTCTATCAAGTATTAGCAGTCCACTATTTCTGGGGTGTCCTGCATACTCAGCAACGTGCTCTCTACAGTTACAAAGATCATAATGCCACCTTAGGTTCTGTGCAGTTCTTGGACTCAGGAGAAATTAATTATTCTTCTCCTTTTACTTCAGAATACACAAAAATGAAAAGACAGTAATATTCCTGCAGACCAGTAGATGAACTTCCAGACAGGCATGTTTCTCCCTCCACTTACAAAGCCCATTAGGGATCAGTGAAAACATGCCAAGGAATGTTTAGCCCCTGTTCTGGAGAAATAAGAAACAGAATTGACAATTAATGAAAGCTGGAGCCACCCAATGTTAAAGTTTCTGCTACTGAGCCAAGTTTCTGCTATAAACTGAAATCAGAGCTATGCAGAGGTGAACGCACTTTCCCACTGTGTGGATCATAAATGAACAGCATTAGTCATTTTGCCATTTGGAATAAAACACTTCTGTGCATTTTCTCGACTACTATTGTTCTATCATTATCACAGAGGCTGGTATTTCAATTTTCCCTGAGTTCCTTGGCATCTAACAAAGATCTGTCAAATGTAATGTCTGGCCCTGCTTTACAGTTCAGCATTAACCCATGCATGCCTGATTCCTTGTAAACACTAGTTTTTCCTAAAAGTAGTAATTTGCATCAAAGATGTATCATTGTGCTCAATCTTCAAGCACTGTAGATTGGCACAGCTCCAGCCACTTCTGTGGAATGCCATGCATTTATGCCTGCTGAGGAGTCAGTCTCTGTATTTAAAGGCTATGGGATTGCTAGGCTCATGTAGTTTGCATCACACCAGCAACCGAACTTAGCCATCCACAGCCATACACTGGATCAAGTGTTTCTTGAGAGAGTTAGATGCATATAAAGATGACAACAAATGAACATGGGAGCAACGTCCAGGGTGGTGAGTAAAGAACGTGAATGGATTTCATAAACACTACCTACCTTTTCCTCTGGCACAGATAAAGACTCACTGTCAAGATTTTCTATTAAACATTTACACAACACTAAGATCTGAATGTGCTGGAAATAACCCAGTGCAATGCATTGGAAAATTGTTAAGTCATAATAATTTTAGCTAAGAACATCGTATTTATGACAGCTCCACCATTTTCATTACAACTTTGGCAAACATGGAAAGTTTTACTCCCCATTTAACAGCTATTTTTGTCAAGGCCAGCATCGCTATGAATACTACAGTATTAGAGGCTCTGGCTGCATTTTAATCAGAACTAGTCTCTCCTTTTTCATTTTAGGAAGAAGAAAAGTGTTGTGACCTACCAGTTTGACTGGCTGCTGCTATGAGTGTACAGAGGGCACCCATCTGCATCCAGCAGGGCAGCACAAGAAAAAGGCAATTCTATCTGTGGCATTTAATTCACAGATTCTTTCTAAAGGCAACAGAGTATCTAACCAGGTAAATGAATCTGGGGAAACCAAAAGGCAGAAAACACAACAATCACTAATGTGATACATCTGCTGCAAAAAGGACCAGGCATTTAAGTGGAACTTGAGGTGATGCTGGAGCCCCTGTTGCTGTCTGTCTGTAATTTCCTACCTGCAACTGCCATTTGAACAGCGTCTCTCAACCCAGAGATCCAGCTGACAAGCAGGCCACACAGTTTTAAGGTTTCCAGAGTCTGAGCTTTGTTAATCACAGTAAAAAATTTAGTGTCAAGGTTGGCACCTCCAGTATCCCTGCTGGGGACGCTTAAAAGATAACATATGACTTTAGAACTATGCAGCACACAAAAGGATGCTCCTGCATAGTAAAGAAAATTTAAAATTAAACATTTTAAAATGAAGGAGGAAAGCTAACTGGAACAGCAGTTGTTGATTTCTGCCTAGCTAGAAATTATTGGTGACATTCATGTTTAAGGCATCAGATGAGTCATCTTTGTTTCAATTTGCCTCTGTTTATTCCCTTGTTCCCCTTCTCTCATTCTTCAGTGGCTCCTAGTAGCAACTTTGTAATAATATATCCATAGCTGATGTGAATATGTCTCTTTAGCCTGCCTAACACACACATAATGCAATACTACAAAGCCCAATAATACAACCAGTTTTAAGATTCCTAACTTGCAAAGATCCTTCACAACACAGTATTAAGCCTGGAAATACGCTCTTCATTCCATAGTCAGAGACAGTAGCAGCCATATGACTATAGTTATCCCACTACGTTCTCAGAATTGGCAACAGCTGATCCATACTACTTTTTTTTTTTAACTACAATTCATGAAAATCTAAGCTTTCCCCATAAATTAATCTGAAATATTTACAGATACCTAGTTATCACAGGCATGCTTTGGTAAGACAAGATTTCATGTAACCTGCAGCTCTTACTACATGGGAAGCATCAATTTTCAGATGCTAGGCTGCCTTTGTAAACTTTTTCAAGGAGATGCTTTCCATCATCCTGGTATACCACAGAATAGAGCGTTCTGATAACTATGCATTATCCCAAACAAGCAACAATGAGGAAAAGAAAATATCAAAATCAAGACAGAGCTAGAAAGGCATACATTGTCAAAGGGAAGGGAAAATATTCACCTCTGCTTCCGCTGCTTGCTTATGCCTTGCAATACATTCTATGCAAACCTCTGTAAAAGGACAAGGGGAAGATAAGAAGAACTTTAAGACACCAAAGATAAACAATATGTCACATAAGAAAATTTCAGACAGGTCTGAATATATGTTTAAGTTTTCTTCACCTGAATATCTACACTGATGTGAAAAGTACTTAAAAGTTATGGCCATTTGGACCCAGTCCCTGTTTTGAATTTGTGTGTCCAATACTGCATTTCCAGCTGTTTGAGAATAATTGCAATGACGTCCTTTGCTGTGTCCTACAGCTGTAAACAGCTATAGCTTACACCTCAGGGTAGGGTGGGGGAGTCAATGCCTTCCTGCCTAATGCAGAGGGTGAGAGACACCAAAGACAATCACCTTTCATGAATTGCCTTTATTTTGGAGACTTGCTTCACAGGCCAAACCCCTGAATTGAAAGCCTCTTTGGCAAAAATACTTCTTTCTCCATGAGCTGAACCATAGAAATCCCAAATCAAGGGAATAGGGAAAAGATCATAGAATCATTTAGGTTGGAAAAGACCTTGTCCTGGTTTCGGCAGGGACAGAGTTAATTTCCTTCCTAGTAGCTGGTACAGTGCTGTGTTTTGGATTTAGGATGAGAACAAAGTTGATAACACACCGGTGTTTTAGTTGTTGCTAGGTAATGCTTACACTAGCCAAGGACTTTTCAGCTTCCCATGCTCTACCGACTGAGAAGGCTGGAGGTGCACAAGAAGCTGGGAGGGGGCACAGCCAAACTGGCCAAAGGGACATTCCATACCATGCGACGTCATGCTCAGTACATAAACTGGGAAAAGCTGGCCGGGAGGGGCCGCTGCTCGGGGACTGGCTGGGCATCGGTCAGCGGGTGATGAGCAATTGCATTGTGCATCACGTGCTTTGTGTATTATTATTATTATTATATTTCAATTATTAAACTGTTTTTATCTCAACCCACGAAGTTTTTCTCACTTCTGCTCTTCCAATTCTCTCCCCCATCCCACCATGGGGTGGGGCGGGGAGTGAGCGAGCAGCTGTGTGGTGCTCAGTTGCCGACTGAGGTTAAACCACGACAGACCTTTAAGATCATCGAGTCCAACCATACACCTAACACTGCCAAGTACACCACTAAACCATGTCCCTAAGCACCACATCTACACGTCTTTTAAATGCCTCCAGGGATGGGGACTCAACCATTTCCCTGGGCAGCCTCTTCCAATGTTTGACAAACCTTTTGGTGAAGAAATTTTTCCTAATATCTAATCTAAACCTCCCCTGGAGCAACTTGAGGCCATTTCCTCTCGTCCTATCACTAGTTACTTGGGAGAAGAGACCAACACCCACCTCGCTACAACCTCCTGTCAGGTAGTTGTAGAGAGCGATAAGGTCCCCCTGAGCTGCCTTTTCTCCAGGCTAAACAACCCCAGTTCCCTCATCTGCTCCTCATAAGACTTGTGCTCTAGACCCTTCACCAGCTTCATTGCTCTTCTTTGGATGCGCTCCAGCACCTCAATGTCTTTCTTGAAGTGAGGGGCCCAAAACTGAACACAGTATTTGAGGTGTGGCCTCACCAGTGCCAAGTACAGGGGCACGATCACTTCCCTACTCCTGCTGGCCACACTGTTTCTGATACAAGCCAGAATGCTGTTGGCCTTCTTGGCCACCTGGGCACACTGCCGGCTCACATTCAGCCGTCTCCCCTCCCTCAGGGAAGCCTGGTCCCACTGCAGCCAGTCTGTCTGGTGTCTTTAATTTGAGTTACCAGGAACCTTGTTTTCTTAAAGCACAGGAAGCTTTCCTAACTATAGGCCTTAGATACACACGCAAAAACAGAGAAAGGGCCTGAAAACCTGCAAGGGAAAACAGCAAGGCTTGAATGCTGTTTCCTTTCACAGAAGCATTCCTGAGCACGTCTGGGGCTTGGACTCTTGTTTTTACCACAAGTTATTTTTAGTGGTAAAAAAAAGTGCCATTTAAAAAAAAACTGTGCCATCTGACCCACTTAGGAGATGAGGGAAAGGCTGTAGATGTTTACCTGGACTTTAGGTAAAGCCTTTGACACCATCTCCCACAGCATTTTCCTGGAGAAACTGGCTGCTCATGGCTTGGACGGGCGTACTCTTCACTGGGTAAAAAACTGGCTGGATGGCCAGGCCCAAAGATTTGTGGTGAATGGAGTTAAATCCAGTTGGTGGCTGGTCACAAGTGGTGTTCCCCAGGGCTCAGTACTGGGGCCAGTTCTGTTTAATATCTTTATCAATGATCTGGATGAGGGGATCGAGTGCACCCTCGGTAAGTTGACACCAAGTTGGGTGGAAGCATGGATCTGCTGGAGGATAGAAAGGCTTGGGCTGAAGCCAGTTGTATGAGATTCAACAAGGCTGAGTGTTGGGTCCTGCATTTGGGTTGTAACAACCCCGTGCAATGCTACAGGCTTGGGGAAGAGTGGCTGGAAAGCTGCCTGGTGGAAAAGGACCTGGGAGTGGCCTCCAGGAGAAGCCAGTGCACCTTCAACTTCTGCTAAGCTGGTCCAGGTTGTCCAGATTAAGCACAATTTAGCTAATAGATTCCCAGCTCCAGCCTACTGCTATCTCAAGTCTACCTCTGTACAGGGAACACAAACCTTCTCTAACTCGCAAGGGTGCACAGGCTTCTTGTTCCACAAACATCACAGCAGCAGAGGCCACCCAGCAGGAAAACATGAAGAACCAGCTTTCTCAGGAGACAAGCTTCCCACTTCTTTATTCCCACAAATAATAAAAGTCGCTGATAAAGCTGAGGAAAACGGTCAGAGTTCTGCATGAAATACAGCCTGGTATGTAATTAGCAACGTGAGAGGAAGCATTCAAAACCAAATGTATTCAAATCAGCTCAGCCACCTCCAGCAATGTTCCAGCAAGAGGTATGCAGAGCAAGGCCTGGCCTTCTTTTCAGCCTAGATGATTCAAGGTTTCCAATGTTTCTAGAAGTGCAAATTTCTCTTGAAAGCCATAAATTCATTTAAAGAGTGATGACAATTAAAGAAACATAATCTGTCACACTGCAGGGTTTTATTTAACTTGATAATGCGTTGATACATATATACACACAAGAATGAAAAGCATATTTTGACATTTAAAGCCATCCTAGCTTGTCTGTGCCACACAGCCCAAGCTGTCAGGAGAAATGTGGGAGTGCTGCAAAGTTTTTAGATAACAACAACTTCTAATTAAGAGATGAAGTTGAATTTTTACCAAATAAGAGCATGCACAGCTTCTCTCACACAAACACAAAAATTAAAAACATTTGGCTAACACTCGTTTTTCTGGCCAGTCACTTCCCCAAAGCTGCAACTGTGACTGACTGCAGGCTTTTCTTCTCCAGAACAGTAGTCTACTTTGGAGGCTAAAGCACCAGCCTGAGATTCAGTTGATTATGATTCAAACCCTGGCTCTGACACAAGAGCCAGTTCTCTGACTTTGGGTAAATCATTTAACTGACACTTACTCTGCTTCCAATGTAATCTGTAAAGTCAGGATAATCCTATTTCCTTTTCTTACACTTTGGGATCTTGGGCAGCACACAGCTTTCTCCTCACCTGCTAAGATGACTGTCATGAATGGATGGCTCTAATTTTAAGAATTATCAGCGTACATATTAATACCCTTACCAAACTTGTATGAAACTTCTATAGGAGGAAACTGTGGACCTTTCTTCCAAGGTACATTCTCCAAGGATACAAGATGGAGGAGAAACATGGTTCTGTAATAAGGATTAGAGACCATGCACTACAACCACATTTCTTAAACTGGAAGCATGACGTACGTGTCTGATGAGAGTATGATACGAGGAACATTTGAAAGGCATCGAGATAATCCCATGCCTGTACAGCCGCAAGAATATAATGGCTGGCAAGGGTAGTTATCACCTGCCTGCCTCCCCGAGACAGCATCTGCAGGACCCTGCACAGCTATGGACCATTCCACTCCCTGCAACGGGAAGGAGAGAAATCTTGCTAGCTGAGGTCATGACTGACTATTCCTGTGAGCTATCATCATCTCCAGTAGTGGCTTAGTTAGTGGGGGAAGTACAAACAGTCCTTCAGGTTATTTGCTGCACGATGGAGTAACGGGAGGAGGAAAAGCAACTACAGCAATGTTGTCCTTCTCTCCCTTTTTTCTCTCCTTCTTTCTCAGTGCTGTAAGAGACAGAAAAGTAGTTGCTCCCTCCCTTTGCTCTCTCTCTCTCTCCTTTCTTTACCTTTTTGTATTACTTATCTTGAAAGCAGCTGGTCATATATATAAATAAGAGTGAGGTCAAAGCTGTTACAAAAAAGACTGATTCGACCTAGAAATGTTTTGAGTATTGTGTAACCAAGATGCCTGTGGAAAGTACCAGGGAAGACCAAAGACATTCGTAATGGCTCTTTCTCATAGGGACACCTACACGGAAAACATTTCCTTTGCCCCCTCATTCTGAAAACCAGCAGTGTGATGCACATCTTGATACTAAAAGGGTGAACAAGTGGTACGTTTCAGTCCCAAGAGTATTCTGTATGCTGACAATAAGAGGAGGAGTCACAACCACACCAAATGCATAATTACTGGGCGACTGATTTCCCTATATAAAGGAAAAGAGACTTTCTCCAAAGCAATTCCCTCCAAGAATTTATACAGACATTGGTAACTTCTGCAGCCTCACCCACAAAGTACAGAATTTTTGTCTCAGGGGATTCTGTGGGGTGGGGGGTTTTGTTTGTTTGGTTGGTTTGGTTTGGTTTTTTACAGATGACGTTTACTGATACTTACACCTTACAGCATTACAAAAAGTTTGGGTTTCAAGCCATAGTACAAGAGTGGTGCAGGGATTAGGGTTTTAAATGCATGCTTCAGTACTTGCAATAAACGGACTCCTGAATTAGGTGGTTCACAAGGTTTAGGATGCTGGCAGAAACGCCCTAAAGGAATGGAATAGCACTATAGGAAATTAATCTGTCAGTTGTTCTGCTATTTGTCTAAGGGCACGATGAGACTGTCCTAAGTCCCTGCTCCTTCATTAACTTCCCTGTGCTGCAACTTAGCACCATAACCATGCACATATAAATGTCTGTGGGGCCATGTGATAAGCTAGGTCATTTAAAGATCAAAAGACCCCTTCCCCTTTCTGCCACATTTCCGACTCTCCATCATTTTGATGTTCTAGTTTCATGGTGCAGCCCCATTTACAGTCACATTGACGCAACTGGTAGGGCAGCAAACAGCACTGTAGGGCATGTAAGTGCTCAGGTTGACTTCTTTGCCTATACCAGTATTTATCACAGCTTTTAGAATTCAGAGTTGTCTAAAGCCACCTGGATACAGTAACACTTTTGTAAATCAGGAGCCACAGTCTAACCTGCAGACAGTAATTTCATCCTATGGAAACTGTACAGCATTTTCAGGAGAGGTGGTTTTCACCTCACAAACTCTGCAGTCGGAGAAGATAAAGCTTAGAAAATGTCTGGATAGCAACAGCAGCATGTCAAGAAGTCTCCCCTTGTCTGTCTTTAAGCTAGCAGAAAGTAACAACACTCTCTTTTGTCAGCCTTGGGTTATCTCATTGCAAATTAGCTCTCACGAAGAGAGAAGCAAGACAAAATACACATGGAAGGATGGGGTAGATTTGTTTTTACAACGGCTTTTGTTCCATGCACCAATATGGAAATGCAAGATAAGGGTTTCTATTACCCAGAGGCTATGGGGTACATTACACTCGGAGCACATGTGTAAGTCCCATTAACACTAACAGGCACTGAGCATGCTCAGCAAGAGCAGAACAGAGTCACTGCATTTTCAGTGGAGTTTATGGACAGGAAACACTTGCTATCTACTTGTCTTCCAACAACTTCTGGGACAGTCCATTACTGCATTCACTTGGAGAAAATAAAATGGAACAGAAACACAGGTGCTAATTAGCTGAAACCATTCACATTATGCCATCATTCAACAAGTCCCCATCTGTATCAGTACTAATGCAATGCCTCAGTTGGCGCATCTGAACACAGCAAGCTGACTATATGGCAATGAAAATTTTTGTTAAATCTCTGCAAAACATACTCTAAAAAGGACAACAGCAGCAAAATAAGTAATCTAACTTGTACCAGCGATACTGCACAAAGGAGTGCAAAACTGGCTGAGAAGAACCAGGAGCATGTCTCCCAGGGCACAGGACAAGCATCCTCAGCTAAGTCATAAACACATGCCTAAGATGCCAGAAAGGCATAGAACAATTCCTGGGTGGTTAAGAGCTTCATGTGGCATTTGCAGCAGCTCAGCCTGTCCCATGCAATATTTGATGCATGACACCAGGAAGACACTGCTCTCACCCTGCTTTAGCCCTCAGGATCTCATGTACATGTCCATCATGCCTTCCAAATGCCAGAAAATGTGTTAAATGCACCCAGAGTTAGACATACATTCACTCAAATAGATCACGAAAAGTAGTCAAACTTATAGGGCCAAGTTCTCATTAAATGTATGTTGTAGACCATAGGGTTACATGACTAGTCCAATGTGACTGTTTCATTTACAGTTCAAGTCATTAATTTTCTTGTTCAAGGGATCATTCATTGATGATTGCATGGAAAGGGTCTCCTCCTCTAACCAGCTCTGTTTATGAGGGTGATCTCTTCTTGTCCTCGGACCTCCCCTGCAAACAACCTTCTCTCCTTCTAGCTCTTCCCTTCATAATACAAATAAACTTCAAATACGCTTTAGTCCCCCCCCATCTTGAAAAATCCATGCCAAAACACATAAGCCACTTTGAGATCACTACAATAATTATCAAGTATTCCTTTCAAACAAATCCAGCCTAGAAACATCTTGTTTATGCTCTTGCAGTCAATGGGAACGACTTCTAACAATATATTTACAACTTCTTAGTTAGGCCCTTCAGTAGCTTTGGCCATGCTCCTGCTGTTGTGCTGTTTCTTTTCACGGCTTCAGAGATACCACTCCCTGAATCCTTCTCCTAGTTCTCCAAGTGCTCCCTCAGTGTGTCCTCTACTGAACTCCTCATGCTCCACACCTTTGAGTTTTCTTCTGTAGTTCCACTGGCCTCTGTCCTTTTTGTTCCTTCTCTTTCCCTTCCACGTTTTGTCTCATTTGCAAACACAAATTCAGCTATCCTGATGACTTACAAAATGACACACCTTCTGTTGAAATGGAATCTCAGCTTGTTTTCCTATATTTTTATGTGTGTTTAGCAATTACCACGAATTCATCATGGCTAAAGCAGATATCTTAATTTTCTTCCCAAGACTCTCCTGCCCATTATCTTCTTTCCTCATGACTTGTGAACAATAACAGCATCTTCCTGTTGCACCAGCCCATAACTTGAATATCATCTTCATCTTGGAGCTCGCTCTTGATTCTTGTATCTTGTATCTAAGCTACACCTCCGCCTGGCAGATGGTTTCACATAGTGTCACTAATAGGCCATCCATAGCATCCTCTCATCTGCAGACATAAAACTCTCTTGACAAATGCAATCTTGTTCCACAGCTATTTATCCAAAATGCTGCTTTAAAGGCCATTTTCCTAGATCATCCCTTTGGCAATGTTATTACTTTCTATGCAAGCCTCTGCTCATTCCCTTCTCTCTTTCACATCAATAATAAGTTACGTATCATTGCTAAGTTTTCCATAGTTTACTCACAAGTGTCTCTCACCTCTTCTTCCATATCAAAAGATCAATTTCTACCTCTGTTGTAGCCCCAGGGATTCTATCAGCTCTAGTCCAGAGTTTGAAAATGCTTTATACCCCGTGGGTGGCTTCTAGCTCCACTGAAGTCTGTGGAATGCAGGGGCCAAGGTTTTATCTTACAAATAACTTCTGAAATCAGTGAAATCCTTTGCAGTATGTAAAGTTAAGCATGTGCCTCAGGCAAGGTCTACTTCAGAAATGGTTTGCTGGTATCGTTATGCAAGTACAATGCAACCCATCCTGGCACAACTGAAGCAGCTAATTCTATCATAGGCACAGCCTATAGCAATGACATTGTCTTTTGTTGGTATGATTTATATTATGTGTAGAATTTTAAAAAAAGTCAAACAATTCTTTCAGCAAAAGCATTTCTGGCAGTAGAAATGCAACTGTATTAAGGCTGCTATTAGTATAGAGAAGTTCTAATAAACAAGCAAAGAAACAAATCACAACAAAACTCACTCAAGAAACCTTTCTGACAATCTCATCTAAGCTTTTTCTAGGACTGCGACATGGGTATGAAAAAAACAGCCAAATTATAAAAGCTAAACCAAACATACATAGATCATACACATATGTGTATGTAGATATATAGAGATCAATCTGAAGAACACATAGTTTTTCTTGAAAAGTATTCATTTCTACTGCTGAAGTTGAAAAATTGACAGCCCAAGAAAAAAAACATATATAGCTTCAGTGTAGACTGTGACTATTGCAGAAACACGTGTAAATCAGGACATTAAAAGATACATCTAGGATTAAAGGACTGCTTAGACATTACATCATCCCTTGGCTTCTCCTGAGATTATCTGGAAGACTGATGATATCACTTAATGCTTATTGCCAGAATTACTCTTACAGATACAGCACCAGTGATGGTATATATGTAACGATGATGTAGAAGTGTCATTCATCAGTTAGACACCAGCATTAGATCTCTACAATGCCAAGGATATGAAAAGAAGTCATAGTGGTTTTATAGTACTTGTCCTGGTTTCGGCAGGGATAGAGTTAATTTCCTTTCTAGTAGCTGGTACAGTGTTTTGGATTTAGGATGAGAACAAAGTTGATAACACACCGGTGTTTTAGTTGTTGCTAGGTAATGCTTACACTAGCCAAGGACTTTTCAGCTTCCCATGCTCTACTGACTGAGGAGGCTGGAGGTGCACAAGAAGCTGGGAGGGGGCACAGCCAAACTGGCCAAAGGGACATCCCATACCATGTGACGTCATGCTCAGTACATAAACTGGGAAAAACTGGCCGGGGGGGCCGCTGCTCGGGGACTGGCTGGGCATCGGTCAGCGGGTGGTGAGCAATTGTGCTGTGCATCACTTGTTTTGTGTATTATTATTATTATTATCATATTATTATTATCATTTTATTTCAATTATTAAACTGTTTTTATCTCAACCCACGAGTCTTTCTAACTTGTGCTCTTCCAATTCTCTCCCCCATCCCACCGGGGGGGGGGGGAGTGAGCGAGCGGCTGCGTGGTGCTTAATTGCTGACTGAGATTAAACCACGACAGTCCTTTTTGGCGCGCAACGTGGGGCACGAAGGGTTTGAGATAATAACAGATTAACCGGAGTGTATTAAGGAACTTATATCTGTTAATAGTTGAGGGTCACAATGTTGGTTTCTCTGTTCTCGATATTGATTTGTATAATCTGCATCGCGCTCTTTTTCCTGCTGTACATGTTAAAGATTGGTGTTGGGTTTTGCAGTTTGCTGTGGTCTGCAGTGAATAGTAATGTCTCGCTTGTGAGGTTTGTTTTTAGAACATTGACCTTGACGTTTCTGTGGTATGTAAACTTCGCAATGAAGCCGTTACTGTACCATGGATACCATATCGTGGAGACAACTAGCAATTGCAGTAACTTTTCTGAGAGTTTTTTTACGGAGGAAATACAGAATGGCAGTGTCACTACCTTCTTCTATGATGTTTCCTCCTTCATTACAGTAATTTTTCAGTATTTTGAACATCCTTGGGCAGTTAAGATACTTCTATTAATACTTCTTGGGAATATTGTTTCGGTTTTGTCTAAAGTTGGTAAGCAATTTAAGAATATCATCCAGAGATCTGCCCCAAGGCTGAATAATTATGAGTGGCAGGGTGTGTGGGACAAGATGGGCAAGTACCTAGGCCAATGGACACCCCCAGTGTTTTGGAACTTCACCCCTGAGCAAATGCAGAATCCTGAAAAGTTAGTAGAATATTTGGAAAAAGTATGCTGTCACCCTGGCAACTCTAGAGAGATGCAACTCATTGCAACGTGCTGGGGCCTGGCCCATGCCTACCGAGCCCTGTTCAACACCATTCAGTACCCTCAAAGGGAAGAGAAGGTCTCTGGCTCTGACAGTAAAACGACACGCACTGTGGCCACTCAGACCCGGGCAACAGGCCGTGCAGCCACTCAAACCCGGGCAACACGCACTACGGCCACTCCAACCCCGGCGACAGGCTCTGCGGCCACTCAGACCCCGGCGACAGGCCCTGCGGCCACTCCAACCCCGGCGACATGCACTGCGGCCACTCCAACCCCAGCAACAGGCCCTGCGGCCACTCAGACTCCGGTGACATGCACTTGCACTGCGGCCACTCCAACCCCGGCGACATGCACTGCGGCCACTCCAACCCCGGCAACAGGCCCTGCGGCCACTCAGACTCCGGTGACATGTACTTGCACTGCGGCCACTCCAACCCCAGCAACACGCCCTGTGGCTGAACCAAAGAACGAGCCTGTGCCAGTATCAGTCACCCCTGTACACAAGAAGAAATCTTGGAAGCGGAAGTCAGCTCGTTTAGTAAGGGAGGAAGAAGCTTCTTCTAAAAGGGAACCAGAGGAAGAAGTATACGAGACAGATGACCCTAGAGAAGGACCATCACGAGAACGGGAGGAGGAAAGCCGGCCGCTGATCGGGGAGGAGGAAGAGGAAGAACTCATAAACGAGACAGTGACCACCCGATCTCTATCCCTGAGTGAGCTGCGAGATATACGAAAAGATTTCAGCCGCCGTCCAGGTGAGCATATTGTCACCTGGCTGCTCCGATGCTGGGATAATGGGGCCAGTAGCCTGGAATTAGAGGGTAGGGAAGCCAAGCAGCTGGGATCCCTTTCTAGGGAAGGGGGCATTGACAAAGCAATTGGAAAAGGGACACGTATCCTCAGCCTTTGGAGGCGACTCCTGTCAAGCGTGAAGGAAAGGTATCCCTTTAAGGAAGATGTCATATGTTGCCCAAGCAAGTGGGCCACCATGGAGAAGGGATTCCAGTTTCTGAGAGAATTAGCTGTGCTGGAGGTGATTTATGATGACCTGAACAATGAACAACTATCCAAAGATCCAGACGAAGTCAAGTGCACACGACCCATGTGGCGGAAGTTTATAAGGAGCGCACCATCGTCATACGCCAATTCATTGGCAGTGATAACCTGGAAAGATGGAGAGGAACAAACAGTGGATGAATTGGCTAGTCAACTCCGGCAATACGAGGAAAGTCTTTCTTCCTCCCTCGTCTCGGCTGTGGAGAAACTGTCCGAAAAACTGTCCCGGGAGATCCGGCAACTCAGAGAGGATAGGTCCTACTCCTCACCTATACGGACCAGTATCTCGGCTATTAGAAGTAAGCGTTCTTTTGCTCAAGAGAGAGAATATAAAGGATACACACCACGGGGCACCCTATGGTTTTACCTGCGTGACCACAGAGAGGACATGAGGAAGTGGGATGGGAAACCTACTGCAGCCCTAGGGGCACGGGTACGTGAATTACAAGGGAAAACAATCACAGAAAGAGGTTCTTCCAGGAAAATTGCTGCTCCAGTTCCCAGCGGGCAGTTCCCCAGAGAGAGTAGAAGGGCTGATCTTACTCTTGATCTTAATGAAGAAACTTCTGACTCGTACGTACAAGAAATGAGAAACGAGTACTGTGATGAGGATTAGAGGGGCCCTGCCTCCAGCCAGGGGGAGGAAAGGGACAACCGGGTTTACTGGACTGTGTGGATTCGGTGGCCTGGCACATCAGACCCACAGAAGTATAAGGCTCTGGTAGACACCGGTGCACAGTGTACCCTAATGCCATCAAGATATATAGGAACAGAACCCATCTATATTTCTGGGGTGACGGGGGGATCCCAACAGCTATCTGTATTGGAAGCCGAAGTGAGTCTAACTGGGAATGGGTGGCAGAAGCACCCCATTGTGACTGGCCCAGATGCTCCGTGCATCCTTGGCATAGACTACCTCAGGAGAGGGTATTTCAAGGACCCAAAAGGCTACCAGTGGGCTTTTGGTATAGCTGCCTTGGAGACGGAGGAGATTAAACAGCTGTCCACCTTGCCTGGTCTCTCGGAGGACCCTTCTGTTGTGGGGTTGCTGAAGGTCGAAGACCAACAAGTGCCAATCGCTACCACCACAGTGCACCGGCGGCAATATCGCACCAACCGAGACTCCCTGATTCCCATTCATGAGCTGATTCGTCGACTGGAGAGCCAAGGAGTGATCAGCAAGACCCACTCACCCTTTAACAGTCCCATATGGCCAGTGCGGAAGTCTAATGGAGAGTGGAGACTAACAGTAGACTATCGTGGCCTAAATGAAGTCACGCCACCGCTGAGTGCTGCTGTGCCAGACAGCTAGAATGCTAGAACTTCAATATGAATTGGAATCAAAGGCAGCCAAGTGGTATGCCACAATTGATATTGCTAATGCGTTTTTCTCAATCCCTTTGGCAGCAGAGTGCAGGCCACAATTTGCTTTCACTTGGAGGGGCGTCCAGTACACCTGGAACCGACTGCCCCAGGGGTGGAAACACAGCCCTACCATTTGCCATGGACTGATCCAGACTGCATTAGAACAGGGTGGAGCTCCAGAACACCTGCAATACATTGATGATATCATCGTGTGGGGCAACACAGCAGAAGAAGTTTTTGAAAAAGGGAAGGAAATAGTCCAAATCCTGCTGAAGGCCGGTTTTGCCATAAAACAAAGTAAGGTCAAGGGACCTGCACAGGAGATCCAGTTTTTAGGAATAAAATGGCAAGATGGACGTCGTCAGATCCCAATAGATGTGATCAACAAAATAACAGCCATGTCTCCACCAACTAGCAAAAAGGAAACACAAGCTTTCTTAGGCGTCATGGGTTTTTGGAGAATGCACATTCCAAATTACAGTCTGATTGTAAACCCTCTCTATCAAGTGACCCGAAAGAAGAACGATTTCAAATGGGGCCCTGAGCAACGACAAGCTTTTGAACAAATTAAACGGGAGATAGTTCATGCAGTAGCCCTGGGGCCAGTCCGGGCAGGGCAAGATGTAAAAAATGTGCTCTATACCGCAGCCGGGGAGAATGGCCCTACCTGGAGCCTCTGGCAGAAAGCACCAGGGGAGACTCAAGGTCGACCCCTAGGGTTTTGGAGTCGAGGATACAGAGGATCCGAGGCCCGCTATACTCCAACTGAAAAAGAGATATTAGCAGCATATGAAGGGGTTCGAGCTGCTTCAGAAGTGATCGGCACTGAAGCACAGCTCCTCCTGGCACCCCGACTGCCGGTGCTAGGCTGGATGTTCAGAGGGAGGGTCCCCTGTACACATCATGCAACTGATGCTACATGGAGTAAGTGGGTCGCACTAATCACACAACGGGCTCGAATAGGAAACCCCAGTCGCCCAGGAATTCTGGAAGTGATCATGGATTGGCCAGAGGGCAAAGATTTTGGAATATTGCCAGAGGAGGAGGTAACGCGTGCTGAAGAGGCCCCAATGTATAATGAACTACCAGAAAATGAGAAGCAATATGCCCTGTTCACTGATGGGTCCTGTCGTCTTGTGGGAAAACATCGGAGGTGGAAAGCTGCTGTATGGAGTCCTATGCGACAAGTTGTAGAAACGGCTGAAGGAGAAGGTGAATCAAGCCAATTTGCAGAAGTAAAGGCCATCCAGCTGGCTTTAGACATTGCTGATCGAGAAAAGTGGCCAGTGCTCTATCTCTATACTGACTCATGGATGGTGGCAAATGCCCTGTGGGGGTGGTTGCAGCAATGGAAGCAGAGCAACTGGCAGCGCAGAGGCAAACCCATCTGGGCTGCCGCATTGTGGCAAGATATTGCTGCCCGGGTGGAGAACCTGGTTGTAAAAGTCCGTCACGTAGATGCTCACGTACCCAAGAGTCGGGCCACTGAAGAACATCAAAACAACCAGCAGGTGGATCAGGCTGCTAAGATTGACGTGGCTCAGGTGGATCTGGACTGGCAACATAAGGGTGAATTATTTCTAGCTCGGTGGGCCCATGACACCTCAGGCCACCAAGGAAGAGATGCAACATACAGATGGGCTCGTGATCGAGGGGTGGACTTGACCATGGACACTATAGCCCAGGTTATCCATGAATGCGAAACATGTGCTGCAATCAAGCAAGCCAAACGGTTAAAGCCTTTTTGGTATGGAGGACGATGGTTGAAATATAAATATGGGGAGGCCTGGCAGATCGATTATATCACACTCCCACAAACCCGCCAAGGCAAGCGCCACGTGCTTACAATGGTGGAGGCAACCACCGGATGGCTGGAAACATATCCCGTGCCCCATGCCACTGCCCGGAACACTATCCTGGGCCTTGAAAAGCAAGTCCTATGGCGACATGGCACCCCAGAAAGAATTGAGTCAGACAATGGGACTCATTTCCGAAACAACCTCATAGACACCTGGGCCAAAGAGCACGGCATTGAGTGGGTGTATCACATCCCCTATCATGCACCAGCCTCTGGGAAAATTGAATGATACAATGGACTGTTAAAGACTACACTGAGAGCAATGGGTGGTGGGACGTTTAAACATTGGGATACGCATTTAGCAAAGGCCACCTGGTTAGTCAACACTCGGGGATCTGCCAATCGAGCAGGCCCTGCCCAGTCAGAACTTTTACGTACTGTAGATGGGAATAAAGTCCCTGTAGTGCACATAAAAAATATGCTGGGGAAGACAGTCTGGGTTATTCCTGCCTCGGGCAGAGGCAGACCCATCCATGGGATTGCTTTTGCTCAAGGACCTGGGTGCACTTGGTGGATAATGCGGAAGGATGGGGAAGTCCAATGTGTGCCTCAAGGGGATTTGATTTTGGGTGAGAATAGCCAATGATCTGAATTATGTGATGTTAAGTACTAATTATAGTTATAATAGTTATACTAATAATACACAGATATACTAATAATACTAATAATATTATATGCCATACTAATGTTATTATAATAAGAATCACCCAGATTAATGAAGAATAGCTTCAGTGAAACCAAGCAAAGCACAGTGATGATGGTACCAGAACTGACTTCAACCTGAAACAATCCAACACCACATACCATCTCCATTTTTCCTGCCCTGAAAGATTATTATGACAGATGGAGCCTGAAGTCATGGACTAAATGAACTCACCGAACATTTTAGAGGGATGGCCCACAGATGAAGGGAATGATATCTGTGTATGTGTGTATATATATATATAAAAGGGGGTGGTGATTAATGAAAATGTACTGGAAAATGTGAGACTTGAGCATGATGCAAATGGTATAGAATAAGGGGTGGATATTGTCCTGGTTTCGGCAGGGATAGAGTTAATTTCCTTTCTAGTAGCTGGTACAGTGTTTTGGATTTAGGATGAGAACAAAGTTGATAACACACCGGTGTTTTAGTTGTTGCTAGGTAATGCTTACACTAGCCAAGGACTTTTCAGCTTCCCATGCTCTACTGACTGAGGAGGCTGGAGGTGCACAAGAAGCTGGGAGGGGGCACAGCCAAACTGGCCAAAGGGACATCCCATACCATGTGACGTCATGCTCAGTACATAAACTGGGAAAAGCTGGCCGGGGGGGCCGCTGCTCAGGGACTGGCTGGGCATCGGTCAGCGGGTGGTGAGCAATTGTGCTGTGCATCACTTGTTTTGTGTATTATTATTATTATTATCATATTATTATTATCATTTTATTTCAATTATTAAACTGTTTTTATCTCAACCCACGAGTTTTTCTAACTTGTGCTCTTCCAATTCTCTCCCCCATCCCACCGGGGGGGGGGGGAGTGAGCGAGCGGCTGCGTGGTGCTTAATTGCTGACTGAGATTAAACCACGACAGTACTCTAATGTTAAAAGTTTTAAATACAAAATAATGTCATTGATGGACCAAAAATATCAAACTTAATGGTCACACTAAAAGTTTAGCTCTGAGTTGATAAGTAGAACCACTATGCTTGTTTCCATTATGTTATACTTATTGTTACAGCACTGCATGGTTACTGATTTCACTAGAATTACATTAGTATAAAACTTTTATAACATACTAAAAGGATGAGAATATATTTCTTTTTTCCTGGCTAAACTAACAAATCATTGGGAGACAATAAATATGGTCCATTTGCTGTCATTTTTGCAGCTACTTTTAAAAATCAGAGCTCCTCTTTAGAAGCACTTCCTCTGCCTACTAAAATCTTCAGTCTGCACATAGCCGAGCATAATTGTTGAACTTGCAAGAAACATTTTGCATCGTATGTACAAGGCAGTGGGACGGGCAGAGAAACTACAGAATGATGAAATACTGCTCTGAAACCAAAAGCATTGCTGGTACACTCTTCAAAGGAACAGAAATCTGGAAGTGAGACAATAATACAACTAAATGTAGATCAGCATCTCCTAATGAGAACTCAGGAAACAGATGTTGCTGATAGCACACTCACAGCATTTGATGCTTTTTAACGAATGTAGGACACGAGTGGCAAAGTTTGTGTGTATTTCTATAGCACTGCTTTTCTGAGGGGCTTTGCAGTTACTTATTGTCTGATACTTATCTTATTCCTACAGAGAAGCTCTACTTAATGTTAGTTAAAATTGCTTTGTTCTACTTTAATAGCATTTTTCATGTTCTTGAAAGGCTCATAAATACACATCTATGTTCACTAAATGCGTATCTGATTTCTTTACCTACATTAATGGAAAGTTTATCTATTCTTCCATTCTTTTTCCACAATTCATTGTAAATATTCAAGGCTTCAACAATTACTATTCAGCCCTTAAGTCCAATACACACAAAAGGAGGGTGCTCTACCCCACAGGAGTCTAGGAATAACACCATATACTTTACAGAGGACAATCTTACATTGCAGCAAACACCCATGAAGTTCAACAGCTCTGTTTATTAACATTTTAAGACAGAAGGAGTTACAACTGACTCAAGAGAACAAGCCCTAGCTCTCAGCTTCTCAAGCAATGGGTCAGACCAGCTCCTAGAAATTATTACCTCCATTTATTCTGTAAAGCTCAATGCTGCTGCACATTAGAAAATCAAGAGGGATTTGTATGGTCTTGTGGGCCATACCCATTTTAAGCCTCATGAAATTAAAGAACCTCCTTTATTTCACTGCAATTGCTTTATTTCTGCATAAAAACCATATCACTGAACTTTACATGCCTGTTCCTGGATTTGTAAGTACCCTAGCAGCTGCAGACTGACACTCTTCCTCTAGAATGTATGCTAAAGGCAGAAACCTCCTGAGACAAATAACCCAACAGGGGCTAACTTGCCCCTGTATGAATATATATGTCCCACCTGGCACAATAAGCTTATTCCTTTTCTAACTTTCACCCACACTCCCCTATGCATATCTTTTTATTGTGACTGCTGAAAGTCATGCTCTGCAACTGCCTTCTTTGCTCAGATCTCTCCTGTTATGGTGGATAACAATAACAGCACTGCTGTTCTTTAATCCCAAATCCAGCACCCTCTAGGCACATAACAGGAGGAAATTTTTGAAACATGTCCAGGGGACATCACCAGCAAGCACAGCATGACTAATTACAGTGATTAGACTAATGGCAGAAGATTATCTCATTGAAACAACAGGACATTTGTCACATCCTACCCACGGGGAAAGGCCTACTTCATATCCCCTGGGCTGCTGTTTACCTGCCCTACACAGCTTGTGCCCTGGCACTTCAGCCTGCAAGCATTCCTGCAGCTGCTTCCTCGGCAGAGAAGACGGAAGAACCGCTGCGAGGCCAGGGTGCTGTGAGACAGGCTGTTGAATAGGTCACAATTGTCAGGTCTGTCATCCACAGTAAGGTGTTGAACCAGCATCTCCAATGAAAGTCCATGGAAGACCCACTGAAGCCCCAGCAGGATACAGTACAACGCTGGCAAATGGAACTAAGCACATTTGCTTCTCCTGTCACACGCTTCCCTGTACATTCCCTATATGTAGTTATCTTCCTGGCTCCTCTTGGGTGGCCATGCTGCTTTCAAATATTTCTTCTGCTCCAGGCAGTTCAGCTTCTCCTATTTCTGCCTGAGCCCAGCCTTGCAAAAACCCTCTGAAATATAAAGGCTTCCCAAAACATCCACTCCCCCTCCACTTTCTTTCCTTCTTTTTCACCATCTTGCTCCCATCCTGATTTCTGATGGTTTATCATTTTCCCCGATAAAAATGACTGACCCACTGTGCCCCACCGGGTAGTTTCCCATTCCAATACATGACACTGCTCACATCTTCCACATGAGCCCCAGTCCTTTGATGCAAGTCTGAGACCTGCTTTCAGTGCATCACTGCACTCAGTCTCATTCTTCCCGTTTCTATAATAAATGCAAGTGCAACAGCTACAGAAGGGTTTTACGACTTTGCTTTGTAGTCTTACTTTAGTGGCATGCTAACTTTGCATGTGCACACTGTTTATTTTCTTCCAATCCAGCATGAACAGTCATGAGTAAAAGTGAAATTATACATTCCCAGAGGGACTTTCTTTTGCTTATTACTTCCCTCTTTTAATTCAGAAGCTCTAATAAATGCATTAACAGTGGCAGATGCAGGCAAAGAAAGAAAATTTTAATTCTGCAGATAATAATGGATTACAATACATTAACATTACTGTAAAACCCACAAAGTGGAAGCACTCAAGGGATGTAGGAGCAATTAATATAGTTAGTTTATTTACCTAACTCTGACACACTGCTAGGGCATTCAGAAGCAACTGGAATTGTGTTTACACAGGCAGAGCTATAAGGCTTCTTCAATATCACAGACAACCATCCTGTCAGGATTCAGGGGGACATCAGCTGCTTCAGGCAAAGGAGAATATGAAAATGCATACTGAAATAGCAACTTTAAACACATCTCGAAAACTTTAAAAACAGATCTTCTCCATTAAAAGAGTGGGCAGGGGTAAGACATTAATAAGGACATGGTATAAAGACAGTTCTCAGCTGTCAAGAGCTTCATATTTCTGGTATTCTGGGAGATATTCTGTACCAGTTACGAATAATCTCTGTTTATTATATCTTTTATCATTCTAAAACAAGAATTTTCAGGAAGAAATAAGCTAAAGGTAGGCATAGATGTCCACTCAAGTTAAAATAGATATATATAACAGAAGTGTGTAATTACAGGGAAAAAAAAAAAAATCCAAACACTTAAAACCAAAGCTACCATTAGGGTTGGGCTTTTTCAGCAGTAGTGGAAAAATTAGCAAATGCCTCATTTAAATGCAATGTCGATGTGCAACTCTCAGAGCTGCCTCCTGCGTATTTCCAACACTGATCAAAAGCCCTAACTCCTGCTCTTTGAACACAGCCACAGCCTATGCATTGGAAACAAAAGTACCCAGCGGCACTGAGTGTCCAGTTCTGTTTTATCATAAGTGCCAACCACCATCTGAAAGACAAAGCATCTTTATAACTCCCCAAATTAAGCTATTGTAAAACACGAGATTCACATGCATGTGGAATTCAGCATGTCCAAATGAAGGCAACAATGATGCTGAGGATTTAGAGTCCTTTGTTGCGATCGAAATGGGTTAAACTAACTTCAAGTCCAGCCAGAAGGCCTCTGTTGATAGCTGAAGGGATGAATATGCCATTCCATACTAGCAAAGTACACACTAGGAGCTAATTTCTAACAAAACTCCAAAACTTCAGCTGGTAAAAAAACATTAGCAATAAAAATCAAGCCTCTCCAGCAATAAAAAAGACAAAGCATCTCCAGTTGTGACCAGAGAGATACATGTCTTGATGGATTTATTACGGAATTCAGTTGTTCTGAGAAAATGGTGAAACTGAAGTCTGGCAAAATGGCCAAGTTAAAACCTTGGATGTCTTGAGAATGACAAGGTACAGCAGAAACCTCCAGCAGCTGCAGCCACTAGCAGCACCTTCTTCTGACCAGCATGAATGGCCACCACTAGGCACAGTAACTCCAGCAGCAACTAGACACTCTGTAGTAAAACCAGACTTGAATGGCAACATTCTCATTGAGTGTTGGGCAAGAAGTCAGGAGGGGACACAGCCGGGACAGCTGACCCCAAGTGACCAAAGGGATATCCCACACCCCATGATGTCATGCTCAGCAATAAAAGCTCAGGGAAAGGAAGATGAAGGAGGGTCATTTGCTGTTACGGTGTTCATCTTCCCAAGTAAGCATTATGCTTGCTGAGGCCTGCCTGCCTACAAGAAGTGGCTAAACAGCTGCCTGCTGATGGGAAGTAGTCAATAAATTCCTTATTTTACTTTGCTTGCACACAGAGCTTTGCTTCACTTTTTAAACTGATTTTTTTTTCACTTTTGCTCTTCCAATTCTCTCCCCCACCCTGCTGGGGGGGCAGCGGGCAGTGAGCAATCGGTTGATGGGTGTTTAGTTGCTGGCCAGGGTCAATCCACCACACGTTCCCACTGTGTAGTATATGTAATTGGACTTCAATAAAAAAATATACATTTAATTGACTGGATTTTCTCTAGTAATAAAAGATCATGGACACACACACACACACAAATTTATTTAAAATATTCCCACTAATCTGCTCATTCTTTCCATCTGCTTTTCTTACTGTGAATGTTGCACCTCTTGTTTTACTTCCTACTATGAGTTGGTGGTTTGTTTTAATACTATGAACCTGGTTCAAATCGATTGATTTTCATTGCTGGATGCTACAGTGAGACTATGAAATCTCCTTTATTTCTCTTTTTAGTGCTTATATATAGCTGGAAATTACTTTATTTTTAGCTCTCTTTCATTTATATTATTCTACTTTCTATTCAAAGGCTATGCTACATAGTTTGAGTTGAAACACAAAAAGAGGAAAGTTTCCATTTTTTCAGCTCAACCAATGAAATAAGAAGAAATGAAAACATTTGTTTTAGGCAAAGGAATAAGGAAATCTCATCCACATCCCAGTCTCACAGATCACTCCTCATTACATCAAAGGGAGTTTTCCCATTGGTCTTAAACTTGCTGCTGCTATTTTAACCAGATACAATTTTCCCTTTTCCTTTTTCAGAAGTGCCTTCAATGTACGATTTTCAGAAACAAGTACAGCAGTAATATGTCTCTCTATTCTTCATGTACAGTTTCAAACAGTTTACAGAGTTCAACTTTCAAAACTGCTACTTCCTTTGCCTTGGAAAATTGGGTCTCATTAAAAAGATGTTAGCCAAGCGCCAAAATAGCTAGAATTTTTTTTTTTTTTAAAAAGTCTTATCTTCAAGGCCCTCAATGACATTTAAGTTTGTTAATTCCACAAAAGGTCTACCTGCAACTTTACATACTGCAGTAACTTCATAAAACTGATCCTAAGAGATTTGGAAACCCAGCATTAACAATTACAATTCACATAGCTCATTCAAAAATTTTATGCAGTGAGAATGTTTTCATTATTTTTAAACTGTCTTTATAATGACTGGCCCATGGCAGCCTGAGACTGAAATTTTATTTCCAACTCACATTTTCCCTCCCATAAAAGGTGCCTGCAAATGTATTGGCCAAGTTGCTCATTAGAACTCAGCTCCTGTATCATAACAGGGTTTAACGAACAAACAGAATTGAATCGGTGTTTCAGCGTTTTAATACCAAAATAAAAAACAGGAATAAAAATAGATTTAATGGTAACTCTGTGTACTACCTTATACAAAAGTATTAAGCCAACTGGAGCAGACTTCCTACTGTAGTTATATAGCCATATAAGACCACTGGGGAAAGCTAAAAATTAAAGCAGCAAGGCCAGTTAGTAGAGCAGAGTCAGCTGGATGAACTTGCCATGCATTACATGGGTTTAACCTCCATGAAGTCAGCAGGTAAGAGTCAGAAGTGACCCCAAAAAGTCACTCCAGTATTACTTACCAGTGTTATTTTTGTCACTTGCCTGTTCCTACGTAAGCGCTATCTCTTGGCTATGATGAAATTCTGGCACATCCATTTGCAGCTTCCCCTGTTCCTGC
Organism: Aptenodytes patagonicus; assembly: GCF_965638725.1. Lineage (NCBI taxonomy): Eukaryota > Metazoa > Chordata > Aves > Sphenisciformes > Spheniscidae > Aptenodytes > Aptenodytes patagonicus. The sequence continues at coordinate 20,389,744 of NC_134955.1, forward strand.
CAACGCTCTGCACCTCTGAGTGGATTCAGAGGCAGAACGTAAGACTGAGACAATCTCGTCCCGATGTTGAACATTCAGTGCTGCAATTCCAGTAATAAAACTGCTGAAGTGTTAAGCCACTTCCATGATCTTCTATTAACCTAATGCAAGGTCCTGTAATGACTTGATCCGCACCAGCCACCTCAAATCCTTGCTGAAGAACAGGGAGACTTCTTCCCAGGGAAAACAAATTTGGTTTGTTCATCATTTGTTGATGTATGGGTGAATAAGAACAAAGATATTCAGCAGCGTTTCTCTCAGCCATAATGTAAGAAGGGGCTGAAAAGTGAAAACATGCAATGCGAAAAAGTCAATCATGCAAGGCACTTATGAGTGCCATAGTCATCCTTCCTCAGTGTAAAGTATTCTTGCTGTTGCCCCTGTGTTAGAAGCATTCAATCTTGAGAGAAAGAGATATATTTATTTTTTTAATTTTTTTTTTTTTTAAGAGTAGAAGTGGAAGGACAAAATATTTGTGCAGGACATAAACATATTTTGGATGAAAATGAAAGACATCCCTTGTAATCAGGAACAGAGAAGAGCTCAGTAACTAAGCTGATGCAAATGAAGTAAGTTTTCTCTGAAAATTCCCTCTTTACACATATTCTTAAGGTTTTATCGTTCTCCCACAGGAGATGAGTAAATCCTGCTGACTTCTGTGGAGGAAGGCCAAAGTTTGCAGTAGTTAAGATAGCTGCACTTTGTTCCCTAGGAATATGAAACTGTCACTCTTTAGAAAAGCTGCATTCAAAATGAGTAATCAGAAGTGCAGAAGTCCTGGTTATCGTCCCATAACATTAAATACAGTGAAATCACAGCACAGTCATGTATTACACACTACAGAGCCTGACATTTTCATTGCTAATGTCACCTACAGCTTAAGGCTTTTTTCTCCATAAATCAAGCAGGATTTTTTTTTTCCTCCCTTCAAAAAGAAGTGCAAGGGCTATATTTCACAAAACAATGCCATAGTTGTCACACACTAACCACATTCATTTAATAAAAAAGAGAAGATTCTTTGGTCCATAAGCAAAAGCTGATCCTGAGCCACATGAATCTCCCCTCTCAATAACAACTTTGTGCTTATTTGCCTCTTTTTCTGGGCTGGGATTTCTTTTTACTTCTAGAATACTGCTAGTTTTAAGAAAACCAAACAAGACCAAAAAACCCAAACAAACAAACACCCAAACCAACAAACACCTGATTAATCCTGAAAAACTTTATTTGCCCCTTAATTTCAGATCTCTTTTTATTTCTGTTTTTTTTTTCTTTAAAATAAATTGTTAAACAAAACTGATGACTAGCTGAGGAACTGTTTCTTTTCCCCAAAGCAAGCAAAGAGTGATTAAGGTGTAATGAATCCCAGATGACACTATCTCTATTAGACTCCTCCATGTATCAATAAGCTTGGGTTTACAAGGCATGGAGGTGTTTTCACATTTCAGTCCAATTCTGGCAGATCTTTCCACAGATCTTTCTTTACCTTTGTCATTGCACTAAAATCACTGGATTTTTAGCCAATGCTAAGACATACAGCAGAGCAGACAATGAACTATAACTCTCTAGAAAATGAACATTAAAATAAATATTGACAGAGGAGGAAAGGGCAGAGTACAGGGATTCCTCAGAAACATTTGCTGAACGGAAAGGAGTAAAATGGCTCAGAAGATACCTTCGTCCAAGAATCCTTGATCTCTCATGTGTCTGCGTTACACTCAGTTAGGACACAGGTCTGGACAATTCATTTACTGTTTCCTCTGGCATAGCCTTCATGTGTGCTTATGGTTTGAAGAGGATTGCCCAGCTGCTGTAAGGCATTTGGGTGACTCTCCAGACAAATAGCATGTTTCAAGGATTAAAGCACTAGACTGTATCCTCTCAAACCATTGCTCATTTGGTGACTGCACATTGCCTCATTGCTTTTGTTCTCTTTACCCATTTTTGACCATCTTAATAGTGTTTCAAAAAACAGACAGTGTGAGTCTCCTGTCATCTAACTTCTGATGTCCAGTCTAAGCTTTTCCCCGCTATTCCCCTTCCTCTTGTCAGCACTGAGAAATAAGCACCTTTCAGACAATTCATCTGCTCTGTTCTTGATACTGTCTGTAAGAGAAGAGAGATAACATCCAAGCGGTATAGAATAGAATAGACTACTTCAGTTGGAAGGGACCTACAATGATCATCTAGTCCAACTGCCTGACCAATTCAGGGCTGACCAAAAGTTAAAGCATATTATTAAAGGCATTGTCCAAATGCCTCTTAAACACTGACAGGCTTGGGGCATTGACCACCTCTCTAGGAAGCCTGTTCCAGTGTTTGACCACCCTCTCTGTAAGGAAATGCTTCCTAATGTCCAGGGTAAACCTCCCCTGACGCAGCTTTGAACCATTCCCATGCGTCCTGTCACTGGATACCAGGAAGAGCTCAGGACCTCAGCACCTCCCTCTCCACTTCCCCTCCTCAGGAAGCTGTAGAGAGCAATGAGGTCACCCATCAGCCTCCTGTTCTCCAAACTAGACAAACGCAAAGTCCTTAGCCGCTGCTCATAGGACATTCCTTCCAGCCCTTTCACCAGCTTTGTGGCCCTCCTCTGGACACATTCAAGGACCTTCACATCCTTCTTAAATTGTGAGGCCCAGAACTGCACACAGCACTCAAGGTGAGGCTGCACCAATGCTGAATACAGTGGGATAATCACCTCTTTTGACCGGCTGGTTGTACTGCGTTTGATGCACCCCAGGATGTGGTTTGCCCTCTTGGCTGCCAGGGCACACTGTTGACTCATATTGAGCCTGCTGCCATCCAGTACCCCCAGATCCCTTCCCGCAGGGCTGCTCTCCAGCCACTCCTCTCCCAATTTATACTTGTGCCCAGCATTATTCCGTCCTAGGTGCAGAATCTGGCATATGAACTTGTTAAATTTCATCCCAGTAATCATAGCCCAATGCTCCAATCTACCCAGATCCCTCTGCAAGGCCTCTTGTCCCTCAAGAGAGTGAACAGCACCTCCCAGTTTGGTATCATCAGCAAACTTGCTAGTGGTGCATTCAAGTCCTGCATCCAGATCATTGATAAATATATTGAACAGAACCAGCCCTAGAATTGAATCCTGAGGAACACCGCTGGTGGCTGGTCGCTAGCCAGATGTAGCCCCATTCACTACAACCCTTTGAGCTCTGCCCTTCAGCCAGTTCTTCACCCAGCACACCATGAACCCACTCATCCCACAGTTGGACAACCTGTCCAGAAGGATGCTGTGAGGGACAGTATCAAAAGCCTTAATAAAATCCAGAAAAATTACATCTACCACCTCCCCTTCATCCATTAGGTGGGTGACCTTATCATAGAAGGATATCAAATTAGTTAAACAGGACTTTCCCTTTGTGAACCCACGTTGACTGTGCATGATGATTGCATTATTCTTTAAATGCCTTTCAACAGTATGCAGTATAATCTTCTCCATAATTTTTCCAGGAACTGAGGTTAGACTAACAGGTCTGTAGTTCCCTGGGTCTTCCCTCATGCCCTTTTTGTACATTGGAATAACATTGGCTAGCTTCCAGTCAGCAGGGACCTCCCCAGACTCCCAAGACCTATGGTAGATGATCGAGAGGGGTTCTACCATAACATCCGCTAGCTCCTTCAGTACTCTGGGATGAATCCCATCAGGCCCCATGGACTTGTGAACATTCAGCTGATACAGCTGGTCCCTTACAATTTCAGTGTCCACAAATGGAAAGTCACTGTTCCCACACTCGTGGTCCCCCAACTCAGGGGACTGGGCAGCCCAAGGTCTATCAGTATTATTAAAGACTGAGGCAAAGAATGCATTGAATGCCTCCACTTTTTCTTCATCCCTATTAGTCATGTGACCATCTTCAACAAGTATCAGTCCACTGTTTTCTTTAGATCTCCTCTTGCTATTAACATACTTAGAAGAGCCCTTCTTGTTATCCGAAACAACACTGGCCAGTTTCAACTCTAATTGAGCTTTGGCCTTTCGTGTCTTCTCCCTGCATACACGAACCACAGCTCTGTAATCTTCCTGCAAAGCCTGACCTCGCCTTCCAGAGATCATACAATTTCTTCTTCCTCTTGAGTTCCGTGAGGAGTTCCCTGTTCAGCCAAGCTGGTCTTCTGCCCTGCTTGCTTGGCTTTCAACACAGGGGAATTGCCTGCTCCTGTGCTTCTAAAAGGTGGTTCTTAAAGGCTGATCAGCAGTCATGGACTCCTAAGCCCTCAAAAGCAGATTCCCAGAGTACTCTGCTAAATAGCTCCTTGAATAGCTTAAAGTTCGCTCTCCTGAAGTCCAGGGTAGCAACTCTGCTGTCCTTTTTTCTTATTACATTGAAAATTTTAAACTCAACCATTTCATGATCACTGTGGCCAAGACAGCCACCTACCATCACATTCCCCACGAGTCCTTCTCTATTCACAAATAGCAAGTCTAGGAGGGCATCTTTCCTAGTTGGCTCACTAAGTACCTGTGACAAGAAGTTATCTCCCACAAACTTCAAGAATTTCCAAGACCTGCTCGTCACAGCTGTATGATGTTCCCAGTTGACATCTGGGAAGTTGAAATCTCCCATAAGGACAAGGGCTATCAATCCAGAAATTTCTCCTAATTGCCTATAAGTAAGCACTCATCAGTGCTTACATCCTGGCTGGGCGATCGGTAGTAGACACCCACTACAACATCTCCTTTGTTTTCCATCCCCTTAATCCTCAACTGGAGGCTCTCAACCACATCATCACTAACTGTAAGGGCTGTACAATCAAACCTCTCCCTTACATATAGTGCGACACCTCCACCTCACCTGCCCTGCCTATCCCTCCTGAACAAGGTGCTTGCTTACTTTGGCAGAGGCTATACAGATGGCTCAGATGAATTCCATCCTGTTGAACCAGAAACAAAAGATCTTTGTTCAAAATCATGCAGGCATCCAGAAAATCATAGCATTAGATTTCAATTGCATTTACTCACTTTGTGAGTGCCTTAATCTGCTCACAAAATGAGATCTCTGAAGCAAAGCTCTTCCATAACTGTATGTCTGTACAGTCCCTAGTACAATAGTGTCTAGCACAGTTGGGAGCTACAGCTGCCTTTATAATCTGCAGGATCAAAGGCTAAAGAGTTGACAGATTCTTATATAGACTCAAGAACACAGTGAGATGTGTTCATTCTAGAGATCACATAGGTTTAACAGAAGAAAAGGATGGCTTCTTATCTTATTAGCATTATTCCAAATACCCAAACTGTCTTTAGTGTCTATGCTGGGAGAGAAAATACGGTTTGCAGAAGCATCATCTATTTACTTAGCCACCTCCCTCACCTACACCCTACCTACCAACATAGGTCATCTCCTGCAGCTGCATCCCCAGATTTTAGTCCCTATACAACAGGAATGGTTCTTCAACATGGCACAGTAAGAGCTACTAGTGAGGACCCATACCACCAGGAGCCAATACAGCCTTTTATCACAAACCTTCTACCCAAACCCATTCTCAGAGAAATGGGTAGAAACACCAAATATTTTAGCTTTTTTTTTCTTTTTTTTTTTTTTTTAATTGTTGCAGTGAATCTACTACTGATTTGTGGTGGCTATCCCATGCCTTGTAAACATTTACCAACCCTAACAGGAAACCAGAAGAAGAATGCACAACCACTTTTTACACCACCTCACACAATCCTCGTTCAAGCACACACCCATGTATCACAAATTAATAGCTCTTTCCCTCTTTCTCTCGTCCTGTACTGTTAGCCTATTAACAACAAACCCACTTTGTATGTCCTATATCCACATCAAAACTGGAACGAGCTGCCATGCTTAGGAAGATGTACAACACACTAAACAGTAAAGCAAACTAAAACCCATAGATTATAATCTGATCCTGACATTGAATTTGCTAGGGTGTAATCTCCATCAGAAGGAAGATCAAAGTGGCAGCATACAGGATTGGAGTCTTACTTTTTACGTAAATCTACTTCATGAAGGGTCTTTTATATCCATATTTTAAGTCCTATTTCACTTTTTCAGCGTCACCTGCACCCACAATGATGCTGCATTTAAATTTCCAACTTGCAAGACAGGGTTTGAAAAACACCTTCCCCCATAGCGTGTAGGAGGTTTTTCCTGCTGAAAACAGAGGAATGTATCAAAATCAAAACATAATCTAAACTTCCACCGAACACTGCTTTTTTTCACCATTTCTCTCCCTTTGTATTTGTCTGCTTTGTTTTGACTTTTTAATTAAAATCTAATCTTGTAAAATGTCATTTTTAAAGCATTATCGGAATTCGAAATGGAACCACCTGCATTGCAAGTAATTACTCCTTATTTACACTCAGGGATATCACTGGGGACAAGACCCCCCAGGAAGCACACACTGGTGCGCAGTCACTGTCCTCAGTGCAGCTATGTAGTGGCCAGTCTGGCTTTTTGTAAGTAAACCTCTCATTTTGTCGTAGAAGTAAGTACTTCGAGGAATGCGATTGGCAGAATTAGCACGCTTGCATGATTTTTTTGAGGCAGATTGTGACTGTTTAGTCAGCTCCTGCCCAAGTTTTGGCTAAACACACAGCTCATGCGAAGGCCTGGCGCATGCTGGGTCAAAGCAAGAGCAACATGCCCACCAGACACAGCGCACAGGAAGAGATAAGGGCCATTCTGCAGCTGTTCTTACCTGCAGTGTGCTATCCCCTGCAGCCATCATCTCCTGTATCTCTGCAAAGAAACTGCCTGGCAGTTTCTTCAAAATCCCCTAACTGATGGAAACAGTACAAACCCAGCTTCTAAGCTGGGAGGTATAAATGTGTCAGCTTACCCAAAAAGCTTTTGATGCAGATCCAACACAGCAGCCAGACTGCTAAGGCTTTTTAAAACAAACAAAAAACAAAAACAAAACAAAAAAAAGCCCACAAACCAAAAAAAACCCCCAAACAAACAAAAACCCCCAAACCCTCTAAAAAACCAACCAACAAACAAAAAACAAAAAAACAAACCCAAAACAAAACAAAAAAAACCCCACCAAACCCAAAACTGAAACTTTGACCATGTTTCTGCCTGTTCTGGCTCAACAAGTTAATGAACCTCTCCAAACTTGTGGGGTTTTCATTCTAATACTCAAAGCACTACGTGAAGACTACAAGAGAGAATATTATATCTCAACACATTATATCTTTCTCAACACTCATCACTATTTTTTTCTCAAACTAAATTGGAAACACCCTCGAATAGGATCAGCATTTGAACTGAAACATGCTATGAAATGTAGAAGGAGGTTTTCACAGGGAAAAAGAGGAATGTGATCAGTTAAAATTCATTACTCTACATCTTGTAAGATATTTGTTTCAACATCTAGGTTGTAAGTCCTCCCTGTAGCAAAGTCACCTTTATGGATGCCATTATTTTACCTTAGGAGATAAAAATAACCTTGCCACACAAAGGCCACTCCTCTGCATCATTCAAATACGTGTATCTGACTTTTGGGCTCCACTGAAGCCTCAAGCCTCAGCAAATCTGGTGTTCATTTTGTTCAAAGTTAATGCCACGTGTCTGACAGTTGGTAAATTGAGTCTCTCTTGTTTCCTGGGCAGAACTTCTCACTTGTTATCTTTCAGTGCCCTGAAAAAGATTGCTTTCAAAATTGCACTCGTCAAGTCAACCAGTTCACTTCTGAACAATCTCTAGAACGTGCGCCTTCTGAGTCGATGCATTTTCATTCATTCATTTAGGGCACCTTGAGAATCAATGCAATGAAAGAAAACGCTGGTAGCCCACTCCCACAGATGATGGTAACTCATAACGCAATAGAATTGTGTAAGCATTTAGTATGTATACATACATGCATTTAAACATATGTATATGGCTATGTGCCTATAAACACCTATGGCCATTATTACCACTTGCAGACCAGGTGTTAGCAAATCTGAAATTAAATCAGACAACTAGGTGAAGCGTAATAGAGCAGTCAGTGAGATAACTGGATGGCATTTCTGTTGCCAAGCCAAGGATTTACATGGCAGCTTCTGCACCATCCAGAATACCGAGCACAACGGGACATGAGGCAAATGCAAGAGCTGGTACCTGCCGGTACTTCATTAGGCCTGATGGATTCTGTCATTACAGTCTAAAGCCTACAGTGGAAGATGTAAGTTAAAAAGCAAAATTAAAAGCAACCACCCACCACCCCAAAACTTCCCCCCCTACCCCACCATTATTCTCTCAGAAATATAAACTCTTAGAAAAGTATGATTTTTCCTTAAGTCTAGTAAGAAGTCTTATACTTTCAAGATACTGATTTTTGGGGGAAAAAAAAAGTAAAAATCTGCCCTTCAATTCTTCCTAAAACTGACACAGCACTCAATCTGATTTGACAGACACTCAAGCGTTCAACCATGTTCATAAAAATAAGTGCCTGTTTTTGTGCTCTGTTAGGGAAGTACAAGTTTAAACAACAATTCAAGGTTAAGAAATGGCATATACAGCTTCGCTGAAACCCAGATCTGAAGCCACAGGGATATCAAAATTGTCTAGAGACTGAGCAACAGTAAGTCAAGTGAGCAGTTAGCTTGTGGAGGGTACATGAGAGACTGACAAAACCTGTAGGAAGCTTTATTTACTCCTTCAGTGAGCCTAACTATGCCCAAATGCCTCGCCATACCAACAACTGTAGGTAGACAGGGATGAACAGGAGACACACCCTGGGAGGGATCTAAAACCCACTCCAAGCAAGAGGTAGGAATTAATACTATACACAGAGAGAGCAACTCTGCAGCTGTGTCCAAGGAAAAGAACTAATCAGCCAGAATGTGCTATCTAGAACTGTATTTCCCTTCATATTCAGGGCTTTCCCAAGAGGAAGCTAATACTGGACAGGAGACCAGCATTTGCAAGGAAACATAATGCAACAAGTCATTAACCATTAGCAAATGTAGTTTTCTTGTTAGTAAATTAGATATAACAGCAGATTACTTGCTCTTCGCAGTCCCGCCTTGAGAGGCATTTTACATGGGGAAGGGTCTTAACTTGCTCAGCCATGTTCAAATTCAGGCTTCACCAGGCCTCCTGGAGACATTTACTGCAAAGCATCTTTGTACTTGGTGCGTTCTTCACAGCACTAGGAGATGCTGGAGATCTTCCCACTTGGAAAGCAATTCTTCTAAATTGGAAAGAAGGCACAACACCTTCCCATCATGCTGTCATATTGGAGTTTGAACTCTTTTTGACACTAGTTTGTGTCAAAAAGGAAAAAAAAAAAGCAAATTGACAGCTTCTGCAAAGCTTGGGAACTTTCTTTGAACTCAATTAATCTAGTTTATAAACTATCCCATAACACCGTCTGACACGCAGCAAAGAACAGAGATTCTCAAAAGGAAAGTGGTTGCTGCCAAAGTTGGCCTTTGCTCCTCTTCCTTAGAGGCACAAGAGAGTATGGAAAAAAAAAAATAATACACCCAGAAACCATAAGGGATATGAGGGACCACTGTACTCAAGGTTTCTAAGAAATGAACATCATGTTTCCACAGCCTGCTTTTCTATAGGAATAAAGATACGTATATATACACATGCATAAATACAAATATATTATGAAAAGAGTATGCTATCTTATACAAATTTTTGCATAATGCTTACTTGACTACAAATACAGCTGTAAGGTGTCTTGACTTTTTTCCAGACGTGATATCAAACTGATTAAAAACTTGGTTTTGTCACAATTAGCTCTACCGTAGACTTCCCACAGAATAAGGAGACAGTGAGAATACTTGGACTTCTCCCTGTTCAGAATGACTGATCTTGATGAGTACATTCAAAGGTTTTTGTGTCCTTATACTAATAAATGTATTTCTGCTAATGTGCATCTAACAACTTGCCCCAAAAAGATTTTAAAGGAGGTGGTTCAGCTGGTAATAGCAGCTCCATGGATTACACATTACCTTTGCTGATTTCATTGTCCACATGCACTAGGTGAGATGAGACAATCTGCACCCTCCTATACATGCTGTATCCTCTATACCTTAGACAGCGCAAGAGAGCTCTCCCATGGCTGGAAAGACTTCCTAGCAGTGAAAGTCTTCCCTTCCATGACCTTTTCTGTGTTAAGGAATGAAGGCATGGTATGAACATAGCCAACATTAAACACTCCCTGCTAAATAATCTGGTCATCCTTTTCTCTCTTTCCAAAGGAGAGCTATTCCCCTCCTTCAGCTTTGCTGGCAGGCCACTTCATTTTGACCTTGGCAATAAATACTTCTAAAATTATGGAGATTACCCATTGTGGTCAGGAGATAAACATTATTATTTATGTGTTTGGCAAGAGAGGGGACAGAGAATCAGTGACCAACCAACATATGTTAATGTCTGTGAGGACATTTCAATTTAAGCCCAAGGACTTTGAGATGTACATCAAGGGACATGGCTAACATCTGTCATGAGAATCTCCATTTGTCTATCCCTCCACATTTGTAACAGAACTATACAATGGCAAAAACGCTCCTACTTAGCAAGACCTTGTTACTCAAAGTGCTTTGGAGAATACTTTATACACATGGAAAGCTTCATAACATGCTTGCAGTCTATTCTCTATATTTAGGTTTGAATATTGCATCTTCTGCAGGAATACTACCAAAACAAAAAAACAAACAAACAAACAAACAAAAAAAAAAGAGGTCAGCAACTGTTAAGCAGAATTTCATTTGCTGTCATTTATCATACCAGGCTGCTTTTCAAAATGCAATATGAAATCAAGCTTGTTGAAATTCATCCATGACAAAAGCCTATTTCCTGTATCTGCTTCAGTTTTATAGTGACATGCCTGCCCTTATTAGATTTAGTACCTGCTGAAGTCAAAAGAAACTTAAAGAAATTCAAAATGGCAAAGATGATCTAAATCTTTGCCACATACATGTCCAGAAATTCTAACTAAGGGCTGACTAAACACCAAAAACCAGGACAACCCTTCATCTCAGATAAAGTAGCTTTCACTTGCATACTATCAAAATTTTAAAAAACACTGTTACCTGAAGCTTCCTTCAGTCCTTCAGGAAGTTTCTATTAAACTATAAAGCAATAGATAAAATTTGGCAAAATTAGCCAAAAAAAGCACCCTGTAACTCAGACACTAGAAGCATTATTCAGTTGATGTGAAGGAATTGCATAGATTTAACCTCAAACTAAATTTGAAACAGCTCTGTAACAACAGAAAGACATGTTGAGACTGAGCCCGTAAACAGACCTTGCATCTTCCAAAACAATTAGAAACAGCATCTCCGCACTTTCAGAAATTTAGCTTAAATTATTAAAGGTTAGGCTTAAAAGTTAGGCTTAAATTATTAAATTAATAGAAATGCAGTATGCACTTGCACTATAGAAAGGACTTCCAGAATGCTAACTTGCTTTTATAATTCCACTGGCAGGAGATAACTAGCTTGTGAATTCATGATACGGAGTATGTTACTTGCTCTTGGCCTACCTTTAGTGCCCTCATACTGATAACTCTTAAGACCATTTTCAGACTGAGAGGAGCTTTCATGACTGTGATACTCAACATGAAGAGCAGGGGGTGGTGGGTAAATTAAAGTTTAGCTACAATTTACCAGCCATATCAGGAGCTGGTATAAAATTGCATCACTCTATTAAGGCTGTAGTTCCACATAATTATTTTTACTGACAGCACATGTGATTTAAGAGGGCTAACTCTCCCCCCCTGCAGTAAAACTATGCTCTCTTCACAGCAGAGTCCATTGCCACCTTACTTAAGCTGATTCAGCTACTTGCATTGCCATGCTCTAAATTAGAGCTGTGAAATCAGGCAGCTAAAATAATGCAAACATAAATAAATGAAACTTTAATGAAGCTATGGTAACTTCCACCAGTTTTGAATCTGACCCTGTGTTTTTCATGAACTGTAACTACTTCTTGATTTCAGGAATTTGTGTTTCTGTCATTTGGGTCTAAACAATGACTGCAGCAAGACAGCAACATCTAAACAGACCACCACGTTCATCAGCTGGTCACTGGGTGCAAAGTGTTGGGAGTTATTTTGGTCAGTGCTATAGTCTAATATATGTATCATATTCCCCCCTTAGCATAAATGATAGGTGAGGGTGAACTCACATCTATTTGCGGGCAGTTAGTTTTAACCATTTCCTATCCAGCCAAACAGTCCTGGACGAGGGAGACCTTTTGAAACAATCATAACCAAATAAGGATTAACTAATTTTTGTTGACCCCAGAAAAGGGAGCAATATCAAGCTCTTGGGGCTGACCTGAAGCCAAGACCTTCAGTGAGAGACTAAGTGCTCTATTTTTGACCTGGAGTCAAAGCACATCCTCTGAGAACTGACCACAGGCATTTGCACACAGACAAGTCAGGTCAGCTCTTGGCTAACTAAAAGATGCTGGTTTACCAGAACTGCAGGCAACAAATTGAAAGCAGGCAGAATATCAAGAACATAAGGAAGCGGTGGTCCAACACACCAAAGAACACAAGGCTGTTCATGAGCTCCATGCAAAGGAAAGACTTTTTTGATGGAGAAACAACTGTGCACACTGCCCAGGGGAAGGGGCAGGTGCCACGTGCTCAGGCAAGCTGAAGGTTATCCCTAGCTCTTGTTTATTCAGTAGATATTTGCCTTTGGTATCTTTTCCCATTCCTATCAGAAATAGCTGAGCTATCTCACCAAATTTCTGCAAAGCTTCATCCAGACAATGATAAAACTGTAAGGTCCTTAGATGAATGATACCACAGAGGTGAACAGCATTTATTTTTTTTCAGTTCTAAATATTGCTACTCTGCCCATGGCCTTGGCTGCAGCACAGCTGAGGGCTGCCCCCTTCCTTTGGGGACCTTGGAGAGAGCTGTGGGAGCTGCTTTTGGGGTTTTTTTGGGCTGAGACTCTACTATTTGGCCACCAGCTGAGCTACAGCATCAATCCTGGAGTGACAGCAGAGCTCACGCATTTGGCAGTTAGACAGGCACAAATAATTCACAGACCAGTGGGTGGCTGTGACAGTCGGCAACCTCTGAGTGATGAATGCCAAGTTCTCTGCTGAAGCGAACTGGGACAGTGTGGCAGGGAAGCCAGCAGAGCTCCAGCTCTGAAGAGCAGGGAGCCCGGCCTATCCAAAGTCACTGAGCAATTCCTGTGTATTAACAACTACTCATTTCAATTTCATCAGGATCTTGCAGCCTCTCCTTGCATTTTCTCCTCTATTTCCACTCCCTTTACTTCTGTTTTTCTCTCCCTTAGTACTCTTCCCTTGCCTTTTTCCAGTCTTTTCCATTAGACATGTCTCATCCCCTCATGTCTTGCTTCATGTGACGCGCTGACCTCCTCTTCTCATTTTCTGAGCCAAATATCCTTGTCTGACTTAAGAGATGTTTCCACATTTAAACTCTACTGTTATGAAAGAGATGGAGGCAAAGGGTGGGAGTTTTGTGGAGTCAGCACACAGATACACAGTGCAGTGTTTCAATCTGTGGTACACATTTTTAGATGAAGAGTTGAGAAAATTGTTTGCTTCTGCTAGTTTAAATAAAATTAAAGGGCACAATTCTGAACCTGACTCATTACTGGGAATGCTCTCTGAGCTACTTTAAGCAAGCAGTGAGGTACAGAAGCAATGTCAACTGTAATCACTGTAGGTCCTGGTATGCTTAGAAATTAATCAAAGTAGCTACTGCAGAATAAATACTTTCAAGTGGTTTCAAGAGTTCAATTTCTACATAGACACTCTTACTCCAGAACAAGTGTCCTCATAGGGGATTATATCTATCTATATAATTAACCTAAAATAGTTTATCCTAGAAAAAGTCCAGGAGTAGACAGATCTTAGGATTTGGCTGATCACACAGAGAAAACTTTCCAATCAAATTCACTTTCCCTACAGCTTTGCTCATTTTGTTTCAACTTCATTTCAAGTCTTTACTGCCTACTTAGGTAGGCTTCCACTACAATCTGTGATCTTACAGAAGAAACCAGAGAAGGAAAAGTATCCACTGCACTGGGGAGAAATAGGAATAGGCAGGGCCATAAAAAGAATACAGTATTTCCTCCTCTGGTAACCAGGCATAACAGTTTGTGGGTTGAAACCAGAGGAAGATATCTCATTACACCAGGCAAGGACCTAATGAACATAGCTGTGACTTGGTGCTGCTAGACACCAGGCAAGCAGAAGACAGGGTATGTATCGTTGAAAGGGCATGCTCCAGGATAACATTAATTTAACATCTCTTTTTTTCTGAGTTGGCCAGCCAACAATACTATGAGCTGAATTGAAGGAGACAGGCCTGGAGCTTGTTTCAAATCTCTTGGAATAGATAAGGGTCTTTGAATTGAAAGAACTGTGGATCAGGACTTTAGTGTGGCTCCTGTCCCTCACTGTGAGTCTACACCCAACAGCCAAGAAGAAAAAACAGAAGTTCTGCCTCTTTACTACCTTGCTCCCTCCTCTCTGTGCCTGGTGAAGTCCTGGCCAAACTGAGGCGGGAAAAAGCTTACCTGCTACTGTAACAGAAGGAAAACATCATATCTCGTGCTTATAAAACCCTATTACTTTGAACACCATTGAGAAGTTAAAGCTGCCAATAACTGCCATTTGCTTTTAAAGAGGGGTGCAGGCTGGGCTTCATAGTGAAGAGAGGAAGAACAAGTTACAGTGCTAACCACCTTGCATGGCTTGTTTCTACCACAGAGTGTGCTTTATGCAAACTTCTCTGCTTACAGCATAGAGCTCTTTTTCTTCCCTTAGCTTTTCCTGAACTCCAGCAAAGACTCTCCACCATTGCAACCTCCTCAGGTTATGCTGGCAGAGCTCCAGCTAGCAAACACGTGAAGGTCCAAAGTAGTCTCTCTCGGCCCCTTTGCTTAAAGGAAAATGTTTTCATGACCTGTCCATTAACTGTAGAGTTAAGCAGAAAAAATGCAGCAGTGACAACACCAATCAGGTTGCGCAATTCACCCAGCTTTCCAAAAGCTCACCAAGTATGGAAGCAGAAGATGCATAAAAAGCAGAGGCTAGAGATTTTTTCTGAAACAGATGTTCTGTGTACTGCAATCCCACTTAACTGCCTTTGGTAACATAGGCCATGCCTGAAAACTGGTCACCTCATGTCCTGGTTTCGGCAGGGATAGAGTTAATTTCCTTCCTAGTAGCTGGTACAGTGCTGTGTTTTGGATTTAGGGTGAGAACAATGTTGATAACACACCATGTTTTAGTTGTTGTTAGGTAGTGTTTACACTAGTCAAGGACTTTTCAGCTTCCCATGCTCTACCGACTGAGAAGGCTGGAGGTGCACAAGAAGCTGGGAGGGGGCACAGCCAGGACAGCTGACCCAAACTGGCCACAGGGACATTCCATACCATGTGACATCATGCTCAGTATATAAAGCTGGGGGAAGAAGAAGGAAGGGGGGGATGTTTGGAGTGAAGGCATTTGTCTTCCCAAGTAACCATTACGCGTGATGGAGCCCTGCTTTCCTGGAGATGGCTGAACACCTGCCTGCCCATGGAAGTAGTGAATGAATTCCTTGTTTTGCTTTGCTTGCATGTGCGGCTTTTGCTTTTATTAAACTGTCTTTATCTCAACCCACGACTTTTTCTAACTTGTGCTCTTCCGATTCTCTCCCCCATCCCACCGGGTCGGGGGGGGGAGTGAGCGAGCAGCTGCGTGGTGCTCAGTTGCCGACTGAGGTTAAACCACGATACCTCAGAAATGCCAGTATTTTCCAGATGTGTCAGATGTATTATACCCATTAGCATCACCTTCATAACCATATTTCTTGGGGGTCTCCAAGGAGTTTAAAGACCAGCTTGTATCTACACTAGTGAAGTAGGGCAAAGCCAGCTCAGACAGAAGTCCTCCTTTTAGTACTCTCCACGTTGTATCTTTGCAGCCAAATATTTTCAAAAGAGCCCTTTACTCAAATTTTCAGAGAAGCTCTGGTCTACCACTTAGGCAGCTGAAGAGGGGAAGAGCAGTTTATAAATGTGCTTGGAGCTCTGCTGCTCCTGAGACAGAATCATAGAATCATAGAATCATTAAGGTTGGAAAAGACCTCTAAGATCATTGAGTCCAACCGTCGACCCAACACCACCATGTCCCTAAGCAAAAGGTCACCAAAGGTCAGACTTTTTCAGTACCCAAGGGACATGCAGCATCCTAAGGACCTGGAAGACAGGGCCACCCATTTAAGGAATTAGGAACTAACTGAGCTGGTAATTTTTGCCTCGTTCTTCTAGAGCCATAAAATACACCCTAAATCAGAAAGCAAATATTCAGTACCATCTCTGACCATATGAAGTTGTTCCTGTTTTCAGTCTCTTTATCCACTCCAAGCCAATCTTGTCACCATTGCTTTCAGAAGCCTGATTTTATCTTATTATCACTGCTGCTACAAGACAGCTTGACTGCAACAAACATGTTTGTAATGAAATCAGTTGACCCAGAAAAGAAGTGCTAACACCAGTCTGGATTAAAAAACAAATACAAGTAAACGCTCTGACTGTAGGCAGTCCATGCTAAAGTGTTGGAGCGATACAGGGACTGATCTATAAAAGGAGACTGGAAGCAAGGTCCCCTGGTTCTGAGCTTATGCCAGGTTCCTAAGCTTTCCTAAATTTTCCACAATTTTAAGCATGTAAGTGACCTACTTAAGATAAAGTAATTAAAATAAGCAAAAGCACAATTATCTTTGCTTCAAGAAGGTCTAAAGTTTCCTATATTTTTTTCTGAAAAAGCAGAGGCTTTCTTGGATGTTGTATATTATTAAGATAAATCAATTTATTTTTGCAGAGCTCAGTTTTAGACTCCTTTTAGAACGGTGGATATTCATTTACTGACACAAAACATGCTTAATAATATATGCCTGCTCTACTTCCTTGTTTCACTTACCTTACAGTTTTCTCTAATATGAAGAAAGCTCCTTCATAAAGGGATGGGGGTTTTGGGTGCCAAGCCCAAGATTTACAGGACTCCAAAAACACTATAACAGCACATCTCTTCATCCAGGCTTCTATTAATCACATGCTTTTCATCTTTGACTCAAAATGGCAACGCAAAGTAAAATAGTGTGCTCACACACAGAAAACTGCAAATCCACTCTCAATTGGTTTTCTTTGCTTCTGATCTGACTCTGAGCTTTCTCCTAGCCACTCAAAAAACCCATCCTACTTATAGTGCCTCCCAAAGATCATAATCAAATCAAATATTTAACTTGGATTCCCAAATGGAGAGCATGTACGCATGCATGAAGGTGGAATCAGGAAATCATGAAGCACTGCAGAGAGGACTGGACACCAGAATACCATTACAAAAACACCCCAAAGCCATTAAATTTAAGAGATTTCAGCTGATGTCATGCATGTCTGGACTGGCTGAAGAAGAAACAAGTTCAGTTTAAAAGATGACCATATAAAAATGGCTCTTACTTCTCCAGGTAAATGGACTCCTTGTTAATGTATTATAGTTACCATTATAGTTCACATTACCAACACTACACATCCATCAGCAACAACAGTGGGTATTTTAAACTATATCTGTCCTACTGTTTACAGCTAAGTCTTCTCTGGGAGCAGGAACCCAACTTCACTCCAGTGCGTTCCTTCCCTGCAGTGCCTGTTCACGCTGACTGCAGATGCTGGGATGTTGGCAGTGTCAGAGGAAGACAAAGCTCAACCTGAATTTCACATTTGAGAGGTAGGTGTGCAGGGCTTAAAACTGCTTTGTAGGACTGAGGTGTAAGCATCTTACCACAGAGGGTCTGGGATACTGTTTGTAATCAAATCTGTATCTCCTGAGTACCATTTTGTCCCAACCATGAGCCCAGATTTCTCCTTTACTGCAGAGCTGACACTCCAGTTCATGAGTTCACATTTCATAGCAAAAAAGTAATGAAAGGAGCTCCTGCATTTCCTGTTTAACATTTCAGCCTTCTCAAGGGTAATAAAACAAAATCTCCCTACAACAACAGATAAGTCAGACAAATAAAATGTCAAACTACTTTAGAAATAAGCTAGTCAAGATAATAGAATAAATCTCTTGGGTAGCCATTAATTGCATTCTTTTATGCATTTGGCAAAGATGCTTCTAGAGGACATATGATAGCTAATACAAAAGGATGTGCTATTTTTGTATCTCTACTTTAAAATGAATTTAGTGCTGACAAAAAGATACCCGATTAATATCTGGGGAACCTAAAACCTTCTCTATGTCCTTAGAAGGAATGATACCACTGACAGTTCTATTAACAAACCAAAACAGAGGCTGCACAGTCGGACAGAGGGAGCCCCGTGCTGAAACTTCAGGGCAGGGATCCTCATCCTGGTTCTCCTACCAGCCAGGGCAAACTTGTTTCTCTGTTACATACCTGCAATGTGAGGTTAATCATACTTCACGAAACACTGAGATCTATCAGTGCACAGCTCGTTGCAAGAGCTCTGTATTTTTATTACCACCAAATTCCCTAGCTGCACCCATAACATAAAGGGAATAAAAACTCCGTATCAACCAAATAAGCAGCTAAGTTGTGAGTAAAACAGCAATACGGGATACAGCCATATTTATTTGCTTGCATTGCTTCGTGCAAAACAAAGATGACAGTAAAAGCCCATAGTAATAGTTACTCAACATCACAAAACAAGAACATATCAGTGAGACTTAACTTCTCCTATTATGCTCTCCAAATGATTTGCCATTGTCACCATAATACAGCATGAAAAATACTGCACTCCTCAGCCTCTATTTTTGATTAACCAGGTGCTCTGGGAATTTCTGTCTATCTCTAATCATAATTAAAAGTTGTTATTCCCATTTTCAATGTGGCTTACTGGCAATTAAAACTATTTGGAAAGAAACAACTTTTATTTTTTCCATATAAATTATTTACTTGTTTTTAAAAATAAAGTAGACCTGTTAGGTTAAAAAGCTAATTTTGATCCCTTCTTCTGCCTAGATGTTATTAATGAAGTCTCCTCATCTCCCAGTGGCTCTCACAAGAGCTGAAGAAATTCAGCATCTCTCAGAAGGTGAGTGAGACCTTTGGAGAAGATTGCAATATGACAATGAAAGCTCTTGCAGCAAGCCCTGTCTCTGGCCTGAGAGCACAGTGCTACGCAAAGCTCCAGCTTATGAGCTGTCTGAGGAAGGAATTTTTAAGGACTGTCTGGCACAGTATGGTTCTTTCCTTGACTGAGGTGCACACAGATGAGCAGAGAGAAACTCTTGGTTTGCAAATCTTTTCCGTGGGCTCAGATTCCTGGCCCTCTGCTTTCACAGTTTGGTCTAAAATCGAGGTTTCACCTTCATGACTTTTGTTGCCATTTATACTTGGAAAAGGGCTTCTCAAAGTGAGATTTTTCACTTCTTATTGATTACAGCTGTCAAAGGAGCCAGTAGGTTTTCTCCATCCTGTCAGCTCCAAGGTATTTCGCATGGCAAACCAGTCTCCCTGTCAGTAGTGAGGCAAGAAGCAGGAAGAGCTGAAGAAAAACAAAAACTGGTGGGGAAAGCAAAGCATTACTCCCCTCCACAATGACTTCACTCCTACCATCAGGCACGTGGGCAAAAAGTCTTCTCATGGCACAAACATCATTTTAAATCCCTCAGAGTCTACCACCTTACAGCTTATGGTCTAGACTCCTTGTCTGTGTATAAGTACTGCACAGACACAGGCAGACATTTCCCTCCCTTTCTGCCAGTGAAAGGAAGACGACGGTGTGCCATTTTTCCACCGCTCCATCTCCTTGTCTGTACAGCAGAAGTGACCGTTTTGGCTTAATCTCACCTCCCAGTGATGCTGCACTTGAGATGACAATCCATACTGCCTGATTTCAATGGTGAAATACTACTTGGGAGATTCACGCTTCTTTCGTATAATTTAAAGTACAAACACTTACTATATCCATAATCAAATACATTCACTATCAGCCCAAACAGATGCTCCCAGCACTTATTCACCGTGTTTCACTAGAAGCCCTTACACCACAGAAAAAGAGTGTTTGTCCTTAGTCTGTAAAGACAATCTTAGAGACTCAAAATCAAAATTTTCTGCAGAGAAACAGATTTTGTTTGGTTTTTTCCTCCACACTTTATACAGCAGTACTGTGCACAACGCTGTAAGGATGAGGGAGTAAACATGGCCCTAAGAGCTGTATCCTCTAAATTATACAGTGACGCTGTGTGAATATTTACAGTAACAAAGCAAACAAAGAAGCCTCCTACTCTTCTCCAATCCTTGCCTATTGGAAACTCTGCTTGAGTTAAATACATAATCACACAAAACCAACAAAATCGTCAGTGGCAATGCAGAAAATTGGGTCAGTCCAGCTGCTGAAAGGCTGTGTTTGGTGCATCTCCTTGGCCTAAACCTATAATTCAGTTTGAGAATTGAAAGCAAAGTTGCTCAAGTTTTGACACAGTAATTCAGAAAACAAAACAAACCCCTAGGCCGATTACAGACTCTATTAGGTGGTAAATTATGGCCACCCTACCAAATTAACCTGCTCCATTTAACTGTAAAACCTACGTGGACAGAATAGCCCTTCTGAGGGGCCTGTAATAACAACAGATATTTTAGTCTTCACAGACAACACAAAGGGTGAAAAAGTGACAGAGTTATTTTCTAGCATAAATCACTAAGCTTTGATTGATTCAATTCAATGGACTTAGGATAATGTTAACTATATAGCACAGATCTTAATCCCGGTTGTAACTAAAATGGAAGTCATAGATACATATAAAAGCAAAGCAAATACCTTTTCCTGCAAAGAACCAGAGAGCTAGGAGCTGGAGGAGAAGGGTCACTGAAAACCAAGCAACATAAAAATTCCTGATAGACACCAGCTTTTGAGAGTATGAGAATACCCGAGTCAAAAGTTAATACCAATTAACACCAGATGCCCGACTTCAATTCCGCTTCACACCACAGACCTTGGTCAAATCCTCAGTTTGCATGTGCTGCAGAAGTCCACAGACCTACACGGATTTAAATAATGACCTGCAACTCCCAGTTAAAAGGCACACCATGCAGTGGTGATTGTTTTTCTGAGTGTCTCCAGTAGCTTGTCAACAGTGAGTGCTTGCTATTTGCTATCGTGGATTTTTGTTTCAACTGCAAACCAGAAATTATTTTTCTTTCCAGATTTCTGACAAAATCTGACTTCCAACTGGAGGTTGGGGCTGGTCACTATGTCCACTGTAACTGTTTAAAGGAGGCCAA
Organism: Aptenodytes patagonicus; assembly: GCF_965638725.1. Classification (NCBI taxonomy): domain Eukaryota; kingdom Metazoa; phylum Chordata; class Aves; order Sphenisciformes; family Spheniscidae; genus Aptenodytes; species Aptenodytes patagonicus. The sequence continues at coordinate 20,411,002 of NC_134955.1, forward strand.
AATAAGAAGTATTTAAGATAAATAAAAGAAAGGGGGAAGACTAACCCTCCATTTAAAAGCTTCACCATTTCAGATCCACCCACTTGGAAGTTATTACACTGTTTTACTTTTAGCTTTATTCTTCCAGAAGATTCAGAAATATTTTTCACTACAGGGCTTTAGAGGGGACTGAACATAAACTCCAATGTATCATCCTCTTCCTTTCTCCCCACTTCAGGGGCTGCGCTCTGTGACATTATCTGAAATATATCTTGGTGTCAGTCATTTGTTGCTGGGTGATCAACTACATACTTACAGCAACTATGCCAAATTGCAGCACCTCTTTTTTAATCTGTTTATTTGTCCTTCCCTTACCACGGTGTGTTCTTCAACACCTCTACCGTTTCTATAACATGATTGGAAGGACTGGGCTGTTTTTTTCCCTATTCAAAATACATAGACTGTACACAAAAGATGCAGGTTCAAGGCGGAAAGAATGAAGATGGAAAGATTTCATGCATGACTTCGGTAGACAGGATTTCTTTTTTTTTTTAATTATTTTTTCTTAAACAGTGAAGTCTCATAATATATCAGCCTTCACCATAAATGGAAAAAATTGATCTGGCTTAGAAAGAACAGAGCTGCTCTCTGTATTCAGGTAAACAGTACCCACGTCACTTGAAGTTAGATTAGTTTGACAGTAATACTAAGAAAAAAAAGAGGATCCTAGGATAACAATTCAATGCCCACTTCAGTCCCCTCACCCAAAGGGCTCAGCACAATGTCTTTCCAGGCCATCCCACTCTGAGGGAAACAAGGAAACACAATCCACATGAGCAGTAAGCAACATCTCTGTTACCAGCCTGATCCATTATATTAATTATAATAGCTTCTGCAGATTGTCTTTTCTACTCTTTAAAAAGCCATTCACTGAGGCCTTAAGTTCAAATGCAATTATCCATTCAGAACTTTATTTTAGATCAATAAATTGATCACAGCCATTCACATACCTGATGCAGGAATGGGAGCTCAGAGCACCTGACGTGATCCCAGTTGACAAAGTGGCCTCTCCACAACCAGCAAACCAGGGACCTGCAAAACGGGAGCCTCTGTGTCAAAAGCCACATATCTTTTGCAAAATGCAAGGAAAACAACTCTCCCTAACCATGTCTTTCAGGAAGGACAAAAGAGACCCCCTCATTAACTAGACTAAAATCACTGGATTGAAACCTAATAGAGAAAAACCTGGCAAGGTATAAGAAGTTTTCATTAGTGTGACTGTAAAGGGATGGTGCATGAAACCCATAGCTTGGCTCATGAAGTCATCAGAATGACAACACCCGCCAACAGTCACAGGAGCAGAGCATGGGGGAGACATCACGTTCTCAAGCTGGTGGGATCAAACTCTTCACTCTCAATAGGACTTAAGCTCCTTTCTTCCACGGGCACTTCTGAACATCCCACACAGCATGTTTCCACTTAGGCCCATGTTCAAGCACTTAATTCAAATAGGGTAGCATTATCAGCTTCTTTGCATAATCTGAATCACATTAAACACTGGATCAGATATGAGCACTTCACAGACTTGAGACTCAAAAAAGATACATACATAAATTCTACACATCCAGAATATGTAATATATAAATCCATTATTTTTTTGGGAAAAAAGTTTGTTGAAGAACAGAAAATACAAGAAACTAATACTGCCAAGTTAATCTAAAGAAAAATCAAAAATCAGTTTCCTAAAATCAAAATGTTTTCATAAAACACTGAGCATTAGAATCTCTTTATTACCTAATATTTTGGCTTTTTAGAAAGTTATGCTTTTGATCTTTTTCTCTATAATCACAAAGACTGATTTTTTAATTTCTATTTTAAAATAAAAGCTGAGATCTTCCCAAAATCTCATGCATGCAGAAATTGGAGGGTTTTTAATAAACTAAAAATAAAAAATTAAAAAAAATTGATAGAACAGCAAAAGGTGCCATTAGTGGGACCATACTGTACAAAAGAATGAGATGACTGCACATAGCACTGGAGGAGACAAGACAGCAGGAAAATTAAACCTCCATCCCAGGTCAGGTCATGGCCCACATGATGCTCTGTATTAAAACTTATCTTCACAGAATCACAGACCAGTTGAGGTTGGAAGGGACCTCTGGAGGTCATCTGGTCCAACCACCCTGTTCAAGCAGGGCCACCTAGAGCCAGTTGCCCAGGATTGTGTCCAGACAGCTTTTAAAGATCTCCAAGGATGGAGACTCCATAGCCTCTCTGGGCAACCTGTGCCAGTGCTCAGTCATCCTCACAGCAAAAGTGTTTCCTGATGTTCAGACAGAACCTCCTATGTCTCAGTTTGTGCCCATTGCCTCTTGTCCTGTCACTGGGCACCACTAAAAAAAGCCTGGCTCCAATCTTATTTGCACCCTCCCTGCAGGTATTTATATACATTGATAGGATCCCCCTTGAACCTTCTCTTCTTAAAGCTGAATAGTCCCAGCTCTCTCAGCCTTTCCTCATGTGAGAGATACTCGAGTCCCTTAATCATCTTTGTGGCCCTTCACATTTGTCACGATAAGACTTACATACAAATGCATACTGCTTCTAAACCACACAAGAAGTCTTCTCAAAGCCCACAGGGCACTTGGCAGGTGCTGATGTTAGATCCTGTTCCAATGCAAACTGCCTGGGAATCAACACTCTGCCAGCTTACTACCAGCAGGTTTTAGTAAAAAGATGGCTTGGTGACACTTCCCTTCCTCCAGGAGCCCAGAGAACTTGAGAACAAGCGATTTATCAAGTGCTATGGCTCTGCTCAGCTTTGCCCCACTCCTCACCCCCCATCACCCCAATTATGGACTGGCTGAAAGGCTTTGAAGGGAAAGCTTTTAAGTGCAGAATGTTATAAGCAGAATAACAAGAGTTTTTATGCCAATGCAATGACTGCCATAGTTGTTGTTTAAGGCAGGATTAGTGCACTTGGAGTGATGGAAACCATCTGGAATGGACAATTAAGAGTTCAGACTAATCCTCAAAGACAAGATGCTTAAAGACCTAATAGTCTGACTGAAACCAGTGAGATCAGAGAGTGATTTAACTCTTTCAAAAGGTCTACAAGGCCTTTGAGGCTTATTTTCCCAGTAGGCTTTCCTTGCCTTCCAGTTCAAAGTCATCCAAAAGGGTGAACTTCAAACACCTGTTTCAAGTGAAGAGGATGGCACCAGAGGATGTGTTTTATTCAATCAGACATACTCTGTAAGAACAAACATGGATGTTCAGGACTCCCATCTTCTACTTTGTGAATTTAAAGAAAAAAAAAAGTATGTTCCAATTACTGAATAAATGAGATAGATTAATTAGATTAGACAGACAGAAGAAATAGGACCATTCCTTCCCATTTAAGCACATTCTCAGTTCAGGAGAAGTACTGAGAAGGAAAAAAATCTATTGCATAAATTAAACAATTCAAGTACAGCATTAGAAGTTCTTTCAAGTAAGAAGTAATCCTATACGAGAAAGGAGACTATGAACCACTAATTGCACTGATGTGTCTTTATCCACTTTTGAACACTTCTGCTGCTTAAAACTGCATCAGGGCACGGAGCTTAAAGTGCCATGCAAGACACAAAATCTGCTTTCCCCCATAATGTCTTCAATCCAAAATGCATCCATAGTACAGGAACAGATTATTCACAACTGGAAAAATGCGTCCAAACTCTATTTCCCAGCAGCTCTCAAGAGAGGATTTTATAGAAGCGAGACATGAACAGGAAGACATCTTGGGAGAACTCTACATATTAAAAAAGACCTCACTAGGACAGATGCGTCTTTATTTTCATTTCCAGCTTATTAGCACAAACAGAATACCATGCTTGTTCCAGTTGCAAATGGTAAAAGCAGCAAAACCAACAAAAATTTGAGTAAAATTAAACTTGGAGGAATTGTTTCTACAATGTACCCATCCAAAGTTTCTGCCTTGTTTCCAATCCAAGAAAGTGCTTTTGTGTCTTACGTATCGCTTGATCTAGCTTGACTTATATTCTTAGAGACAGAATTTGCTTGACTTACATTCTTAGAGACCACCTCAACTTCAACTCCTCTGCTGTAAATCCTTTTGCATTTTAGCAGAGATCTATATATAAAGATACAATTGACCAGGCACATAGCCCAGAAATAAATTCTGGACTTTTGCCTGAAACAGAGGAGCAGCTCTACTGCCCACCTAATGAAACATATCTATAGGCAACATTACTAAAATGGCTTCTTCCCTTTTCATGGTTTTTAATCTTTTTGTTTTATGAACTTATTTTTTCATGTCTGCCAGAAAACCAGACTAATAAGGAATGTCAGCATCCATTCTGTTGAATTTTTTTAAAACCATACTGACCCCATCAAAATATTAACCACAAAGTTAGTCTTTAAACTTTTTCATTTAACTTTCAAAGGGTAAAAAACCCAAGATCTCTTTGTTGTCATCATCTACATTTTTTTAAATCTGGATGCTCTGTTAGCCCATTACTACGGCTGTTGATTGTTCACTGAGGTTAACTCACATTATTGCAGATAACAAGCTCAAAGCCTATGCAACTTCAGGCTTACTTGACATCAATCACACTGTGACTTTTCAAACTCCTGCTACAGAAGTTCCTTTCAACAAAAATTAAGCCTCTGAGCTTATGATTATGTATTCAGCCTAACTAGTCCCAGTTAAAGCAAAAGAGACGTAAGATGTAATGTCAAAAAAATGTTTCTGTCCCCTTCCTTTGTTTGGTGTTTGTTTAAATTCTGCCTGTTCTGGAAGGAACAAAGTGCTGAAAATGTTTTGATAAATTAATTGAAAGGTTTTATTTAATACTACTGCACTCAATACTTTCTTTAATACTATAAAATAACATCTTAGGAACATGCTTAGCTGAGTTTTTGTATGAAAGTCTTAATAGCATTCTTAAAAATGCATAGCCAGTGCTAACACTGAAACACATCCAATCATCTTAGAATCATAAATAATTTCTTTAAAAGCCTGGTACAAAGGCAGAATTCATTGCTCTTCAGCAGCCACTCCAACTGATGAAGCAAGCTCAGTTTTCAGGGTGAAGAAAAAAGTATCACAAATGCAAACCAGAAATCTGAAGGGCAGTGGCAGTATGGCCAAGGTTAAACAGATCAGATTAAACAAATGATATTTCCATCATGCCCTAAAGGCAATTAACAGGGCACTCTGTCTCCTGGGAGGGAAGACATCTCTAGCTCAAGGCCTCCCTGCCCTGGTACTCAAGGTTCAGTCTTGGCCGAAATTTGGGATTAAGAGCAGGTCTGAGCGGGGACAGCCAGGGAACTGAAAGGAGCGGGGAACACTCCAAACCTGGATTATGAAATATCTGAACACCAGCAATGTGAGCCACAGTCCTTGCCCTTGCAGCTGGAAAGAAGCTCTAACTAGCAGCATTTTGCAGGTAGCTCCCACCTGGGAGTGTGTTTTTAAGCAACAAGGATTATGTACCACCACCACCAGTCTCTCACACACACACAGACTCATCTAACACAATGGCCAGATAGTCATTACCTCCTCATCTCTCCTGATGTGTGAGACTCCTTACCAAGAGAAGGCCTGTCAGAAAACAATTTTAAAAAAAATATTGGCACACTGAATGCTCTATTTTTGACGAGGATTCAAAATGGGTACATTGTCCAGTCCTTTGTGAAATGTTTCTTTTCAGCATTATTAATTGGATTGTTTTCATTTCAAGGGGGGAACGATTGACAAAATGCTTCTACCATCAATAAAGAATCATTAATTCTGACATTTCTGTGGTAAAAGTGACAACACAACACACACACCCCCCGTGTTCTTGGAAGAGCCCGCATGATGCTGTCTGCTGCCTGAAGACAGCATCATCTACAATGCCTACTACCAAAAGACAGCTTAAAACCTGAGGTATCAAAAGTCAATTGAATCTGGAATTCCTGGAGGTATGGCATCCTGTAGCTGATTTTCACCTTCTCTACGTATTCTCTTGCTATCTCCAGAGATCCTCAGGGATCACTTTTTTCTTCTCTGCATCTCCTGGAGCACCAGAGCAGAAAGAGAAAGGGACTGAATATTCTTTCTTTCCCTTGACAGAAATACATCTACTCCTGATGGGCTGCATGGTACCAGAATGCTGCAGTCTACTATTTGATAAGAAAATGCAGGCTCCCAAATCCAACACAGCCATCTAAATATGTTTTCCCTTGCACTGCATATTAGCTTGGCATAGAAATTATTTGTGTCAATGCTGTATACAGATTGTTCACAAGTAAATAAGATTAGAGCTGAGGCTGGAAAACTCGTTACACAAATAATAAATTCCAGCAGCTCGAACAGAGATGCAGTACCATGGAGAATATTGATTGGACAGTATTGATTGACAAGAAGTCACCCAGCTCCACCCTCTCAAGCAACTCATGTAGCTGAGGTATTCCAGAGAATAAAGCCATATTTGATCTTTTCATATTTCCTCATCAGATATAATTTAGTAACAGGTATGCCTAAACTGTCCAGAAGCCAGCATGGTCCTGAGGAAAACAAAACCTTACAGCAGGCTCCTAAAGGTCGCAGGACCAGATACAGAAATGAGACTGCAAGGAAGTGAGGATACTACTCCTGTCCACAGAGACCCAGCAGGCTTCAGAAAAATGACAGGAGCCTTTTGCAATACATTTAAGCTTCAACATGAGAAAACAGAAAGATTATAAAATGTCAAGACAATTCCATCTTTTGCTTTTGCTTACAAAGAGCAAGCCGTTTATCTAAAGAATACTTGAGGTTTTTTGATCTTAGCTGATACTTAGAAGACATTTAAAATAACAAGACAAGGCAGGTAAATCCTGCACTCCAGCACATGACTTCAGACCTCTGAGAGCAGGGACAGATACACAGGTGAGAACAAGGAGGAAATTAGTGTAGGACCACACCTGCCCTCCTCTCCAGCTTCCACTGACAACTGAACTATTGTGATTCATCCCCAATAGGAGCAGTGGCAAGGACAAAATTACCAGGAATTCACTGAGCATCAGTCCCACAATACCCAGCACTGCTGCTGCAACAGGAGTTTTCAGGGAATTTCTCAGATACAAGGCACTGTGAAATGAAGGAGTTGTGATGCTTTCTGCTTGTGCCTGGGGTACACCCTTCTGGCTGGCCTCTGCTCAGCAAGATTGATTTCATCCTGCCCCAGCCACTCCAGCTATGCCTGCTGCAGTTGGGCTTTCTTTGCTCTGGGACTAGATACAAGCATTTAAAACACAGAAAATTTCAACCTATGGTTGAATGCCCATTTTTCACTGGCATTACAGTACCATGCCAGAGATGAACACACTCTTTCCTATGATGACACACAACACTCACAAACATCGAGGTAAATCAAAATAAAGAGGGCTTTGTCATTTACCTGGCTTTCATAAAATTTTTCCAGCTCCAGGCTGGAATTTCAGGTGTAAAAAAAGGAATAGGAAAAAAACAATCCCTGCCAAGAACCAAAGCCCTGGTAAGTGAGATTTTCATCTCAGGAATAGAAAGATATTCATTTTGGGAGTAGAAGACAGGTTCAGGCTGAGATCTGTGAGGAGGACAAGCAGAGACTTGAATGTAGTTATTCCAGTCCCAGAGAGTGCCCTGGCCAGCCTGCCACTGGCAACGTTAGGTGAAAAGGCTGCAGCTCTCTTTTTCTCTGTGTAAAAATCTTAGAAGGTTTTTTTTTTTTTATTTAACCTGGGTGCAGAAGAAGCTCTGCAACCTCTCCCCTCTCTCCTGAGGGGCTGGCTGCCTGTGCTCAAGCCCAGCCCTAGAACGACATAACCATAAGCTGAGACTAGACTGCTGTGAAACAGCTAAGTGTGAGAACGTTCTGTGAGATACCTCCAGCAGGGCCCTCACTCCTTTGCTATGGAGCTGCACTTAAGCTAAAGCCCTTGGGTCTTGCCTGAGTTCACACAAGCTTGTGCCTGGCCTTCTACCTTGCTGATCCTGACTGCAACACCCTAGCTTGATCTTGGACCTGCCTCATCTCTATGCACTGGATCACTGCACTCTTGGCCAGCCCTGGTTACCATCACTGGACATGCCTGCTCCTCTTGTTCAGGTGCAGTGGGACTTGCCAAATTGGTGGTGAGGGCAGTGCCCTGCCTGCCTTGCTGTCACCCTCGGCTCCTGGCTCCCCTCTCCTTGCAAAGCAGCCCATGCTCGAGCTTGGAGCCAAGCACCATGGAACCTGGCCCTGAACCTGCCCTGAATCAGAGCTGGTCTTGACCCCAGGCAGTTAAAATTCTTAGAGGGAGTGGGGGAGAGGCTGTAGACTGCTGGGGCGCTTTGGGCAATGACACAACCTTGTAAGTGCATTCAAGTTTTCTAAGCCTTAAAAGCTTCTTGAGACAAAAAAAAAAACATAATCCCTCCCAGCTCTAACTATAATCTGCCATACAATCTTGCAGAAGTATAAAAAGCTTTCAGCACAAGTCTAATATGCAGCCGTGCATACTGCAAGGTGATCTCTTTTCATTCGAGTTATTCTGTAGCAATATTTCCCCATGCTTTCTTCTTTGCCACAAAGTAAATCACTGAAAATTCTGTCCCAAACCCACAGTGGTTAAATTACCAACTTACCTTTCTCTATTATCTAAGTTGCATTAATTATGTTCACCTTAATGGAAGCAATTATTTAATTAGTACAAACTGCTGTTCACCTACATACTCCTGTAGAAACATTTTGGGTTACACACAGGCCAATTACCTGCTGAATTGCACAGCACCTCATCACAAAGCTATTAAAAGTTCAGCAGAAAACTCCCAGACAGTACAAGGCTTTCATTTTCAGAAAGCTGTTAGGCCAGTGGAGTGAAACTGAGAGGGTTGACGCATACAGCTTTGAAACAGCTGCCTTTACATTAAATGAGTTTAACTGTTTTAGAAATCAATAAAATATTTCCCACCTTCCCCACCAGCATTAATACTATGACTACTACTAATATGGGCATAGTACTGGGCAGGATGAGATTCCCACTTTAGTGAGAGCTGACTACCCTCACACATGAATCTACGCTCAGAGACAGCACTTTCTCTAACAAGTACACAACTAGATAGCATACATAAAAGACCGGAGGAAGAAGGCGAGCCTAAGTGTCTCTTAACCTAAGCTTTGAACTTAAGACACCTCAGATACTCGCCTAAAACTCCATAGTATCAGCGTGGACCTATGTGATTCATTCAAACTTGTACTGCAATATGACTCTGGTCCTTGACTCCTAGCTTTCTGCCTTTGTCATAAAATCATATGGCCAACGGCAAGCGACCCTTCCCGGAGAAGCAGCTCGACTGCTCACATGAGAGCGTGTTCTCTTACCTGTATGCACACACCCCCACTGAGCTTCTCCTGACCAGCTGAGGACAATTGGATGGCATGGGTCAATCACCGATACCACTGAGGAGGAGTTGGACCGTTTCCCTAATAAACAGGGAGAGCTCAGCTTGACATGCCATTGTCTGTAACTAGACAGAGAGTTGAGATGGTGCACTGCCAGCCTGGGAGGAAGCCCAAGTCCCAGACCTGGAGGTCTGGAGAGCCTCCAGAGTACGGACGTGAAAGCCAAGGACACCTAAACTGGTGCACTGCTTCCCATGAAGAAGGGCTACAAAACCCTTTAATTTCAGGGGGCAGGGAGGAGTACAGAGGTATGTCAAGGCCTGTACAGCACCAAAGGCTACAGCAAGGCTGGCAGAGCTCACTGCCTCAGGGCAACCAGAAACAGAGTGCCTGGAGAATGGGAGGTCTCCAGTGGGCATGGAGGAGCCAGAAACATTGGTAATCCATATGTAACCGATCCAGCAACTCACTGAAAGGGGATTGCCAGGAAACAGAATGGCCACTCTTGAGGACCATGTAGAATTGGTCAAAAATATACACTTCAAATGAGCTATCGGCCACGTGGAGATCCCCATGAAAAGGCCAAGATGTTTATCAAGAAACTCCTCACACCTCACTGGTAACTTCTTATTAGCACTTAGAGTTTGCTCTCTGGGAGCACATGGTCATTTTGCATTGCACATGTGCTGAGCGTAAAGCTAAAAAAAGTCTCAGCCCCTGAGGGTCCACAGCCTAATGAGATGACAACACTGGTGGAGTCCCCAGACTGAGGAAGCATTAGATAACAGGGGAGACAACAGGGATCCTGATGAGGAACATCAGAAGTACCAGTCACTGGCCCTCCAGACTTAAGCCAAATAACCCACGGTAGGAACACAAAAAGGCTGCCTCTCCTTCCTTTTCTCCTCTTCCCCTTAATTAAAATTATTTCTAGGAATTAGCTGGCCTCCAAGTGTTTGATTTGAACAGCAATTTCTTTATACCTGCTAAAAATACAGAAATATACAAAGCATAAGTGTCATTCTGCACAGAGGGTGCTGAAAAATTAAAATCCTTTTCTTCATCACTGTGAACCCAAAATATTGTCACACCAACTGTGGTTCTAAAGATGCAGACAACATAAGTTGAATAACATACTCTACTGGAGCATAACACTTTAACAAACTACAGATATATCTGACCTCCAGTTAATTGACTAACAAATCATTGAAGATCTGGGAAATGAAGGCCAGAATGAGGAAATTTCTTCTCTCATTTCCTGTCACCTTCACCAGCACATCTTCTAACAGTCCCAGCGTTGCATTTTACAGGATACTAAAAAAGGAAAGGCAGCCACTTTGAAATTTATGAGGAGCCAAGGGAAGCTATTGAGTGCCACCTTTCTCATTTCATTCCTCATGCCACTGGCATAAATTGGGTTCACAGTCTGCTCCCTCACTTAACAGCCCTATGTATCTTGCATTCATATATCTCTCCCTGTCTGCTAGTTTTTAATACCATTTACCAACATTCATTTCTTCTTAGCTGCCTTTCTCCCTCCAGGGTTCTCTCTACAGTCCTAAGGGAACTCAGGAAAATACATATTCTACCATTTCTGTTTATGTTCCCAGGTCCTTAGGATAAGGCACTGCACTCATCCTTCCTCAGGCTGAAGAAGACCACCAAGTGGGACACTCTCCATTACAGGCTAAAAAGGCTGCTATTTAAACTTGGATGCTTACAGTAATAGAAGTGACTTGCTGGTACCATCAAAGGCTCAGGAGCACAACATGAAAGGCTAGTCAAAGCCAAGTTTTTTCCTATACAGGAGTGCAGTACACAGGAATCAGGCCAGAAGGGTTGGTTCTTAAGAGATAATGACAGGATAAAGATGCAAAAGTGTTTTTTCCTGGCAGGTATTTGTTTCTCATTTCCTGGGTTTTCTGTATATGTTCTACAGCATTTAAATCTAGCTGTTGGAGCCTCAAAAGCACAAAGGTACCTAATACAACATTCCAACTAAATTCCTGTAAGAAATGCCTCAAAGCCATTTGACTGAATGAAGAAGCAGAAACATTTACCATCAGGTGGCCTTCTCAGTTACAGAAATTTGCACCACAAGCATCAGCACTCTAGTGCTATTTGCAAAAGTTAAGTCTGCCAGGGCTGAAAATAATTTTCAGGAGCAATAAAAACTACTGACTGAGGCTCGTAGTGAAGGCAAACTTTTTAGAGAACAACTTCAAGCCATGGTTGAGATGCCAGTTCCTGTATGGAACCAGTCAACACTCAGTGTTTGTTAACAGCCGAGAGGCTCCAAGGAAACCCATCTTTTACAGAGATTTCAACCTTGCTGTCCTTCAAAGCAGGGAAGAAAATGTAGCAAAACTGAATTGAAAAGTAAGACGCCAAACCAAAAGGAAACTGAAGCTCAAGAGAGGTGACCACAAGACTTCCTAACATAACCAGGACTTGGGACTCTCTGCTAGGGGTCATATACATAAAGTAATACAAAGATGCGGGCAGACAAAGCAGCATATAAATCTAAGTAGAGCAGTATGCAAAACTTGATCCGAGACACTTTCTAACCCAGAGGCTAACCTAGACTGGGGTTATGTGACTTGTTTCTATTAAGAAGAGAAAGTAAGGACAGATACGGCATTTCCTGGATAATATTTATTCACAAAATAATACTTAGAAAATCTTCTTTCCTCAAATAAAGAAGAAACCCAACAGCAAGAGACAGTTGTTTGGATTCTGTCTCAGTTTCAGTGTTCTTGTCAACCTATCCTGTATACAAAAGTTTGTTGTCAGCTTTTTCTGGACCCTTGCTACAAGTAATTCCCTAACTGCCCATAGGCCTTTTTGCCAGTACCAGCTTCAGAGATGCTTCTCATATTTTTCCTCCCTCTGACACTCTTTCAAATACTCATTGCAGCCACAGATCTCAGACGCCAACTGGGCCTTGCATAAGGAGCAAGGTGTTGCATAAGGCCAGTTCTGCAGTGTGTTCGGCACACCACCACGATGCCATACAAAATGCACTTAAACTACTGCAGTAAAGCACATTGAGTCTAGTTTTAATAGAAAGGGGGAAAATTGCCAGATTCCTAAGTAGGTCTCTAATAATAGCAAGATGTAAGATTAAACCTCGGGAAAGATGCAGATTATGATCCTGGCCTTTAACGTTACAAGCAGTGCTAAAATACTGTGTATCTTCAAAGTATGAAGCCACTCGAGTATTTAACAGCACTTGAAGAGCAGTAAGCCCTATTTTGTTAGAAGAGAGTAACACCTTTAATTGAGCTTTTAAAAAGTAGCCAGGGTTTTACAAGGGTAGATTCCTAGCATTACTAGAAATGAAGACCTTTTAAATAATTTCATGTTATACATCATTAAGCTGAAGCATTCAAAACCAAGGTAGAGAACAAAGCAGAGAGATAAAGTGATCTGCCCAAGGTCACCTGAAAATTTTTCTGAGAGGCAAGAAGAGAAACTAATTTTTGACAAAACTCTATGCCCTGACCAGAAAGACAATCTTTCCTCCAACACTGTATCTTGGGGTGATTATGACCATAGGCAGTTATAAATATGTATTAATGTAAAAGCTACATTCCTCCCTGAAAAAATGCAAGCAGGTATCTCCTGACTTACTCAAGCAAACTATATACTATAGCAAAAATTGGGTGTGCATAAATCAGAACTGAGTCAGTTTAGTGCTAAGGCTATGCTCTGTCCCTAAAACAGCATGCTACCCTTGGGTGGAATAAATGTCCCCATTATATTTACAATGAAGCTAATCAATTTTGGGATTGTAAAATAACCCTGTCCAGAATTTTGATGAATCACATGACATGTCTTTCAAGGACTGTATTGTTAAAGATGCCTTTTTTTACTGGAATTTCAATAATTAATCATGTTTTGAGGTAGTTTTATTTCTGTGTGGCTTATCCTTTGATGATCTAATTTACATTTATAATGATCTATTCCCTCATGGATTAATTGCCTATGTTATTTTCTCTATTAACCAGACGTCAGCATTTGCATTACAGATGACTGTTTGTGTTATTTTCATACTACTAAATCTGGCAGCATGGTACTAATGATAAATACTTTCCTCAGTTCTAGGGGTGAATTAGTGTCTCGGTCCTTTTAAACAAAGGCATTATTAGGATCTTACCACTCTTTTGAAGTAGGCTGGTGGTTCTGTGGTATTATCCACATATATTTATTATGTTTAAGAATGTACTTTTTTTCTGCAAACCATAAATGCACAAATATTTAGTTTACCCACTGCTGTCAAACAAGCCCTGAGCAAAGGGCAGAGAGCTATGAATCTGAGGCCATCACAGACTTCTTTCCTAGATTCCCATGTATCTTTAGAAGAGTTTCACAGCTTCCAGCTACTCACTGCAACTCCATCCTGGATGCTATCACCCACAGTGCTGCCTGAAAAGCTGTTTTTGTCAAAATTGCTTACTTACATTTATGAAAATTAAATTATCAGTGCAGTATAAACCAGTACAAATTGTTGACCTGAGCTAGGCAACCTGATTGTGCCTGGAGTAGATAAGGGAGTACTCACACACACTGCTCTGTCCACAGACCAGGGAGGCAGTAAACCTTTGGCAGGTGGCTGTGGACAATCACCCCCTTCCTGGCACAGCTAGGAAGGAACACACATGGGCCCTGGAGGAATCGCAGTCCACACCCCTGCTCCCAGATGGGTGGCATTACATCTACCCCTGATGGGGTGCTCACAATCCTTTCCCCAGATGTGACTCAGACATGCCAACAGGGAGATAAGAAAGAGCCTGGTTAGCCCACTCCCCACACTTTGCTGCTGCATCCTCACCTACTTGTAGGGAATAGGAAGCAATAGCAGCTCCAACGATGCTCTCCCTGAGCTGCTACTCTGACATGGAGGTTTGGGCATGGTACTAGTACATTTGTTCTTTGCATAGAAGCAATGGAGCTCTTCACAAGCTCCCAACACTCTCACATAGAAGCACAGTCAAGGTCATACTACATCAGATTATTAAGAGACATGCTGCTTCTGCCTAGAAGCATCCCCAGCCCCTCTGGGTCAGCAGCTTCAACAACAGACTTAGTATCCTCTGAGTAAAGACTTGCTAAGCCCTGCCCGTTTCCACTTTTACAATGGCAGAGAACAAACTGGACATGTAAAATACTCTGGTGTCAGAAGCATAAACAAATGGTGCATCACAAGCAAACATAGTGGAAGCCATACTTTTTATAGCATGAGGAAAAATTCCCAGAGGATCTGGGATCACATACATCTGAAACTCCCCAGCTGTGGGCTCTCTCTTCTCCTCAGTGTCCTTTAACCAGTACTACAAATTCTGCCTTGAAATCTGTCAAGGAGGAAGCAGTTCTGTGCTTGCCACAGAGGTTTTCAAGTCATTTCTTTCATTGTTGGATGGTTAGCGTTTGCTCCATGAGACTCCAGTCAGACAGGGAGGGATAAATACCTCCTCTGCCCATTCCAACACAGGAACCTTTTCCCTACCCTATCAAAGAAAAAAAATCTTATGGCAGTCCACAGTGCACTGTCTGCACAAGCAGGACTGTCAGTTGTGGAGTCCAAGAACAAGTTGCTCTTCAGGAGGTACCTGGAACCTCCACAGCAACACTGGCAGGCTGTCTTACAAGGAAAGACAAATTAAAGGAGGTCTATTACATCTTAAAGTGATGAAGCCCTTTCTAACACCTGTTTGGTTCCTTGCTCAGCTCCTGCCCTAGGGCCAAACTACAATCTATTCAATTCCCAAACAGCATTATTTTCATCTGCAGACATAAGGAGAGCTGCTCATGGTGTAAAGTACTTTTTAGGTAGGTAAATGTCTCAAGGTGGTCCTCAGTGAGGACATCTTTAAATCAACCAGCTCAGCATAAGGCATCTGCTGCAAGACATGAAGCATTAAAGTACTCGCTGATAGAGGCTTAACTTGGCAATAACTGGGAAAGTTACTTCAATAACCCATTCATGGAATGCCCTCATTTTCCAGTCCATGAATATGGTCCCTCCCTTGTCTTTGTGGTCTGGTTAGTAAAGCTCAGCAACTCTATTCATTTTGGATACAAACAATACTTTCACATCTGCAGATCAGATTACAGATGTTGTGCAGAAGGCTGCTCATTTCACAACATAAAACTTTTCATACATATCTCATTCCTTATAGTATATTGTTGGATTCTGTCATTCCCATATTGTATCAGTTCTTCCCCATCTCCTCATACCCTTTAAATTACACTGTTGGTCTTGCATCATACTCCTGGGGTCATTAAGTACCTGAACTGTAAACATCCTTATTCTCTGCCACAAGAGATCAGAGAGAAAATTGTGCAAGGCAGGTCAGAGTCGCCCCCTCTAACAAGAAATGAAAGCCTGGACTCGTGTGCAGCTCCAAAACTTGTGCTATCGAGCTGCCATAATGACATACTACATCCCATTAATCTGCGATTACACACTGACAGGGACTGTCAATCTAATACCGTATTCATTCAGCAGAACTAAATGTACCATTTCTGTCCCCAACACTGTTCCTATGACTAAAACTCTTAAAAATAAAGTTAAATGTGGGATTTAATGGAGCAGGGAAGAGTCCAAATTCTGAATTAAGAAGGAGAGAGATTAGAGCGTTTATAGCCTCACCACATCTGTGACTGTAAAGCCTGAGAAAACAAAATGACTCTTCAGGAATATGTGCAAGCACAGAAATCATCTACTAACTTCCATAGTAAACTTGTAGTTTGTTCTCACAAATCCCCCTGGTACAACCAACTTTTTGTTATCTGTATGTGCTCACTACATCTGAGAGAGGTAGTCCTCCTCAGTGCTATCCTGTCATGAAGTCCCTGTGACGGTGCACTCAACCCCTGACCAGACTGGCAGTGGTTTGGTGCAGGCTCCAGGAGGGATAATGGCCTGAGCCATAGTGAGGCGTGGACTACTCTAGTTTCAATACGTTCTCTGAAAACCCACAAAGGAGCAGAGTGACCCAGTGAGCATCGATGCATATGAGCTTGGAACACCAATCATGTGATCGACACATGAATAGCGGATGGCTTTTACAAGACTCATTTTCAAGGAACAAAGAAAGTTTTGGGTACAAAGAGTCTCATGCATACCTTTTCCATTACATGTAATTTGACTACGAGCCGACCACTTTATCCCATAAATGTGACAGCCTAGGTGGGCCTTTGAGCTCTCCCTGCTAGGCAGTGTGGCTGCATGGCAGTGATCTCCCCTTGAGCTGGGACACCTCTCAAGGTTGCTCCTCAAGGCAGAGACACCTTTTATCAATGACAGATCTTTGATAAGCAACCGATATCACGCATAACCTTGTAGTATGGTAACTTTGATTTTGTCTTGGTAACTTTGATTGCATGCTAAATTGATGCTAATGAAACACTGCACATATAATCCCTTAGACATAAACCATTGACCAAGTCTGAGACTACGTTTGGACCTAGCCACACCTAGACTCCCCTCTGAGAAGGAGATCAGAAAGCAAGGGGTCCACTCTGAACCTTGTGACTTAATGGGAGGGTCTTCCTTACCCTTTGCGTCTCCAGTCTCCCTGTGAATCATTCTAACTCAAGTGTAACTCAATTTTCCTTTGTATGTTTCTTCCATGCAGTAATTAACAGAGTGAACCTTGCCATCGAACTTTGTTATGTTGCACTTTTACAACATCATATTAAAACCACTTTTGCTAATACCTTTGACAGTGATTCTTTAAGCAATCTAAATCACTCATTTCATGACAGTTCCCCTTGGTACCTATTACACCTACCCCCAAAGCACACCACATTCCCTGATGGTTCGTCTCACTCAGCTTGGCAGAACAAGAGAGGTCAACACTCTATCACATATCCACAGCTGAGAGACAACAGTGTTTTAACATCACTGGAGGCTTAAGATGAGACACAAGCTAGGGAACAACACAGTCCAGCGGATGGAAACCAGGCTGAGATTCCCCATCTCCACCGTTCAGACTGCAGAAAGACATTCCCTTTACATGCTGTAGTGCCACTGAAGTTATTGTCCCGTGGTTGCTGCCTTCTGTCTGCTGGTGGAAGCATTCGTGCAAGCACTACTGGGTCCGCTTTGGGTAAAATCCATCAGGACAGATCAGACCAAAAGCTGCAGATTGTTTACAATAAACTGATAGATTCAGCTTCCCACAGACTGCCCTGCTGTCAGATCCCTGTGGGATCGTCACATCACCAGCCCTGAGAAGCAGCGATGGGTAGTGACATCCTAGCTGACACAGCTGGCGCCAGAAGGGGACATCTGGTAAGAGCTGGAGGCCTCATTCCAGGAAAACACGCCTGGTCTGGGGGAAGAGAAGGAGGTGCCCAAGTGCTGTTCTGAGTGGAAATTGTATCAACCAAGAGCACATGAATGCTGTCTTAAATGACACCATGAGGCTACAAGCTCTCCCGCACTGTGGGACTGCCCCAGGGCTGAACTCAGGCACAGCATCCAAACTAGTTCTCTGTGTACCCTGCAGCCAGTGGAGACAGACATCATCTGAGCATAACTTACCCACCCTATAATAGGCACCCGAAATAGCTGGACTGAAGCACTTTCTGGCCTAGATGCTTTAAGTTTAGACAGCTAGAGACAGATGAGATGAATTCCACTTTGATGAACTGAGCCCTGCCATGATGGGATTCAGCACTCAGGGCTGCAGCAAAATATCTACATCCAGAGTGACTTTAGGTTTCCTTCCCAAAATTGTTCTAAAAAGTATTATGACATTCAATTTCAGTACAACTCAACAACTTGCATAGCTGTTTATATTTTGAAAGTATTAAGGAATTGTAAAATTCCAAACAAAATAAAGAACCACAAACACACAAATGACCACAATGTTCTTTATAAAGTGCCTCTACTGCAGCATTACAAAGCACAGCAGCCACTCCAGAAGAGTATGGGAACACCTAACCATTGTAAATGCTGTTTTTGAAAACTGTCTCCTGCCCTTCCTGCTCTCATACAGCTGGTAACGCTGGGCTCCCGCACCCAGGTGAGAATTCAGCAGAAACCGTTTCCTGTGATAGGACTGTCACTTTGCCAATAGCACAAACATGGCTACAAACAAAATTAACCCCAGTAAATGAGTTTGCTGAGTACACCTGGTTATCTAAACAAATATGTTCCTTCTCTCTTTTAATCAGTTCCAAATGTTAGGACTTTTTTTTTTTTATCCTCAGTATTCACAGAAAGAACATAAATGCAAGGTGTTTAGGGTTTACAAAAGCACCTGCAATACTTGGCAAGTGAATTTTCACACACTTGGGATGCTTGCAACTGTTTGCTCACTTCCAGTCCCACAGTCAGAGTTCAGCATCTACCAAGCCCCTAACAACTAAGGAACCACCAGACATACAATGCTGCCAGATATGGGCATCCAAGCCTGTGGCATCCAAATTTAGCAGCTATTCAAGAATCTGAGTCAGGGAGTTGATGTTTAGGGGGGTCACAACAACCGGGTCTGGGAAGAGCTGAACATCTTAGAATCATAGAATCATTAAGGTTGGAAAAGACCTCTAAGATCATCGAGTCCAACCGTCAACCCAACACCACCATGCCCACTAAACCATGTCCCTAAGCGCCTCATCTACACGTCTTTTAAATACTTCCAGGGATGGGGACTCCACCACTTCCCTGGGCAGCCTCTTCCAATGTTTAACCACTCTTCCAGTAAAGAAATTTTTCCTTACATCCAATCTAAACCTCCCCTGGCGCAACTTGAGGCCATTTCCTCTCGTCCTATCACTAGTTACTTGGGAGAAGAGACCAACACCCACCTCGCTACAACCTCCTTTCAGGTAGTTGTAGAGAGCGATGAGGTCTCCCCTCAGCCTCCTGTTCTCCAGGCTAAACAACCCCAGTTCCCTCAGCCGCTCCTCATAAGACTTGTGCTCTAGACCCTTCACCAGCTTCGTTGCCCTTCTCTGGACACGCTCCAGCACCTCAACGTCCTTCTTGTAGTGAGGGGCCCAAAACTGAACACAGTATTCGAGGTGCAGCCACGATCGCTTCCCTACTCCTGCTGGCCACACTATTTCTGATACAGGCCAGGATGCCATTGGCCTTCTTGGCCACCTGGGCACACTGCTGGCTCATGTTCAGCTGGCTGTCAACCAACACCCCCAGGTCCTTTTCCACCAGGCAGCTTTCCAGCCACTCTTTCCCAAGCCCGTAGCGCTGCATGGGGTTGTTGTGGCCGAAGTGCAGGACCCGGCACTTGGCCTTACTGAATCTCATACAGTTGGCCTCAGCCCATCAATCCAGCCTGTCCAGGTCCCTCTGCAGAGCCTTCCTACCCTCGAGCAGATCAACACTCCCACCCAACTTGGTGTCGTCTGCAAACTTACTGAGGGAGCACTCCATCCCCTCATCCAGATCATTGATAAAGATATTGAACAAGACCGGCCCCAAAACTGAGCCCTGGGGAACACCGCTCGTGACCGGCCACCAACTGGATTTAACTCCATTCACCACAACTCTCTGGGCCCGGCCGTCCAGTCAGTTTTTTACCCAGCACAGAGTACACCTGTCTAAGCTGTGAGCCTTCTCTAGGAGAATGCTGTGGGAGACAGTGTCAAAGGCCTTACTGAAGTCCAGGTAGACCACATCCACAGCCTTTCCCTCATCCACTAGGCGGGTCACCTGGTCATAGAAGGAGATCAGGTTGGTCAAGCAGGACCTGCCTCTCATGAACCCATGCTGGCTCGGCCGGATCCCCTGGTTGTCCCGCTCATGCCTTGTGAGCGCCCTCAAGATGAACCGCTCCATAATCTTCCCCAGCACCAAGGTCAGGCTGACAGGCCTGCAGTTCCCCAGATCCTCCTTCCGGCCCTTCTTGTAGATGGGCGTCACATTGGCAAGCCTCCAGTCATCCGGGACCTCCCCCGTTAACCAGGGCTGCTGATAAATGATGGAGAGTGGCTTGGCGAGCTCCTCCGCCAGCTCCCTCAGCACTCTCGGATGGATCCCATCCGGCCCCATAGACTTGTGAGCGTCCAGGTGGCGTAGCACGTCGTTGACTGCTTCCTCTTGGATTATGGGGGGTTTATCCTGCTCGCCATCCCTGTCTTCCAGCTCAGGGGGCTGAGTACCCTGAGGATAACTGGTCTGCCTGTTAAAGACTGAGGCAAAGAAGGCATTAAGTACCTCAGCCTTCTCCTCATCCTCGGTGACAATGTTCCCCCCTGCATCCAATAAAGGATGGAGATTTTCCTTGGCTCTCTTCTTGGCATTAATATATTTGTAAAAGCTTTTTTTGTTGTCTCTAACGACAGTGGCCAGATTGCGTTCTAGCTGGGCTTTTGCCTTTCTCATTTCTTCTCTGCACGACCTAACGAGATCCCTGTACTCTTCTTGAGTTGCCTGCCCCTTCTTCCACAAGCGGTAAACTCTCCTTTTTTTCCTGAGTCCCAGCAAGAGCTCCCCCTTCAGCCAGGCCAGTCGTCTTCCCCACCTGTTCTTCTTACGGTGTATGGGGACAGCCTGCTCCTGTGCTTTTAAGACTTCCTTCTTGAGGAACGTCCAGCCATGTTCCCTCAACCTTGCATGAGGGAACATTGCCTGCAGCACCAGACACCTAGCTGCAAGGAGGGACTTGTTAAAGAATGGGAGATGGTGCTGCCAAGTGCATAAGGACCATGGCAGTACAGACACCTGGCTGCCCTGTAGTTGCTCCACCTTACACCAGAGCTAGCCAAGACTTGATGTCTAATCCAGAGTCTTCTCACTTGTAAGCTCCCTTGTCCATCTGCATGGTGTGGAGGGACTCTCTATTCCCCTCCAAATGTGCCCCCAGCTGTACTGACTTTACAGCACAGAGTGGCTGACAGTCTCACCACAGCAGTTTCTGCTCCCCAGGTACACAATGTTAAGGCCACCCTACATCCCTGACCAGCTTCTTTTGGAGTAGTTTGACAAATACATGCACATCTCCACTTGCTTGTTTTTTGTTGTAAGAGGAAAGTAAATGTGTTAAACCAAAAGGCCTTCATACTCCTTCTGCAACAGACTATTAACTCTCTATGAGATCACACAGCATTGGCCGCTAACAGAGAACATCAAGGAAACTAACACCATTTGCTTGGTCTCCAGGAAAGGCAATGCTTACAAAGTGTTAAAAGGCAAAATATTTTATGTCTATATATATACACACATTAAGGCTACATTATATAACAAGCTGCCTGACTTTTATGTCCTTAAAGAACAAAGGTAGCTACAGCATAGAAAATGAGGATGTGGAGCCCAAAGAGATTTACTTTCTTCCCTTCTCATACTAACTATCTACTTTCATAGATGTAACTTCATTTCATTTTCATTTTTGCCTCACAAAAAAAGCACATTTGTAATGTTTGGCTGCCAAGGAGGTTTTAAGCCATTCAGGTCTTCCTAGGTCTTGTAGTCATGGTCAACCATCCCAAGAGGGTGACTGGCATAGAAATCTGCTAGAAGGAAATTCAAAAAGCATGTTCTCCGATGTGAAAGATATTTAAAAATATCTTTGAAAAAAAAATCATAATTAAAAAAAAAAAAATCTAATGACCATTAGTCTTACTGGAAGCCTATGGAACACGTTCTCCTGTATATGAATCTTAATATTGGAAACTTTAAACTGTCTAATTTACCAGGTATAATCACCTATATAGGAATATGATTTCCAGTAATTTATTACAAAGATTAATTAACCACTGCCACAAATTAATAAACCTCACGGTACTTTGTCTGTCACTTCAAATCCTCAACAAAAGCAGTATGGTTTCTGACAACGCACTCCAGCAGAAGTCAAAAATTAAGGGCTAGACACAGGAACTGCGGAATGAAGGTCTTCAGTCCAAGTTAACCAAGAAGCCTAGATGATTATAACGCTTCCTCCTGGAAATCTATTAAGCCTGCTTGTATTTATTAGGTGATAGAGATAGTCTACTTCTACTAAGAGAAGCAAATCCTGCCAAATAAATCAGTACATTATTATCATGACAATAGAGCTGTCTTAACATGCAGAAAATAAGGAACCAGCCTACAATGGCCCTGATTTATAGTCTACAAACAAAATCAAAGGTCATCCAACTCCTAGCACAATGTCATACTGTACGCATTAGCAACAAGGACACAGACAGCTAAACAAACATATTTTTAGAATTAGCAGACTGTACTAATTGAGTGCATATTTGCAAAATCAATATAATTCACCGGGGGGGGGGGGGGGGGGGAAGCTGTATTTCCATGTGGATCATGTACATGGTTACTTTCTCCTGACAGCAGGGTCACAGCTGGAAGGCGTGGTAGGAAGTACAGAGACCATGTCTGATATAATCACGTAACAGCATTGCCAGTTCTCACAAATAAATCATAGGTCACAGCTTTTAGCACTTGCAGGACATTGCAAAAGTCCTTGATGTGAAGTGAGTAGCTCCTCCAGCTCTATTATTTTTAGGCCTGCTAATCCAAGCAGAGTTCTGTGTAGGACCCTGAAGCAAAATACTCCCCAATTATCTGATATGGGAATTTTTTTCTCCACAAGGGACTGACAAAGATCTTTTCCTCCATCTTAAGACACACCTGTGCCCACCACATTCAAGCTCTGTCATTTCTTGTTCTGCAATTTCTGTACTGTTCTCAGTTTTCCTCCAGCATAATTTTTTATTCCACATATCAAAGGGCTGTACAGGAGAAAAAGTGCAAAGGCACGAGAAGAAAAACTCAAGATCACAAGGAAGGTGGGTGGCGCTTACTTTAGCTGTGAAGAAAGAATAATGGAGGAGTCACTGTCTCGGCACACAGGGAAGTCTATGAAGGTGAATGCATTTTTATGTACACTCACAATCACATTGTTGACCTTCCCCTCCTGCAAACACAGCATAGAAGTCAAAAGAGAAATAAAATTCAAGATAAATTTGTTTAGTCTTTTAAGATTTTTTTTTTTTTTAAGAATCTCATGATTTAGTTTGATTTGATCTCTTGAGATCAGCAATGTTGTATGGTGCCCAACTCCCGTCTCCGAGTAGCCAAGGACAGCTTCTATCCTCCTTCATACCAAAGAGGGAATCTTACCAAAATATCTGGCTGAGAAATGCATCCCTTCTGATTGCAACTAAGCCAGCAAGCTCCAAGCTCCTATTTGCAAGTGCAAAAAACTATGAGTCTCCCATCTGCATCCAGCATAAAACCTTTGCAAGAAATATAACGTTTGCATGTACATGGTAGAATACCATAAGGAAAGCTCAGTAGATACTGACATTGTCGGAAGTATTTTGCATTAGCTGTGAGGAAGGGAAGAAGGGTAAAGGGGCAGACTGCTTTCATTAAAAACCCTCTTAGGATGCTGGACAACCAACCAGGTGAAGCCGTGAAGCCAGCACTGAGCCTCACATTGCTGCAGTTGCTCATTTAAAAGAGCCAGCTTAGCTTGCGCTGCGGCATACAGCTGCAGCACAGAACAGTGTACAAGTGTGATATTTGTTTAGTTTGATATTAAACCTCCTGCCTGCTGTGGTGGGTTAGCCTTGGTTGAGAGCCAAACGCCCACCCAGGCGCTCACTCACTCCCTCCTCTCAGCAGGACACGGAGAAAATAATAAGAATAGCAACAAGAAAGCTTGTGGGTCGAGATAAAGACAAGGAGATTGCTTATCAGTTACCACTGCAGACAAAACAGACTTGACTTGAAGAAAATTACTTAACTTATTGCCAAGTAAAATAGATTCAGGTAGTGAGAAACAAAAAGACAAACATTAAAACACCAACTTTCCTCTCCCAGGCTCAACTTCACTCCTTTTCTCCAGACTGCACCCCCCACGCCAAGCAGCACATACAGATGAGGGCTATGGTCATAGAATCCTAGAATGGTTTGGGTTAAAAGGGACCTTTAAAGGTCATCTAGTCCAAACCCCCTGCAATGAGCAGGCACATCTTCAACTAGATCAGGTTGCTCAGAGCCCCGTCCAACCTGACCTGGAATGTTTCCAAGGATGGGGCATCCACCACCTCTCTGGGCAACCTCTTCCTGTGTTTCACCGCCCTCAGCGTAAAAAATTTCTTCCTTATATCTAGTCTGAATCTATCCTCTTTCAGCTTAAAACCATTCCCCCTTGTCCTACCTCTACAGGTCCTACTAAAAAGTCTGTCCCCATCTTTTTCATAAGCCCCCTTCAAGTATTGAAAGGCCGCAGCAAGGTGTCCCCAGAGCCTTCTCTCCTCCAGGCTAAACAACCCCAACTCTCTCAGCCTGTCCTCATAGGAGAGGTGTTCCATCCCCCTCATCATTTTTGTGGCCCTCCTCTGGACCTGCTCCAACAGGTCCGTGTCTGTCTTGTACTGAGGACCCCAGAGCTGGATGTAGTACTCCAGGTGGGGTCTCACCAGAGCAGAGTAGAGGGGCAGAATCACCTCCCTCGACCTGCTGGCCCACGCTTCTTTTGATACAGCCCAGGATACGGTTGGCTTTCTGGGCTGCAAGCGCACATTGTTGGCTCATGTCCAGCTTCTCATCCACCAGTACCCCCAAGTCCTTCTCGGCCAGGCTGCTCTCAATCCCTTTATCCCCCAGCCTGTATTGATACCGGGGGTTACCCTGACCCAGGTGCAGGACCTTGCACTTGGCCTTGTTGAACCTCATGAGGTTCACATGAGCCCACTTCTCGAGCTTGTCCAGGTCCCTCTGAATGGCATCCCATCCCTCTTGCATGTCAACTGCACCACTCAGCTTGGTGTCATCTGCAAATTTGCTGAGGGTGCACTCGATCCCACTATGTCGTTGATGAAGATATATGCTCAGTACATAGCAGTTCCTCTCTGCTGCTCCTTCCTTCTCACACCTTTCCTCTACTCCAGCGTGGGCTCTCCACAGCCAGCAGTTCCTTTGGGAATACCCATCTGCTCCTTGTGTGGGTCTTCCACAGGCTGCAAATAATACCTGCTCCACCATGGAGCACCTCCTCCTCCTCCTTCTTCCCTGACCTTGGTGCTCCCTCTGTTGTTTCTCACTCTCTTTTTTCCCTCCTCCTCTGCCTGTGTGGTGTTTTTTGCCCTTTCTTAAATATGATTTAACAGAGGCACCACCAACTTAGTTGATGGGCTCAGCTTTGGTGTGCAAGTGCTCCCTGAACATCTCTGGGGAGTAAATTTGATAATCTCAAATAAAGCAACATAAAATAGACAAACAAAAAGCATTCTAAAAGATCTCAAAACAATAAGAGTATTTTCCTTCAAAAAAGAAAAAAAACCAAAACCATACTTCAGGTTTTTTAAACTTCAAGCAAATTAGTTTGTCCATAATCAGAATGTGGTAAGTATAAAGTGTTGACTGCCAAACAGGATTTAAAATAAACAAAAATAAATTAGAACTATATTTTTCATTTCAGGAACACATCCTGCCAGAGGACTACAGCTGTTCAATTGGCCCAGACCAGATAACTGAAACACATGGTCCCTGGGACACACACTATTGTCAAGCCAACACAAAACACCATGGCTAACCAAGGACCCATCAACACAAAGAGAAAGAAACAACAGCAGCAGCAACCAAAACCTCAAAAAAAAAAAAAAAAGGTAAAAAGCATACAAAAGCCAAAACGCTGATCCTTGTCATTCATTGATAAAAACTGCCAAGAAATAATTAACTGTCAGAATTATTTTTTTCAAAACATTTTTAATTAAGTTCTCATTTGAAAAAATGTTCTTATGCTCCACCCAGTCCTTCTCCCCATGGGAAGACTGTCTGCAGCACAAGCTGTAATAGCTGCAGAGGGGCAGTCTTTATAGAAAGAAAACACCAGCCATAATGCCTAGGCCAGTGCTCAGGCTTTTGTCCCCCGCACCCAAAAGGACATTCTCCCCAGAAACCCCACTTCTCTCCTAAGAGCAAGGCTACAGCTGTTCCAAACAATTACAAGCCATCACTGCATCCCAAAGAAGCAGCATCTTAAGAAAACTCAGAGCCAGAATCTTTTCAAACTCACTCCATCTTTGCTTGCTTAAATTCCCTATAATCCCCATCCACGCTCAAAGGTCCTGAGCTGTATAGGTGAGCCCTGCAGAGGTGGTCCAAAGCTCACCCAACATGATCTTATGACAGAGCCACCATGAATGGAGGGGCTATCTAGAGAAAAAGCCCAACACCAGCGAGTTTGTACTTTGTATGTTCTTCCACTGTTAGACATCATGAGTGAAACGACAAATGATATATGCAGAATACTGTATTTAAATGCCTTTTCCTTTGCCTGCTCCTTATCTTCCTTTTCTCAGCACACAGAATAATTCATCAGAGTGCAATCCTGAGAGGTTTTGAGGCCAACATTTTAGTTTATAGCAAAACCTCAGCAGTTTTGGCAAGTACTTGTATGTGTGGACAAATAGACCATGTCAGGAAGAGCCCAAGGCCCTGACTCAGCAAAGCATGGCAGAGAACGTTTAGCACCTCCCTGCAAATAAGCCGAGCAATCTCCTGCTCAGGGATTTAGTGTAGGGCTTGGGTATTTGTGCTTCAGAACCCCTGTCTGGCTAGGGGCAAGTCACTCCATCTCCCTCATGTCTTAACTCCCCATCTGTAAGGTGGAGACACTGATCTCTTCTCCTGTACTAGGCTGTTGGCAATAACATATTGGAGGCTGGACAGTACTTAGATGCTATAGTTAAAGGGGCCATGTTAGTACTTAAGAGATACAGATTCAGCAAACCCTTGGGGGAGGGAAAGAAAGCATATCTTTTAAGCACCTAAAAAGATTAAAGAGCACAAAGTCTGACTAGAAGCCAAAGGGAACCGCACTCTTAAATCATTTAAGCACTTCTGAAAACCATTCCTTGATTCAAAGGTTTAAGCACCGTTTGTCTAGCACTTTAAAGAAGAAACAGTACTAAAGAGCAATGGACCTGCTACAATTTAGCACTGCCTAGACATCTGCTGAAAACATACTTTTTGTGCAAGGATGACAACAATTTGGTGAACAAGCAAATGCCGTCAGTGCAGAAGGATGATGAGGACACAGAGAAATGTTTTAAGAATCTTACCCATCCCTGATTTTCTCAGCATAATAGTAAGAATTTACTGTCAAATATTAAAAACCCTGAACCCCGAGATATTCAGTCAATAAACATGACTGAAGATCGGAATTTAATCCTGTGAAATAAATAAAAACTATTACCCTGTTTGCATTTGGCAGATCAGGCCTGTAACTCTGTGATGTTCAATTAACCAACAGCTTTGAATAGGCATTAGCACCTTAAATAATCTGTGGCATTGTACACAGAACACCACTATTAATTTTCTTATTATGGTGCAAGCTTAAAAAAAAAAAAAAAAGAAAAAAACAAACAAAAAAAAAACCACCACAAAGCTGATTTTATGGTCATTAATTTTTTGGTCAAAGGCAACAGCATAAAAGTGGCTCTCCACAGCGGATCCTATCCATGACACCAGGAAAAGAATCCCAACATCTCGCCTGTATTCAGCAAACCAAGGGATTGGGTTGCAAATTGCCTTCGAATTCTTTAACCAGCATGAGCTGTGGCAATGATTCTGGAGTAACACCAAATCCCTGCTCTTTAGAGTGTGTTCTAGGTCCCCTCGTATTCACAGGAGACACAAGGTCATTACAGCTCTTTTAGTTTGTGGGTCTTTGGGGTTTGTTTTTCCCCCCCCTGCAAAACACAGTCTTTTTAGCTCAAACCAAAGGCTCTCACTAAGCATTGGAGTTCGAGCTCTGGCATCAGCCAAGTGGACAGTCATTCCCCAAGCAATGAGAAGCATGAACAGTCGCAGCTCATCAGAGCAGCTTGCTAACCCTGAAACCCAAAGATTTCTGTTTAAACGTAGGCATGGAGAATGTGAGTGCTGACACAGCCTTCAAGAGGAAGAAGAGCCAGAACAGAACAAAGCTAGATTATATTATGAAGATCTGACATACCAAAAGTGGCTCCTCCCTGTAGCATCTCAAGCTGAGGATGGAGGTAGGGATGGAATAAAGATGGCATTAATATCTTCCACAGTTTTCGTGACTTTTGGTAGATCCCAGCAGAAATCTCTCCCATCTGCGCTGGATTCAATGTGCCTTTTCTGTCTCCAAGACAGCCAGGCAGGGACAAAAGCAGAAGTCAAAACATCTGTCAGCCTGTGCTACCTACAGAAAAGAGTGGCTTTTTGCTTGAGAGACCACAGCACCATAAAAGCATTGGCAGGAGGCCTAGATTTGCCAGGCTCTGTAGCTGGCTGAATGAGAGGGACAGATCTGACAAGGGCAAACATTTCCAGGACACTAGCTGCAAGCACACAAATGGGCTTAGGGACAAAACCCAGTCACCTAGGAATTGCACTGAGCAATAGAGGGACAACTCTGAAAGGGAAAGATGAAGCTGCGGTAAGATCTAAGAAAGGGAACAGGGTGGCTGGAGCTATGCAGCACAAGACTGGCAGTGTATCTGGGATTTAAAATTAGCCTTATGCTGATCTAACCAGCCTTGACTGCATTTCAGTACTCACATAAACACCGTAGAAGCGCTTGGCCAAGGACAACCCCTGCTGTGGGCATGTAAATCAGACAGCAACACTGCCCCCACCTCCTGCCTGTCACCCTGCAGCCATCAGTCCCCATGCAGGGCCCAACACACATCAGCTCCTGCCGGAGGAGATAGCCAGAAGCATGAGTGACCAGAGATGAGGCTGGGGAGGAGGAGAGGGCTGGCCAAGTATTTGCCTCATGCTCCTTTCTCCAGGGTACACTTTCACTCCTGACCAATAGGAAAGTCCCCTACATGCCCTTCTCCCTTCCTCTGCCAGCCAAGATCATAAATCAACCTTGTCTGAGTGGCACAAGCAGCCATCCAGGCCACGCTGCATTCATCTGAGTCCATGTCAGCTCTTGTGCACAGAAAGCACTGCTAGTAAACAATAAGAAGAATAAAAAGATTTTCCTGCATATGCAAGGAATAAAACATTGAGACAGCGATTTTCAGGCAGCAATGCGTCCCCTTCCCTCCCCTCTTCTCTCCTCCAGCCCTGTTCCTGTTGTACTTTCATGTGCCTATCACTGCAAACAAAAGATATATGCCAAGCTAATGAAATGTCTGAGCTGTAGTATGTGGGCGTATAAATGAGCCAGCATGGCCCCTGTGTGCACAGAGTAACTGCAGGAAACACATTTCCAGACCTGTCAAGACTCATTTCTTTTAGAAGGAATAGAAGATAGCTGACTTATTTTTCCCCTTCAAGCAAGAAAGAAAACAAAAAAAAGAGAGAAAGGAAATTTATTAATAACAAAAAGGTAAGGAGAAAGTTTTGATGGGTGCCCTCCTTCCTATCTTTATTAGTGTGATGGATGTGCTGGGAGACCCCAGCTGCTCGTACAACCTGGTGCTGTACAAACAGAGGGCACGATGCAGTCCCCTCCTAGCAGTAAGACAGGAACAAACAACATCCTGGGGGATAAAGAGATCTGCCTGAGGTGGCACGACAGATCTGCAGCAGAGCCAGAGATATTAGCCACAGGAAATCCATATTTCCTGTATATGCCTTGATGTTGCAGCTGCGAGATGCTCTGCTTTCCTGCAGTATCTCCATCAGGTGCCTGATCTCCTTCTCACAAAGGCTGCGCAAGCTCCTGAAAACACTACAGAAGCTGAGAGAGCAAACATCCAAGCCATGGTGAGGGACAGGGATGCAATCTATGTCATTATGAGATCCAGGTATGTTCCCCAATTCACCTCTAAAACCAAACGACTTGGCAGACTCAGCTATCATTTACAAGAGCCATGCACCCTCTTCCTCAGTGCTCACTGGCCACCAAGCATTTTTAGGGGGAGATACTTCCATAGAATCACAGAATCATTTCAGTTGGAAAAGACCTCTAAGATCAAGTCCAACCATACACCTAACACTGCCAAGTACACCACTAAACCATGTCCCGAAGTGCCGCATCTACACGTCTTTTAAATGCCTCCAGGGATGGCGACTCAATCATTTCCCTGGGCAGCCTCTTCCAATGTTTGACAACCCTTTTGATGAAGAATTTTTTCCTATTATCTAATCTAAACCTCCCCTGGAGCAACTTGAGGCCATTTCCTCTCGTCCTATCACTAGTTACTTGGGAGAAGAGACCAACACCCACCTCGCTACAACCTCCTTTCAGGTAGTTGTAGAGAGCGATGAGGTCTCCCCTCAGCCTCCTGTTCTCCAGGCTAAACAACCCCAGTTCCCTCAGCCGCTCCTCATAAGACTTGTGCTCTAGACCCTTCACCAGCTTCGTTGCCCTTCTCTGGACACGCTCCAGCACCTCAACGTCCTTCTTGTAGTGAGGGGCCCAAAACTGAACACAGTATTTGAGGTGCGGCCTCACCAGTGCCAAGTACAAAGGGACAATCACTTCCCTACTCCTGCTGGCCACACTATTTCTGATACAGGCCAGGATGCCATTGGCCTTCTTGGCCGCCTGGGCACACTGCCAGCTCATATTCAGCTGGCTGTCAACCAGCACCCCCAGGTCCTTTTCCACCAGGCAGCTTTCCAGCCACTCTTCCCCAAGCCTGTAGCGTTGCATGGGGTTGTTGTGACCCAAGTGCAGGACCCGGCACTTGGCCTTATTGAATCTCATACAGTTGGCCTCAGCCCATCGATCCAGCCTGTCCAGGTCCCTCTGCAGAGCCTTCCTACCCTCGAGCAGATTAACACTCCCACCAAACTCGGTGTCATCTGCAAGCTTACCGAGGGTGCACTTGATGCCCTCGTCCAGATCATTGATAAAGATATTAAACAGAACTGGCCCCAGTACTGAGCCC
This sequence comes from Aptenodytes patagonicus, assembly GCF_965638725.1. NCBI lineage: Eukaryota > Metazoa > Chordata > Aves > Sphenisciformes > Spheniscidae > Aptenodytes > Aptenodytes patagonicus. The sequence goes on from NC_134955.1 coordinate 20,442,183, forward strand.
TGGGGAACACCACTTGTGACCGGCCGCCAACGGGATTTAACTCCATTCACCACAACTCTTTGGGCCCGGCCATCCAGCCAGTTTTTTACCCAGTGAACATTATGCTCATCCATAACTGATCTTAAGAGGCAGCAAGCATCTCTAATCCCATTTGAAAGCACTGCAATTTTCCAGTGCATCTTCTGCCATTTCAGGGCCCAAAAGATCCTATTATCACTCAGAAGCCCAACACTCCTTCTCCGCGCTCTCTGCATGTGGTCAGAGCACACACGTCAGGGCTAAGGAATGAGCTGTCACCACACCAGCTACACTTTGGCTTAGACAGAAACACTTCATGACTTCCAGCTCAAAGGGCTCAGGTCAGCATCTGCTCCACCACGAAGTAGTGGCACCCAGGATGATGAAGGTTTGAAAGACTATGATGCAATCAAGTCAGAGATACAAATGAACTACCACATTGTGGCTCCTTGGTCTTCTTTAGAGGGTAGTCTGAACACAGACACTTGCAAGCCTCTAGCTAATACACACATATTCATTTAGCACAAGCAATGCAGATTTGTTCCTTTTGATCCAGAGCTCCCAGGTTCATTCCCCAGGGACGCCCCTACTCAGGGTTATGTCTTTTTTTAGGAAGAAGCTGAACTTACGAAGATCACATACACCCATATTTTATGAAGATCAACTACTTACCAGACCTGTGCAAAGAAGTAGTCAACTGGAAGATAATTTCTCTCCTGAATTAGTTTCATGATGGCAAAGGATTCTTTTTCAGTGCCTTGAAATGTTAGGTTGGAATTCTCATTGACTCTCTAATAACTGAGTAGATCACAGTATTTGTCAGACCCAGGTTTAAAGCAAGCAAGACCTAGGGTAGCCCCAGCACAAATTGATGCAGACAGTCCTGATCTGCAGAAGTGCCTTCGCCCCATATCCTAGGTTACTCAGGCAGTGCTACACATGCATTTCACTGTCGACTTACTAAAGCCACCTACAATTACATCCCTATGTATTGGGGATACTCAGGGATTCACTCTCAGTATTGATCCATGGATAAACACAGATCTGTGCACTGCCATTTGAAGCCTCTGATTTTTAACCCCAATGACCAGTAGACCTTCCTGCTCGCTTGTAAGTCATCACTGATGCTGGCAGTTGTTTTCTGAGATGCAGCCAAAAAGCCAGGACTAACCAGAATAGTAAACTGCATGTCCACCACATGTAAAGAGCCAAGAAAATAAAACCTGATGCAGGAAATCCCCTTGGAATTTTTTCAATGCTAGGACTGAATGCTGGGGATCCACTCAGCAGCTTTCTGTTCCCTTGCTGGGGTTTTCCACAGGTGCAGGGGACTGGTTTATAAAAGCCTCCATACCTAACTTAAATGAGGAATACAACATAAGTATCTTGGGAGTGGGCAGACATACTTACTGGCTCAGTTTCCTGCTTTCGGCTGGGACAGAGTTAACTTTCTTACTAGTAGCTGGTATAGAATCATAGAATAGTTTGGGTTGGAAGGGACCTCTAAAGGTCATCTAGTCCAAACCCCCTGCCATAAGCAGGGACATCTTCAACTAGATCAGGTTGCTCAGAGCGTCGTCCAACCTGACCTGGAATGTTTCCAGGGATGGGGCATCCACCACCTCTCTGGGCAACCTGCTCCAGTGTTTCACCACCCTCAGCGTAAAAAATGTCTTCCTTATATCTAGTCTAAATCTACCCCCCTTTCGTTTAAAGCCATTCCCCCTTGTCCTGTCGCAACAGGCCCTGCTAAAAAGATTGCCGCCATCTTTTTTATAAGCCCCCTTTAAGTACTGACAGGCTGCAATAAGGTCTCCCCGGAGCCTTCTCTTCCCTAGGCTGAACAACCCCAACTCCCTCAGCCTTTCTCCTTCACCTTCACCTCATAGGAGAGGTGTTCTGTCCCCCTCATCATTTTTGTGGCCCTCCTCTGGACCTGCTCCAACAGGTCCGTGTCTGTCTTGTATTGAGGACCCCAGAGCTGGATGTAGTACTCCAGGTGGGGTCTCACCAGAGCAGAGTAGAGGGGCAGAATCACCTCCCTCGACCTGCTGGCCCACGCTTCTTTTGATACAGCCCAGGATACGGTTGGCTTTCTGGGCTGCAAGCGCACATTGTTGGCTCATGTCCAGCTTCTCATCCACCAGTACCCCCAAGTCCTTCTCGGCCAGGCTGCTCTCAATCCCTTTATCCCCCAGCCTGTATTGATACCGGGGGTTACCCTGACCCAGGTGCAGGACCTTGCACTTGGCCTTGTTGAACCTCATGAGGTTCACATGAGCCCACTTCTCGAGCTTGTCCAGGTCCCTGGGATAGAGTTAATTTTCTTCCTATTTGCTGGTATTGTACTGTTTTGGATTTAGTATGAGAATAATGTTGATAACACACTGATGTTTTCGTTGTTGCTAAGTAGTGCTTACACTAGTCAAGGACTTTTCAGCTTCTCATGTCCCGCCAGTGAGAAGCTGGGAGGGGGCACAGCCAGGACAGCTGATCCAAGCTGGCCAAAAGGATATTCCATACCGTATGACATCATGCTCAGTATATGAACTGGGGGGAGTTGGCCACGGGGTGGCGACCGCTGCTCAGGGACTGGCTGGGCATCAGTCGGCTGGTGGTGAGCAATTGCATTGTGCATCACTTATTTTGTACATTCTTTTATCATTATTATTTTCCCTTCCTTTTCTGTCCTATTAAACTGCCTTTATCTCAACCCATGAATTTTACTCTTTTATTCCCCCAGTCCTCTCCCCCATCCCACTGTGGCAGGGGGGAATGAGCGAATGGCTGTGTGGTGTTTAGCTGCCTGCCGGGTTAAACCTCAACAATCAGATAAAAGCTTTTATCTTTGGATACCTCCCCAGTTTCAATACCTTTATCATCCTATGCCCACCAAGTCGAGTAGTACCCCTTTCCTCATCTCATTCCTGGCAACCTGAGGCATAGAGAGGCTATTTGACTTATTCAAGACCATATGGGAAAACCCGAGACAACGTAAAAATGTCAGACTGGGGTTCTTGCATCACCAGCACTGCAATTGTTCTCCTGAGACTGTTTTCTCTATTAAGCAACTCCCACAAAGGGACTCCCTGGTAGTAAAGCTCTGCTCTAAATAAGAAAGAGGATCTATTTGAAGTGCGGCAGAAACACAGGACTTCCATCTAAGTGATGAATTTCCAATGACAGGATGATGCTGTTCGTTCTCCAATAGAGAGTCCTCAAAGGAGGTTCCTTCAGGGTTCCCATCACAGCCCAGGAGTCTAACCCTGATACACCAGCAGAAACAAAAAACACAGGTTTCAGTTCTCCCTCCACCCCACACATGCACTCATCCAGTGTCTCTCTCTCACACAGATATATCTACTTACTTTTCTTTCAATAAATAAAAAAAACCCAAACAGCCAGAGTTTTCCAACAATCTTCACAGAGGATAGTTATGCAACCCTTCCCAGGTCATGGCAAAACACAGTCTGAAACCAGCTAATACCTGATTTCCCCTGTATAACATGAAACACTATGATTCTGTCTTCTTTTTACATCTGCTACACATTAGTGGTACAGGGAGAAAAGGGAAAGAATGGGGAACAAGATGTTTTTAATTTACATCAGCTGACAAGGATTCATTTCTGGAACACTTTCAAGGTAAAATTTTGGTTATAAGAATAAACAACACAACCAAAGCTACACAGTTATCACCTGCCTCTTACTCTTTCTCCTCCTTTTTCAATCCACTGATTGCAGATTTAGGGAAATGACTGTTCTTACTTTATTAGAGCAGTACCTGGAGGACTCAGCTGAGATCACAGCACCATCACACAGCGTACAGGCAGGGCACAATGTTGGTACATCACTGGGAGAGGAGGCAAGAGAATGCAAGGTCCTGTGCTCCTGAGTAGCCCTCCTATCCTCAGGGCTGTGCTGCCTCACCAAAACTCTCCTTTCTTCTCCAGGGGTTGTTTGGGTTTTTTTTTTCCAGGCTATCATGCACACACTTTCCCACTATCTTCTGCACTGAGACCAAACTTGTCCTCTTCTGCCACCATTCTCCGGTATTTCTCATTCACCTTTCTCACCTTCTCCCCAGTCATTTCCTTACCTCCTATCTCTTCTGCTCAACTTTGATCCTATGCTGCTCTATGCACTCCAAATGGCCTCAGAAAGCTTGCCAATACTCTACCCTCTTGAGGCTGTTTCTTCTGTGTAATATTGTGCATAATGCAACATTTCTTTTAAGAAGGATCAATAGGTCTAACATAACCAATTGTACGACACCTCTTGCTTTTCAAGAGTCTGATTTGCAGAACAGCTGAACTACCACCACTCCAGCAGGTTTCCATGGGAGCTAGTGGGTGCTGAATGCTTCAGAAAAAAAACCCAACAGTTTTATTTGTTCAACTACATAAGCAAGGGCAGAGCCCAGCTTAATAGCTTCATTGTGGCTAATTTCTGTCTGCATACTTGACTGGGAGTCAGAGCTCCTGTTCAGTTCCTACCTTAGTCAATGATTTACTGATTCTGAGTAAGCACCTGAACTTTTCTTCCTCAGTTTCGTCTGTAGAACAGAGGTGGTTGCATCTCTGTCACAGCATTGTCACAGATTTAACTCATCCGAGTTCACAGTGCTCTTTGAGGTCTTCAGATCAAGGGTGCTGGAAAGCACACAGTGCTACAGTGACAGGAGACATACGCTTGCATGACCGTGTGCTGAAGAGGAATCAATCATCGAGGGAAATGATGCTTTCCTGACACTCCTGTCCTTTAACATTTTCCACTTTGAACACAGTCTTGTTCACATTTCATTTCTATCCTCTGCTTTCCCTCTCTTCCTGTTGGAAGCAAGCATCTAGGTACAGCCTTTTCTGATGAGAGCAAGGAAAGAGTCCTTGTTTCACAGTGACCTGCTATCCCAGACAGCCTTTGCCAGCAAGCCAATCATCCAAGGAAACACAGGAAAGCACTGCTATCAGGGAAATAAGCACCAGTCTTCAACAGCCACAGGGAGGATAGGCCCACGAACAAATTAAACTACAGTTTCCACTGTACACATTAAATAGAAGAACATTCCTGCAAATCCTTATGTCTGAGCCAAATTTTTAATGCCTGTGGGAAGATTCTGTAAAGCCACAAGACTACCCAGAAATTTAAAGTTACCACCATGTGTAATTACCTGCATTCTAGCTTTGGTATTGCTGATTCCTGCAAGGCTGCTTCTTTCATATACATGCAGAGAAAACAAGACACAAACCAGGCTTGCCTGCTGGTCTCCATACCTTGCCCTCTGCAAACTCAAGAACAGCTTCCATCAACACGTAGAAGTCCACATGCATATCCCAAACATATTTCTGGCCTGAAAAGTGACATTTAGTATTTTCTACCTTGATTATACTCAGGATCTCCAATCAAGTTCAACATCCTGTTCTGCTAGGCACAATATAGGCACATGCAGTAAGAGACAATTTCTGTACCTGGAAACTTGTGAGAATCCCTCTAGTTTCTGTGAGGTAAGGCCTCAGCATGCTTCTGACAGAAAAGGAAGTTTTTCTTTTCTTGCCTGTGAATGAAGGATAGCCTGCAGTGCCCCGTGCTGACTGACCAACCCACTAACCTGGGTAATGACCCACTGCTCCATCTGTATGCAGAACCAGGCCCTAAACACATCAGGGCAAAGAGAAGGTAAAGGCAGAAGCTGAAACGTTGAAAGGGCATGGTAAGAAAACAGAAAAAGCACAAAACCCAAACAGGCACAGAGCAAAGTCTATCCTTGGGAAAGAGTACTTGAAGGAAGAATAGCTAAAAAAACCCACCTGAGTCGCATGACATCTTAAATGTTTGTTAGCATTCTGGTTGTTAGATTTTAAAAAAAAAAAAAAAAAAAATTTTTGGCCAGGCTTCTTCCTAGCTGCCTTCTTTTGGTAAACTTTACCTGGGCTGGTTTCTGTGCCTTTCTCCTTTTCTGCTGTTTATAAAGCAGATGGTGATGCACTGAACCCCCTCTTTGATGCAGATAAGGTTTCATTTCTGTGTCAGTTAAGGTCACTTGCATCTGCTCAGTCTTACATCTCAAGGGCTTCAATTCATCATTGCCAGCTCAGCCAGAGACTGGGATCATCCGTTTGCAATGGCTGTGAGTCTGGTTCAGAATCTCAATGCAGACAAACGTTTGCCAAGCTTTTCCCCTGGTGCACATGCAGAAAGGACTACAGAAATATCCAGGCTCAGGCACATCCGTGATCGCTGCCCATGCACCTCCAGCAAGGCCAATGTTTTTCTTCCAAATCTTCACTGAGAGGCTAACTCCTCTCTGCTGTGTATTAAACTGTACTATACAAGAATAATGCAGGGTATTGCAAGGCTGATTATACTGATCTGCAACAGCAAAACGCTCTGTCATGCAATATGCTGAGAGCACATGATGGCTTTTGTGCTGCACGATTTGCTTCAAAGGCTGGATTTTATGGCCAAATAGAAACTGGCTATAGGGTCTCCTGCAGGCTGATTCAGAAACAATGAGCTTCAACGTGGAAATTCGGGTACCTAAAACATCCACATTTGGGCATGCAAATCCCTCTCTTTGATTTTTTTTTTTTTTTTTTTTTTTTTAAAAAGAAGTGGCATGGATCCATTCCTCTCTTCGGGGTAAATTCTTAAAGACTTAATCAGCCAAGATGGAAAATGCTGCTCAAAGCCATCAGGTTACAACCTGTGCTCATCCTTAGCAGATTAACATCACTCCCTTGAACCAGGTTGCTCTATTCAACTCCCAGCGTTCAAGATTTCAAAACCTGGTCAGCTGTTGTAACGCACTGTCCAGACACACAAAGCAGCACAAGACAATTCCACAGATTTCAACACTTGCTATTTAAGAATTAATATTAACTTAGTTGATTAGCATGGTTAGAAGGACCAGAAAAGGAACAAGGGGAGAGGAAGAAAAAGTGTGGGAAAGTAAGAGTATGGCAAGTCTGACACAGCTCAGCTGATATATGTTCCTGGTCCAGAGAAAGCATTCAGAAAAAACGTGCGTCAAAAGCAAAGAAAGTCATGGCGGGGAAGGGGGAAGGGAAGGTCGAGGCTGCTCAGCTAGCTGTCTCCCTTCCTCAGACACCCTCTATGATCAACACAGAGAAAGGAGCTGCAGGAGATTCAACACCTCACACTCTGAACAGAGGAGCTCTTCTCCCTCAATAGCAAAGAGAGGCAAGGGAGATGTGGTGGCTGGCTTACCTGGCTAATCTGATACCCAAGTTGGGTATCCCTCAAAAGAACAACAAAGAAACAAGACAAGAAACAAAGTCCAAACCTAGTCACAAGCAAGCAGTTGCAGTTATAGCATTTCCAAGGTATTGTGATAACTCACAGGCTCAGATATCTGAAATTATTTAGGTTGGAAGGGCCCTCTGGAAGTTACCTAGCTCAACTCCTTGCTCAAGGCAGGTCCAGCTAGATCAGGTCACCTTACTGCTTTTGCTACCAAGCCTCTTCCTCCTTGACTTTCTTGCTTGACTTATCCCCAGTTAAGGGAGGACTCATTTTCCTTGATTGTGTCTGAGACAGTGGTGAAGGAAGTGGCGGGTCCCAGGCTTTTTCATCCTTACCCTGCTGCTTGCTGACAAGCAATCCTGGGAAGTCCTCTGTCCTGGGAAGCACTCTCCCTCCACCAGCAGCTACCATGAGCAGATCCCAGAGCTCTTCGAATAGGGCATAATCTGCTCCCAGGGAGGGTCCTCTGAATCCACAGCAGCAAGACTTTAGTCCAGACTCTGAAACTTAGGAGACTGTATCCCTTCCTACAGTCTTGGTGAGCTATAGTATTCTCCACTATCATCTGACATGCCTGTTATCCAGCATGGTTTAGTGACTTTCTGAGTCCTAGCTATTTGGCCTCCTTGTCTGGTGGTGGTGTGGAGCTTCAAAGGCCAGTTGCTTTGCAGGGCTATGAATTTATTTACATTGTTTTCCAGTTTCTTATTTTCATTGACTGTCAGTGAAACAGGCAGTTGCGTCAGGCAATCAGGTGCCTGCATTCATCCTATTTACCTTCTTTATGGCATTAATTACTGTCTTCTGCTTTGGCCAGATCCCTTCTTATTTGTCCTCTTAGAATATTCTATAAAATTTCCAAACCTACCACAGAAGGATTTCTTTCCTTGGTTGCCTTTTTAGCATGAGAATGAGCTTTGTGAGCAACACAAGCAAATTATATGGCTAGGTAAACAGTGCTTCTTTTGGGGCCTCCTGGAAATTAGTTGCCAAATCCTGACCTGAACTCCTAACATGTTATTAAGGGGCATTATTTTGGAAAATTTTTCTGCTGCATGGGCTCCTAAGTGTTTGTGCACATTGAGAACATAAGTGAGCACAAACTAATGCTACCCAGGAAGAAATCCAGGGAAGCATGACATTTTGTTTTTCTACCAGATTAAAGATTGTCATTGTACCACATTCACCAAAGGAGCAAGCAAGAAAATTGCCTCTAAGCAGCAACTTAGTAAACGCCAATGCAGTAGAATCCACTCATCATTTGCCCCACTTTCATGGAGAGAAAAGCTATGCTTGAGGAAGAGGCAGGGTGATAGTTCAGATGAAAAAAATAAAATGAAAACCCAACAGTGAATAATCTATCCCTCTGTGAGGTACAGTAATCCCTTTGAAAAGCACAGCCATAATCTGACACATCTGCAGTGACTTTCTGAAAGCAAAAAGAGGAGGAAAGATATTTGAAGAATTCTTTGTACTATATCATCGTGAAAGTCTACTGTTGAAAAAGACATTTGATAAAAATTAGTTGGTCCTGCCTCAATTCTCAGCTGGGCAGCAGACCCAGAGCAAGCCCCTGACCTTCACATTCCCCTGACAGTGCTGGTCCACATCCTTACTGTGCCCTGCTGCTGTGCAACACACCCCACTTGTGATGATTTTTTTCCCCTCAAGAAGTCATCTCAACAAGGAAAAAACAAAAGGACTATTACAAAAGCTGTCAACAAAGGATCCTGACTACTCTACATCCTTGGTGCTGAAGCACTACCAACGCTTACACAGGTTACCAAATTAGGCTTTAGTTTCCCAGCACAATTCACTGCTTTTTGAAAATGCTGGCTTCAAACCTCTTCTCCCACCCCACAGGTATGCTTGCCCTCAGCCCAACCCACCCCTCTCAGTGGGTGCCAGGTCAGCTCTTTTCAAAGCCAAGTAGTGAACAGGACCAGGGAACTGAGGCAGCTTTAGAAAAACTACTCTCCCACTACCTCCCTCCCCAAAATGTGTTTTCTGTTGCTTTTTTTCTCTAAAAAGGTGAGCCAGATTGGCACCCTGAGCAGGGTGGCAGCATGTGCAGTTGCACAGAACAATGGATGGAGATGCTCCTATGCCTTAGGGGTGCAAGGTAGCGGTGGCAGTAGCTAAAACAGGTATTGCTGTCAAAAAATCTATCATGGAACCACAGCCTTAATAAAGTAGTGTTTTATACTCATTTTGCAAAGGGTTTGATGACTAAACAAGTGGCAAGACCAGGTACAAAGACTACTTGTCCTCCTTTATCATGATGATTGATGATAATGTTAAAGTTAATGGTACTTTGTTCACCCATCAACATATTATCCCCCCCAGCGGGGTACAATGTGGCAAAGATAAATGAGGAAATGAGAAGTCTAGCACTGTATATTTGCTCTTGAAGTCTCCTGATTTATGCTGCACAGGAGGGATGCCTTGCTGACGTGTGGCAGAGCCATGCATCTGTTCAGTTATTTCAAATAGTTCAAAGACAGCTGCCTGCTTCATCAAAAGCACCCACATGTGCACTAAGAGTGTGAAAGGCCACGAATATATAAAACAGAAGTGCATGAAAAATATCTGTTAAGGGTACCACATCAGTTTTTGTAACAGATTATTTTGTGAACACAGGAGTCTGGGGAAAGCATGATTATTAGGATTTAAAATTACCGGTCACTTTTTTCACTAGTGATTAGCAATTAGAAATGTCAGAGTTTTTACAGAACCGTAAAGGAGCCACTCATGTTAAATTCCAAAAATCTTTCCCCCATAATATTGGCATGAAATTAGATTTAAAGGGGAGAAAGAGACTAAGTGTACACAGAGTTCTCCACTGCTTGGAAAGCACTGATTAGCTGGCTCCTCCCAACACTAACTTTCTTCACCTTCCCACCCCAGCTGATTTGAGGAGCTACGTGAACTCAGGCAGTCAGCCTACTGGCATTAATCATCTCCAAGATTACTCTCACTATAAAGAGAGGTACACTTGCAACACCTATCTTTATATTGCTAGTATCTCCTACGCTGAGGAGCTAGGTTAGTCTAACTGGTGTCAATTGCAAAACCAGCTACTAAACCATGTATGTAGGTGTACAATAAGCCTGGTCAAAGCTAGTAGGGAAACTCAACAAATCCTTACCTACAGTAGTTTCTGCACCTTAGATAAGTGTTGGTTAACTTTTTTTGGACTACAATAACCATGAGAAGGAACAACATAAAAAAAGAGAATGAAAGATCTATAAGAGGTGCCTAAAGGGAATGAAAAATGCAGTCTGTGTGAACTATTCAAATAGATCCAGTCCTCATCGCTCAGTAGCCAGGAGGGCCCATCTATCTTGCATTAGGTTTTTATGGCATGCTTTTGCCTTGAGCATGACTTTTGAGCTGTGACTATCTGAATGAGAAAGATTCAAATTTAAAGAAGAGAGTGATTGTAAATGTGTCATTCAAGTACTTTACAAACGTTATTGCAAAAGGTAATGCAATTCAGAAGCTTTCTCTTTTCAATTAGTACAGAAGGTAGAAGCCAGACGAGCCCACTCCACTGTTTTAAAGCTTTGGTATAGCAAGCAGGGGAGCATCCCTCCATAAAGCACAGCATATAAAACATGAGCCCTGGCTTGCCTATCCACAAGTTCACCCATTGCTGTCCTTACTGGAGTTGCCCAGGGACATCTCAAACAAGTCAAGTGTAATGTGTGCTCTAGTGTGTGTAAGATTAGATTTCACAAAACAAAATGTATAAATAAGATTTGTGTTGATTTTTAGTGCCTAAGAGGCCTTGTAAGCATTTCAGCCATTTGCTATGCCCCAAAGCTGAGATTATCAGCTCTTTTTGGGCACCTCAGGCTGGCCTTTCAAAACTCCAAGCTCACATCCATATTTTCCACGTGGTACACACAGGGCACTTGTTGGAAAGAGACAGGACTGATCCCTAATTAACAGTTATCTTATTAACAGTAGCAATAAGAGGAATCATCCCCAGGAAATAAGTGTTCCGTGAAAGAGGATATATAGTCGGTCCGAATCTGGACACAGAAGGAACAGGTGGATATGTCCTCACTATTTTTATTATAAAAAGCCACACGTTAAATCTGTCATACAAGCCCTAAGCCTTCAAAATGGTTGCAAATCAAGAATTAAAACTCACTCTCCCTAACTTCAGTTGCACTGCTGATGATAAAACTATGCATCAGCACTAGAAACCACCCCTGTTAAATGTCCCATTTCATGCCAGAAAGGCAGCATGTTTTCTCTCTCTCTTAAGCCCAGGAGACAGCAGGCTAGTAAATGGTGCTGGGTATAAAGACAAAGAATACCAGAAGGCATCATAGGAAAAATACATGGGGGGGTCCAGATGTGTTGGTCTCACATGTGTGATAAAGCTCTGGCTGCTGCAGTAGACAGTGCTGAGAGCCTGTCACAACTGAAAGGTATTGGTCCCATGGCCTGATTTGCTGTCCAAGTACCAGTCCCCATCTTTTATTTGATATTTAATAAAGGCATTTCAGTGGTCACACATCTCTAGTGAGAGACAAGGTAATATATCAGTCCTGCTGCCGAACCACACCAGCACAGCATTAGCATCTGAAGGATTGTGAAGTCTCAACATGTGTTACCCTGTTTAATGTCCCTGCTAAAGACACTCCAGGAAGAAATACCCATGATGGGCAGCTCCCAAGAAACTGCAGAATCAGCTCAGAGGGAATTTGCTGTAATCATTATCTGATTATCACCATCCCTGGACATATTTAAAAGACGTGTAGATGAGGCGCTTAGGGACATGGTTTAGCGGGCATGGTGGTGTTAGGTTGACGGTTGGACTCGATGATCTTAGAGGTCTCTTCCAACCTTAATGATTCTATGATTCTATGAAAACAGCTATTGAAGGCAACCCAAAAATATGTGAAGACATTAACTGAAATGTTCCCTATCCTTTGAGATCATTCCCTTTGAACAAAAGCAACCCCTTTTCCTTTCAATGAAGGTTGTTCTATTTCCTCTTCCCCCTCTCCCAAATAAAAGACCAGATCATTACCGACTGCTACTACAGCTGGTATCAGTGAAGCTAAACTACTTTATCCCAGTTAAGCATAGAGGAGATAAGCCCTAGATTTTGTGTAACACTTGTAGAGTGACTCCTAGCATATAATTTTTGTGATCTCCACTTTCCATACCTTACAACTTTCCCAACCTTCTCTTCCATCTCAGGTTATGCGGACATAAACATAGATGAGCCAAAAACCACCAAATTCTCTCAGATTTAGGAAAAGTCAGGTTAAATATACTATATATTTTTACCAAGAAACCTGAGTATGAGAACTTAAATCAAGTGTAGCATGCAGCTGGACATGTGAATTCATCTCTTCCATTCTTGGTATGGTACAATATCACAGGTATTTCTCCATTTGTAATTCAGCAACAGTGCAAAAATGCAAAGCTAGGCAGCAGACTATACGTTTGGGGTAGACAGGCTTCTAGGAGAAGGTAGCCCCCTTTCCTACTCCTTTCCAGCCCAAAACCCTTGCTCTGCAACAGTCAGGTATGCTGCCTATGTACCAGAACAGAAACCAAGGACATGGAAAGTGATTCTGCCATTCTCCCCTAAGAGGAATGCTTTGCCCCAGAATCTTCCACAATGACAACACATCACGGAGTGCACACACCAGCCCCAAAAGGATGCCAGCTTTCCCACAACCCTTTATCAAACAAGTCCCTCCAGTCCAGATGTAGTCTGTGTCCATGAGCTGGCATGTTTCCCATCTGATGTTCTAGACATTGGAACAACTTAATTTTCTTATGGCAAATTGGGAAAAAAATTTTCCACCTCCTCTGCTTTCTGGTCAATGTTTAAATGTCCAGGTATTCTGTATCAGTGTTGAGATTCTGTGTCATAGGAATGACAGAATTAGCATGGACTGGGAACAACACACTGGCTTACACCAATGGCCAAGCAACTAAAAAAAGTAGGACCACCTAAAAAGTCTGAGAGAAACAGGTAACCTGTCTCCTACTCATATGTGCTTATACTTATTGTCAAGGTATATTGTCATACGAACACCACCCCCCACATACACACACACTTTTAAAAACCACCTGTATGTTTAAAATGCTGCCCATTGTCCATGAGTTTCTTCCCAGGAAAGACTCATCTACTGGGCAGATAAGTACAGCTTGCACCATCATCACTCACCGCCAAGGCTCCTATGAATAACGTCACACTTTATTTTTTCATATTTATTAAAGCAAATAAATATATAAATCACAGCTCCCATTCTGTTTTCTGTGATGAACCATAAATTCCTCTGTTATCAATTGATTTATTTGTCATCAGCAACCTTGCTCCGACTTACATTCTCCCAGCGAGGATCCAGCAGTAACAAATCTATGCCATATACAGAATTCACTTGTTTAGATGAGAAGCAACTTGCCACCACCTCTACCATAAACGTCATACAACTTTAAACTTAAAAGGGCTAGAAGACCTCAGCAATCAAGGCAGAACCACCGCTGGTTAAGGGCAGATCCTAGGTAGGCAGATAAAAAGAGCTCCTTACAGTTTCACTTAAAACAGCGAAGCAACATTTTAATGAAACAGTGTTCATTAGAATTGAAAACATTTAATATCCATCTCCATGCTGCATGCTTAATTAATATACAGCAATACCAGGGATACAACTAAAACCTTCTTCAGCCTCTCAGTTTTCTACTCTTAAGTGCAAAGTACACTTCTGCACCCTTGTCAGTGTTAAGCACATATGTCAGTCCAGCACAAAGCCTGTTCCAAGCTTAGGAAACATTAGACCAGCGCAGTTACCCAACACCACTCCAGGATTGCCTTTCATGCACCAGGTGTCCTGTCAGCACAGGGTAAGTTGAGACAGCCTTTGGCACAGCTCTGAGGAAAAACAGGAGCTTCCTTTGCATGACACAAAAAAGAGACCATGGCAGGATGTAACATGGATGCAGACAAGTCCATCTGACCTGGTTCAAATAACATAGAATCATAGAATCATTTCAGTTGGAAAAGACCTCTAAGATCATCGAGTCCAACCGTCAACCCAACACCACCATGCCCACTAAACCATGTCCCTAAGCGCCTCATCTACACGTCTTTTAAATACTTCCAGGGATGGGGACTCCACCACTTCCCTGGGCAGCCTCTTCCAATGTTTAACCACTCTTCCAGTAAAGAAATTTTTCCTTACATCCAATCTAAACCTCCCCTGGAGCAACTTGAGGCCATTTCCTCTCGTCCTATCACTAGTTACTTGGGAGAAGAGACCAACACCCACCTCGCTACAACCTCCTTTCAGGTAGTTGTAGAGAGCGATGAGGTCTCCCCTCAGCCTCCTGTTCTCCAGGCTAAACAACCCCAGTTCCCTCAGCCGCTCCTCATAAGGCTTGTGCTCCAGACCCTTCACCAGCTTTGTTGCCCTTCTCTGGACACGCTCCGGCACCTCGACATCCTTCTTGTAGTGAGGGGCCCAAAACTGAACACAGTATTCGAGGTGCGAACATGAAGGGGAACAGCCTCCCTTAACTGATTGAAATCTAATGCATGCAACACTACTGAACATCTCAGACATCCAAAGTAGAGCATTTCCCTACCCTCTCAGATATTCTGTAGTAGAAAAGCTTGAGGCAGTGAATTCAGCTGTGGCCACCAAGGGTTTACAGGCTTATGTAGGACCACAGTACACTAGTCCTAGGAAAGCACCACGCAGATGTGCTATATACATCATCCTCTCTTGCTTTGCTACTCTCAGGGGACCATGGTGAACTTCTCTGTTGAAAAGAGGGCTGTGGGAAAGGAGCTTCCCCATGAACAGAGAGGTGTTAGCAGGGGGCAAGGCTACTGGCCCAGGAAGGAATCATAGGGCATGGGAGAAGGAATGAATTTGGTGTGGGGTGGGGTATTCTGAGCCTATTATGCACTTTCAATCAAAAGGAAAGGATTCACTAGACCTAGGCAAAGATGGCTTGCAATAAAGGACGCAAAATGAAAGGACCGTCTTAAAATGAGATGGGGAAAGGGACAGATGAATCAACAGAGACCAAGGCAGCTATAGGAACCAATTTGTGGTGTGAAGGAACAGGATGGGGGGAAAGGAGCAGTTGAAGATCACAGTAAGCAGCAAAGTGTGAAGGCTTGCAAGAAGATACTCATCCTGCAGAGACAGCGAACTGGTAAGTGAACACCATCCACAAGAGTGTTTGGGGAGATTCTTTGCTTCTATAGTCTTGATGATTTGACAACTTCTTTGCAGACGTCTAAAGCGACAAAACTAGTAACTCCTCTACTGCCCAATATTTGTGCTGAAACATCAACATACATTTAAGAACTATCTCTACTTTCTCTCGTTCTTTTCTTTTTTCCTTCTTAAGCACCTTGGACAAACAACAAATGGTTCAAAGTCATGAGCTGGGAATGGTATTTAACCAAAGAGTCATTAAACTTCAGTACACTGAACAATGCTCCTTGAAACAAGGAGCTGTAATTATTTTCCTCCTTTGAATAAGTCACAGCAGATAAAGATGAAAGGTCTACTACATTTTCAGGAAATTTATTACTACTTACTTAGTGCACAACTTAAGGCATTGAAAATGGCTAGAGTCAGGAAGTTTTAAAGTCTGTGCTCTCAAAAGCAGAGCCACTTAAAACTGCCTTTTGCACATTTAGGACTAGAAGTGCACTCCATGGGCTACTGATTTATTCCATCCAACTGCAACTTTAGAGAACACATCTCATTATAAAATGCTCGTGGATGTTCTCCTAGTTCATGGTTCATTTACAGATGATTATAGCACTGTTATTTCATATATCAGTGCTGTAATAAACAAAAGCGTTGCCCTGGAGGGGCTTCAGTTTAATCGAGATTTCTTCCAGTCACGTTCTGTTTGAAGATGGTGAGGAACTGCAGGAACTCCCTCAAGGACAACAGGCTTACACGTGCACCCTATCAATTTTAGGAAAGCCTGCACATCAATTTGTCCATGTGAGGCCAAATGATGAATTCTCCTCCCAGTAAAGGGACTTGTAAGGCTACAGTGTCTCATCATTTACCTATTTCTTTGAAAGCTAAGATTCACAAGGTGATTTCAAGCGCACAAATAGCTGAAAGTGAAACATCCCATTTGACAGGTGTCACATCACCAGCTCACATTTTACCTGAGTTCCCAAACTGACTAGGTTTGTGGTTCACAAGTTCTTGAGATTATTCCCCCCAAGAAAATTTTAAGCTTTTTCACTAATGTCCACACAGTGCAGGATACTGCTAGAGATTAGGGAGCTCTGATGCTTTTTAGCTGGTAGGGATCACCACTGAGAGCTACTGCACAGGTGCAGTGTGTGATTCCTGTTCCAGCGTGTTGGAGTGCCATTAGTGGTGCCGGCACGTGTCATCTGTCCTTAGCACAGCAGGGAGATAAGGCCCAGAAAGATTTTACCTAGGGTTATAAATTGTGGTGGGGATGGACCACGTGTCCCCAAGGAAAGAGCCACCCTGGTTGACATGCTCTGTGATCTAGGGCAAGACATCTCTCTGTAAAATTAGAGCAAAAGACTTGATCACCTTTTGTTAAGTGTTTTTACAGCCTTAGACAACAGGCATTACATAAATATGAAGGATTCATTCTATAATTAATATATGCACTGTCGTATAAAATCACTTCCTACCGCTAAAAGCCTAACGAGTGCACCTATTTTTACATCACTGTAGCGTTTTAAAATTTTACCTTGTTTAATTTCCAGTGAAAGCACTCCTCCCATACGCATTCTCTACTTAATTTTAGTTGTGGTCTAAGTGCTATTTCTAAGATGCAATAGATTTGAAAGTTAAGTGGCTCCCTATCATAACACAGCATACTTCATGTAAAAAATAAACCCAACAAAATTATAAATTCCAAATGACCCCAGTTGGAAATCACAGTTCAAAATAGAATACAGGACACCCTTACAGGTCTCTGTAGACCTCTGCGTTGGAGCCACAGCAAATACGCACGTATTTTATGGAACAACACAAACAGCAGCTTGCAATACAAATGTCAGACAGCAAAGTCCCCAAATTCCTAATTTTCTTCCATGATCCAACAGCTGCAGCCAGATCCAGCAGAGAGAGTTTAGGCTGAAATGCAAAAAACTGTAGCAAAAGAAATAATGAAAACTAGCACTAAATTATAAAGTGGTAAGGCTCTTGTTCTTCAAGCCTCTTCAAGAGCTTTCCCAAATTACTCACATGGCTGCGGGTCTGAAAGACAGAGCTTTTTTTTTACCTGTTCACCTGCCTCAAAGCCCTCTCTAAATGCAGTTTGGTAAGAGTGGATACATGCAGACCAGCTCCATGATTGCCTAAGTTGTATTACATCCAAAATCAGCTAGCAGTAGCATTCAAGAAAGTCAGGGGAAAACATGGATTTTTATTCAAACCTCTCCACAGTTTTTATATCAATATACAGTTGACCCATGTGTGTGCACACCCAAAGCACTACTGAAGGTGAGGGTTGAAAAGGTCTCAAGAGTTTTTCTGTCCTGTTCCCTGACAGTGTAAACACAGGTACATTTGAGAGATCATATACTAAAACTGTATCCTCAAATAATAGCAGCAACAGCAAATGTTTGTCCTGGAACACCATCAAGGAACTTCAAGTCACCTTTGTAGCTCCTTTTAAGCACCTGAAATTGGGCACCAGAAATTGTGGCCCTGGAAATCACCATTATACACATTCACTATGTCTATGCCTTTTATGTATACATTTAGTATAATCTCTAGCAACATACAGATGTATTATATACATTAATTAACAACAATTTAATTTTGAAGAGCAGGAACAAGTTGAAAATTTCATAGAAATGCCTTCTCCCTGTGCATCCAATTTTCTCATGAGTCTGTATCTCCACTCTCACTCTACTATGGTTGGATTCAAATAGTTTAAACACAGCTTTCAGTGATGCCACATCATGTGCTAAGTGTTACACTGAGCAGCCGGAAGCAAAGATGTAAAGAGGAGGAGGAGAAGGAGGAGATGCCACTTGGCTAGAAAATGAGCCAGGAATCAGATGCCATCCAGGGACACAAATTGACTTCTCCTGAAGAGGGTTTTTTTCATTAAAAGATTAAAAAGCAGATTGTCTGGCTGAAAAATGAACAGGTGGTGACTCTACTTAAATTCTGTTTTGAAGCATAGCCCAGGTTCAAGAACGAACGAAATGATTGCTGAACTGTAAAAACATAGCAGCAGCAGCAGTTATACCCATCAGAATAACAGCTCACTGTGAGTCTTTGCCTCATAGTTATACCAAGAGATGGTGATGCGAGGAAGTCTGTTGCAGCAGACAGATGTCTATAAAGAAAATCAGAGACAATGACAGGTTGTGGCCTGATGCTGAATTTCACCGAGCTGGTCTCTATGAATTCAAATGGGCCTTAAAGAATATCTCTTTTCAAAACTCTTTGTATGGAGTGAGGGATGGGGGATCAGTGCCTGTGCTTTTCTTCGAACAGGACAATGCTATGGATCTATGGTCAGATTAGCAGTGGGAGAATTTACATGGCAAAGTGACGACCCGAACATCCAAGAGTGAGATTTAAGTGTCCTGCCAAAATCCTCCATTTAAAAACTAAGATTCCATGCAAACCGGACTGGCTAGAGGAGACTTTTGTCTTAAAACATCAGTCTGATCAGTTGCAAAATAAGATGCCCAATGCTTTAGCCAATGCCCACATTATTCAGGATCTCAGGAGACATATATATGGGTTGAATAAGGGGAGGCTACGCATGACAGACCAGCAGGCACTGAGTCTCTCTAACCACCAAGGGTCACTGTTGATTCACTGAGAAAACAGTGGGGAAAGTACTTTTCATTATAATAACAAGAAACTGACTTCGTCTGAGAAAGCCTTCTAATCTCTTAAGATGCCTGTCAAGGCTTGATGATGGTCTTCTAGGATACTTCCCATGGCAATAGCACTCCTGACTGCAGCACACAGCCACTAAGACAGGATGCAGGTTGGTTGCAGCTGCCCTTCAATTACAAATTTCTCCTCAATCATTTACATCTCACCCCAGAACAAAGCGTGGTAGCAAGATCCTTAACTTATACATGCCCACGAACACCAACAGCTACTTGGATATCTGACCTGTCATCCCCAAGGCATATATTAGCCATTAGCAAATCTCAACCTGGAATCTCTAAACTTTCATCTTTCTTTGCATAGGCTAATGAGGGGTCACAGGACCCTCCTCTCTGTTGCCACAGATAAGGACAATTCCCTATTTTTTTTCTTGGGAATAGCCTTCTTGTTGGTTTCTGACTTTTTTCCTTCTTTTAGGATAGATCTCAAAGCTTTGTCCACGGGGCTAATATCAGCTGATTTCACTACTCAGCCTTACATTATCTTCCTCTTGTTCAAAGAACTGCTATCATGTCATCATCTTATTTAACAAAGGAGGGAAAGATGATTTTAAGCACCAATTTACTGTATCTCAGGCCCTCTGTCTTCAAATGGCAGGGGGAGAGAAAGAACTTCAGTGCTAATGAGACAGTGTGCTAACACACACACACCCCAGAGTGCTGCATTACCTCAGAAGGCAGCAGCACATCTTACATATATGTAGCATTTCAGCTTTTTTTTCTTTTTAAAAAGGAACAGTGTGCAGCCAGAAACCACCCAAATACAACTAATTTACACACTCTGGAATAATCCAGCTCCTATACTGCAGCTTCACACCTGCAATTGCGTGCTGCAGTCTGCACAGGCTCTGCAAACATTCATTAGGCTTTAGGATCTCTCACACCTACAAAGAGTCCAGCTGCAGTGAGCTCGCACCAGGCTGGGGAACTGAGCAGGATGCTCTGCAACAGCAGCTCCAGGTTGAGCCATACCTGGGTCTCGACACTGCAAAGGTGAGAGAAGCATATGGGAGTACTCTGAGCTCTCCCTGCTGTCACTAAGGCAGAGAAAGTGGCACATGAACCAGGGTAAGGAGTCAAGCACCAGCCATGGGGAGACACAGGCAGGTGAATGAAGACACAAGCATTTTTAAAAGCTTTTACAGGGCAGTGAGGATTGGGGGAAAAGCAAACTAAGATTTAAGAATAAAGGGGGGAGCAGGAAATTGCAACTGGCTGGACAAAGGCAGGGAATCTGGTAAGAAAATACTGTATTTGATGGGGTTAGAAGAGAAACTGTAGGTTGAAGGTACACAAAAGTTGCTAAGTGATCAAGGGCACAGGGACTGAAGCAGAGCTATAGGGAAGGGGCCTGACACTGGCTGTAGGTCCACACTGGGAAAAGACAGGCTGGGAACAAGAATAATCTAGAAAAAGAGCATGTGCTCTTGGGAAAACAAGCACATGCATAAATCCTGCGCTCCAGTGAATATCCACCTCCTGACTAGGGTGAATGCTTCCTGAGTTTTATTGCTTCTCTGCTGTCAACAAACTCGTGTGCAACCTGCTGGCAAAGCATCTCAAAAAAAGCACTCAGTTATATAAAGTTGAAGAAATGACAGAATTTGTGTCTATACTTCTGCCGATGTGAAGTCACTCATATGGGCCTCCACCTCCACCAGATGACAAGTGGCTACTCAGCTGCAGATAAAGGCAGGCAGCATCAGCCTTTAGGAAACCTGCTGCAGGAATTGGTGTTAGTGTATATGCAACCACCTGGGATTGTCAGTCAATCAGGAAGATTGGCTGGATTAATATTCAAAGCCCAATACTCAGAGGACAGCAGGACAGGCCTCTTTTGCTGTAAATCTTCAGAAGGAATATGAAGGCAGCAAACTATCTTTAACTCTTCAAATTACATTACACATTAATTACATTAAATATTCCCTGTACATTTTAGCTATAACTTACATCACTTATTTGCATCTCTGTTGAATTAGGGGACAACTCACTTATGGGTCAGGCACAAAAATCCCATTTACCCAGCATCGGCATGATAACACCTTCACTTGGGAAATGTGCTGCACCTTCACTTACGAGAAGGTGTGGTACATTAACACTGGGGCTTCAGCACACAGCAAGTCCCTGCCCTCCCCACATTCATGAGCTTGCTTAATGCCAAGACCCTCTATGGCCATTAACAGGACTGCTCATGAGAGGAAATCAGACCCATGAGTATGGACCGTACTGAAGCTTAGCTGAGGAAAAAAAGGATGAGTCCTGGGGAGCCAGAGCCAAGCAATTGCATGATAAAACAAATACAGAAGTATAGTCTTGAAGATAAGTCTCTCACACAGACTCACACCTGCAGTGTGAGTACTGAAACTTCCCTCTCCAGAGGGAGACAGCTGGCTACAACCTCATGTCCAGAAATGGAGCGAGGAGCTGTGGGTCGGCAGGCCTTCCCTCTGAACTCCTGCTGTGGCATCTGGTCTGCATTGCATGCATGCCTGCAAAACTCCTTGTCTGGTATTCAGAATTGCTCAGTAACAAAACAGTGCTTGAAAAGGAGCTCCGAGCCTGACAATTCAGCATATAGACAATAAACCTTCATTTAGGAAACAACAAAATAAAATGTGAGCAAGAAAAGAGCAAAGGCTTAATTAATTTGTATCCATTTACTAGTGGCAGACTGTTTGCACCATGCTGGAAGCCTCCCTTCCATTTAACAGTACAAGAAAGGCAGAATATTTCTGACCTGCTGACAAAGTTGTAGCTGACCTCAAGCATAATGGACCTAAGTAAAGGAAGGGAAAAATATTACTGTGCTTGTTACCACAAAGACTTGAAAGGTCATAGTCAGCAGCACAGCAATACTCTGAAACATATGCTACTGAGGGACTGTCACCATAAAAGTTTCATAAATTTTAAAAATCGTAAATATTGTCTCTGCAGTAGCAGAAACTGAAGATATTTTGTGTTCATCATCCAAATTGAATTTAAAAAACCCAAATATCAACCAGTCAGGCTATATATATGTACACACAAACACACACACACACACACACACATATAAATCTTTCATCAATTGGGAATGTTTCCAGCTTTTGATGCTGTGTCTTGAATTAACATTGCAGTTTCTCTCTGAGTTACCCCAAGGCTCTAACAGATTGTGCAGCGCTTGTATTAGCACCCACCTGGAATGAACAGAAGGGGAAGGTGGTGAGGGAAAGATGGCAAGGAGCATAGCAAGCTCACAGTGGTTTAGGTAATAAAACAGAAAGCAACTGAGGCCATTTGACACTCTCACCAACTGCTGCCACTCAGCTTTAGCACCAATCTGAACTAAATTCTGCCTTCGCAGACATACATACACAACTCATCATCTTCACTGTGAACGGTTCACATGCGCATGAAGACAAAATTGAGCCCAAAGTGATACACAACAGCTGTGCCAGCCCCTCAAAGAAAATGCCCAGCTACACAGTGCTGAAAGCTACATTTGAAAAACACATCAGCCACCCAGACCTAGCTGCCATCATCCATCCAGTCCCCTACTGTCATGATCAGCTGGTCTGTAACTGGCTGCAGCCTGCCATGAGTTGGTTCTCAAAACACATGTGAAAACAGAAAATCAATGAAGATACAGAGTGGGCAGCTTCTGCCTCTGCACCAACATTCATCAGCTGAAATAAGGAAACGCACGCCATTCATTTTGTATAATAGAGTGAGTCACCTTAACAAAGCTTTGTCACAGCTTCCATGTCTTTTGCTGTCACAATAAACACCGACAGTCTGAATGCCCTTTATATAGCTACAGAGACATCAGCCTCTGACAATATTTGATTCTGCCAACGTTATCTCTTAAGCTTATTTTGAATTTCACAAAACATCTACACTAGAAATGCAAGTACCTAGCAACATTATCAGCTGTTCTGGTGGACACTACCTTGGTGCTTTCTATGGAGGGAATGGAGGAAGGGAAGAAGTCCCAGAAATGACATTTGCTTTGAGGCTCTGCAGCAGTCGGGCAATCTTCCTGATAAAAGCCAGTAAAATGTGCATCTACTTGGAAGAATGAAGGCTCAAGTCCCTACCTCCCAGTGCAGATTACTTATAAAATTATGCCCCAGCATTTATTTATTTGTAGTAATATGAGAGTGCTGAAACAGAAATGAATGGAAGAGTTCTGCCTAACTTTGAGATCAAAAAAGCATTTTCTAAGGTTCCAGGACAAAAAAAAAACCCAAAACAACACAAACCAGACTCCAGCCATGCACCCTTCCCTGCTTCTGTGCGATTCTGTATAAACAATTCGGTGGTGTTTAGAGGCAGTAGCTCACCAACTTGAATACAGAAAACTGCTGGTTGTCCAGAAAAACAGAGCACAAAGAGCATCTCTTTTCTATTCTGTTCCAGCATGTCTGCATCTTGTCTTTCCTTCTGTAAGATGTTTCTCCAGGGTAGATCAAGTTCCAAGCTCCATTCAGCTCATGGACCTTCCACAAGATCATCAGCAAAGGCTTATGCATAACATGAGCCATCTTAACTAGTGGATCATGCCTGCTTTAGGACCACAATACTACTACTTATATCCTTAATGCATCTCCAGGTGATGAAGGTAAAGAAATTAGGAAGAGCCCCTTACTGAAATCCCTGTGAGAAACAAACATACTGACCACTTATTCATTCATTCAGGGCCCTATGATGCAGACACGTGTTCTTCCTAAATAAGAAGATCACCAAATCTGTTCATGAAGGCCTTGTATCAGCTGTTGGGAACTGATAACTCTAAGCCATTTAAAGGTAAAATGCATCTGAACAAGAGAAATTTGAGATTAAGATCTGCTGCATGCTAAGCACAAGCCCCTGTTTCCCCAGTAGAGTGTTTAGTGTTACTTGACGCAATGCCTATGCACACCAAGGTGGGCAAACGTCTCTGCTTACTGAATGCCTGTCAGAGAAACTTACTGCTGGTTATCTTCTGTGCCAAATTCTGATTTGGAGAACTACAAAACAAGAGTGAGCAGTCAATATCCCAGAAGATCTGTGAATGAGAGAGACGATTATAAGTCCAGATAGACCTGGGGGAGCCATGTAAATGCATTACAAGCACCAAGATTTATATTAATGCCTGGAGCTGACAAGGTCTCTCTTTTTATTTAATTGCCCATTCATGACTAAGTTATGTGAGTCCACGTGGGACCATGAGGTAAAGATGAGTGGCTCTGTCTAGCCTCAACACTGAATGCAATACAACACTAATATAAAGAGCATATCTCCCAAGCACAGATCACTATATTATCAAGCATTTGCTGACAGCTAAAATAATTCAATTTAGGGTGGAAATACACCTTGCAGTGCACAGACAGACTGGTCTCTGCACACTAATCTGGCAACAATCTTGCTAGGAAATTTGCTACTGAAACCTCTTCCTCTCCTCTCTTGATTAATGCAATCTTGTGCTACTTACATTTGTTTAAAATGCTGCTGTAGAGATTCCTCCCCAACTTAAAGCTACAATCACAGTAACTCCTATGATTCTCTCCATCTTCTCTCAGTTACTTGTTTTAACACTGAGGGTCCTTCCTGGCTTCTCACCACACTTATGCTCTGTCACACACTGACCTCCCAGCTCTACTATACCAAAATCAGTCTGT
Source organism: Aptenodytes patagonicus (assembly GCF_965638725.1). Taxonomy (NCBI): domain Eukaryota; kingdom Metazoa; phylum Chordata; class Aves; order Sphenisciformes; family Spheniscidae; genus Aptenodytes; species Aptenodytes patagonicus. Next base: position 20,467,023 of record NC_134955.1, read on the forward strand.
ATCATTCATCTGCAAAGCTTTTCAGGAATGAGTTATGTCCTCTCCTCCCCCCTAGCAGTGCCTGTACGTATGAATACCTGTTAAAAATCCTCATGGTCTCCTCCTGGCATCAGAGATCTCATCAGGTAGAAAGGCCAAAAAGTAAACATAAACAGCAACCTGTGAGTGGTTGGGCAGCTATATATATATTGTGTACTCCATAGCCATGTTCTCCCCATTCTCTTGTGTTCTTCATATCCATTTATTGCCTCTGACTTGACTGCAAGTTCTTTAGGGCAAGGACTCCTCGATAATAAGCCTTTGTGTAATATCTTATTGATGTCTACGTGGTCTTCTAGGCACAACTGTGATACAAATTCTAAATGACAGTGGTAAGACAACTACTGGCATGAGCTTAAAAGCCAAGCTGAGCCCTTTAGAAAAGTCTGGCCTCAGTGATAAATTTAGGTTTTCAAATAACCCATAGTCCCAGAGCATTCGAGCGACTCATCTACACCAATTAATTTATTCTTACAACACCTAGGCTCGACAGGGAAATTTAAGCTCCCTCACTTAATGACTTTGGGATATTGAAGGATGCACAAAGAGAGGGACTGAATGCAAGATCTGCAGCCTTTGATCTTAACCACAAAATTGTATTTTATCCCTTTGGGAACTACAGCCTGACTCCTGATCTCAAGTCACCCAACATCATGCTTAACACACTCTCCTGATAATTCAGAAGTAGCATGAACGAGCTGCCTCCAAAGAGCAACATCCCTTCTTACCCTTATGAAACAAGGTCAAAGAAAGTTGGATTAAGCAGTTGTTACCCTGTACAATCCAGAAGGCATCATGCATTTTAAATGTGTTACTTAAATCATAAATAGGTAGGTGTGAGCAAAAACTTCAGACACAAAATATACATGTAATACTGGGAGAGAGGGATGAAGGAAAGATCGGATCTGAAATATTTATTTTCATCTTTAAACCATATTAACTCTCCTCCTGACACAGCAAAAAAGAAATGAACCTCTTGATTTATCCTCCCAGCACAGTATTAAGTAGGAAAGTTTTAGCTCTGCTTTACAGATGAAAAATTGACATATATTGACTTAACTAAACATAAAAGAGTGAAATATCCAGCAAATCAAACAGCCCATCTGGTTGAGTACTTTTTGAAGCTATGTAACAAGATGAAAAAGCAGATAACCATTGAAACAACACATCGGGGAAATGCCTATCTCAGAACAGCCAGGAGCTCTGTGCAAAGGATGGGCAGCCTTGACCCTCAGCCCTTTGCCTAAGACTTACAGCTGGGTCCAGGTGCCACTTTTCCATAGACCTGACCTGAGCCTACCATTTTTGAAGTCCTATTTCTGAAAGGAGTATAATGATATTTCCTTTCTGCCTTGCCCATCTAGATGCTAAATTCTTCAACATCACTTACACAGTGTGTTCGTAGGGAGCACAGTGCAATGAGATCCTGAGCAGGAATGAGGCCATCAAGCCGTGTCATGGCAAGCGTGATAATGCCTTCAAGTCAAAGTGACAGTAGAATCACCCAGTTCTCACAACTACATAGGTGCATAATTACAGTTTACAGTGTATTTGTACAGTCCAGGTGTTTGCCCAAACATCTTAGGGTTAATTATAAGCACTGCATTAAGACAGCCTCGCCTGCACTCCCATTAAGACCGTGTATGAGTGCTATGAAGTGCTACGGCACTTTTCAGGAAGAAACTGGCATTTGCAGAGAGCAAGCATGGATAATATGCAAGACACTGTTACAATCAGACATCTTGTAACTGTTCCTAGATAACTGTGCCTCTGATAAGAGTCAGCAACTGCATTTAACTTGCTGAACTCTATTTAGCAATATACTTCTAACAGAAGTTTTCTAAACAAGTCTCAAGAAACACAATGAAGTCATTTATTATTATAAGCAGACTCTTCACAGAGCAGAGATAGAAATTAGAAATCATGAGTATTTACTCAAAAATTTATAATTCTACACGACTGTATAACAGGTAACAACAATTGCCTGGTATATGTATGTATGATACAGTGTAACACTGATGCCAGTGTTACTCCTCTTTACTGGCAAAATCCATGTGAAAAATGAACTGTGGGATAGAAGAGAGCCTCAACTGCTACCACAAGGCTAAAATGACTTAAGTCCAGAAACAACAGATTTTTTTTTTTTTTTTTTTTTTTTTTTTTTTTTTTTTTTTTTTTGCATTTAGGCACTAAAGGCATTGAAATGGTTAACCTTGTGTGAAAGGGACTCCTCCTGGAAAGCTCCAAAATGTTTGACTATATAGAAATAACACCCAGAGATTTTTTTTTTTTAAGTATAGTCTAGTGGGGCTGAAAACTGCCATTGTAGAGGACAGCCTCTTCAAAAAGGCTTCAAACTCTTAACTCTGCCATGATGCTGAGGAAGTGAATGAAATTGGTGCGCTTGAGTGGGGGGTTCATTTTCATTTATTTCTAAAACAGATATAATTCCTGTCTCCTCCCGACTTACACATATTGCATTTGGACTCCATAGTGAAGGAAAAAAGCCCAACAGAATGGGAAAGAGAAAAAAGATATGTAACATAAGTGAGAAACTGGCATTTAAAGCAAAGCATAAACAAACCCAGATAAAAATCACTTCATCAAGTGCCTCAAAAACAAAGGGCTTCAGCTTAGCAGAAAAAGCAAAACCTTGAATCATTCAGATGAAATCCTCATCTGGGCAAAGTTCACTGTGGTTTTGTCAATGACAACGGGGTCAGGATTAGCTTCTTTATGTGTTGAAGTACACTAACCTTATTGGGATGCTCTTCATTGTAAGGATTCCAGTTAGCACTGTGAAAATCTAATCTAAATTCTGTCTCTGTGCATCACAATAATGCAGTGGTAGCAACAGCAACAACAGAAAAACACAGCATTTCAAAAGATCCATAGCTCATCAGACCAAATATTTCTGCTGAAATCTTAGTGTTTAATAAAATCAAAACAATGTTGACAATATTAAAAAAATAAAAATACAGGATACAAGTCATTCCACCCCACGTTTCCAGAAGAAAGAGGTTTTTGCTCACTTTTCATTTTTAAATGACTTTCCCTTATTTTAAATTCCATAGGTTTTTTTCTGCATATTACATTTACACTTCAGATGTGAGAATCTAAATGAAATATTTCAGTTTTGAAATTTGAAACAAAAAAATACAGACTAAGTCAAGTATCTCCCTATACACACATGTGGGGCTATGGAATATTCCTTCGTGGAGTCTTTGAACATTTTTGGGTTTTGCTCCAAGTCAGTAGGAAGCAGAATCCTTAACAAATTTCCAAATGCTGGAGGAAACTGGCCTTCCACGCTCCACATGGCTATTTCCACATCCCTTTGCATCAACTGATTTTAAACGAGGATCAAGAGAAGGAAAGGTGGGCCAGTTTCTAAAGGTAATCAAGGAGAAATTCCAGAAATCCCAAATTTAAAGGTGATTTTTTTTAACTAATGGTATAACTGAACTCACACAGACAACATTAAAAAGACAGTTCATACTGAAGAGTAGCATCCAAGGCTCAGAAGACAGTGTGTGCAGTTTCCTTAAGTTGAGCAGCCCGTGAAAGCTCCAAAGGGAAATGCCATATTTAACAAAATAAACAAAGCTGGCAACTGTGAAATAAGAATGCTTCACAGTCAAGAAGAAAAATTTAAATTAAAAAAAAAAAAAAACAGTAATTTAAAGTTTTGTGTTACATTGCAGTTGGTCTGTCTCAGAGATGACTGTTTACATCAGCTGTTGAGTAATTAGGACTGCAGCTAGTAACGAGCATCTCAGCAGCTGCTGCTTTGTCCAGATACACACTGTATAAAAGTCCATAGAGAAACACAGCAGTGTTATCACAAGCTGCCTGTCTGAAAACACCACACCTACGCAGTCACTGCTCCCATTCAGACATGGATTATAGCCACACAGATTGACAAGTAATCTCAGTAGACTGTGCAAGATAGCACATCGTGTTGGCAGTCAGCAGAGCTACAGCTAGAACCAGTCCAAAGTAAACATCCCTGAAACATACACAAGCGTGGGTGTTGAGTCCTTTAGCACTGCTTTGTTCTACAAATCCACACCTATGAAGCTGCTCTTTTCTATTTTTTATATATGCATATATAAATACATATATATATTCTTAGATAAATACCTAAAGAGTACAGGAAAGGCATTGTGGGAATCATCTAACATGAGACCTTGAAAGCTGGAATTCACTGTGCTTATCACTGTGTTTATGCGATTCATAAACAATGCAGTGAAAACTCATTAATCACTTTTTCAACAACTTTTCCTCACTAACCCTTAGTACACAGAACAAATCACTTTTTCCTCAGTGTATGAGCTTTAGTCACAGAAAATACATATTTATACAAATTATTAATGAATCCCTTCTTGACATCTACTGTACCTGTATTGTGAAAACACCTGACATTTTTCTCTCTTAATCAACACAGTTCCCACAGGCTTAGTGTTTTAAACACAGTTATTTTAAATAACTACAATTGTCAACACCAAATCATGGTTTGTGCCTTTAGATGGCTGCAAATATAATTACTAGAGACAATCCATCAATTGCTAACCCCTGAACATGTCTATTGAGACACAGAGACTCAGAGAGGATATGCATTCCTCTGTTCCTTGCCATCTTCTGCATACTTATACTGGTCTGCAGGACTGTTACAAAAGAGCACAGAAGACTGCTTGAAAGACATCATGAGATATGAAGTCATCTGCTTTATACAACTCTCCGTGGGCAGCATGCATACAGACTAAGCAAGAAGAGTCTTCTCCTTCCTATTCCTTGTCAGGAAATAAATTCCTGATAAAGGGATCACATGCTATAAGAATGCCTGTTTTATTTTATTCTCTATTACCAGAGATCAAGGACTAAGGAAAGAAGGATGAACCTTTTTTTCCCCCCCACAAGAAAAGGTTCCCTATAGGTCGGGGAACTGCTACCATGGTTAACAAGAGATTCTAGTATGTATCTTTTTATACATTTCCAGTCCAGCATTTCAAGCAGACCTCAGCTCCTGAATTGGGGTAATCCACCGTTTTTTCCAGTTCAAGGTGCAAAGCAAGAAAGGCAACCGGACTTGAGAAATGCTGAAGAACAGTCTGATATCCAAAGGGCTATAAAAAAAAAAAAAAGAGCTCCACATTTCAAACTGGACTGGGGCTTTCAGGGCTATACGGGGGACTTCAACCCCAAGATACTCTGACATAACAGTGGTGGCTCACCAAGCAACCAGAAGGCAGGTATGGCAACAGGAAGACAATGGGAGAGAAGGCAGGGCTGGGAGCTGCCAGGTGTAAAAGCAAGTCACATGCTAGAATAAAAGGTAGATACTGTCCCAGAGCAGAGAGGTTAGAAGCTATATGACATTGGCACTGTGCCCACAGATGATGTGGAACACACTCCTGTATTTGCATGAACACTAGCAGGGTACTAGGCAGCCACAATATCCAGAATCTGTAGTATAAACAGGAGTGCTCTCTACCCCTTGCTTTCATAGATGAAAAGTTCTCCCACATAGTACAAAGCTGCAGTGCTTTCTAAAGCTCCCTCTGTGGGGACCCTGGTGTTGGCCTTTCCATTACACACAACAAAAAGTCTTTTCTCACCTCTGACACTGAAATGAGTCTTATTTCCAAAACAGCTGTCTTGCACCATTTGTCACTTAAGAGAAAGCCCTGAATAAACGAAAAGTACATTGACCTGTGGCTAAGAAAAATGTTGCTGAGACACACAGCTTAATTGCATCTGTCAAAATGTATTCGTGCTCACTATACCTGATGAATCATCACCATACACTTTCTGACTGCCAGACTGAACTCTTTAAGGACAACGGAAGTCTTGGAACTCAGCCACCTAGAAATCTTTAAATAAAAGACTATAAATAATAACAAATGTATTACATGGGTCTTCATGCAGGTATCTTGGACAAATTCCTTGTCATGGCACTAAAATCATTGTGCTTACAGTCTTCCTGAAGTTTCACAGAAGGGCCTTATCACTTCCTCTTCCCATCCTTCAAACGTGTATTGTATCATCTGAAAAGGTTATCACAGCCCCCATCCCCAACTACATTTCAGCTGGAAGATAAGTGAATTTTATTAGCTAATATTTATTTTGTTTCAGGTTCAGTTAATACTCACAGTATGTGATTGGTGATTTCATCTGCAGGATTAGGAACATACAACATACCATCTTAGAAATAAAGTACATTTCAGTGACTTCCTGAAAAAAAGTGACTTCTTCTGAAAAAAAGCCAACTTAATGTTGCATTAATAAATACAGCAATTCTATGAATCTTGTAATGGTGTTGCAATGGAGTTTTGCAAACCTAGAGCTCAGAATAAGGAAAAACATACATGTATTTGTCAGCTGCTTTGACTAAATATTTTAGTCAGAATTAGAGATACACTCATCACAGCAGAACTCCAGATTACTTCTCTAAGCATGATTTGGTTCTCCAGGTACAGCTTTGTAAACAGGATGTCACAAAAAAGCATACCAGAATACACTGAAGCAGCAGGGACTTCTGTTAAGATTAAATTTAAATTTCTTTCAGTTCTTTCATCATTTTTTCTTCTCTTCAATCTCATCAAGGTTTGCCTATAGTCTTTCAGAGACTATATCAATATATAGACCTGGGCTATATGACCCCCAAATCCCTTTCTAATATCTCCCCTGGCATCCCACCTAAGCTTAAAGGCAGGTCTGGCTACAAGTTGTGAAATGCAATTACATTTTCATGAAGGTGAAGGAGTCTTATGTTCCACTTGAAATACTTTACAATGTGCAGCAATTATTCAATTCTTTTCAACCAGATCTTGGTCAAGCTACACTTTATTACTGACCTGACTGCTTTCAAGTATCCTGCTTCTGCAATAAGCCATTTCATACAGCATGTAGATATGGTTTATATGCTAAGTAAGGCTCTAGCCTGTATTTTAAAAGTGCCCTCATACTTTTGATTGAAGAAAAATTTCTTTCCTTAAGAATCAACAATCAGTTCTGCTCTTTTACTGATGAAAAAAAAATCTGTGCGAAGAAGTGAATTTACAGCCATAGCTCCTTCTCTTTCACAACAGTGTAAGACGCTTCAGTTCTTCTGGAGAAAGCCACTTGATCTCTCCTTGATTGACAAGTTCCTAAAACTCATATCCCAAGACTTTGCTCTACCAGTTGTAATAACTGTGACTGCATGTATGGAAAGACCTCCAACATTAATGTTAAAATCCTGATCAAAGAACTCTGGTTCATTGCATATGACCAGGGAAAGTCATTTGACTCTTCTGTATACCAGTCTCTGTAAAATGGGAGGTATTCATGTTTACCTCCTCACAAGAAAGTCAAAAGCTTGTTAAGTATTTAAAAATCGCTGGATGGCAGATACTAAGTATTTTCAGTAGGATTTCACACCGGCAAGATTTTAATTACTGCAGTTCCTCATTTGCTAGATTCCCTGATGAACTGATAGGCAGACTCTCATGTATTCACAGCTGAATACCCAAAATGTCAGCTAGGGTTGAGACAGTGTTATACACAACTTCAACCCTGAAGTCTGCTACACTACTTGTTTTTTTGCAGACACGCATACAAAGACAGCAGATCATCTCTGCTTCTCTGTGCAAGAGAGGAGAGTGACCCCACATGACATTGATGTGACCCATGATGTGCCACCATGAGGTACTCAAAATTATATCATGCTCATAGCAATGCCTTGAGCTAAGCTACTTACATGGGTCTTACAGCTAACACTAACCTTCGCAAAAGCAGAATGCTTTAGGTGCGTCAATCAAGGAGATACAGGCTCATTCTACTGAGGGTTTAACTACATATGAAGATGCACTTTCATTTGTCTAATCCTGCAGCAGTGCCCTATCAAACTAAACAAACATTCAGTGTACTGGCCAAGCTGGTGAAACTTCCCTCAATGCTACTGCAACTTCCCAGGCTTTTCTCACCTTGCTACCAAGTTATCTAGATGCTGTCTCTGCATGGACCGTGTTTGGAAAACTTAACTGCTCCTCAAACGTCTCTTCAAAGTGATCCTCAAGCTTTAAATTTAGTTAAGCAGCTTCACTTCAGACTTATTCTCAGCTGAAGTTGTTTAGTTTAACATGTACTTTATTCTTCATGTTACAGTGACACAGGAATTTTTCACTTGAGCTCAAGGTCTGGTTGTGGTAGAATCGAATTTTGTGCAACTGTTAAAATGAAGAGTCAGCGACTCAGCTGAAGGACCTCCTCCAGGTCAAATTACACCTGTGTCACGGGGAGCACTAACTCAGCTCCTGAAGTTCTGGTCTTGGCAGCAGCACCCTCCTCTCATATGCATGCAGGCAGGCTAGTGTAAGTTGTCTCGTGTTATAATGCATTGATCCCTGCCTCAGACTTTTTGCCGCCACAGGAGACATGATGTAAGCACCTAAGAAGTCACTGTCTGGTACCTCTGATTTTATTACAAAATGGCTTGGATCAAGGAAGCCATCAAATTGGCTAATAAAGATTCTGAGTTGTGCAGCATAAACCATGAAAAATGGTCACTTTATGAGTGCAATGATTATCTCCAGGCTAGACTGCTCCATCCTCAGGAACTTGTTTCCTAGGCGTTGTATAAATTTGGGGTTCTGTCTTTTGCCCCACAGCTTCCCCGAAGCTGGCCCAGGTGACAGCAGAGCAGCGAACCTCATCATGTGCTATTTGCTCACATTAGTGAAAAATCCTCCTTGCCAAGGCAACAGCTACCAAAAGCCTCCACAGATGCTGGTTGTGCAGGATTACTAAAACACTTCCTGAACAATACCCTTAATGAGGAATGGTGAGACTTAATTAAAGCATAAAATAATTAAAAGGCAATTAAGAGCAATAATAAGTTTCTGATCATTTCCCCCTACATTTAAAATGTAAGATATGGGGGAGGAGATTGCCCAATCCCCATGGTTTCCAAATGGCTTTTAGAAAATGAAAGAATGAAGAAAATATTAGACAAAGATGTGTAATAAAGGTTTCAACAAAGCAATCAAATTATGGACTGATATAATAGAGAAAAAAAGGCACACATTTCTCATGCAAATAAAAACCCCCATCTCACTTATCTCAGTATATAAATGAAACACAGTAAGTCCTGGGATACAAATGCATAAACGCCCTGCCCGTTGGTTTCAAACAATGCCTTGTTCCCTTGACACTCATTTTGATGGCCTGGGCTCATGGCATTTCCAAAACATAATTATTTCAAAGGAAACGGGTAGCTGGAACAGGAAACATTCTCTAACCTTGAAGAAACACCTTGAGAGCAATTGAGTTTGAGCTGATTTTCTTTCCTCCTTTTCAGGAGGAGGAGAGAAGGGACTGAACAATACTTTCTACTAAATTTTATAGCAATAACTCAGCACAAAACTTTTACTGTTACAACGAACAAATCATTGAAAAACAAATCCTTTCAGTTTCATTTCATTAAAAAGGGAATTTTGATGAAAATAAAATCCTTTTCTTTAAATCCTGAAAAATGGGAGGGGTTTTGTTTTGTGGGTGGGTTTTGGGTTGGTTTTTTTGGTTGTGGGGTTTTTTTAGTTTTGTTTTAGGTTTTTTGTGGTGGTTTTTGTTTGTTTGTTTGTTCAGGTTTGTTTGAGGTTTTTTTTTTCTTTTGAACACAGCTTCACCTACTACTTAAGCACTAAGAGACTGGAAACAGCAATTGATTTGTAGGAACAAGTGTATGCCAGACCTTTCCAGCCACATAGTGCCAGACTGCTTTGCTCTGTATTCCATCCTTTCTCCCGGAGTGCACGTGGTAGAGAGCATAACGATACTTACAGACAAAGTGAGCATGCAAGAGGAGGGTAGAGGACATCCTAATTGCTCTTGCTCACTGACTCCATCATTGACTACTACCTCAAATAATATATGTTCACTGAAGCCAAAGCATGTAGAGACAGGAATGCTTTTTCCTTATGAGCCTGCCAAGCAGGCAACTCCTTGTCCATCTTCTCCTTCCATAGAGCAAAGGGAAGCCAATATTGCCTGCACTGATGATACAGCTCTCCTGACAGTGATTATCTGCATCATCTCCAGGTATTATTAGCCAGGTTTACGCTTGCACCTTTTTGTGGAGTCAGGCAGGCCAAGCACAAGTCTGGTAGAAGAGAAATCGCAAGACAGGCTTGCCAGCCATCAAAACAAAGAAGGACAAAAGAATTTTGCTAAAACAGTGAGAAATTAAAAGCCTGAATTGTGGCGTGTTTGCATTTTCCTGTGATTTACTCAGGCTGCAAACTCTTCAAGACAATCAGCATCTCTCCCTTCCTACCTTCACGGCATCAAGCACCAACTGGTACAGAACATGATTTGTTCAACACAACGCTACCTCTAACACAAACAATAAAATACACGTGCTCTGAATATGAACTTGTGACAGGCAGAGGTAAAGATGGAAAAAGAAGTAAGATGCTTATCAAGTTTATGAAATTTATTATTTTTCTCAAATTCATACTGGCTTTGAATACAAGTATCAAAGAAATAAAAGCAGGCAAAAACATGTACCTGTAAAACAGTTTACATTCACAGTGAACAAGCACCTGGATTTTTAACTGAGCAAAACCAGAGAAAGGAAACCATCCTGGGAATAAGCTGCATAACACTTGTACAGGGCCCCTTCCTCCTCATCATTGCCAGAACCCTTTTGTCACACTCCTTTTCAGTCCTGCTAACTGCCACCCAAGAAAACATTGATCAAATACTAAACCCAAGCTGACTGAGGCGCTGCCATAGCCTTTTCATTCTTCTGTAACTCCTCCTCCTCCTGGAGAGAACATGTCCATTGAGATCATCACCTCTCCAGAGAGATGAGTTATCACGCGGTATGCATACAGCAGCTGACACACCAGGCCCCAGACTAGTTTGAACCTTGGACAACATGCTGTTAAGAATAATTATTCAGAAAGCCAAAACCCACAGAACAACACTTGCAGAGACTGCCATCTCTTGGATTTAAACTGATTCCTATCACCATGTTTCAGAGAGTCGATGGCAAAATTTGTCACAGATATTTGTTATTTGGGGCCCAGGACATCATTTTTACAGAAGCCAAAAAGAGCTCCAATAGGTCTTGAAGTCAGCTTTAAAATAGGGATCGAGTGACAACTAGTGGAGATTTTCATAAGTGCATCTCTCTGGATTTGTCTGCACAATGTAATCTGCATCAAGATCCTATTTCTCTGCACAATGTAATCTGCATCAAGATCCTATTTCATTGAAATAAAACAGATGCAATCCAATTACATAGAAAAGCTTTCCAGAAAAAATGTGTACGCATATGTGAAGACATGGGAGAAGTGAATGTGCTCACATGACTCTAAGCTGTTTCTTACCAGCCTAGTAAAGCTGCTCAGATATATAGACTTACACAAACCAAGTAACTAGAAACAGAAGCAGCCAGCCCCACAGGAATACACAAGTGTAACCAGCCCACCAACCACTCCCAAATAATGAATAGGTGGGAGTGAAGATGGAAGGAGTCAGAAGTTAGGAGAAGTTCTATGATATATAGAAGAATTCTATATATATAGAATATATATATCTATATATATAGATATAGATATATCTATGATATATAGATATATAGGAGAAGTTCTATGATATAGAAGTTCTTCTATTCATAGAAGAATCTATGATTCTATGATTCTAAGTTAGCATGACCTTCCTCCTGGTGCATCCCTTTCCTTAAAGTGCTCCAGCTGACTATTAGAAGCTTATGGCTCCTCAGCTAGAAGCTGGGATTGAACTATTCATAGTCCACGAATCTCTCCTCCATGAATTTCTCTAGTCTGTGTATGCTTTTAGCCTCAAGAACATGATGTAGCAATGAGTTCCACAGCTCCATTCCATGTTGCAGGAAAATTTATTTTCATTTACTTAAAAACTACTACTTATTTCATTGGATCGTTTCTAATGCCTGATTTATGAGAAGGTGAACAATCATTCCCTAATTTATCTTCTCTTCCTTCTTCATGATTTCATTAGCTTTCTCCCGCGATCTCTCATTTACTTCTTTTCCAGGCTGACGAGTCTAGAAATTGATGAATTCATGCACAGTAGAAAAAAAAAATCTTTCATTTTATTTGCCTCTTTAATCATCCCTGAACATGGAGCTAATGCTTCCAAAGACTTATTAGGAGCAACTTTCCCAAAGCAGCATTAGTTGAGGTATGACTCATCATCACCACCCTCAAGTACTTTGTGCGGTTTTTGGTAGGGAAGGGAAGAAGGTTATTTTATTTTTACATGCAATACTTTGCATTCACTGATGATGCATTTTAACTGTCATTTTATCACCTGGTCACTCAGTATTGAGAGAACCTCTGCAACACTTGAAACTGCTTTTAAATCTGGCTACCCTGATTATTTTTATAACACCATCATGTTTTATTAGTATCAGGCCCTAGTACAGTACTACAGCTCTAACACAGTTATCAAAATATTTCAAAAATAATTCTCCCACACAAATGGCTAGAATCAAACAAGGACAAGAAATTGCAACAGGGCCTTTGAGGAAGTTTTTGGAATTTACCCTGCTCAGGTTTCCTGCCCGAAGCGCTGTGGTCCTGGTGCACGGACACTGAGAAAGCAGTGGCTGAAGTTATTATAACAACTTCTGAATTTGATAAAAGGGAAAAAAAAAAGTGAAAGGAGAAAAAGTGCCAACTATACACCTGTTTCAAGAATCCTCAATTAACATTATTCACTGCTTGTCACAGGGAGCTGTTAAGGTGCTTTAAATCACAACTGAAAGGATACAGAAAAAGTTGTAGATCTGTCAACTCTTACTATTATTATAACTCTCCTCTTGAGCATAGGTGCCCTGTCTTTTTTAAAAAAAAAAAAAGTACAAAACTAAGTTTCTGCTCCTCCTGATTGCAGAAGAAAGCCTGGCAATGCTAACCCTAAATGTTCATAAAGCAGAAGAAAAATTAAAACCAAAACCCAACACTGTGAAATAACATCATGATTTTAAAAAAATCTCTCCTGCTTTTGAAGGTATTACTCATCATTTCACTACTTGCAGATTTGCTGTATCATTACAATGCGACTAGCAAATGTGTCAATTAATTTATTAATATTTGCAGTTTCAATTTTCATGGCAGAGAGATACAAAATACTGAACAAGAAAACAGTTTAATCCCTCTCCAGAACACTTCACATTTCTAAATCATCTCTCCGTTCAATCAACATACTGAATGCAGCCTGCTCAATACATAAATGCAATAAATTAATGTGGGCTACAGGTAAGATTCAGATTCTGCAGAAGCTCAACTTTCTCAATAAATAATAAAGACTTCCAAGCTGCTCCCTGAGATGCCCAGAAATATTTTCTGGACATGACTCCAAGCAGCAAACAATGCAGCACTGTTCCCCTAGACAAAAACATAGAAAATGGGTACACAAGCACATGTTCAGCCTTTCCAGAAGGTAATGATGTCACTATGAAGTTTCAGTGGAGATACTAAGGATCAGGTATCACTAAGGCTAGGTTTGTGATGTGGGGCAGTCACTAGACATTGATGGGCAGATTTGCCAGCACAGGGGAATCACAAAGGCAGACTTGGAAGATATAATGATCACAGCCACTGCCCTTCCGCAGTGAGCAGCACACTAGGGTATCTGAAGATGGTTTGTTTGTTCAGGTAGAGTAATTTGTTCAGGGATTGGGACAGAAAATTTGCAGAGCTCCAGCAAGCAGTCACGGAGCCCAGGTCAGCACATAGCTAGTCGCTTTCAGGACTTACAATTTCACAACATAGACTGTTAACTAGAAGCAGAGGGTTACGTGAGTGAGTGCCTGGTGTTCAAAACAGGAGCAAGGACCTTGCAACAAGGCCACAAAGCAGATGTCACTGGATCTTGGTTCTGTGTCATTGCTTTTGGTCTAGCTGCTCAGTTCCTCAGGCTCACCAGGCTGTAATCTGTTCCTCTGAACGCTCACCTAAACAAGTGCCAGAATTGTGACTACATCAGTGAACCACCCTGATACAAATCCTGTTCCTGTAATCTTCCTCCCAGCTGTTGAGGAAGACTGAGGTGATGATCTTTGTCTATCTGGATGCACACCCAAAGCACCCACTCAGCTCCACAGAGGAGGGCCAGCTGCCTGTCCAGTGCTACAGGAGATAAAAACAAGCCATAAAACACCAAGGAGCAATATAGAAAGTGATATTGACATAGTTGGGAATAGAAACCACTGGAAAAAAATGGGGACAGACAGGCCAAACACACATGAAAAGAAGTTGCAAAAATATCAGAGACATAAGGTAAAGAGAAGCACAGAGAAAACCCACAATAGTAACTAGGAATTGGCAAGGAAGGACCGTAAAAGATGGGCAAGATAAGCAAAGGACAGAGTGACACATCATCCCTTCATTAAAGTAATATTGGGGGAGTTTTGATGTAGATTGAGGGCAGCCACAGTTACCCATTTATACCCTGGCCAAGAGGAACGTGCAAGCCCCATGGGCGCAAAGGTTCTGCACTAGAGCAGCTTTGTCTCCGAGGCACAGCTAATGCTGCAACACTTACTAGCATCAGGTTGCTAAAATATAAAGTGATCGTTGTACAGGTGAAAAAAAGGAAGACTCCTGGGAATACATCTCATCAAGTAAAGTAAACAGAGCAGCACAGAGTCACTGAGAATGATAGGCAATTAGAGGTACAGTCAAAACCTATCGAAAATCAATGGAAAGATTCACAGTCCCATGTGGATTCTCAATCAGACCCTTAGTTGTGATATACATATATCAATAACAGAGCTGGATATATCATTTTGCCACACTAAAAGGAAATAATTCCCAGCCTAGAACAGAACTACAGTCAGCTAAACAAAAAGCATTAGAAGCACATTCTGGCTCTTCTGGGGGAGTGCAAGCATTGGGAGGGGGTATAATACACTGTGTCCTGTAAGCAAAGATTAAAAAAAAAAAAAAAAATCCGTGTGAAGCCAGCCATGAGAAACACATGGGTCCAACATTAGGATGTTTATTCAATAATTCTACTTTAGAGGCTTTATAAAGTATACAAACAACTGAAGCATATAAAACATAACGAGATAAAAATAAGTCCATAAAATTGTCTGCCAAGGGAGAGGAAGGGAGAAAAATTCTCTTTTAGGAAGGCTTTGGTTGCTATTAGTACTGAAACCACAGCTGGCACTATTTCGCTCATTGATGAGGAAACATGCACTCCCTCTTATGCAAAATTTAAATTTCACTGTGCTTTTGGGGGGCAAGAGAGGAAGACAGAGCTGAATCAAGCATATAGTGACCAGCAGTGGAAGTACTGAAGGAATTGTTGAGCATTTAAACCACAGCAGCACCTCAGAGTTCCTGCATATTTTGCTAAGCACCTACCTTACCAAACACAGTGGGCACACAGTTACGGGGACATCATCCCTGCCCCAAAGGGCTTGTCATCTAAGTCCCCAGGAGAGGAACAGATTCAGACAGCTGTGAGGGAGGCGTATGAAGGAAACTGTCATGATAGCATCACTTGCCAGCTCACAGCTTCTTAGCAGGGCAGCCCTCACTGAACACTGAGAGCTGAGCAGACGCAGCCTTGCTGCTGCTGGAGGAACAGGAGCAGAGTGGCTCAGCAGGGCCCACGCCAGCCCTGGCAGGCAGTGCTCTCCCACCCTCCACTCCCCCTCCCTTCCCTGGGCAGCAACAGGGTACTGCCATGGGCAAAGAAGGGGGAACATGGACAGCTACTCTGTCACCCTCAGCAGCTTCTCCCTTCAGCAACTGTTTCCAGGGCCATGCCTGGGCTGGCTCTGTAGGTATTCCCTGTGCAGCAGCTGCCTCATCATCTCCTAGCTTGTTGCTGGCAGAGGAGAGAGGTAAGGAAATACTGCGAATGAGAAAAGTTGTCAGCTTTGTTGACCTTTAACCAGGACTCTTCTTGGATGCCAGATGTGACATGGAAGAAAACATGAAGGAGGGTTTGTGGAAACACATGACAAATGAGTACTCAAGACTGACAGAGCAGATGAGGGGTGTTGTCTCAGTGCTGCACTGGACAAGATATGCAGGGCAGGGGTAGGATATGAAGAGCTGAGAATGAAGATGAGTGCTTTGCACTTGGGTGGTGGAAAAGGAAGCTCTGTGAGGTAGCAGAAGAGACGTTCAAAGCAATAAGCCAGAAATACAGTATTTGTAAACACATTCTTGGAACAAGGAAAAAACATGCAGCTCTGACAGACAATGAACTGTCTCAGGAGCCACACAGACTAGAATGAACTGCACAGCTAGAAATTTTGCAGATCACTGTTGTAGAACTGTGCCCTGGAGCCTTAGCTTTGGAAAAACTAGGAGGATTGCATTTTAAGTTATGTCTGAGCTTGCAGCCAGCCAGCCACAATGGACCAGAAGGGCACAGCTGCCTTCCAGGCAGCCACTGACAGCATTTAAGTTCTTTGTTGTCCCTCCCAGACACAGAAAATAAACCAATCTACTTTCATCAAATTTGGAACAATAGAGTATGGTCCTCAAAGCTCGTGTTCTGGCCACTATTCCCCCATGCTCCCCATTTTCTCAAGCCACCCAGGGCTGCACAGAGCAAGGCTTAGGAACTAGTCCATTTGACTCTAAACTCAAGAGTCCTTGGTCAGGATGAGACACAGCTCAAGAAGCGTAAGAACTGCAGAAAAAAAGTACAGTCTTTCCTGCTGTTCACTAGCGACATGACTACCATATCTTGGCAGCTCTTCATCCAGAGATCAGCAGACCACAGGTTTCATGGCAGTCCTGCTACCAATCCTGTTCCAGAACCCTGGCACAGAGACCTCCAGCTTATACACTGATCCCAATCCAAGCTCAGAAGTCCTCTCCTTGCTGGCCACAAGTACCTCATACTGTTTCACAACAAATCTGCAGCCAATTGAAAATACTCAAAACAGAGCGTGAATATATTTTAATAGAAAAGCAATTCTACCCACTGGCACTTGTTGCTTACTTCACACCTCATACTTAATGCAAAACCACTGCAGAACTGCTAGTTTCCACAGTAGTCCCAGAGCTTGCAACACAATACAGGTGTGACTGGCCAAGGGATATATGTCAGGGTGTCAGATCCACCAGCAAATTACAGTAAATCAGGCAGGTTACAGTGTGCTAGCTGCATCATAGTACCTGACAGTAGTTTTTCCACATATGTCCTCTCAACCTGCTGCAACCACAGGAGATTTAAGCTATGTAGCTATGGACTCTCACAGGTGGGCAGACCAAGAAATTTGTTACCACAGCTCTGCCCACACAACACGCCCAAGGTCAAAGTCAGACAGAGACTGCATTTCACTCCTCAAAAGGTATTGTCTGAATACCATGCAATGATGCCACACCAGGAATGATGTGGACCACAAATTCAATAAAAGACATGAGCATAAGTTATTAATTCACTATTGATATTCAAGATTATTGATGACAAAACATTTATCCTAATAAACACAAGGTACACCAGTTAACTCCACACAGATTCATGAAAACCCCTCAAATATTTCAAATACACAAATAGAATGAGTGAAAAAAGCAATAAGCATAGGTGTGGAGGGGCAAATACACAAAACATCCTACTCTGCCTCAAAAAGCGTAAATGCTAGGGTGGATATTTTGCTTCAGGACAAAAATCAGCCATCATATCAGATCATGTGGTTCCTAATTTTAATTTACAGTAACAATACTGGGACAAGACTTTATCAGTCACTGGGTAAAAAACAAGTTGTACAGAACAAAGAATATGGACCACAACTGGGATTAAAATCAGTCTCAGCAATTGAAAAAGATGAGTTTTGTGAACAACAAGGTGATGGTAGCTTTCTTCCTTACAAGTATTTGGAGAAATTTAAATTTAACTCTAAGCTCTCCGTTTCCTACCTCTTTAGCAGCCAACTTTAGTAACTGGCAAAGGCAACTGCAAGTCTCCTCCACAAGTGTCCTGGGAATAGACATTGCAAGCTCCTACACCTTACCTGGACACTGAAACTCTGAAACAAATAAAGTTTTTTTTCCAGAATGTTTAATTGAAGTAGACATAAAAGAAAAGGAACTTGACTCAAAAGCATATTTTACAAATGTCAAAGAACTGCATGGATGTGATATTTGGAAATGCTGGGGAAGAGTCATTATTTTAAGTAGTCCTTCAGCCATCACTGACTCTTTCAAAGAAGTATCTGCTCTTCATGCTCTCTTTACTCATGATATGATGAAAAAAGTCACAAGCCAAATATTTGTTTTCTCTTACAAGTCACCTTTAAGATTATAATCCATCCTGACACCAGGACAAGGAGTTCATTTTCAAGTTTGAAGTAATTCATCACTGAGCTAGGATCTGAGCTGCACCAAGAATAAATGCATTTCAAAAATATGTAGTTGCAAGTCTTTACACAGCCATTTGAAATGTCTAATGCAATCACGCAGTCCTGTGGTTTGCTTCCACTGGAAAGGCTTTTGCATTTACATTAATCTCTGGGAATTGTCCTACACTATCAAAAACCACAGAGTGTTCAGATTATTGATTTGACCACACATTACTTTGAGCTGCAGACTTTTGACTATGTGCTTGAGCAGAAACCTTTGAGTGACAGCTCTGTATTCTGATATAAGGCAATAATTACCCTGTGATGAGAGCCCCAACTGAGAGCATGTCCTCACTGTTTTAAAAACAAATCCTCAGGATAAATCCCTGGCATCTTTACACAGCCAGGCTGGGAGGTGAAAAGAGGAGGTAGTATTTTATTGATTTTGCAAAAGGAGAACTGAAGCAGGTAGAGTTTTGGTATACAAAGCCATGTAGACACCTAATCCTCTTGAGATCAGTGGGAGTTAGAGATCTAAATGATTTTTGCAGATTTGGCCACAATAGATATGTCCACAGTCACACCAATGAGATTTATGCTTTCCTGGGCAGTTGTGGATCACTCTTGAGCCTCAGTGCCAAATCCCTAACTCTCAGCCTCCTGCTTCAATCTTAAGAAACCAGATGGCTCTGAAGGCCAGGAAGCCCTACCAGTACAGAACAACTGGCTCATGCTATGGCTCTGCCCCTCTCTGCAGCATGGAGAACTAACCAGTCCCTGGCTTTCAGGTGATATATGTGCATAGTTGCCAAAATCTGTATTACAGCCCCTGAACCCTCACCTGGGAGCTTACATGCTCTCTTCTCACACACGTTTTGAAAAGCTGCAGGGCACTATCCACTTGTTAAACAGGCCACAGAAACCCAGCTACCTTCCGTACTCTGAAGGGGAGGTAGAATAGTTCTAGGTCAGGATTTGGCATATAGGCAGACCAATGTGGGGAAAAACTGCGCTGCTGTTATCCATCTATCACATCAGCTGTGCCAACTCTCCTCATTTTATCTATACTTGACACTTGACTAAGCACCTAAGCTTTTCAAGAGAGATCATTATACAATAATCACTCTTTTATTGGAGGTTATGTTTTAGATTAAGTTTTTGGCCTTCATGTTTGAAAAGAAAAACTAAGTGTGACCTCGAGTAGGTTTTAATGCATGAAGACCTGGAGAAAACAGCATATTGTGATCTTGTGAGGCCTGTAACATCAGATTTGGGGATGCTCAGGGACCACAAGAGTGGGACAGAGGGCTTCAGCCTCAGAGGTATCTACGAAGTCATGCACATAAGAGAACACAAGAGGCAGAGTTCAAATCATTGGGCCATCTTAGGCTTCTAGTCTTGAGCACTGTGTGTGCATGCAGTAAGTAAGCCTTGCTGCTTTACTACACCTTGTGTACAATGAGAGCAGGCTCAGTGCATACAAACCAGATTGTAACAGATACCATGACATTCAAAGTGGCACTTCTGAAAAGGGGCTCCAGGACACAGGCTTAGGTCTTCTGGTGACACGTCCAGAAGAGACAAGAGGTACATGCTTGAAACAAATACTTGAACAAATGTCAGTGCTCCTGTCTGTGTACCTGCAGCCTTCTTAGCCATCAAGTTCTTGTGACATTGCAGAAGACCACATCAAAACATTAAGACTAGAATTTAAGTAGTCATGATAGGAATATGACAACATTCTGATAGCAAATGCAAACACCATTAAAAAAATTCAGGAAAAGACAAAATTCTCAAGGCAACGTTAAAAATAACATATGCACCATGTGGATATGTTAATGTGCTGTCTTTCAGCCTCACAGGCTGGGCTGGGGGTGGCAGGGGTATATTTTGTGTGTGTTTCAAGAATAGTTATCACCTTAAAAATAATAATAATTCTTGAACACTCACTCTCCAGAGTTCACACTTGGATTTGCTGTCTCTAATGGGGAAAAAAAACGTTTTTTGTGCTCAGAATCTTAGCAATACCATTTCAAATAATACAATGTTAAGGTTGTTTTCCTACCAGTGAAAGGTGCCGCCACCACAGCCCTGTAAACTGAAATCCTCCCTACCATAGCTTCTGTCCAACCACCATAACACACTGCCCTTCATCCACTCTTTGGCCTGATTTAGCATCACAGGCAATTTGGATCCTCCTAAGGACCATTAAACTGTTGACCCATTAAACTTCAGACCCAGTGCGGCTGTGCCAGCTGTAACACAACGTGCCAACCAGCTGGCCCTGGCATCACAGCCCTGCATTAAAGCCACTGAAGAGCTAGGACATGGCAGGATTAGACAGCCATGCCATGTTAACAAGAAGGAACACTGACTTTTAGGACTGGAAATCAGGATAGATGCATGAGTTTCTCTGGAAAGTATGTTGCCACTAAACAATAAAACATGGCACAGAAATGGGGTGATTTCATACTGCAGCATTTAACTCTGCCACTACCAGAGGATCTGTTCCCCCTCCAGCCTGGCACAGCATAGCACAAAGCCTTGAGAATCTCCACACTGATAAAGGGTGCCCAAGTGGCAGGTTTACACCCTGGACACTCCACCACACTCCTATCTTGCTGAGCAGCTGTGAAACCTCCCCTAAATCTCCTCACCTGCATGCCCTGGTCTGTGCTACAGAAAAGGTCTCTGCACAGCACTCAGCCCTGGTTTGATTGAGTGACAAAAGCAGTTTTGACCACAGATGCTAGTCTATTATGAAGTGGATTTTGCAGCAGACAGCCAAACAACAGGTAGCAGTAATTTCAGAAAAGTACCACTCTAGTCCTCATACTGGCGAGGTACTGAATATTTAAAGACTATGTGGCTGGGTCTTTGATTGCTCTTATTCAACACAGCTCTGAAGAACGAGTACTGCATTGCTTAACCTCAGTTGAAGCTTCTCCCCAAAGTTCTTAGTACCTATAAGAGCAGTGGTTTGATTTAAGTCCCCTCCCCCAAGCCAAGATTCATCATTTCCAGCTAAAGGGAAGGACAGTATATTTGTTCTGTGCTGAAGCCCCTGGGACTCGGAAGACAAGATGAAATGGAAATTTTTTTTTTTTTTTTTTTTTTTTTTTTTTAAAACCAGGTTTATATGACTGGTATGGACCAGATGAGACAAGATGGGTTCTTAAGAGGCTAGGTCCCCTGGTACAGAGCTCAGACTGAATGTTATCAAGATGGTACATGCCAGTCATTAGGATGCTAATTGGCCCTGACAAGGTTCTGGTGACTGAACATCCTAACTGTCACTACCTGGAAGCATCGCTGCAGGGAACAGCTCCAAGGATCCTAAAGGAAAGGAGTAGGTGTGAGGAGGTAGAGAGATGGGGGATGTTTATAGCTCTCTACAGCTGTCTGCATCACATATTTAAACAAGATGAAAAATACTTCTGTCTTTCTACACCATGCTGCTAAAAATTCCACTAAAAAAATCACCTTGGGTGATTTACATTTAAATGGACTTTGCACATGAAGCAGATTATTTTGCTAGTCATGTTTACAATTACTTTCCCTCCCCCTTTCCCAGGACACCATGACTTTTGTCTCCAGCACCATCTTTTCTTTCCCTGTCTCCCAACCTATCCAATTAAAACATCAAAAATAAATTAACTTGTCAGATTTCCCCACACCAACTCTTTCCTACTGCTCTTTTCCCGCCAGAGCTTTACTTCATCTTGAAAAGTTCTGGTGTGTCGAGTGTTTTTGTTTGTTTGCTTAGATGGCCGGATTTGCCATCTATGTACTATATTTCCAGCACTTTCAAAGCAGAGAATCAAAACATTCTGAACAGCTCACTGGTCACGAACAGTGGCTGTTTCCAGTTTTGGTTGGACAGCTTTCTTGTAAGGCTGGGAGAGCACCAACAAGAAAGTGCAAAACTGAGACTGGATTATCTATAAATTATAGAGAAGGCTAAGAGTTATCAAAATGTGGATTGCTGAAAAATAAGTGTTATTTGAAGGTGTGTTTTGTACTTCACTGCAAACAACTGACAGCACTGAGTGAAGCTCTTGAACCAGTGACTCAGTAGCCTGGATGTGACAAGTTAGCTGTATCCTTTAAGGGACCAGCTGTGAACAAAATAACTCTGCTAATGAGATGCCAGAACAGACACAACACTGGACCTCAACCTTGAATCACAGGTCAACATTTCATCCAGGCCCTGTGCACGAGATGAAACCCAGAGAAGCTACAATCATGTTTAATCTATGACAAAAGCAAGGGGGGTCTGAAATAATATTCATAGACAAACAAAAATGAATGTTTCTTCTGACAGCCACAATCAGCTGTCCACTTTTCTTAATCCCTCACTACCGTAATACCTAGACAACTGAGCTTATTATCTCCCTAGAACTTCAGGGGGTGCAGACCAGAACCAAAGCAACAGGTAAGAGCCCCTCTCCACCCCAGCAAACCACACCCAGGTGCTCCTGCACAGCCTATTACGCCCCATAAATGTCAGTTCTGTGGTCCAAAAATCTCCCGTGGATGAGAAGATCCTGGCAGAAATGAAACAAGAGCTTCCACATTTGAACACGCTGATAAATACTTGCAGTGCAGGTAAGTCATTCTTCCTCCCTTGCATGCCATGTGAATTCCTAGCCTTCTAAAACATGCATACAATAAGATTGTGTCAAGACTATATGACTAAGGTGATGAGGGGAGTGAAGGGGAGAAAAGTATGAAAACTAGATTCAGTTACTGGAACTTCAACTGCCTCTCCTAAAATGACTGTAGAACACAGAGGGAAGAAAAAAAATGGCAAGGGGAAAATCGGGATGCAAGTCTCCATGCATTATCTTTTGTACTGGCACACAGGAATAAAGTTTCTTCTTGAAATAGTTTGCAGTGCAAGCAGACAAAGAATGGTGGGGGAAAAGAGAGACAGAGGTGACAAAGCAGCTGGGATTTCCACTCCTCTAGCACCAGGGAGGAGAACAGGACCACAGTTCACTGCCCTCTGCTCAACTAAACCTTTTCCAGCTAGCCTCAGCACAACCCTTCCCAGACAGACTGTAGAAGAGAACATCTGAACACTGCCAGAAGGATCCTGGAGAGCCACAGAATTTATGCCTCTCTGCTGCATGCTAGACCTCATCTATAAAACAAACATGACTCGAGAGCATGTGCTTCCTATTGTCACTTCCATCAAGCCCCTGCAACCAGCTTCGCTTTCCTTTGTAAATAGGTTTCATTGCTTCATGAAATGGATGTATTAGTCATGAATAAAACCCAAAAAATTACTGGGGAGGGAAGCAATACTCAATATACCACAGTCAATAAAAGACAGAAGAAAAGAAAAATATTAGATGGAGAGTTCCAAGAAGGCTAGTGTTACAAAGAAACAAAATATTGGCTCTGACACAGGAAAAAGCTCTTCTGAATACCAATGTATTCCATACAGTGACAAAGAAGCTATACTTACCTCAAAGGAGATTAAGTAATATACCGTAGCACCTGAGGAAAGGGAGGAAGGTAGAAAAGAGGCAAGCAAGCATAAACACAAAGAAAATAAGGCCCCTGAAGTCTGTTTCATATAGCTGCTTCTCCTTCACAAAGGAGATTTATATCTTTTCCTTGGAAATTCAGCATTCAGGAAAGTGGACTTAGAAGTATAACTCCATAATAATACCTTCTTTTCCAGTCCCCAGGAAACTATAATACTGATTTACTGGTCAAAGAAATAAATGTGCCTCAGACTTCCATACAAGGCACTTCTGCCTTTCTGAAGTTAATCCAGCTTTAAGATGGATAAGCAAAAGGCCAACACTAGTGGAAAAATACCACAGAAAGTATTTGTGTAGATAAAAGGAGCTTTCTGAAGGCTAGTGTTCCTGTCATGATGGAATAATTTTCATTCTCCAGATAAAGAGCTGGAGAATAAAAATAGAAAAGTCACAGCGCACACAACCCACTCCCTGGGTACCAGGACGTGTTTGCTGGCTGGGGACTACGCTTTACTGCAAATGCCTAATCAGTTAAATTTAAAACGGGAAATATTTCATATGGATTAATTTGAGCAAATGTTGACATCAACGTCTGTGCTAGTCTGTGCACAGTCGATGGAGAGAAATAGGCACCTGCAGGGGAGAATTCATCTGTTTCTAAAGAAGTTGCCTAAAACAGGGTCAGATGGACTGTGTCCTAAAACATCTGTTTCTCTTTACTGACTGGAAGGAGAGTCCATATAACTCAGTCAGATGCAGACAGCTAGTTTGTAGGCATCTGAAGCTAATGGTGGACTCATTTCACCAAGCATCAAAATGATTGCAGCACCTCTCTTGAGACTCAAGTACAGACACAGGGTTTGCAAAAATGAATCCGCTTTCTTCTCACTATGATGACTAGATATCTTACTCTGAAGAATGCAAATACAAGTCCCAAGCTTCTATACAATCTATGCTACCAATTAAAACGAATCAAGATGCAGCCTTTATAGTTGCAGAGATGGCCTTTTAAATGCAAGCAAAATGCAAGTGGGAGCAACACTGTATTCCTGAGCCCACAGATTGATACAAACAGGACTTCAGTGATGCTCAAGAGCATGAAAAGAACCATCAGAGGAGAATTCACAATACTGACAGTTTTGCTTTTACAAAATAATTCTCCCTTAGTTTCATATCGACGGAGCTGTCCCTCAGCTCCTAATCCTGGGTTTAAATGCAGCTTCCAGAAGCAGAGGGGAAGATGATAAGCCCCAGATTTCTGTTAAAACAACATTTTTTTTCTATTGGTGAACAAGGCAAATGAGTCCTAAAATAGAGCTTAATGATGCAGACTGCAAGTGTCCAAATCCATGGCCCAGCAGAAGAGCTCATGTAGCCTTAACTGACCAGCCCCTGATTGAAGTGCAACCCTAAGCTGTTCTCTTACCCCTCTCTTCCAGGTCCTGTTTTGTCCCATAACACAGGTGGCTGGGAGCAGGCTGCAAGAACAATCCACACAGCCCACAGCTCCTCTCCCTGTTCATTTGCAAGGGGTTCTCTGGGAAAAGCACAGGCAGGACTGGGTCACCTTCACCAGGATGCCAAAAGCCCACTGCTGGTCACCGTCTTTCTCCACAGGCTACTCAGGAAGAGAAGCATTCTATGTTCATGTTCACATCTGGGAAACATTAGACAACTACTGTAGATAGACCAACTGTACTGCGTATGCAAGAAGTATAGCTCTCACCAGCCTGTAGTATAAACTGTGCGTTCCCTCCATCTGGAAGGGTTGGGTACGGCTAGGATGAAGTCTCTATTCAAGCAGGAGCATTTACTAATGCAGTGGTCATTTATTCCACACGGGCTGAAACCTCTCTGATTAGGAACCATTGTCTTGTCCCGCAGTTGTACAGTGCTTACATAGCGTGAGTTGCCAGTTGGGGCTCTTTAACACTGCTGTGGTACAAACAAATAAAATCAGCCTTATTCAGACCAAATTCCAAAGCAAAAGCTGTTTGCTTGCCCACATTCACAATTAAATACAGAGGGTTGGGCTAACCTCTCAATTCAAGTAAACCAGACACTGACCTTCTCCTTTGGAAAGGACAAATAGCTATGGGTGTTGTGGTTTAACCCAGCAAGGCAGCTAACCACCACAGAGCTCTTCGCTCACTCCCCCCGCAACCCAGTGGCATGGGGGAGAGAATAGGGGAGGAAAAAAAAAAAAAAGAAAAATTTGTGGCTTGAGATAAAGACAGTTTAATAGGACAGAAAAGAAAGGGAAAATAATAATAATAATGATAAAAGAATATACAAAATAAGTGATGCACAATGCAATTGCTCACCACCAGCCAACCGATGTCCAGCCAGTTCCAGAGCAGCAGTCACCACCCCCTGGACAACTCCCCCCAGTTTATATACTGAGCATGACGTCATATGGTATGGAATATCCCTTTGGCCAGTTTGGGTCAGCTGTCCTGGCTGTGCCCCCTCCCAGCTTTTCAGCTTCTCATGCCCTGCCAGCAAGAAGTCCTTGACTAGTGTAAGCACTACTTAGCAACAACTAAAACATCGGTGTGTTATCAACATTATTCTCATACTAAATCCAAAACACAGCACTGTACCAGCTACTAGGATGAAAATTAACTCTATCCCGGACTGCTGCTTCAGGACTCAGAAGCAGTCATTTATTAAAACTGAGAGATTACTCCTACCAATGAAAGGCAAGGGGACTCCAGAAACATCTCCTGCAGCACACATGAGAAACTGTCCAATCTTAACCTCCATTTCAAATGCTAATTACTTTCCAGAATACTCACCTGAATTTTTCCTAGCTTCCACGGATGATAAAAAAAATAGACCGGTACAGAGATCTTAATCCTTCCTTTTCTAAATTTATATAAATTATGTAATTGCACTTTTAAAGGACTATAGCAAGTGACTAGAAGAGAACTGCACAATGAACTAACACCACATGTGACGGAGTAGGAAAAGAATACTTTTAAAAGAAGAAGAGCTCTTTCTCCCCCCAAGAACTTGAAAAGAGAAGGTAGAAGGCACTATAATTGCACATGTGAAAAATTATTCAAGGACAATGGAATGTATGGCAAGTTATTTTAATCACTGAGTTTATGATATACTTTAAATGATGTAGAGGATGCCCAGAGCACAAGGATGGCTGCCATGTTAGAGAAGATAAATGCACTTAAAGCTATATGCTTTATTAACATATATATCTGATAAATTATATATGTATACTGGCAGTGCAATCTAGCAGGAGGGGCTCACAGGCATTTTCTAAAGGCAAAAGCGTGTCATTGTGAAAGGATTTATTAATTATTATAAATAAAATTATGATCATGGAAGTTAAATGCCTAAAAGTATTTTGCCGAAATCATTTAGCTCTATACTAAAACTCCAAGAGAAGAAGAAGGAAAGAGCAATTCATTTGCTTGTGGTAGGTTTTCAGTTAAAATCCAGAAGGCAGCTTATATCCATTGGTTGGTTTGGTTTTTTAAGACATACAGGGCATTTAATCAATTTTAGGACAAATGTATTTGTATCACTACACCTTTAATCAAGACTTCAGTGTAAGGCACATGAAGCAGAAGAAAAACAGTCCTTATGCTAAGAGTAACACAATGGTTCCTCAGCAGCAGCTTACAGGGCCACAATAAATGTTTGTAGCCTCTCAAATACGCAAAATTAGGTGCATCCTGAATGCAAGAACAGTGATACATGATAAACGAGGAGCTCAGTCTGCCAGAAACTTTGTTTGGCAACAGTCCATTGTTCCAAAAAGGTTAGAAGCCACTGAATTAGAGTATGTTACAAGAGACGGTGTGGCACAAAAAACAGACTGGGAGAGCACAAGGAACGAAAAAGAAAACCACAGCCAGCCTGACCAGCATCCTAACGTGAGGACTCCCAACAGTGAGAGCGTTAAGCTCAGCTAGATCGTTGTTTCAAGTGGGTTTTGGGGACCACAAGCTGATCTTCACTAGCAGTCATGTGCTACCATCACTGTAAGTCCAATGGCTAAGCAGTCAGAGAGAGCGTGTCATCAGAAGGGTTTAGGAAAGCACAAGAGCTCAGCTGGGCCAGGCAAAGTGTCATTGCCTCCCAGTTTAAAGGCAGATACAGGGAGCGATTGTGCAGTTCACACACGGACAAGGCAGAGCACCTGCAGCACAGCCAGGTAACAAACCCTGACTTTGTGCATGGCAGACTGTGCCTTGCTCACAACCACATCCCGCTGTTCTTCAGTGCCAGTAGAAGGAAAACGGCACTACACCAAACAGTGGGAGAAATCCCTCAAATCTTCATGATATACAAAGCCTGAAGGAATGCGCATTATAGAAAGATTTAGTTTGCTGGCATGAAATCAAACACATAAGCCAAAGATTATTCACAAAGATCAAGACAACCTTCAAAGAAGCCAGAAATCCGAGGGGAGGCAAACTATTTCCAAGTAGTTCCACTTTCCTCATGCAATCCAAGGAAGCTCAGAGACAGGGTCATAAATAATGGACTTTATTTTCATTCTTTGCATATAACTCTTGCTGGTGCATTGCCCAGTGTCATCTGAAGATGGAAGCTGATAGTGAGCCATTTCTGTCTACTCAAAGATACCTTAAAAGGGACCTTTTCTTGGAATAGGAGTGCTCGGCTTCTGAAATTCAAACTCTTTAATTTATTAATTGCTTTACATAGTCTACAAGTATAAGAGCACTTCTAAGAAAAATCAGATTTCTGATAATAAAAGCCTCTGTAAACTAACAAAGAAAGGTATTTCAAGATGCAGTGGCTAGAAGTAGCCTATTCAAATTAAGGTACCTATTTAAACATCAAAGTAAACAACCATTGATAGAACTCCCCTAAAGCAGAAAAGAGTCACCATTACTTGATGTCTTCAAAGCAAGACCAGAGGATCCTTCTCAAATATATGATCTAGCTTAAACCACAGTTAATGGTTAGATGCCAAAATTAGTGTTAATGAAAGCAGCCCTTTTCCAGACACTCTTATTGTAAGCAGTTCTGGTCACACCAAAATTCAAAGATGATTAACTGAATTGAGAACAGGCGTACGGAAGTGCTGGTAAGAATAAGAGGCCTATCTCAGGAAAGTTTGGCTTGTTTAAGCTGGCAAAACACAGCCTGATAAGGGACAGGATCACTGCCTGCAAATACACTTGAGGGGGATAAGCAGCAAGAAATGAGACAAGCCGTTTAAACCATAGGATTATCTTGGTGCAGAAATGAGATAAACCAACCATGAATGCTTCTAGGCTGGAGGTCAGAAAAATCTGAGTATGGAGCAGTTATGATCTGGAGCAGCCTCCCAGTGGGAGAAGTGGAAGAGGAGGAGAAAGCAGATAGAGAGAACCTGAAAGTCCACAGAAAGGGCTCCTGCCCCATGTTGATCCCTCAGCAGCAGGGAGTCTTCCCTGGGACTGAGGCTTGGAAAGTCAGATTGTCCTTTCCAGCTCTGAGCTCATACACAGAGTTCAACAACTTGGTAACTAGTTATTACTGGAAGAGGAGTTACTCGGGGTGTTTTTTCTGTTTATTTCTAAAACAGAAAAGTTTTTATTTTCTTTAGACACAAATGTAACCTCTGTTTTTCATCAGTTCTCCAACAGCTGAGGAGAACACACAACACGAGCAACACATGGGCAAGAAGGGATAATTTAGGATCCAACCTTGAGTAGCCTGTGCAGTCAGACAGGACAGCACGAGCAGTTCTCCATTCCTTCACTACCAGAGGTGGACTTCACACATGTTCTATTGCAAAGGTTCTTCAGCTCTTATCAACAGAGGGAGGGGAAACTAATAGGTACTGAAGAATCAACACTAAAGCCCAAGAGATTCAGAGAAAAAAAACAAAAGCAGCAGTGCTCTGCAGTGGCCAGGCAGCATCAGCTGCTGGGTTGTCAGTCAGTCTCAAAGTATGTATCCATCTTTCTACAGACTAGACCCACAGGCCCTGGATTCAGCAGCCCTTTCTGCAGCACACTGAAGTCAATAATCATATGAAAGTTAAAGCCAAAGTCACATCAACCTAGTAAGGAAGCTGTTGGAGTTGCTCTTGCTCTCTCTACTTCAGAAGCAGCTTACCATAAAACCATCAAAACATATATATTAGGACTCAGGAGAGCTTGGTTACCCTTTTGACAGTTCACCTCCTAACCCTTGGTCTCATCTCTTTAGGTCAGGTTCCATCTTTTACCAAATATACATGGGGATCTCAGGGAGAACATCTATCATTAGTGGCTTAGCAACATCTAAATGACCTTCCTGCTTATACCAGAATCCTTCCCTTCATCTTGCAATATAAGGCATTTGCTGGGAGTTGGAAGCTGTGAGAGCAAACTGTCACCACGCCACACCATTCCTTGGAAATAACAGGCTAACCCTAACAGAAGTAACCAGAAAAAAATATTCAGGAAACAAAAGCCATAAGCTTTCAATAACCACTTCATTGTCTTAGAGGCCCTCACTCTCCCCCTCTGCACACAAAGCTTCCCCTCTTTGGAAAACGTAAAGAGACTCTTGTGTGCTCAGAACTGTAATGTGAAAACAGAATTGTGTGTTGATGATCTTGAAATTGATTTAATGAAGCAGTTTCAATTCCACCCTTCCTTCCTCCTAACTCCACCCTCTCCTCCCAGAGGGAAATTTGTTTGGGTTAAGACGGAGGGGAAAAAAAGCAAGCTAAAAATAGCCTCCTTTTTGCCTTAAAAAAAGTTAAAGCTATGAATAAACAGCCTGAAACAGGAATGCAATTAATCTGCCCACCAAATTCCTACACTGCTTTCTTGTTCAGTTCTTCAAAACATTTTCAAAAGGATCAAATACACAGACTTATTTCTGCAGAGCTAGTGGTATCCCAGAACTGCCTGCTTCCTTGCAGGTAAGGTAACTGGCTTTGGCATGAGGAAGAACAGGTTACGAGACTGGATGAACCAAAGATATAATCCAAGACTGTTAAGTACTAGAATATTTGAGCAATAACCTTGCACCCTAGGAACCAATATGAAAAAAAATTAAGAAAAACACACCAAGAGAACATAAAAACATCTCTGCTGTTTCCCTTTACTGTGGAACAGACAAACTGCATTATCTCCTAAAATCTACCTTCCCACTAAAAAGCACTCACACTGTTATCCCTATCTTAGACCCAAGTCACATCTGTCCCTGACAGCCATAGCTGTCAACACTGGAAGAGCAGGGTGATCAGCCATCCTTTTCACCCTGGGCTGGGAGCCAAAGCAAGATTGGTTTATGTATTTGCAGTGCAGAGCCAAACAAACTTCTTTAATCTATTCTGTTCCCTATGTTACACCATTAGCAAGCAAGCAGATCAAACCCCAGGGAGTATCCTTGCAATCTGAATATTTGAACCCTAACCTGATTTTACCCTATTCCTTTTCTTCCACCATGTCACCAGTGAGATTCAGGTAATGCCATGAGAGTCACGTGTACTATCCTATCAATGCAGACAGAAGCCTCTTGGCAGAGTTGCCTTTCATTCCCATATTCCCAGTTTCCCATAGCATGAGGCATCACAGCATGCTGCCATGGAGTGCTATAGACACTGCTACAATACCTGATATGAGTTACATTTTAGAAAAGAAAACCACCTCCCTCCTCTTACAGCAGATGAACCCTCTGGAAGGAGAAAGGAAATGCCTCACTTTCATCTCAGAGTTCAGAGGGAATGTTTTACAGCTGTCGATCCTATTCATTGACACACCAGGGACAGCAACTATTTTGAGGTAGGCTGTGCAGCCATGAAATAGCCACGCTCTGAAAAGAACTTCGCCCAGTGACATTTAGAAAGCAAGGTAAAAGACCTTCCTGCGACCCTAAAGTAAATGCTGAAAGCCAACACACAACAGGCAGGCCAGCTGAGTTAAGCAGATGTGAGGCAAAGCCACATGAGAAACAATGCAGCACCTGCTACTAGAACCCCAGGTGAGGAACGTGAATCCAAGCTGTTTGCAACCTCTGGTGTCCCAAGTCCAAGCAAGCACTTTCACTCAGAGAGGTGAGACACACTCAGTGATCAGAGTGGGACAGTGGATACTGGTACCTCATGCTCACACGTCAGTATTACTGGCGTGGTACACAACCTTCCCCCGGCACTTCCCATCCATACACAGTGCTCATCATCTCATTTTGACTGCTAAAAAGACTCCAGGGATACTACTTGGGCTGTACAGAAATATTAGAGAAAGACATCCTGGTTAATATTTATGTTACTTCTTCAACCACTGTACTGGAGCATTCACTGGCTCTATGTTTACCCTCAGTTCCCATCCAAGGTGGGAAGTGTCCTTTAACAGAAAGGGAACTGGCACAGAGACTAAGTCATGCTACTGAATTCTCAGAGGGAATCTGCAAGCAGACCAGGGAGCTGAAACTGGACTTACAGAGCTCTAAATTAGCTACCAGATCATTCTCCTTTCAACAGGCGTACTAGCCAGCATGCACTTGCGCAGCTTACTCGGAAAGTCTGGTGGCTAAACAAAAGAACAAGCAAGTCAGAGCAGAAAGTCAAGGGTGGTGCAGGTCAAGGTTAGAAGCAACTGCATTAGCAGGGCTGCCAGTGCAGCGTCTGCTGTGCATCCAGCATCACACCAGGGCTGACCTGCTCCCCAGGGAGCCTTGCTCAAGCACATACAACTGCAGACTCTTGCCTTCTCAAGGGTGCAGCAGCCAAATGTTATAGCACAGAAATGGCCTTTGATATCACTCATCTGCAACCTCACCCTTTGCTACCAGCTAGTTTTAACAGGTGCAAGCAGAGGTGGCTTCCGTGGGTTCACGTGGTTGTATTGGGATACAACTTTCTCAGGGCACTGTAAAGAATCAGAAGGGAATAGACATTGACTGAAGAGAAATAGAAAGCAGGCTTAAGCGTGTGGAAGCAATCCTGCTTTTGATCTGAAAGCCAAAAACTTCAAAAAGCAGCCTAGGCTGTTTCTTTGCAGAAACACGAAGTCTAAGGCTCCTTTACAGCACTCAGCTCAGTGTATCTCAGATTGTGCGTACAGCCACTGTTCCCAGTGACACCCCTTTACAATGACTCTCAAGAAAACAGCCACAATCACTAGAGATGATTTGTCAGGAATGCTAATTGATATGAACTGGCATGTCTTCACCACAGCCAGTAGATTCAGCCAAATATCTGTCCATGCACCAAGAAGCTTCTGCTCTGAGCAGTGTTCTCTGTCAGCTGACACAGGATACATCTCACTTAAACCCTTTCTCCTTCCTGCATTTTACCCAGCCAAAATTCATGGTCCACCATAAGACCCATCCATCAGGGAAAATGTCTGCAGGCAGGATCAAGGATCTAAATGATTAACAGGGGAAGAGGGTGTGTGGGAAGAAATCATAGGCAACCTCTGTGACAAGATCATGCTACCTTCAGCAGAGGCAAAGCTCGTTTGCAGGTTTACTAGAGGACCTCAGAGGAGAGTAGGGAGACCGAGCTCCCCATGGCTTTTTAGCTTTTTTGTGATTAAAACAGTCACTTGTGCACAATACTA
Organism: Aptenodytes patagonicus; assembly: GCF_965638725.1. Taxonomy (NCBI): domain Eukaryota; kingdom Metazoa; phylum Chordata; class Aves; order Sphenisciformes; family Spheniscidae; genus Aptenodytes; species Aptenodytes patagonicus. The sequence goes on from NC_134955.1 coordinate 20,500,436, forward strand.
AATCAGAAGAAAAGAAGGGCCAAGCTAACCACCTCATACAATGCTGAGTTCCCCATCACACCAGCACCAAATGCTTTGTACTTGGTCACAGAGAAAGGGGTGGAATTCAAAGGAGTTAAGAAATCTTGATCACAATGATCAGGAAGAACAGTGGTAATGCAAGGTACAACCATGGCCTTGATCAATATTCCTAATACATAAAATATGCATCTCATGGCATGTCTGCAGCACTGGAAGCAGTCTTCCAGCTGAGCAGTTGTTTTTTTCCTTCGACTCAGCCTCACTTTTAACTACTTTTGATTAAAACGATTACTTTCACTCAATATTCAGCTTCTGACAGGTATTATTCTCTACATATGCTGCAAGCTGGCTCTATCCTTCCAGGAAAAACACAACAGCTCACTAGAAGCAACCTTTCTTATTTTACAAGTCATATATAATTTATGCATCCGCAATATTGACAAAGGCTAGAAATACACATCATGTCCAATTCTCTTTCCTATAACTTTGCAACAGAGATTTTGGGGCCTTTTCCTTTTAAAGCGTTTCTTCCTCCTGCTACCTGAGCACGATTACTTCCCTCATGCCCAACCCCATAACCCAAAATCTACACCATGTCAACATTCAATGCCATTTAATTGTACAAGGGTCCTACACTCCCACTTACTATTTTTTTTTGTTCATTGAGTCCTCAAGTTTTTCTCAAAAGCAAACACCTGCATATGCATAGATTTGCTCCTGCCCTTCCAGTCTTGCAGATGGATTCCGCAGAGGAGATACGCAACTGACATTCAGCTCTCCCAACCAGCACAAGACAGGTAAATAATTGTCTGAAAACCAGAGATGGCTTTGCAAGCAATTGTTGTACCATCATTTTACAGGGTGCAAAATAGTAAAACGCACTCAGGTGATTTTGATGAGTTATTGGCAGAAGAGAATTATTGACAACAGAATCACAGGCAAGTTACATGGACATTCACAGCTGGTAGGAGTAGGGAAGTATTTTCTTCACTGTATTTCTTTTAGGTAGAAATTAAAAGAGTTTGAGGGAATGAGGATTTTCAAGAGTTTTCATTTGGTATCCAAATAGCACTGAATTAGCTAGCTCCCTTACACTGCTGGGAAAATTCCAGCCTCTCATTTTAAGAGTTTACCTAGGGACATTCCAGCACTGAGACACCCTCTCCTTTCACCTGCCACTGCCTACGACTAGATGCCACACATGTATGATGTGTTTGCTTCTGGCACTCTGAACAAGTAGGGAAGTTTAATCTTCTTTGCCCAAGCAATAATTTTCTCTCCTCTTTTTATTTAGATAAGTTTTTCTTTCTGAAGCTGTTCTCAGGAACAAAATATTTTGTCTAGTTCTCATCTTGGCCATTGAATGAATAACCAGAACTCACACTCAAAGTGCATAGTATTCCATCATCCCCACACCACAAACCCCAGCACAAGGTGTGCAGGCAGCCAGAAAAGAAGAGTTTGCAATGCTGAGCTTCCAGTATGAGCTTTTAGGGGCAGGGGGGGGAAGGTATGTATCCATTTGGCTTGGGATCGGTAAATCAAATCTTTCTGCAGCAGTAAGTGAACTGACAAAGTATAAATAGAGAAAAAGATTAATATCACAGATTACAGCTAACATCCTTGCTGGGGAAAACAGAGTGTGTGTAGGAGAAACTCACTGTGACTGGTGGTTTTGCAGATGACACAAGATGCAGTTGGAAGTAGCTTTTGATCTCCCACAGCAATAACAGACAGCCCCTTCAGTGATGCCACTGCAAGACACAAAACAACAGATTTATGAGTAAAACAGGCAGGTGGTGATCAGGAGTCACTTCAGGAACAGACTTTTCAATCCAGGATTACAGCTCCCTGCTTCACAATCCCCTTCCCCTCCCCTCTGTACTTCCCCACATGCTCTTCAACCTCAGTGAAGTTTGTTACTAAAATGAAACTCAGGTCACCAAATAAAGATTGACTTATTGGAGAAGATCTCTTCTTGCACATTTCCAACACAGAATTAAAAAACATTTAAAAGAGGTGACTTTTTCCTCATTGAATACACACAGAAACTAATAAAGTGAGAGTGAACACGCAATGGCAAGAGACATAAGGCATGCTGGGCACGCAGAGGAAAGTCCAGGTAAAGGGTGCCTACAGAACAGCTCCCTGTAATTTATGGTCCACCAGCATCCCAAGAAACAAGCTTTGTTGCTCCCAAGGAACAATGCACAGAAAGCATTCAGAAAAGAGCACAAGCTTAGGCTTCCTATGCAGGAAGAGGGTCATGGCAAGGGAGAGCGAAATTGATAAATATTTCTAATCACTCAAGTTTCTGAGACTGACAAATGCCAAGCTGGTGGTAGCATTTTATGCAACAAATACCCACAAATGAAAAGCACCTTCTGCCGGGAGCGGTAAAATTGCACAAAGTGATGCTGCACAGGGAAAAGTAAGGTTGTAGCTATACTCAAATGCATAGAAACATTCAAATGCATGATCAACCAACAGTTTAGTTCTACCTACAGAAGCAGCTGTAAGGTCTGTACTGCGGACAAACCTTTCCGAAAAAAACCAACCCCTTCCTTTTCCATTGCAGCTTTATCGTTATAGTGGATAATGAATTACACCACTCTTTTGTGCCACAAGATTTTTGCTAGTGTATACATCTCCTTATCATTAAGTTTGGAACTGCAGATAGATTTTAGTTAAGCACAATGCAATTAGCCCCACTGTAAATTACTTAGGGTTAAAAAGCCAACCCCTACAAAAGAACTGTGACATCCTTACTGACCACAGACAATCAAGACTGCAGTTTATCTACTCACTTGAAAGACATTTGGTCTGTAGACCAACTGTGCCTGGTTTGCCATAGTGTAACTCCTAGTTTTTGTTGTTTGGGTTTTTTTTAATCTTGCTATTTCAGGTGCTTAATGCCACTAATTTCCAGATGGTCTAAAAATCCAGCACAACAGAAAGCAGGCTACATCCCTGTCATGGGTGTTGCTGTCTGACATTTTACTGCCACATAAATCAAGCAGGCCCCAAAGGAGAATCAGCAATGCATTCCCTAAACATTGCTTTATTTTGTTTTTTCTAAAACAAAGAACTAAGGAAGTAGATACCAAGTGTTTCTTGAGAAGAGAGAGCTGCCTGATGATTTTTAGATTTTTTTTTTTTTTCTAAACTTGACAAACACCAGAAGCAACATCACCTTTTAAGGCAAAAGGCAGCTGAAAGCAAAATCGTTCTTTTAAGCCAGACTGACTCATAACAGCCAAGAGTCTTCCCAGAAAAACAAATTCAATCATGAAGCAAGAACAAGCTAGAAGTAATAACAATGCAAACGAATCCTTCTTTCCCCATGACTTTTGTGGACTGATGTTGGCTGGTTCTGCAGGTGTTCTTGGCTACTGTGAAAAAGAAAACAAGCTAGACAGACTACTAGCTTCACCCAGTCTTACCATTCATTTGCATCCCTAGAGAGTACAGTGCAGTAAACACAAGCACAGAGGCACAGGAACACATTTCTTGCCTCATCTTTTCTATAGGAACGCAGGAGGAAGTATGTATCTGAAGCTGTATCTACACTGCAGTCAGACGTGCTTTCAACACAGTCAACAACCAGCTCAAGAGGTAAGGCAGAGAAGATGCAGAGGCATGCACACAACACTGCCTCCAGTGAGCCTGTGTAGTCATGTATAACCTAGTATAGCCATATCTTCATCACACCTGTTAAACAATGTTAATGAAAGCTAGGTCAGGTACAGCTATTCAGGCTGCAATCCTGCCTCCTGAAACAGAGGTTGTCGCTGCCATCAGAAGCAGCAGCATTACACTAATGAGAGGATGTGATCTCAGTAGGCTGCATCTAAATCTACTCTTCAAGTCTAGAAGACATCCAAAATCCTCCTCTTTGAGGATCATAGTCATTGCACACATTTCCCTTGACCTGTCCAACACACGAGCCCAGGCAACTACAGTTTCAGCAAAGAAGGTGCTGGCACCACCAGCAGAGAGACCAGGGCTCCACTTCCCCCCTCCCCAAATGACCTGCTGCATAATCCCAGGCAAAACATTTTGTCTGCTTGTGTCCCACTTTCATTCTCAGGTTGATTTTTTTTTTCTCCTCTTTTGACCAGGGACCACCTTCTACAAGATGTTTATGTCTATTTATCATGTGTTGCTAAGCACAATGGGGCCTCTAAGTATTAACTTTAAAAATAACAGGAACATCAGCTGCAGTGTAACTCAAATTAGTGCTACAAGGCTCCCCTCAAACCCAACTACACCAGACATCCTGCTCCGGAGACCAGAGGCTTGTGTTTAATCTTTCTGTCCTGGCTTGTGTCAAACGCATCCTGGCTCTCTGGCATGCACCACACAACCTGGAGTCCATCTAAAGAGAAGTCTCTGACAACTCCCAACCATTTAGGAGACTTTTTTTCAGGCTAACTTCACAGGTTCTTAAGGGGGGAAACTACAGCTTAGCAAGAGAGGGTGAATTGAGTCCTAATGCCTAAATTCAAACCGTCTCATTAAAGACCTGTCACAGACAGCTCAGCTTTCCAGGAACTTGGACACCCTGAGCTAGTCGAGAGCCCTGCTCTCTGATTTTCTTGCTTTGAAATGCCTGTACTTGCTCTCCCCACTCTTGCATTCTTCCCTGGGCATTGCTGTCAGAGACAGAGATCAAGGTGACTTTCTGCTGTGACCCAGAACAGCTGTTCCTTTGGGCTTATATTTCTCTGCACATTGGTCAAGGAATCTGGTTTCTAGGTGCAGGACATCTCTCAGTGCCCTAGTACTGTCCAGAGCTTGCTGGTACTTCATAGAATCATAGAGTGGTTTGGGTTGGAAGGGACCTTAAAGATCATCTAGTTCCAACCCCCCCTGCCACGGGCAGGGACACCTTCCACTAGACCAGGTTGTTCAAAGCCCCATCCAGCCTGGCCTGGAACAATTCCAGGGATGGGGCATCCACAACTTCTCTGGGCAACCTGTTCCAGTGCCTCACCACCTTCACAGTGAAGAATTTCCTCCTAATATCTAACCTAAATCTACCCTCTGTCAGTTTAAAACCATTACCCCTTGTACTATCACTACACTCCCCATCTTTCCTGTAGGCCCCCTTTAAGTACTGGAAGGCCGCAATAAGGTCTCCTCAGAGCCTTCTCTTCTCCAGGCTAAACAACCCCAACTTTCTCAGCCTGTCCTCATAAGGGAGGTGTTCCAGCCCCCTGATCATCTTCAAGGTCCTCCTCTGGACCCACTCAAGCAGGTCCATGTCTTTCTTATGCTGGGGGCCCCAGAGCTGAACACGGTACTCCAGGTGGGGTCTCACAAGAGCAGAGTAGAGGGGCAGAATTGCCTCCCTCGACCTGCTGGCCACGCTTCTTTTGATGCGGCCCAGGATACAGTTGGCT